>NC_039366.1:38707784-39907784 GCF_003573695.1 Papaver somniferum
TAGCAAAATCTTACTAACACATGTTTCGAGGAATATATAAGCGAGTTAAACTCATATCGAAACAATAAATTGTTCCACATATTCAGAAATTTCCCAACTTAATATGTGCGCCCCAATTCTTTTGCAATCCTCACCACATTTATTAGGGCTTCTTGACGAGGATGCACTTTCAACACAATCAGGTTGTGTTGAGATGAGCAAAATCTTGCTCAGTACAGGTATTCGAAACAAAATCATGCATGGACTCTAGGAAATTAAAAACTTCCTTGAAACTTTCAATAAATGTTCCACACCTTTTAAGATGTTATCCCTTGTCAAACTCTTGTCTGGGAGATCCTTCTTAATAGAACTCGTTGCTTTATTGGTCTTCTTTGGTACCCATTTCTGAGTAGCTTTTGGAGCAATGTATTTCTTTTTCTCCCCAATATAATTGTGAAACTTCTTTGGGGGAATACTGAAAGAACTGATATTATGAGACTCAATTTTTCTCCAGTTTGGAACATCAGATCTAGTCATCCTAACAGAATCATATCTGGTTTTATCTCGTTTAAGAAATCTACAATTCCTTTACAAGTGACCTGGTTTTCCACAATAAAAACAATGTTTAGTATAATGGAAAAAGTTACGTTTAGTATTACCTGAATGTGTATGTGATTTCTTTGGAGCTTGGCAGGATTTCTTCTTTTCGCCATCCGTAGTTGGTAGAGATACTTTACTTTTGTCAACCGTGGAAGGTTTTGGTTGAGAAGAATATTTAGATTTGACAAATTTTACCTCTTTTCAAATACTAGGAGCGTCTATTCCTTCATAGCCCAATCCTCGTGTATCACGATGAATTCTACATGCTCCCAATATCGAGGTTAATTTGTCTGAGCTGCTATTTCTAGAAAAACTCTCTTTTAAGCTCGAGATTTCTTCTTCCAACCTTTTGACCTTTTCAAGTGAAGTAACTAGATCATTCTTGGATGATTCATATTGAACTTTGAGATCTTCTTGTCCCGAATCAAATGACAAGTTCATCTCAATATTCTCCAAGTTATCTAGCTTCGCTTGAAGAGTAACTTCCCGATCTCGACCTTCGGCAATTTCTTCTTTAAGCTTTCGTATTTCGTTGAGATAATCTCTTGCACCAATAGAATCAAGTTGGTCTTGCAAATCTTTATTCCGACTATGAAGTGTGTCATATTTAACTTTCTCACTGAATATGGTGCTTTCAGCCTCCGAGAGTTTCCGATGACTTTCTTTCAGAAGATTATTAGCTACTGGATCATCATGGAACACTTCTTCGTCAGAATCAGAATCAGTATCAGAAAGAATTTTTCCAGAATCTAATGCAACCTCGCCTATGATCTCTTGAGGATTATAATATTCAGGTCCATCATCAAGAGTAGGCAAATCTGCTACATATGCCGATTGCCTACAGCTCCAGCTAGGACATACTGCAGACAAGTTTCCGAAACCTCGACAGTTATAACATTGTACATCATCATTAGGAGACATTGCACCTTTAGAAAAACTCTTTTTCCTGTCTCTCAAGAATTTTCTAAATTGTCGAGGAGTAACATCCTTAGTGTCTGGCGAACTGGATTTATCCTTAGAGGATTCAGAATTGTTTGTAGCTTTAAGAGAAATCACATCTTTTCTTGCGTGTTCATTATCAAAGATCTTTAACTTTCCAACTAGAGTATTTCTGGAGAGTGTAGAAAGATCGTTTGCTTCTTCAATGGCATATTTCTTAGAATCATATCTATATGGTAACGATCTGAGAATTTTCATCACATTGTCTTTTTCAGGAATAGTCTTACCCAA
This sequence comes from Papaver somniferum, assembly GCF_003573695.1. Classification (NCBI taxonomy): domain Eukaryota; kingdom Viridiplantae; phylum Streptophyta; class Magnoliopsida; order Ranunculales; family Papaveraceae; genus Papaver; species Papaver somniferum. The sequence goes on from NC_039366.1 coordinate 38,709,594, forward strand.
TGCAAAAGACGCAATAACAATTTCAGAAACTTTGTGATTAAACTCATCAAATGTTTCATCATCAGACATGCGAAGGTTTTCCCAGTCAGAAGCTAGATTTTGAAGCCTTGCTTCTTTATCTGCGGCATTCCCTTCGAATACGGTTTCTAAGATATCCCAAGCATCTTTAGACTTATTGCACGTAGTCACGTGGTGCTGAAGATCTGGGGTAATGGCATGGATGATAGCATTCAAACTGTCGGAGCTTTGCTATGCAGCAAGTATCTCGGCAGGACTGTATTCACCAATGTTCTTGGTAACGTTTACATCTCCAACTACCACAACGGAAGCATCATAGCCATTAACTATATATATCCATGATTGAAAATCACGTGCTTGAAGAAAAGCTCGCATAAAAATTTTCCACCATAAGTAATTAGTGCCATCGAAGGCTGGTGGTACGTTTATAGAGATATCACCTCTGTCCATAGAATCAGATTGCTACAAACACAGACTTATGAGGTCTTAACGTGTTTGCCTGCTCTGATAACAATTGAAAAAGCGGGGGTCTAACAACACCACCCAATTTTTTCGTTTGGCAATCTGAATAGACAAACTCCAATATACTTTCTAGAGAATCAACTAGACAGTCAAACTCAATCTAGAGTAAAGTATATCAAAGAGTTTAATATCTCTATTTCAACACAATCAAAGTTCAACAGAAACAAGTCTGTATACCTGATTTTAGTGTGAATCTCTTGAAACAAAGTCTTTTGTTTTAATCAAAACCTATTCAATATCCACCGTGTATAAACCTCTTCAAGCAACAATCACTAAAGAAATATTTCAACACAGTGTGCACTTGAAATAGGGCTAGTCCAGACTGGTCTAACAATGTGAAAATAACAAAATCAATTGTTCAAGATCAATCAAATCTTATCCAACAAACAAGGTCGGATTTAACAACTATGATTGATTAACGTACAACCTGTATTATTTCAACTATATAAATAAAATATAATGTGGAAAATAAATAACACAGTCACCAGATTTTGTTAACGAAGAAACCGCAAATGCATAAAAACCCCGGGACCTAGTCCAGAATAAACACACGCTGATAATAAGTTGTTACACCGTTTTCCTACTACCTATTCGGACTAGATGTAATACCTTCTTCAGCACTTGTAGAACTCCTAGCAGAATACCGACTCTCTTTTGGAACTCTTCACACAAATCTTCTATCAGAACCCAAAGTTCTCTTTAGAAGATACACCACAACGATCGATACGGTTTGATATTTTGTTTGCACAAAACACCAGTTTGATTTCCCTTTAGATGTGAATCAAGGTTTTGGAAAGCTTGTGTTTATTTTGATAAAAACAATTAATAGGTAAAAGTAATATCAAAACAAACTTGTAGATTAGGGTTTTAACTTACAATCAGTATGCGTACACACAAGGAGTCCGTGAACATGATTTCCGTAAGTAAACATGGGTGATTTCAAAGATCAATTTACAAGTTAAGAACAACTAGAATAAATCTAGAGATATATTGTTTAAAACTTCTCAAGGATTTTTACGAGATGCCTCAAAAGAAGTTTTTCTTTCTAGTCTCCGATTTCAACTAACAAGTGTTGGTATATGATCGGAAACTGAAATCTATCAAAACCTAGGGTTTATGATCAACAACTCTTGAATGGTTTTATATCAGAAGAGAAAACCTTAGAATAGACAAGAGGTGAAAAACTTAGATTACAAGTTGTATAATCAATCACGAAGATTAAATCCAACTTGGCTTTGTGATCCGTAATACAAATACTTTTATCTCACTCTCGTTCACGAAGAACGGAAGACGTGGAAAACAACCTGCAGAGCTTACGCCAATTTTCCGAAGGGATGAAAACGTGTAAACTCGCGAACTCATTATTTATAATGAACAATAGCTTGGAAGTTAAGCAAAGCTATTTTCCTTTTACAAGACTCTCCTAAATATGGGAGTCTTACCTAAGTTAAAACTCTTGCCAAAATAATTAAATAAATAACTTATTTAGCAAAAATTATATTTATGTGAATAAATCACATTTTAACTTAGGCAGGAATCACAAACACTTTAATATGGTAATCAAAAGTGTTTGGACCAATGGCTAATGTAGTTGCAGGAAATCCTACATTACACCCTTCATATGATTTCATTAACACTCAACTCATTTTTAGATTAACAATCTTAATTTTATTGATGAATCTTTGAACAACCTTACAAGAAAAGATAAAGGAATTAAGAATAACCACTGATCTAGATTTTCTCTCTCCTATTTACTTTTTTCTTACTCAAAAAAGATCTCTCCCCCTCCTTTACAACTGAACGACTATTTATAGGGAAATACATAGTGGATGACAGTTAATCTGTCCTTTATTTTCGGATATGGCTTGCGACATTCTCGCAACCTTACAAATGTTAATCTCGCAAACTCTCTAATTTTCGCAGGACCATCACATCTTTCTCATGATTTTAGCTGACGTCGTTTATTATATAATTTCTGAAATTGTTCTGCGACGTTGTTGTGTTGTGTTGTTGATAATTTTGCTGAAATATTATTGCTGCGAGATTCTGATCCTACATCTTGCCTCTTCTCATATCTTCTCCGCGAAGTTGAGAATCATGTGAGAAATGCCGCAATTATCCATCATTTCATATTCTGCATTTATCACACGTATCCTTTTTCCCATATGTTTCTTGACACGTCTTTTGTAACTGCTGATTTTTAACCGCTTATATCTTTCCGTATTAATCGTGTTTATCTTCTCGAGGAAAAATTCCCTCTATATATACTCTTTCTCACTCTCTTTTTCTTTCTTTTTATTTTCTCTGCAACTTCGTCGTTCTTCTGCAAATTCCGTTATTGCAACTTTTCTTCTTTCTTCTTCTTTCAATCTTTTTAAGTTCTTCTTCATCTTCATACTGTTCCCTCTGTAGATCTTCATCATTCGTAATTTTCTTCGAAATAATCTTCCTGCTAGTGTTTTCCATGGATTCATCAAGGTTAGTTTTCTTTTTTCTTCCTTATGGGTTTTGCTGAAATTGATCTTACTTATTGCCTTATTTGATGCTGTTTATGTGATTCCCATACTCTTGTTATTTCAGCAAAAGCGCCTCAAACACTAAATTTACGGTTCAGAACCCTAATTTTCCCAAATCAAATCATAAGATTGTTGTGCATAAAAGAAAGTCTGCGAATCAGAAGGTAGTAAGAAACATTATTCTTTTCTAATAACAATATTGTTGCCTCTGTTTCTTATTTGGATTGTAATTCGCAGGGTGATAAGGATGTCAATAAACCTCTCAAGAAATCTCGCCACCTTAAAACGGTTGAAACCTCTGTTCCATTCCATTTACTTATCTCTTCTAAATCTCCTGCGACATCTTCGCAAGATAAACCATCATCTCCAATTCACGAAAAAGCTGTCTCAGACTTCATTTCTTCAACTGACCTTTCAATGATTGAACCCCCCATTATTGATCCTTCTGTGAATGACACTTCTTCTCTTCCTATTGATAATGTTTCTCAACCTTCTATCATTGCCAGTTCTCTACCTGAGCCTCTTCCCTTTTCGAAAGAAACCGTGGAAGGAATAGATATTTCTTTCAAAGCTTTGTCTGAAATCTTGGATGATGGCAAGAAGTCTTCCATTGATCCTGTCAAGTCTAGTATTTGCGAAATTCTGAGTAAGTATTTAGGTTCTGACAGATCTACTTCGCAAACATCTTTGGAAAAAGAGTGTAATGCTCTTCGTCTCGAAAATCAAAAGCTTCAGAATGTTTTCTTGGATCGTGAAAACCTTCGCAAGAAGAATGATGAATTGAGAGGTATGATTTTCTTATCTTTGTCTTCAATTTGCCTTTCTAATGGTTTTATCCAGGGGTGTCAACGGGTCCGGGTCCTCCCGGGTATCACTAGACCCAGACCCTACTTATAAAGGTCGGATCCGGGTCCTAACGGTTCCGGGTCCGGTTCCTACACTTGTGGACCCAGAACCGGACCCGTTTAAATACCCGGGTACCCGCCGGTCCCGGGTACCCATTCGGTCTTAAGAAAACTATTAAAAAAACCTCAAAAACTTAATATTTGTCTCTTTTTGTCTTGGATTTAAATAACTTTTATAAAATTTATTATTATTTCTTATTAATGTACTAAATAAAGATTAAATGTAAGAGAAAAATTTAAAACGAGTAAAATATCAAAGCTAAAACTAGCAAAAACATGAATAAAAGTATGAATAAACGGGTACCCAACGGGTATTACCCGTTTGGACCCGTTTAGATTCGGGTCCAATCGGGTAATTACCCGTCGGGTCCTAAGTTGCTAATGGGTCAAACTTTAGGACCCGGAACCGGACCCAAGTATACCAAATCCGGTTCCGGGTAATGGGTACCCATTGACAGCCCTAGTTTTATCCTTCCCATATTTAATTATCCTTGAAGTCCCTCTTTCGCATGTTAAGCCTTAAACCAGAAACGAATAATGGAGAGATATCAATTTGAATCTGCTGTTGAAGAAGCCCGTGTTGATAAAGAGATTTTGATGGATCAATATAACAAATTAGATAACCTTTATTCATATTCTCTTGATCATATAAATAATCTTACCAATGAAAATATCCAATTAGTTCAGAGGCAAGATTTATTAAGTAATGAAATATCTCGCCTTTCTTATTCTTTAACTAAAGCTAATTTAGGGATGGAAACTTTATCAGATGAGAATAAAACATTATCTCAAGAGAAGCGAACTTGTTTAAACAAGATGGCGATATCTTCGCAACAACTTGGCATTCTTCAGAAAGTATGTGATGACCAAGAACAATCTCTTCGCTCTTTGAGAAATGAACTTAAAGAAGTAACAGAGTCATCTATTGCTGAAAGAGATACACTCATTCAAGGTAGAATAACTTTAAGTGTAAAGGCGAATCAACTTAAAAAACAATAGTCCAAATTATAATAATCTTATTCTTCTCTTGCGAAGAAAAATGTCTTTCTTATTTCTAAAGAGAAAAATCTTTAGTCTCGACTTAAAGGTTTAGTTGGAGATAAATTTGATGATGCAATGGACCGTTGGGAGAATAGTTGTTTAACCTTGATTCAACACCTTATTTCGCAAAAGGAAGGTAGTCATAATAGTTTGACTGCCTTAATTATCTTTTCTTTGTCATATCTTTTTGAGTTCTTCATCTTATTGAAATTTTGTATTCTACCTTTTGCAGAGTCTGAGAAGAATCTTCATTCATCCATTTCTGTTTTGGAGGCTAAATATGCCAAAATTCGCAAAGAAAATGCATTACTCGTCTCTGTCCTTACTGGTTCTCGCAACCGAGCAGAAATAAGACTTGATTATCTTGCTTATTTTAAGGATATTCAAGATAGGAATCATCAGAGAGCACTTCTTCCTCAAGTTCATCTCCGGGCTGAAGTCCTTGTAAATGATATTTTATTGTCTAAATCTCTTCCTCCTACATCAATCAAACCTTTGGAAGTATATGATGATGAAGTTCCTCGTCCTGATGATAGTGATTATGATTATGAAAGTGGTGCAGAGGATAATTTCTTGGAAGATGAAGAAGAGATTCCTTCTAAGGAAGTATCTGCTGGTGTTAATCAAAATGAAAATGAAAAAGAAATCCCTTCTGAAGAAGTAATTGTTGGCGATAATCAAGGTGCTAATGAATGCGAAGATCAGAATCGAAATGAAGGAGAGGCTTGGGATAATGAGAACATTAGCGAAGAACGTATATTATCTCCTTCTACTAGAATTAATACTAAACCATGAGCTTCTTATATAGTTCTATCTTCTTGAATTGTCTTATCTTTATTACTTTTTGCGAATAATATTCTTCAACCAACTTTGGAATCAATTTTCCCTTTTAGTATTTTGCTGGTGAGAAAGATAATGCTTCTTGTTTATTGATTCCCATACTTTCCTCTCATTATCTTTCTTGCGAAAAATAATCTGTTATGAATATTTATAAATATTTTGTTTTGTCATGTGGTCTTATTTTGCCTTCCTAATTAAAGGTCTTATTATGCCACCTCTTGTCATTGAGACAAAATCGGAGGACGTCCTTGTAGTTTTATGCAAAAACCCATTGATCTTGCCTTATCTTTTTCTTTTGTATTGTGGCCTCTTCAGGAATGCTGCTACAATATGACAGGCCTAAATATTCTTGCGAAAATAAAGCCCCATGACATTGCCGTCTTGCGACGAAATCGCCGGACGTCTTCGCACTTTCATGCGAAAACCCATTGATCTCGTCTTATCTTTTACTTTTGTATTATTGCCTCTTCAGGATTGTTGCACAAATATGACAAGTCTTAATACCCTTGCGAATAAAAAGCCTCATGACATTTGTGTCTTAAGACACTTATCAGCTCCCTAATGGAGGGTGCCATCCTTATCTCCCCCTGGTTGCCCCTTCAAGGAGGCGTACTTCTACCATATAAGGTTAGCTCCTCCCATCCAGTATTAACAACAACCAGTTGTTTTCGCAGCCTCTTATCCCTTTTACCTATAGGGCTTATGGTTATGAGACTGCACCTTAAGTGGGGTTTTCTTTAGGCCGAGTTACGTATAATCCAAGACTTGTCAAGAATGGCAAGGTACACTCTTGACTCAACCGTGTACCTCGGAACCTTGATCATATCTGCACTCCTTGGGAGAGTCCTTATTACCTTATTCGCCCAACCTAAGTCATATGCTTAAGTTGAGAATCCAAGGTGCCTCTCCCGGATGGGCTTTATTGACCCCAAATCTCCATGACTCAGGTTCCGGTGGCGGTGTAGCCTTTCCCTGAGCCATGCAACAGGTACCGCCTTATATGACGTACTTTAGGTCTTACATTTGCCTCTTGCCAAAATTTAATCGCGAACTAGGGTGTATGCCATAAAAGTTCGCCCCTTTCTTTTATGTCATTGTTCTGTGATTATCTCTACGAAAGTTTCGCACATCATGATCTTGTTTTGATATGAATAATATTGCAATTATTTTTCAGAATCCATAACTTCTCAAAGCTTCTTACGGATAATATCTTTTTAAGTACAACATGTTCCATGGTCTGTCAAGTCTATGACCAACATCTCTACCTTCTGGATCCATTAATCTATAAGCTCATGTTCCAACTATCTCCTTAATGATGTAAGGTTCATCCCATTTTTTTCTCTAATTTTCCACCATTTTCTCGCTGATATATTGGTGTCTCTCGCAGAATTAAATCTCCTGGTTGGAATTCGCGTACTTTGACACGTTTATTATATTCTCGGGCTAATCTTTGCTGATAATTTTCCATATGTTGTAAAGCTTTTTCTCTTCTTTCTTCTAATTCATCAAGTTTGTTTAAGATCAAACCCGCACTAAGATTTTTCTCCCAAGCTTCTCTCTTTGTTGTCGGAATAACAACTTCTGTTGGTAACACCGCTTCAACTCCGTATGTTAAACAAAAAGGTGACATTCCAGTAGCTTCTCTTCTAGTTGTATTATAAGCCCATACTGCATTATGTACTTGTTCGCACCATGCTTTGTGATGCCCTTCCAATTTCTTCTTTAATATATCTGCAATTGTTTTCTTTGTTGCTTCTACCTGCCCATTAGCTTGTGGATACAAAGGAGTAGACTTTCCACATTTTATCTTAAATGCATTAAGTAACATTTCTATGTTCTGTCCTTCAAACTGTTTCCCATTATCAGATACCAACTGCGCAGGAATTCCGAATCTGCAAATGATATTTTCGAATATGAATGTAAAGATATTTTGTGAGATAATCTGTCGCGACTATTAAGTATCTTCTTTGTCCAGAACCTGGTAAAAATGGACCCACAATATCTAAGCCCCACTTTCCAAAAGGCCACACACTGGTTGATGATGACAATGGTGCTCCAGGTGCATGCATTTCTTTCCATGCCGCTGACAATCTTCGCAACGTCTTGATATTTTTTTTGCATCTTCGTGCATGTATGGCCAGTAATAACCTTGCATTTTTGCTCTATGTGCCAAAGATCTTCCCCCGCTATGATTGCCAGCATCCCCACTATGTAACATTTTTAGCACTTTTTCTCCTTCCTCTCGTGTCAAACATCTGAGTGATGGTCCATTAAAGGATTTTAGGTATAGCAGCCCATCTCTTAATTCATAATTCGTTGCGCGACTTTTTAACTTGTGTGTTTCCAATCTATTTCTTGGTGTTTCTCCTTTCGCCAAATATGTATGAAGTTCCGTTCTCCAATCTGCGATATTGTTCGTTTGTTCTTCTTCTTCACCGTCTATTATCATCACATCCACTTCTTCTTCTTCTTTATTGATTGATGGTGACAGTAGTGTTTGCATTTTTATGCATCTCGCAGTTGGATCTGTCATCATGCTTGAGATGAAAGAAAAAGCGTCTGCGAGTCTGTTATCCTTCCTTGAAATGTTCTTCCATTTTATTTTTGGGATTTTCGCTGACAGTTCTTCAATGAGCTTCTTGTATTTCTTCAAGGATGGTTCATTAGTAGTATACTCTCCCTTTATTTGGCGAATAACTAGCTGCGAATCACTAGTAATCCTGGCATTTTCTAGTTTCATTTCTATTGCGAATTTTAAGGCATGTATCACAGCTTCATATTTTGTTTCGTTATTAGTGGACGCGAATTCCAATCTGAATGAAAAAACCATCTTTATTCCTTCTGGCGAAATTAAAACAATTCCAACTCCATTTCCTTCTCCATTTGATGATCCATCTACCAATATCTCCCATCTATTTGGTTCTGTTAATAAATCTTTTGGATCTCCGTGTTCTTCTTCTATATCCATCATTTCTTCTAGCTCTTCATCTTCTTCTAAAGGAAATTCTGCCAAGAAATCTGCAACAACTTGTGATTTTGGTGAAGACAAAATTTCATATTTAATATCAAAGTGGCCTACTTGTGCATTCCGTATCTCCACTCTTCCTGATCTTTTAGAATTCTTCATCACTGATTCAATTGGTACTTTCGTTAATACCTTTATCTTGTGCGCTTTAAAATATATGCGGAGCTTAAATGATGCATAAACTAATGCTAAGATCAACTTCTCAATCTTTGAGTAATTCTTCTCGGCAGTATTAAAAGTTTTGCTAATGTAATAAATGGGTTTCTCCACTCCTGCGTCTATTCGCAATAACACATCACTTAATGCATACGACGTCGTCGCAAGATAGATCAATAATTCTTCTCTTGATTCTGCTTTTTGTAAAATAGTTGTATTCATAAGATGTTCTTTTATCCCTTAAAAAGCTTTTTCGCATTCATCAGTCCATTTGAATTTCGCACCCTTCTTGAGTATATCGAAAAAATATTTGCATTTGTCTGATGATCGCGAAATGAATCTCCCCAGCGAAGCTAGAAGCTCATTCAACTTCTGTACATCTTTTATTGTTGCTGGTGTTGGCATGTCACGAACTGCTTGCACTTTTTCTGGATCAACCTGTATTCCTTCCTTTGATACAATGTAGCCTAAAAATTTTCCCGATGCAACTCCAATAGTACACTTCTTAGGATTCAGTTTAATGTTATACCGCCGCATTTGTTCAAAAATCTCCCTCAGGTCCTGTACATGGTCTTTGGCTTCTTTACTCTTTACTAACATGTCGTCCACGTATACTTCTAATGTTTTGTGTATCCATTTTGCGAACACCTTCTCTACCATTCTTTGGTATGTCGCTCCCGCATATCGCAAACCAAATGGCATTTTCGTGTAACAATATAAACCTCTAGGGGAGAAGAAAGCATTATGTTCCGGATATTCTTCAGCGAGAGGGATTTGGTTATACCCTTTGTACCCATCTAAAGACGATACCCTATCATTTCCCGCTGCGGATTCCACCATTTGAGGAATATCTGGTAACGGAAAATTATCTTTAGGGCAAGCTTTGTTTAAATCAGTAAATCTATGCAAATCCTTATTCCTTTGTTTTTCTTTGGGACAATGACCATATTCGCTATCCATTATGGGTATTTAGCTTCTCTTATGATTCCCGCATCAAGCATTTTCTGTAGTTCTTCTTCTATTTGGGAATGGTAAGCTGTTGCGATTTTTCTTATTCTTTGTTTAAATGGTCTCACATTCTTGTTAATCTCCAATTTGTGGCATGCAATTGATGTCTTTTCTAGCGCCATAACCTTCCTTCCTTCAAAATTTCGTTTATGTATTCTTCCTTTGATGTTTTTATGAAATTCATTAACTATTGTTTTTCATATTACACTCCAATCTTTTGTCATCTTCATTGACTCTAATCATTTTTTTTAACTGGTTCACTGATTTATTTAATCACTTTCTTGATTTGAACAATCTCAACAACAATCTTCAACTTTCGATCTTCAGCGTCCCTGTTTCTAGCGCCATTATGTAGTTGCAGGAAATCCTACATTACACCCCTCATATGATTTCATTAACACTCAAATCATTTTTAGATTAACAATCTTAATTTTATTGATGAATCTTTGAACAATCTTACAAGAAAAGATAAAGGAATTAAGAATAACCACTGCTCTAGATTTTCTCTCTCATATTTGCTTGTTTCTTACTCAAAAAAGATCTCTCCCCCTCCTTTACAACTGAACGACTATTTATAGGCAAATACATAGTGGATGACAGTTAATCTGTCCTTTATTTTCGGATATGGCTTGCGACATTCTCGCAACCTTACAAATGTTAATCTCGCAAACTCTCTAATTTTCGCAGGACCATCACATCTTTCTCATGATTTTAGTTGACGTCGTTTATTATATCATTTCTGAAATTGTTCTGCGATGTTGTTGTGTTGTGTTGTTGATAATTTCGCTGAAATATTATTGCTGTGAGATTCTGATCCTACATCTAACTTGCCTAGATAAGGAAACATCACCAACTTGACCAAAAATCCCTTTTAGTCACGTATTGGGCCCAAGTTCGCGGACCACTCCAAAGCCCATGGAACGTTTCCTACTAATGAACTTAAATCACTCATAACTTTGTCGTTATAACTCGAAAATGAGTGATTCTTCGCTCATTGGATTCGAAAGATCATTCACTATAACATGAGATCCTTTATAGGGATAAAGGTTATTATCACCAATGTCATGAATCAAATAACCTCAAGTATATATACATAAATGTATATTTACCGTCATCGAAATTGTTCCATGTAGTGAGCATATATCTTGATAGATTAGAAAGGTATAATTGAACAAGAATCCAAATGAAATCAATCACATACCTTTGTTGATGAAGTACTTGTTGATGTCTTCTTGTAGTCTTCAATCTTCATCCTTTAAGGATAGCTTCGATTCAACTTCTTAGACCTAATCTAGTCCGAAACTATCTTTAGTATGCTAAATCAAGAATGCATTTTGGCAACTAAAATTGACAACTAACTTGACATACAAACGCTAGTGGGTTCAACCGAGCAGTGCTCTAATAATTCCTGCATACTTATCTATGTGATACAGATTTGTTTATTAAAGTTTTCGACTTTAGGTCCCAGCAACTCTTAGTTGTGTGATAATCATGTAAATGCTACATTTTATACCCATATTTATATTTGATGGGATACAATATTTTAGTTATTAATACTATTTTAGTGCTTTTTTAGAAAGTACAAGTGAATTCTATCATCCAGCGAATAAACAACAAAATGTGAGACATAATGGTGTTTGCGACGAAAATGCCAAAATGTGGTTGGCATGGTACTTCCATGTATCAGCAACCACAATGATCAAATATGTTGGCCTGGTATTTTTATATATCAACAGCACTTATTATGCTAGCCTGGTATTTCTATATATCAACAACCACAATGATGAAATGGGTTGGCCTGATATTTCCATGTATCAGCAACCACAATGATGAAACGGGGTTGGCCTGGTATTTCCATATATCGGCAACTAAAATGGTTGGCCTAGTATTACCATGTATCAGCAACCACAATGATGAAATGGGGTTGGCCTAGTATTTGCATATATCAGCAACCACAATGAAAAAAAAATGACAAAATGTAGTTGTCCTGATATCTCCATATATATCAGCAGCTAGAATTATATCATAGGCGAGGCACAAACGCATCAAAGGAATTGAAATCATAGTGGGGTTGGCACATGCAAACTGAAAGTGAGAAGTATTTATCTTTCTTACTTTATTATAAATATATTCCACCGGGAAAGATAATTTATTTTTCATGTGAAGAATTAATTGAGGAATATTTACACGTGAGATTATTTTGGAAATAAAATAACTCTTGCTTCATCTGGGAGATTTTGGAAATAAGGAGAGTTTATTATTTCATTGGAAGAACGAGGTGGAAACATTATTTTGGGAAAGATACTGATGACGACATCAACTTGCATGCAAGATATTTCATAGAATAATTTATTTTGATACTCTGATTAATGAAATAAAGGAGAGGAAGGTGTATAAGAAGGTGTGTCGACTATTTGAGAGAGGGGGAGCCGGCCACAGTGCCGCAACGAAGGAAGGGTTTTGAAGTTTTGTTTTCGATTCTTCATTTTTGATTAGCTAGAGTTTGATTTTAATATGTTTATGGCTTTTGAGAAAGCCATGTCTAGCTAGAGTCAAGTTAGGGTTTAGGTAGATACCAATTTAATTGTGTAAACTCTACATTTATGTGCTCAATAATGATTTGAATGACTGATAGTTTTTCTTCATATAGCTTGATATTTTATTGTTCATGTGATTTTCTTGATTAATTATGCTTTTCAATTGATATGGCGTTCTTTGGTTAAGTTCTTTGACGTGATATGCTTTAGGATTGATAGGTAATGCTTTAGAGTCACTACCCATGAAGCGAAGAAAACTATAGCGGAGAAATAGTATTTGAAAAAGCATGGAATATATTTTTGAAGATTAGTAGAGTTTGCATAGTTAATTGGTGGAAACCGAAAATCTTAATAACCTTCTATCATTCTGTTTATCCTTAAAATTATTTATTATTTCACTTTATTCTGAATTCTTGAAAACCGTTAAAACATTGTCAATTTGGTTATTTGATTTTTGGTATTAGCCAATAATAGTATTTTCACACTCCTCGTGGGAACGACCTGTACTTGTCGTTGTTCTACTAGTTAGACACTGTGCACTTGCAGTATTATTATTGTAGGTTTCCCAACCTACCAAGTTTTCGGCGCCGCTGCCGGGGAGTGTACCCCTAGTATTATTGTAGGTGCCCAAAAATTGATGTGATCTCAATATTGTTGTAGTAATAAGTTCGTTGAGACTTGTGAAATCAGATTTTAGACTTAATTTTAAATTAAAAATATTGCAAACTTAAATAAAAGTGATATGAAAAATATGGAGAAGACTGGGGCTATGGATTCCATTATTTACCAATATCAAAGTGATTTATATTCTCTAATTATAATCTTGCAAATCATGCATTCAAGTTGATTCTTAATATTGAAAAGTTGATTTTTTTTAGAAATAACAATTGTAGATCGAAAGTATGGGACATCAAAACCCTAGGCTAGCATGCTCCATCAATTGAAATGAAAATTGTTTAACAAAAAACCATTTTATCAATTTATTTATCAAGGAAAATAATCGTATAATAATTGCATAAATTAAATAAAATAGAGATTACCACTTTTCATTGGTGAAATAACTTCCTCCTTCGCCCCAGAGGATGGGTTTAGCTCATCATTGTGTAAACTTGCTCAAAATATTGATTCATGCTCAAAAATTGTTTACAAAGATGAAATGGAGAGAAAAGGATGAAAATCGGGTGTTTGCAACACTTATAATTGTTGCAGAACACTGTTACAAAGAACGATAACAGATAAGCGTCTCTGACACTGTAGTACTACGACCCTCAGATCTCTGTCGTTGTCACTGTAGTAAAACGACTGTCCCTTTGCGTCTTATGTTCTTCGTATTCATCACAGCAGCAGCAGAAAAATATTCTCTGCAACTTGATCAAACCTCTCTGTTGTTGCTCTAAACTGACCCAAACTCTCCGTGTCCGCACTCTACTGACATCAACGACTTATATAGCTTCACTGCCCCCAAATCTCCCATCATAACTGCATATAATCTTCCATTACTCGGCATTGAAGAAAAATATTCTCGGGAATATTTTCTTCCCAGATTTAACTCCACACGCTGTTTTCTCGTGACATAAGACTCCCAATACGTCGAGTCATCATCCAGAAGTTGTATAATGCGGATCAGGCACATGAAAACCTCTCGATCACACACTTATAAATCGGAATGGACTAACTATAACCCGTGGCACTCTATTTCCTTCCACGCGAGAATCCAGCCAAACTCAGTCGAACCAAAGACCCGTACGATGCCTGTTAGGCTCAGTCAAGTCTTCCCACGCAATTCCAGCTATTGAGTCACGATAAATCATCACCAAAACTCGAATCAAAATCTTCCAGGTGACTGAAACAAACTCCCGCCAAAACTGAAATTTTGAAATGAAGAGGAAGGGTGCCCCTTATCCTCGTCTGGGTTCCCTTTAGCAGCTGAACTAGGGTGCCCTTAGTAATTCAGTGAGTGCCTTTAACACTTCTTCGGGGTACCTTTAGTAATTTTCACCTGGGGTCCAAATAGCACTTTTCGAGCAACTTTTTCCACACAAGTGTATCTCTCCAAAAACACCTACAAACAAACAAAACACCATAATAAGTACAAAATCGATTACCAACAATACAGAAAATTGAGGACAACTTAGACACAAAAATGTGTCTATCAAATACCCCCAAACTTATTATTTGCTAGTCCTCGAGCAAAACTTATCTAGAAAATAAAATCCTAACTCACTAGGTGTCCCTAGTGACCGAGTTAATCTCGGGAGGGTTTACCAGAGGTGTACCCACAAAACCTTTACTCCAGACCCTAGCTATCTACGCTGAACCTTGGAAGGAACTAAATAATCTCTTTGGTTGGCATACAATCATTGACTATAGGAGGAAGTACCCTGAAGCGAAATTCCAATTGATGTACACGAGTTTGCACTCAAGCATACTAAAATTCATATAAGTGACAGGGCTCTACTCAGATTGTTTCTGGACATCATAACCGGAGTCAACCAATCACATGGAAATATTAAGAAGATGGATAAAGATAAAAAAAAATAGATGGTTTAAAGTGAAAGGTGTTTCCCATATCTATCTGAAGGCCTCTGCCAAGATGAACCTATCCTAATGGACTGAGATACCAGTCTGACTAATATCAACACAACTGGCATATACAAGGGGACCAGTGGTCGATAAACCTAACTCTAGGTCAACACAACTGGCATATACAAGGGCACCAGTGGTCGACTTTATTGAATTTATTCCGGTTGGTCTGATGGTCTGGTCTCAATTTTTTTTTTTTATTTGTTTTTTATTTTTGGCATCTCAATCACTCTATTTCACCCTAGCAATGGTAACAACTTGAATCATGTGCCCCACCAAATCACTTAAAAAAATAAAAACAGAAGGATTAGGATTCAACGAGATATGGTGAAGCTACCATGTTTTTTTTAAATTCTAACACCCGTGCTTTTATGAATAAACTCTTTAGATGTTTCCATATAATCGGATTGGTTCCTCAACTCCTACAACCAAGATGTTCCCATCCACTTAGATTGGTTAGTGCCAACCTTAATAAGCATAAATTTCTAGACTTTGGAGTTTATTTATTGCAACTAAAAGCTAACAAAAAGTTTCATCCCCACCCCCAAACTTAAATCTAACATTGTCCTCAATATTTCTAATGAAAGAGCAATACCAAAAAGTAAAGTAACATGAGGAATCAGTAAAGAGAGAAGTCGGAAAGATAATACCTGGGTGAAGAGAGAAATCAAAAACTAATATACAACATACAATCGTGTTGATGGTCAATCAAGGGTAAACAGGGTCCTCCAGAGGGACCTCCTCAACATCACCTGTAGGAAAGGGCTCTAAAAAGGGTTTCAATCTCTGACCGTTAACCTTCGAAGAACTACTACCATCCGATGTCTCGATCTCAACAGCTCCATGAGGAAAGACAGTGCGAACAATAAGAGGACCCGTCCATCGAGAACGTAATTTCCCAAGGAAAAGATGCAAGAGGGTATCATACATAAAAACTTTTTGACCTGGAGAAAATGACTTCCGTAAAATATTTCTATCATGCACAAGTTTCATTTTGTTCTTATACTCCTTCGCACTATCGTAGGCATCTATAAGAATCTCGTCCAACTCATTGATCTAGAGTTTCCTATGAGCTCCTGCCTTGTCAAGTGAAAAATCTAGCTGCTTAACATCCCAATAAGCTTTAGGTTCTAACTCAACAGGTAAATGACATTCCTTTGCATATACAAGCCGATAAGGAGACATTCCAATGGGGGTCTTAAACGCAGTACGGTAAGCCCACAAGGCATCAGTAAGCCTAGACGACCAGTCTTTCCGATTAGGATCAACTGTTTTCTCTAATATACATTTTATCTCCTTATTGGAAACCTCTACCTGACCACTAGTCTATGGATGATACGGGGTAGCTACCTTATGTTTAATACCATATTTTTTCATCAGAAGCCTAAAAGGCCCATTACAAAAGTGCGACCCTCCATCACTAATAATAGCTCGCGGTGTACCAAAACGTGTAAGTATATTATTTTTCAAGAACTCAATCACAACCCTATGGTCATTTGTTTTACACGCAACCTCCTCAATCCACTTAGAGACATAGTCTACATCGACAAGGATGTATAAGTTACCAAAAAAATTAGGAAACAGACCCATAAAGTCAATACCCCACACATCAAAGACCTCAACAACTAAAATAGGGTTCAAGGGCATCATGTTCCTACGAGAAATGGTTCCTAATTTCTGGCAACGCTCACAAGTAACACAGTAACTGTGGGATTCCTTAAAAAACGAAGGCCAATAGAATCCACACTGCAATATCTTAGCAGCAGTCTTCTTAGCACTAAAGTGACCGCCACAAGCATGATCATGACAAAAGGAAATAATACTGGACTGGTCACTCTCAGGTATACATCTCCTAATAATCTGGTCTGGACAATACTTAAAAAAATAAGGATCATCCCAAAAGAAGTGCTTAACCTCAGCAAAAACCTAGAACGATCTTGTTTACCCCAATAATGGGGCATTTGACCAGTAACAAGATAGTTCACTATATTCGCATACCAAGGTTATTGGGTAACAAAGAAAAGTTTTTCATCCGGAAAATTATCCCTTATAGGAAGGGAATCATTAGGGGAATCAACAACTAGCCTAGACAAGTGGTCTGCTACTACATTTTCTGCACCCTTTTTGTCTCTAATGTCTGGAGAAAACTCTTGCAACAAAAAGATCCACCTAATCAACCTAGGTTTCGTATCCTTCTTAGACAAAAGATATTTCAGAGCAGCATGATCAGTATATATGACGATCTTAGAACCTAAGAGATAGGGTCTAAACTTGTCTAAGGCAAACACAATAGCTAACAGTTCCTTCTCGGTAGTGGTATAGTTCAACTGGGCATCATTCAGAGTTTTGCTAGCATAGTAAATCACATGAAGTAATTTGTTTTCTCGCTGACCTAGCACAACACCAATAGCATAATCTGAAGCATCACACATGATCTCGAAGGGTAGGTTCCAGTTGGGAACATGTAATCTTTCAAAGTTGCCATCGCTGGCAGAGCTGAAGTACTAGGGGTACTTTCCTCACGAAGAGACAGATTCTCAATATTGACCCATAATCCATTAAGTTCTGAATTTTTTTGTCTTGATGATATTGATAATGAAACCGTTTTAGATAATAGTGGGTCTATGAGTCAAGATACTATTACTCCAATGAGGCCTTGTTCGGCGAGTGAATTTGAACCAACATATGTTTGTGTGCCCGACTTAGCTGAAGTTGAACCAATATCAGTCATGGAAGTTATTTACGCTGACTTAGAACCTGATTTAGGGGGTACAAAAACTGTTCAATTCTTTAAACAATCTTTATTAATTATCCGCGAACCTGATTTACTTCATATTCAAGGTTCGAATTATGTTTTAAATAGGATTGAATTCAGTTTTATCTCTCTGGGTACTAATATTTCTTACCGCAGGTTCATGTTTATGACTAATCATATTAGTTGGGTTGATCCCCAACTTTTCAGGCTTTATATAAATGATTCACAGCTTACCTTGGGGTACCAACTCCACATTGTTTGAGAACGTGCTACTGGAAAAGAGGGAAACAAATACATTTCGCTTCATGGGAGTCAAAGGAATTGAAATCAAAGTGGGGTTGGCACATGCAAACTGAAAATGAGAAGTATTTATCTTTCTTACTTTATTTTAAATATATTCCACCGGGAAAGATAATTTATTTTTCATGTGAATAATTAATTGAGGAATATTTACACGTGAGATTATTTTGGAAATAAAATAACTCTTGCTTCATCTGGGAGATTTTGGAAATAAGGAGAGTTTATTATTTCATTGGAAGAACGAGGTGGAAACATTATTTTGGGAAAGATACTGATGACGACATCAACTTGCATGCAAGATATTTCATATAATAATATTTTGATACTTTGATTAATGAAATAAAGGAGAGGAAGGTGTATAAGAAGGTTTGTCGACTATTTGAGCGAGGGGGAACCAGCCACAGTGCCGAAACGAAGGAAGGGTTTTGAAGTTTTGTTTTTGATTCTTCATTTTTCATTAGCTAGAGTTTGATTTTAATATGTTTACGGCTTTTGAGAAAGCCATGTCTAGCTAGAGTCATGTTAGGGTTTAGGTAGAAACCAATTTAATTGTGTAAACTCTACATTTATATACTCAATAATGATTTGAATGACTAATAGTTTTTCTTCATATAGCTTGGTATTTTATTGTTCATGTGATTTTCTTGATTATTTATGCTTTTCAATTGATATGGCGTGCTTTGGTTAAGTTCTTTGACGTGATATGCTTTAGGATTGATAGGTAATGCTTTAGAATCACTACCCATGAAGCGAAGAAAACTATAGCGGAGAAACAGTATTTGAAAAAGCATGGAATATATTTTTGAAGATTAGTAGAGTTTGTATAGTTAATTGGTGGAAACCGAAAATCCTAATAACCTTCTATCATTCTGTTTATCGTTAAAATTATTTATTATTTCACTTTATTCTGAATTCTTGAAAACCGTTAAAACATTGTCAATTTGGTTATTTGATTTTTGGTATTAGCCAGTAATAGTATTTGCACACTTCTCGTGGGAACGACCTGTACTTGTCATTGTTCTACTAGTTAGACACTGTGCACTTGCAATATTATTATTGTAGGTTTCCCAACCTACAATTATGGGTGACATTAGCTAAGGGAATCAAGTGAGTAGTATCCTGCTGGGATCAGAAGCGTAAGGAGCGCTGATGAGTGCTAAATAGTGCATATTTATATATATTTTTGTTGGCATTTAACTCATCTTTTGTGCATTAATTCTACATTTTATCCCATATTCTGTATTTTCATTGTTTTCAAGAATAAATATTTTTCTTACTTAATTTTGCATTTTTAGGTAACATATAAAATCTGGATGAAGTGCGGAGCAAAAAGAGCAGAAAAGTAGTGAAAAGCCGGGAGGAATTACGCAAGGAAGCCGCGAAGAATGTTGCTCACAAGACCAAAAAGCTAGGAATGGGATCAAGAAGGAAGAATTGTTCTTAAAGAAGATATGGGCTTGGCATACCCAAGGCCCAAAACCCTTACCCAAATCCATTTCCTTTATCCATACCCATTTCCATGAGAGCCGTCAGATTGGATCCATCTTGTCATCCAACGGTCACCTCATCATTGTGCATCAAAATCCGAAGTTCATATCAAACACCATAGTACCTAAATTCCAAGCCTTCAGATTAGATTGCAGTTGAATCCAACGGTCGCTCCTATGCCTGTGCATCAAATCCCGATGATTCCGCCCAACACTACAGCACCTAACCTAATCTAGCACCGTTGACTTCGTTGTGTTCCACATCCAACGGTCGCTACAAACTGCTTCTCTCTTAGCCGTCCGATCTACCTACCATCTCCATATCCAGCGGCTCAGCTCGCCAAACATCGAACCAGATGCTCCCGCTTCACACCCTAGCACCGAATCCTATTATCCACCCAAACAACCCTTCACCCGACAGTTGCAGAGCTCTGCAACTCCACCACCTCCCCTCTCTGCCGCTGTCACTTCCGTCACCACCACCAGTTCCATCACTGCCACTACTATCTCTTCACCGACAACACCCCCATATCCCTAGACTAGTTATTTTCTTCATCTCACAACCTCTGAAACCCTAGGTTTTGGGGTGAGTAAAATAACTCGAAATTAGGGGACAATAGGAGCAGAGGAAGAGCATCAAGGACTAGAGGAGGCATGGGTCGAGCAGATTTTGGGAGTTTGTAAGTTAAATTTTGTGTAATTTAAAAAAACCCTAATTTTATGATTTGGGGATTTACAATTAGGGTTAGTGTTCTGGTATAAATTGTACACTGTGTAACATTGTGAAGCATAGGGGGAGAGACCCAAGTTAATTAGAGTGAAAAATTATCAATTCATTTGCAATTGGTTTTTGTCCTGTCACTGTTGATTTTTCCATGTACACCAACCCTGCTAGTATCATGTTAGGTCTTCTATTCATGAACTAAACATCCTAGCTAGGGTTTAGATGAAACCCTTAGCCTTAATGCTAGGATGTGTGCTTATTGCTACTGATTTATGCTAAGATCACTGTGTAGGATATATTTTTGTTGATGAACAACATATTGATTTCACCTAGAATGTCAAGCATCCTAGGTAGTTAGAATCCTTCTATGTATGTTCACTTACTCTCAAATGCTTGTTATTGTGTTTTGATTAGTTGTTCTTTAAGCAGACAACTAATGCTTGCCTTGATTTAGTGATTGGAGTTAAATTATCCACTTAAAGAAGCTGAAAAAAAAAAAGTGCAATAGCTAACATGCTAGTATGGGTTGAGTGGTGAATTCTCAAGCCCTAGTTACCCTCTATCAAACATCCAATCACTTCTTTGCTTTCAAAAAACTTCAACTGTTATTTGCTAAAATCACCCAACTGTTATCTGCTCTTGCTTCACTGTCCATTATTCATCTTGCCTCACTGTCAGTTGATGTTGCTTCAACTGTCAGTGTTGAACTTGCTTCAACTGTCACTTTTGTTGTTCTTGTTTAAAGTCTCATGATTAGTAATCTGCCCTGCTTAGTGTAATCAGTTAGAAATTGGTTACAATAAGAAAAATAGCACTTGCACCCCCTTGTCCCTGTGGAACTGACCTGTGCTTGCCCTGTGTTGCTTGCCGACACTGTGCACTTGCAGTTAGAATTTTTAGGATCATTTCTAGTCCTACCAAGTTTTTGGCGCCGCTGCCGGGGACTCGGTTGCGGCGCAATTGCTCTTTCTTTCTTTTGGGTTGTTACTGAACTCTGCTTGCTGTAACTTCTATGCTTGCTTGCTGATTTTGCTTGCTGTAACTCCTGTTGAGTTGTTGCTAAGTCTGCCACTGAACTGCTGCTGCTGCCTGAAATCTGCTGTGGTGCTGTGGTGCTGTTGAAAATCTGCTGCTGTTGCTAAGCCTGCCAACTGCTGGGCTCTGCCTTCTACTGGTGGGCTTGTGATTCTCTGACTTGGGCTTCACCAACTTCAACTGAACTGGGCTTGGCAAGTGTTACTGGGCTAGTTCAACTGAGCTGGGCTCTGTTGCTGCCGGGCTTGTGCCACCATTACTGCTGGGCTTCTGAACCCACAACTGTTGCTGGGCTTGGACGAGTTGCTACTTAGGACGACCCAAAGCCCAACTGGGCTTTTGCAACTAAAACTGAACAGCTGGGCTGTGCTATTCAGGTAAGCCCAACCCATGAGCTAACCCAACTGGGCCTCATTAAATTCATTTGGGCTTGTATTTAAGTATTTATATTTGGGCTTGTAATAATTTTTATTTTAGTTTTCTTTTTATTTGGGCCTGTAATAATTTTTAATTTTCTTTTTTTCTTTTTCTTTTCTTTTATGGGCTTGTAATTATTGTTTGTTATTATTTTTTTTATTTATTTTTTCTTTTCTTTTATGGGCTTGTATTTTAATTTGGACTTTAAGTTTATATCCCATCCATTAGGCTCCTAACTTTACAAACCAAAAAATTTGGGCTCTACATTTTATAAACCAAAACCCATTGTGAAACCAAAACCCACTCAAAACCAAATCATCAAAAAAAAAAAAAAACCCATTTTAAACCAAAATATTGGGCCTTTTGTGGTTCAAAAATTGTTTCCGACTGCTCTGACCAACATGTTAGTTGAGGTACCTGCGAGGACATGATTGTGACCTACAGAGACCAAACAAACAGACTCGTTAGAATTAACCCGGACGATCCAATCGAAATCCTTAGTTCTGAGGTAGACAGTCCAGATCAATCAGAAACAATTGGAGAACCCCGTACACTCAAGGATTATATGTACCCAACGAGAACTAGTCAACCATCTTGTATTGTGCTACCCGAAGCCAATGGCCATTATGAGCTGAAATCGAGCACAATACAAATGCTTCCAGTTTTTAAAGGTGTTGAAAATGAAAACCCGTACCACCACGTGAGAGAATTTGAGGAGATTTGTGGAACTCTGCGTTTCACTCAAATGTCCGACGAAATCCTAAAGTTGAGGCTCTTTCCTTTCTCCCTTAAAGATAAGGCTAAGGCCTGGCTGTATGCTTTACAGCCTCAATCCATCATGTCTTGGGATGATCTCATCAAGGAGTTTTTCAAAAAGTTTTTCCCAAATCACAAGACTGCGACAATTCGTCAAAGTCTGAATAGCTTTGTGCAATTAGAGGGTGAGACCCTAGCTAGATACTTGGAGAGATTCAATGAATTATTGCTCCAATGTCCCCATCATGGTTTTGAAAAATGGAGACTTGTGCAAATTTTATATGAAGGTCTAGATGTGTCCACCCGAACAACGGTTGAGTCAATGTGCAATGGTCTTTTTGTAAACAAGACTGCTGATGCGTCTTGGGACTTCCTGATTGAAGTAGCTGAGAAGACGCAACAGTGGGAATCCATTCGTGAACCTAGAAAGACTACACCTGTAGCTAGAGTCCATAGTATTGAGTCTGATTTTGAAGGAAGTGCAAAGATGGCTGCGCTAGCAAGAAGAATAGAAGCGTTAGAACTACAGAAAAACGTAAACCCTTCTCCCACTACCTTTTGTGAACATGTCGAAATGGCTATCTGTGCTCTATGTAATGGATCTGACCACCAAGTCAATGATTGTCCGGAAATGCATGCATTCCAGGAATCTAAGCTTGAGCAAGCACACGCTATGTTTCAAAAACAAGAGCACAACCCATATTCACAGACCTACAATCCAGGATGGAGAAACCACCCCAACTTTTCATGGTCCAAAGGCCCTGCCCAAGGAGGACCATCTCAACCAAATCAAAGCTATCAAAACAACCAAGGCTATCAATACCCGAGAAATCCTCAACAGCAGTCGTACCCTCAATACACTGCTGATAAGAAATTGTCCAGCATTGAAGAAAGTATCAATCAGTTGACCCAACATCTGATGAAAAACGAGAAAGCAACTGATCAGCGAGTCACCGCTCTAGAACTACAGATGGGTCAAATTTGCGATGCATTGAATACAAGAGAAAAGGGTAAACTTCCTAGCCAACCCCAACAAGATCCAAAGAGGATATTTCAAGCGGGCACATCATCATCATCCTGCGAAAGAACCTCACCCGATCAAGTCCATTCCATCACCACTCTCCGAAGTGGTAAAATTGTTGAGAACAATGTAGGCATACCACAAACAAGTGAATCCGAGCCGAACTTAGCATTGCCTACACCACCTAAGGAAACCTCCAGTCCAGAAAAAGAATCCGAGCACATTAGTGAAGCCGACAAACCTACTGCTAGGAACGTCCCTCTACCTCCTAATGTTCCTGTTGCTCCTTTTCCTCAGAGGTTAGTTCGCCAACAGATAAGCACCCACTACAATGAGATGTTAGAACTGTTCAAAAGAGTCAACATCAACATTCCTTTTCTTGAGGCAATTAAGCAAATCCCTGCATATGCCAAATTACTCAAAGATTTGTGCACTCAAAAGCGCAAGATTAATGTGTACAAACGTGCTTTCTTAGCTGAACAAGTGAGTTCCATCATTCTAAACAAAACTCCACCCAAGTTTAAGGACCCAGGTTGTCCAACAATCTCTTGCACTATCGGAGAACACACGGTCAATAGAGCTTTATTAGATCTAGGTGCAAGTGTGAACCTCCTACCATATTCTGTTTATGTGCAGTTAGGTCTGGGAGAGTTGAAGCCTACACCTATAACTCTCCAATTAGCGGATCGATCCGTCAAAGTTCCTCGTGGAGTGGTAGAAGACGTTTTGATTAAGGTTGAAAAATTCTATTTTCCTGTAGACTTCATTGTCTTAGACACTCAACCTGTCCAAAACCCAAATTGTCACATTCCTGTCATTTTAGGACGTCCATTCTTGGCGACGTCCAATGCGATCATCAACTGTCGGAATGGAGTGTTGAAACTCTCTTTTGGAAACATGACTGTAGAATTGAATGCGTTTAATGTTAGTCAACAACCTGTGAATCTTGATGATGAGGAGGTACATGAAGTCAATATGATTGAGAGTTTGATACAAGATTCATTGACTAGCATTATGTCAAAAGATCCCCTGCAAGCATGTTTGGAAGGTGTTAACTTGGAGTTGTATGATGATGAATACACTAGTGAAGTCCAATCTTTGCTCGAATCTGTACCTCAAATGGACATCACTAAGTGGCAGAATACAGTGGAACAACCCCTACTTTCTGAGGAGTTTGTTATATCTTCGGATGAGTCGCCTAAGGCCAACCAGGAATTGAAACCATTACCTGATACTTTGAAGTATGCATTTCTAGGTCCTTCTGATACTTTACCTGTTATCATTTCTTCACAATTAAACATAGAACAGGAAAACAAGCTTTTAGGAGTACTTGAGGAGCAAAAAGAAGCCTTAGGATGGACCATCTCAGATCTCAAAGGGATAAGCCCCACCATTTGCATGCACCACATTAATCTTGAAGAGAATGCCAAACCATCTAGGGAAATGCAAAGGAGACTTAACCCTAACATGAGAGAAGTCGTTAAGAGTGAGATATTGAAGCTACTTGATGCGGGTATCATATATCCGATTTCAGATAGTAAATGGGTTAGTCCCATTCAAGTTGTGCCTAAAAAGTCAGGCATTACTGTAGTTCGGAACGAAAAGAATGAGTTAGTCCCTTCACGTACAACCACAGGATGGCGAGTATGTGTCGACTACAGGAAGTTGAACACAGTAACAAGAAAAGATCACTTCCCCCTTCCCTTCATAGACCAAATGCTAGAACGTGTGTCTGGACACAGTCACTACTGTTTTCTAGATGGCTTTTCCGGTTATAACCAAATTCATATTGCACCGGAAGATCAGGAAAAAACTACATTCACGTGTCCATTTGGGACATTTGCTTTTAGACGTATGCCCTTCGGGCTGTGTAATGCACCTGCTACTTTTCAGCGGTGCATGATGAGCATTTTTTCAGACATGATAGATAGTTTTCTCGAGATCTTTATGGATGATTTCTCTGTGTTTGGTTCCTCTTTTGACGAATGTTTGGACCATCTAGTCCTTGTGCTATCAAGATGTAAGCAAAAGAATCTGATTTTAAACTGGGAAAAATGCCACTTCATGGTGAACTCCGGCATAGTTCTAGGACACATCGTATCGGAAAAAGGAATTGAAGTAGATAAAGCTAAAGTCGACCTCATTCAGCAATTACCTCAACCCCACTCTTTGAAGGGGATTCGATCATTTTTAGGTCACGCTGGGTTCTACCGGCGATTCATCAAAAACTTTAGCCAAATCTCAAGACCTTTGTGTAACCTACTTGCCAAAGATGTTGTCTTTAACTTCGATGCTGCTTGTGTGAAGGCATGGGAAGAACTCAAGACTCTCCTCACCACCGCTCCTATAGTCCGACCACCAGATTGGAAACTACCGTTCGAGCTCATGTGTGATGCCTATGATTATGCCGTTGGCGCTGTTCTAGGGCAGCGTGTTGATAGACTACCATATGTGATATACTATGCTAGTAAAACTCTTAATGATGCTCAACTCAACTATTCGACTACCGAGAAGGAGTTACTTGCCGTGGTATTTGCATTAGACAAGTTTAGATCTTATTTGATAGGATCTAAGATCATCATATACACTGACCATGCGGCTTTGAAGTATCTTCTTTCTAAGAAGGATGCTAAAGCTCGCCTTATTCGATGGATACTCTTATTACAGGAATTCGACATCGAAATCCGTGATAAGAAGGGGTGTGAGAATGTGGTTGCTGATCACTTGTCCCGATTAACTAGTGAGTCTGTTGATGAATCTGAGCTGATTAGAGAATCATTTCCTGATGAACAATTGATGTATGTATCAGACCTCCCCTGGTTTGCCGACATTGTTAACTACCTCGCTACAGGTAGAATGCCCTCACATTGGTCGAGACAAGACCGCTATAAGTTCTTGGCT
Organism: Papaver somniferum; assembly: GCF_003573695.1. Lineage (NCBI taxonomy): Eukaryota > Viridiplantae > Streptophyta > Magnoliopsida > Ranunculales > Papaveraceae > Papaver > Papaver somniferum. Next base: position 38,736,141 of record NC_039366.1, read on the forward strand.
GAAGTTAAACACTTCCTTTGGGATGACCCATATTTGTTTAAGTATTGCCCGGACCAAATCATTAGGAGATGTGTCCCCAACACTGAACAGAAAGATGTGATATCTTTCTGTCATGACCAAGCATGTGGAGGGCATTTCAGTGCCAAGAAAACCGCTGCAAAGATCTTGCAGTGTGGATTCTATTGGCCATCATTGTTCAAGGATTGCCATGATTATTGTGTTGCTTGTGAACGCTGTCAAAAGCTAGGAAGCATTTCGAGGAGAAACATGATGCCATTGAACCCCATTTTGATTGTGGAGATTTTTGATGTTTGGGGGATCGACTTCATGGGTCCATTCCCTATTTCTGACGGTAGAGTGTACATCCTAGTCGCAGTTGATTACGTTTCTAAGTGGGTAGAAGCCATAGCAACCAGAACAAATGACCACAAGGTGGTACTTTCATTTCTAAAGGAAAACATATTCGCACGTTTTGGTACCCCTAGAGCTATCATCAGTGACGGCGGTTCACATTTTCGTAACAAGTACTTTGAGTCTTTAGTACGCAAGTATGGCATAACTCACAAGGTTGCCACTCCGTACCACCCTCAGACGAGTGGACAAGTAGAAGTTTCTAATAGGGAAATTAAGCACATTCTCGAGAAGACGGTTAATCCGTCTAGGAAGGATTGGTCATTAAGATTGAATGATGCTTTGTGGGCCTATAGAACAGCTTATAAGACACCAATTGGCATGTCCCCCTATCGTCTAGTGTATGGAAAGCCGTGCCATCTACCTGTGGAATTAGAACATCGTGCCTACTGGGCAATCAAAGAGCTGAACTTCTCCCTGGACGAAGCCGGAATTCAAAGGAAACTTCAACTCAACGAGTTGGAAGAATTGAGGAATGAGGCTTATGATAGTGCCAAGTTATATAATCAGAAGATGAAGATGTTTCATGACAAGCGTATTCTACGCAAATCCTTCACTCCTGGTCAGAAAGTTTTGCTATATGACTCCCGGTTACATCTTTTTCCAGGAAAACTGCGTTCCAGATGGAAGGGTCCGTACCTAGTACGCACAGTTTTTCCTCATGGAGATGTAGACCTGGAGGATGTCTCCAACAAGAACGTTTTCAAAGTCAACGGGCAGAGATTAAAGCCATTCCTTGAGCCATTCCCACCCGACATTGAAACAACCAACCTGGAGGACCCGGTCTATGTGGACTAAACTGGTCCACTCTTTCCCTAAAATAACCAAAAAGTTTTCCAAATCTTTCCCTAAAAAACCAAAATTTGTCTTTTTCCCAACAAAACCAAATTTTTCCCAAAAAGTCCATTCCCATTAAAAACCAAAATTTTCTTGTAGATAATGTGTTAGTTAAATTCCCTTTTGTGTATATTTTGTGCTCATCCATTGTGACTCCTAATATGATGGATTTTTGCCTTGAATAACGGAGTTTTAATCGAGCTTTCGCCGTACAATCGGGTATTCTCTCTCCTTTTACTCTACTCAGCATGTTCCTCTTCATATATTGTTTTATAATTCTTTACATATTTTGAAACATTGAGGACAATGTTTAGTTTAGGTTTGGGGGTATAGAATGGATACCATGATAATATGCTATAATTGAAAACAGAACTCCTTCTTTTTGAAAAATTTAAAAATTCCAAAAAAATTAAAAAATTGAAAAATCATAAAAATGGAGCTCATTTACCTTGAAATGTTGACTCTTGTGCAAATATGTATTATTATTAGGAGCCTTAGTCTAGATATTTAGGCACCCTGATTCTAGCACAATTCACATAGTGATAAGAAACTTGCACGCGCACGATCTACCAATACATGTATAGCCTCATCCTTGAGGTGTTCTATCGGAAGTTTTAGTTGCCAATCACTTTAGAATACTGAACGAAACTTGACTAGCTTGTTCTTTGGTTGGTTGGGATAGAAGATGGAGGTTACATTAAGAAAAACAACCATCGAATTTAACTGGGTGCATCAAAAAGGGCTACCTCTTGCAAAGTGTCATGTAATTTTTTGTTTCTTTTTGTTATGTATCAAAAGTGCTACCATATGTAAAAATCAGTATCATTTGTCAAAAAAAAAAAAAAAAAAATCAAGTATTTATCAATTCCATCATCTCTTGTTCCAAAAATAAAAAGAGAATAGTCAATGTAAATAAGAGTCATGTAAATAGTCATCTTTTGTTGTTTCATTGTAATAAGCAAGGAGGGTGTATGCCATTGATGTACAACGCGAGCAATTGTGAAATACCTCCAACTCATTCACAATTCTCGTAAAGTCCGGACAGCTAGCTAGATTTCGACCTCGGTTCTTAGCCTGAGAAACTATCTCTTGGTGATTAGTAGTCATAACTTCAGATCTTTCTTTACACATGTGTAGATACACTTTACACTCTTATCACATGTCTTTTTTTTTGTTATCAGTGCTAGGATTGTGCCTTCGATAGCTAGATTGACATCTCCATTTTGCTGTGAGCTTAAACTGTTTTGCACATGTCACATTTGATGGAATCTGAGCTTATATTTTGACCTAGAACTTTGTAGGTACGTTCTAAGCAAACCTTCACGAGACTTCAACTCGTCCACTAGGGACACTTAGTGGTTTAAAAGGCTTAGTGCACACGCTAAATGCATTCGAGAGACCAGCGACAGTGGTATAGTTAGGATTTCCTTAGTTTTGTTTTACTTGAGGACAAGTAAAATTCAGGTTTGGGGGTATTTGATGAGTGCCAAATATTGTATATATTTATCCCTTTTTGTTCGCATTTAACTCATCTTTTGTGCATTAATTCTACATTTTATCCCATATTCTGTATTTTCATTGTTTTCAAGAATAAATATTTTTATTAATTAATTTTGCATTTTTAGGTAATAAATAAAGTCTGGATGACTTGCGGAGCAAAAAGAGCAGAAAAGTAGTGAAAAGCCGGGAGAAATTACGCAAGGAAACCGCGAAGAATGGTGCGCACAACCTCATTTTCTACACACAAAAACGCCTCCGTTCTCAGCCATCAGATCAGTTCTCAGAAGCATCCGACGGTCGCTCCTTCATAGAGCATCAAAATCTGAAGTCTCTGCCAAGCACCACAGCGCTGAAATTCCAAGCCTTCAGATTAGATGGTAGTTGAATCCAACGGTTGCTCCTTCGAGAGACCAGCGACAGTGGTATAGTTAGGATTTCCTTAGTTTTTTTTTACTTGAGGACAAGTAAAATTCAGGTTTGGGGGTATTTGATGAGTGCCAAATATTGTATATATTTATCCCTTTTTGTTGGCATTTTAACTCATCTTTTATGCATTAATTCTACATTTTATCCCATATTCTGTATTTTCATTGTTTTCAAGAATAAATATTTTTATTAATTAATTTTTCATTTTTAGGTAATAAATAAAGTTCGGATGAGTCGCGGAGCGAAAAGAGCAGAAAAGTAGTGAAAAGCCGGGAGAAATTACGCAAGGAAGCCGCGAAGAATGGTGCGCACAACCTCATTTTCTACACACAAAAGCGCCTCCGTTCTCAGCCGTCAGATCAGTTCTCAGAAGCATCCGATGGTCGCTCCTTCATAGAGCATCAAAATCTGAAGTCTCTGCCAAGCACCACAGCGCTGAAATTCCAAGCCTTCAGATTAGATGGTAGTTGAATCCAACGGTTGCTCCCTTGTTGTTCATCAAAGTTTGATATCTCCGCCTTACACTACAGCACCTAACCTAATCTAGCACCGTTCGTTTCGTTGTATCCCTTCATCCGACGGTCGCTCCTCGCTTGCCTCCGCATCACCGTCCGATCTACCTACCAGATCCACATCCCACGGCTAAGCTTCGCGAAACATCAAAATCTTTATCCCTGCCTCACACCTTAATACCCAAATACCTAATACCCTTCTTCCCAAAACAGTCGACCTCTCCTCCATCACTTCTCCACAGCAGAGCCTTCCCCTTCCACCTGCTCCACCAACTCGCTGCCACCACCACCAGCTCCGCCACCTGCTCCACCAACCCTGACACCACCATACCACCTCCGTCATCATCCTACACGTGATTGAAAGCTTCCCCCATCATTCTAGCCCTTTATCCCATCAACTTATTACCTAACCTAAACCCTAGGTTATGGGTTGATGGATTAACGTGTGCTAGAGAAGCAATTGATGCATGGAGGTGATACAGGAGAACAAGTGGAAGCATGGGTCGAAGATGGAATGGTCTCATCACATCAAATCAGGTTACAAAATCGATCCCTAGGTCACTGTTGAAAATTAGGGTTTCGTAAATTAGGGTTCTTCATTTTTGGGTATAAATAGAGGGGGTGTTGTATGTGTAGAAGGTGTTCTTGGGCTAGCCGAGGTTCCCCCAAAATTGGGTTAGTTTAGGTTTAATTTTTAACTTCAATTTCAACTGTTTAATTTTAGGGTTTCAATTTTAATTCCCTGTTATGTTTCAATTCTAATTTCACTGCATATGTTAAATTTGTTATTCTCCTGTTAAGATGCTTGGATTAGCCTGCATCCAGAACTTTCAAGTTCTGTTAAATGTTCATGTTTCAGTTAAATTTCAGTTCATGTTCTGCCAATGTTATTTTCTGTTCAATTTCACTGCATATGTTAAATGTGTATGTTTTAATTTCTTGTTTTCATATCCTGTTGCATGTGTTCTGTTAACATGTGTTGTTCTTGTTTATGTGTTAGTTCACTTTTAATTTGTCATGTTAGTTCATTGTTGTTGCTCATTGTCATGTAATGTTTACTGTTGTGTTTAATTTGCTGTCACATTTGATGGAATGCTAGGCTAGATACATTTGAAGCTTTGATTTGATTGTGCAATGGAAGAAATCAGTGCTCATAGCAAGCTGATTATCTTGCCATTCCTTGTGTATGCTTAGGTTGCACTGTTGATTGAGCATTGGGAGAAATTAGTGCTCATAGCAAGCTAATTCTCTTCCCATTCTTTTAGAATGCCTGTATTCTTGCCTTAGCTTTGCTCATTTTAGTTTCATTCACATCCCTGCCCTTGGCCTTAGGCCTTGGTTCATCTTGTTTTGTTCTTTGCTTTTGCCATGTGTTACCCTGTTTGTGTTTCCTTTTGTTTATTTTGTTAGCTATTTTCTTTATTGCATTATCTTTGCTTCACTGCAACTCTTTTGCTTCTCTTATTCCACTGCCCTGTTGTTTCTTCCCTGTTGCTTTTGCCCTGTTGTTTCTTCCCTGTTGCTTTTGTCCTGTTGATTGCATCTCTTGCCTTGCTGCATTGCACTGCTGCATTGCATTGTTTCCTTCCCTTGTTGTTGTCTGCTGCTGCACCACTGCTGCACTGCTTCCTCTCCTGCTGCCATTCCTTGTTGCAGCTGTTGTTTTCCCTTGTTGCAGCACTGTTGTTAGCCCCATCTGCTACTGCTTGCATCTGCTCTGCTGTGCACTCAAGCCCAGAGTACAACTTGGGCTCCTCAGAAGACCAAAACCAAAGCCCAAGTTCATTATTAAGGCCCAATCCAATTCAGGCTTAATCAAAAGCCTAAGTTTAAGGCCAAAGCCCATTTTCATTTCAAAGACCAACTGAGCCCAAGCTCAGTTCATTTTATTATTATCAAACCCATTAGCACTCAAAGCCCAATTTAAGCCAAAAGGATTCATAGCCCAATAGCAATTTAGGAACCCAATTAGCTAAACACTCCAAAACACACCCGATCTCTGTGGATCGACCCGTACTTGCACGAGCTACAACTGACGACCGTGCACTTGCGGTATTACTGTAGGCCCCCGTTTTCATTGCGCTTCATTTTATACATATCTCCGGGCCCACCAAGTTTTTGGCCCGGGGATAAAATTTCTATACCCTTTTCCAGGCCTGCCAAGTTTTTGTCTCTACACTTTTTCTTTTGGGTTGATCCTCAACTCTTTAGATTGTTAGTGTATGGTGATTTTTTTGTATATAATCCAGTAGATAAAATTTCTTAAAAACCCTTTTGTTCCTTTTGTATATATTTTGCTAATCCAATATGATCTCGGCTGAAATATGTTGGATTTTTGCCTTGAATAACGGAGTTTTAATTCTGCTTTCGCCGTACAATCGGGTATTCTCTCTCCTTTTACTCTACTCAGCATGTCCCTTTCCATATGTTGCATTTTAATTCTTTTCATATTTTGAAACATTGAGGACAATGTTTAGTTTAGGTTTGGGGGTATAGAGTAGATACCACGATAATATGCCATAATTGAAAACGAACTCCTTCTTCTTTTTGAAAAAATTGAAAAATTCCAAAAAAATTAAAAAATCAAAATTCAAAAAAAAAATTAAAAAATTGAAAAAAAATCATAAAAATGGAGCTCATTTACCTTGAAATGTTGACTCTTGTGCAAATATGTATTTTTATTAGGAGTCTTAGTCTAGATATTTAGGCACCCTGATTCTAGCACAATTCACATAGTGATAAGAAATTTGCACGCGCACGATCTACCAATACATGTATGGCCTCGATCTTCAAGGTGTTTGACAGGAAGTTACGATTGCCAATCACTTTAGAATACTGAACGAAACTTGACTAGCTTGTTCTTTGGTTGGTTGGGATAGAAGGTGGAGGTTACATTAAGAAAGACAACCATCGAATTTAACTGGGTGCATCAAAAAGGGCTACCTCTTGCAAAGTGTCATGTAATCTTTTGTTTCCTTTTGTTATGTATCAAAAGTATTTTCCTCAAAAAAAAAAAAAAAAAAAAAAAAAAAAAAAAAAAAAAAAAAAAAAAAAAAAAAAAAAAAAAAAAAAAAAAAAAAAAAAAAAAAAAAAAAAAAAAAAAAAAAAAATCAAGTATGTATCAATTCCATCATCTCTTGTTCCAAAAATAAAAAGAGAATTGTCAATGTAAATAAGAGTCATGTAAATAGTCATCTTTTGTGTTTTTGTGTTGTAAGCAAGGAGGGTGTATGCCATTGATGTACAACGCGAGCAATTGTGAAATACCTCCAACTCATTCACAATTCTCGTAAAGTCCGGACAGCTAGCTAGATTTCGACCTCAGTTCTTAGCCTGAGAAATTATCTCTTGGTGATTAGTAGTCATGACTTCAGATCTTTCTTTACACATGTGTAGATACACTTTACACTCTTATCACATGTCTTTTTTTGTTATCAGTGCTAGGATTGTGCCTTCGATAGAGATTGACATCTCCATTTTGCTGTGAGCTTAACTGTTTTGCACATGTCACGTTTGATGGAATATGAGCTTATATTTTGTCCTTAGGTTTTGTAGGCACACCTCTGGTAAACCTTCACGAGACTTCAACTCGTCCACTAGGGACACTTAGTGGTTTAAAAGGCTTAGTGCATACGCTAAATGCATTCGAGAGACCAGCGACAGTGGTATAGGTAGGATTTCCTTAGTTTGTTTTACTTGAGGACAAGTAAAATTCAGGTTTGGGGGTATTTGATGAGTGCTAAATAGTGCATATTTATATATATTTTTGTTGGCATTTAACTCATCTTTTGTGCATTAATTCTACATTTTATCCCATATTCTGTATTTTCATTGTTTTCAAGAATAAATATTTTTCTTACTTAATTTTGCATTTTTAGGTAACAAATAAAATCTGGATGAAGTGCGGAGCAAAAAGAGCAGAAAAGTAGTGAAAAGCCGGGAGGAATTACGCAAGGAAGCCGCGAAGAATGTTGCGCACAAGACCAAAAAGCTAGGAATGGGCTCAAGAAGGAAGAATTGTTCTTAAAGAAGATATGGGCTTGGCATACCCAAGGCCCAAAACCCTTACCCAAATCCATTTCCTTTATCCATACCCATTTCCATGAGAGCCGTCAGATTGGATCCATCTTGTCATCCAACGGTCACCTCATCATTGTGCATCAAAATCCGAAGTTCATATCAAACACCATAGTACCTAAATTCCAAGCCTTCAGATTAGATTGCAGTTGAATCCAACGGTCGCTCCTATGCCTGTGCATCAAATCCCGATGATTCCGCCCAACACTACAGCACCTAACCTAATCTAGCACTGTTGACTTCGTTGTGTTACACATCCAACGGTCGCTACAAACTGCTTCTCTCTTAGCCGTCCGATCTACCTACCATCTCCATATCCAGCGGCTCAGCTCGCCAAACATCGAACCAGATGCTCCCGCTTCACACCCTAGCACCGAATCCTATTATCCACCCAAACAACCCATCGCCCCAAAACTTCATCTCCTTCACCCGACAGTTGCAGAGCTCTGCAACTCCACCACCTCCCCTCTCTGCCGCTGTCACTTCCGTCACAACCACCAGTTCCATCACTGCCACTACTATCTCTTCACCGACAACACCCCCATATCCCTAGCCTAGTTATTTTCTTCATCTCACAACCTCTGAAACCCTAGGTTTTGGGGTGAGTAAAATAACTCGAAATTAGGGGACAATAGGAGCAGAGGAAGAGCATCAAGGACTAGAGGAGGCATGGGTCGAGCAGATTTTGGGAGTTTGTAAGTTAAATTTTGTGTAATTTAAAAAACCCTAATTTTCTGATTTGGGGATTTACAATTAGGGTTAGTGTTCTGGTATAAATTGTACACTGTGTAACATTGTGAAGCATGGGGGGAGAGACCCAAGTTAATTAGAGTGAAAAATTATCAATTCATTTGCAATTGGTTTTTGTCCTGTCACTGTTGATTTTTCCATGTACACCAACCCTGCTAGTATCATGTTAGGTCTTCTATTCATGAACTAAACATCCTAGCTAGGGTTTAGATGAAACCCTTAGCCTTAATGCTAGGATGTGTGCTTATTGCTACTGATTTATGCTAAGATCACTGTGTAGGATATATTTTTGTTGATGAACAACATATTGCTTTCACCTAGAATGTCAAGCATCCTAGGTAGTTAGAATCCTTCTATGTATGTTCACTTACTCTCAAATGCTTGTTATTGTGTTTTGATTAGTTGTTCTTTAAGCAGACAACTAATGCTTGCCTTGATTTAGTGATTGGAGTTAAATTATCCACTTAAAGAAGCTGAAAAAAAAAAAGTGCAATAGCTAACATGCTAGTATGGGTTGAGTTGTGAATTCTCAAGCCCTAGTTACCCTCTATCAAACATCCAATCACTTCTTTGCTTTCAAAAAACTTCAACTGTTATTTGCTAAAATCACCCAACTGTTATCTGCTCTTGCTTCACTGTCCATTATTCATCTTGCCTCACTGTCAGTTGTTGTTGCTTCAACTGTCAGTGTTGAACTTGCTTCAACTGTCACTTTTGTTGTTCTTGTTTAAAGTCTCATGATTAGTAATCTGCCCTGGTTAGTGTAATCAGTTAGAAATTGGTTACAATAAGAAAAATAGCACTTGCACCCCCTTGTCCCTGTGGAACTGACCTGTGCTTGCCCTGTGTTGCTTGCCGACACTGTGCACTTGCAGTTAGAATTTTTAGGATCATTTCTAGTCCTACCAAGCGCAACTGTACTTTGGATCAGTGTGAGATTGATTGGGGTTCAACTACAGTCCAGACCGAAGTTAGTTTGTAGTATGCTAGTCTTTGTAGCTGCTTAATCTAGTGTGTGTTCAATCTGGACTAGGTCCCGGGGTTTTTCTGCATTTGCGGTTTCCTCGTTAACAAAACTTCTGGTGTCTGTGTTATTTCTTTTCCGCGTTATATTTTGTTATATAATTGAAATATCATAGGTTTTGCGTTGTATCGATCAATTGGTAAATCCAACCTTTGGTTTTTGATTGAAATTGATTGATCCTTGATTATTGGTCTTTGGTACCGTTGAAGTTAATTTTTGTTGTATTCAATTAGGCTCATAAATTTCTATTTTCTTGAGTAAGTATTGAACCCAGAAATTGAGATATAGCTCTTTGATATACTTTTTATTAAGATTGAGTCTGACTGTCTAGTTGATTCTCTTAATAGTATATTGAAGTTAGTCCATACAAATTGCTAAGCAAAATATTAGGTGAGGTTGTTAGACCCCCGCATTTTCATATAGGATATATCGAGACTTGGATGTGGCGGTTATAATGAGCAGGAAAGACCGAAGGAAGTTGTAAAGTCTCTCCCACGTCGCGGGAGACCAACTGTCACTTAAAAGACATGGGGATTCTCACCAAGGATCGTTTGACTATCAGGTTACTCGACAATTAACCCAATAGTTAGGGGACTACTGATGATACATGGAAATTATTACCCCTTAACTGGGCTAGGGAACCCCTATAGGGGTGCCAAACCCAACAAGAAACAAGGGGACTTGGGGACTAAAGCCTAGGTCCACTAAGCAGTATCTATAAAGAGGGAATTAAGGGAAAAGTAAAAGGTTGTATTAGAGAAGGATTGACATTAGTAATAATTAAGGAAGTTTTGGACATGTGGGGTGATGTCATAAAAGGAGGAGCTTTTGGAAAAGTTTATAAAAGATGGTACATAATATAACGGAAAACAAGTTCTATCTCATACCATTCCTAGAAAGTGATGTTATTTGGTGTAGCTAGGACGGGTAGGACCAAAGTCATATTCACCCCTCAATACACCTCTAATCTCTCATAAATCTCTTCCAATCTTTCTCGAATTTCTCCTGAAATATGACGGATCCCGAAATTCATTATCCTAAGTATACTGTAGAAAAAAATTAATCTATTAGTATAAACTATGTCTTACAGTATCAACGATCTCCACGGTGCAGAGTCTATTGTTACTTTTTGGAAATCATTTATGAAAATTTTTACGGAGACACGAGAAACTCTCATTTGCATAATTCCTTTGAGTTGTTTCATCATTGAACATAATCAACATAGATGTAATTTGTACCTTTAACCATGCAAATAAATTGATTTAGAATCGCGTAATTCCACGGAGTTGTTTCACCGTTTTAATAAAATCATCAGAGATGTAATTATGCAAACCCAGAGGATGCAGGATATGGCTTCATAAGTAGGAAAAGTAATGGTGAATGTGTTATAGCAGTTGTAGGTGGATTGGGGATGGCATCAAACTACTATGTAGAGGTAATGGCTATTAAAAATCATTTTTGGAATGTAATCTTCAGATCAGATTCAAAAGCTGTAATTGAAGCCCGTAAATCCACCATTTTACAATATATGGAAGTTGAGAATAAAACCTTATTACAAGTTCAATTAGATAGGGGTGAACTTCCTTGAGGTGTAAAAGTTTGTCTAAAATACAACTTCTTTTTGTTTTTCTAGTTCTTTTCAGCTTTGGATTTCCACTGTAGCTTCATATGAAGCAATTTTTTTGTATTCTTAAATTTTCTTTGGTTATAATAAAATCATTATTATCAAGCAGAAAAAAACGGAGTTGTAATTTATAGTTTTAACCATGCACATAAATTGATTTTGAAAAATAGGTGAAACCGTTAGAGAAAAATTCAAGAAACTAGTCGTTTTCTAGTTGTTGGGATATAGCCGTTGGCTAACAAAGTGAGCAGCCCCCGTCCTTAGACGCTCTGCCTTACCTTTTCCTTTGTATAACAATTACCGTAGTGAAACTTCTTGTTTTCCATGCCACCTGAATCATCAAATCCATTAATCTGCTAGAGTTCCATTTTCATAGTTGAGATGTATGTCAATTGGGTACCTCTTACCAGATGTACAAACTACAAACTGCAAACACAAAAGAAAGTCCCTTAATAGTTTATAGTTCAATGTTGCAGGAGTTACTGGCAAAGGAGGCGTACCGACGAGATAATGGAGTGGATTTTCCTCACGTTGAAGTTTTTGAGTTTATGAAAACCAAGTATCGTGTGGACCTTCTAATAAAACTCAAAAGTGAACTTAATGGAGTTCATGATGAATGAGAAGGTACTTATTAGGTTTTACAGTAGATTTTGTGGGTAAATCCTTTCTAAACCCTCACGATACAACACTCGTCCGTTTGATACAACTTATGGTTTAAAGGCTTGTTGCACGTGCTAAGTGTAACCGTGATTCCTACGAAAGTGAGTTAGGATTTTAATTATGGTGTCTATTGTACTAAGATGTTATAATAAAATTTGTCCTTATAAAAGGTGTTCATTAACTCATTGCAAGAAGGAAAAAAAAAACATCAAAATCATTAACTTTGCTCCCTATTTGGAACTAAAACATACGACCACACTTAACATCATAAACATCTGTTGACCACACTAAAACACACAATAAAACATAAAACCACATGTTACTCCACTACACTCAGCTTATTTAAACTGTAGCATAACGACACCTATTAGGTCCATTCCACCAAGTTACATACTGAACATTCCCAGAAATGTCTGCCAAACGTGCTTTTTTCCTTTGATCGGCGGAGCTTCATATAAAAATTGCAGTCCGGGGTTGAGCAAGGAGAAATTTTTTGGTTCTCAATCTTAAATTTCCTTTTTTTTTTTGCAAGTTCTTGCAGAGTTCATTCATCTCTTCATCTTCCTTAGCTTTTATTGCATCCGACAACAATTGCGGTTCTTCAGAACAGTTTTCGTACATGCACCTCAAATAATGTATCTTATCCCTCGGCGACTCCTTTACCATCTTAATGCTAGTACAATCTTTTTGTGGACACTTTGAGTAGATCCATGGGAATTCAAGAAAGGTATGATTATCCTTGTAACATAACGGACAAATCTCTCCGGCTTCCACACAAACTATTTGTTTTCCCTTGCGATTAGAACTTATTGTTGAGGTATAATTTTTTTGTACTCGGGGGTATTTCAAAGAGAGGTAAGATATTTTTTGGATATTGTTGGGTAACCACACCGACGTTTTTATAATGCAAGCGAAATACAAAAGGGCCGTTTGTGAACAACGATGAGCGTCTAAGAAAAGTTTGGGACGTCGGTGAAAATAAGGGGTCATTTGTAAACAGTGAAGATACTCTTTCAAATATTGTTAGGTCATCTATTGTTACCCTTTCTGTTTATCATTACCTATAGATAGACTCTATCAGACCCATTATGAACACCCGACTCTAGGAAAAAGTAAAAGGCGTTTACTGTTAATGGATGTGTTAAAATGAACTTATAAATATGCACAATTGCTTTTTTTTAGTTTTATATTTTCATTGCGTTATAACCTTTATCCTTTGAGTTTCATTTTGTGATATTTTTTCAAATTATATCTGCATAGCATAGTAATCCAGTACACTTCACAAGAAGACGAAGCTTTAACACGGGCTTACTGCGCTGTTTCGAATGATCTAGACATATTAATGTATGAAAAATCAAAGGAGTTTTGGATCAATGTTGCTGAATTGTTTACCGAAATTTTTGGCAATGACAACCGACGAACATGGAAATCATTAAAGTCTCGGGTCTTCACCATAAAGAAGAAGGTGAATGTCTTTGTTGCACTGCAGGTACCGATATATCGCAATGTCCCCGAAGGGTGGTCTCAAGATATGATGGTAAGTTATATAATCTAAATACGTATACATTATATAAATGTGAATTTTTCATATATACACCAACCTTATATCTGTTTTTCTATTGTAGGATTCAAATACGCGGCAGTTATACCTCCAACATAAGGGAAAGACATTTATGTATCATAATTGCTACCTCATTTTTAGGCATCACTTTTCTTATATGGACCCCAATTGTTAGCCTGTCATTAAGGATGACAGCATCAAATAAATCGGTTTTGTGGGTGCGCCTCTACGTTAACCCTCACGAGACTAAACTTGTCCACCAGGGTCGCCTGGGGGTTTAAAGGCTTGTTGCACGGGCTAAGTGCAACCACGGGTCCAGCGACAAGGACATAGTTTTGTTATTTGTTCATGTATTATTAATATAAATAAAACTATTTATTTCCTTTCGGTTTTGTACCATTATAATCTTCTAGTGTATCCCTTCCCTCGTTATTCAGACATCATCAATATTATTACCAACACTGTTTCGACCTATTGACATAGAATTGTCACGTCCTACACAAAAGTTATGAGATTAATGATATGGCCTATTCGAAGTTGTATTTGTGATATTTTGGAATTTAAAAACATAAGTCCCATATGGTTGAGATTACACATCCTGACGAGTGACAGCAAGGGAGGGAGCACACATCTGTGAACAATCACTGCAACGAAGGGACCACACATCCTTTATTTTTTCCTATAAATAGAGTCTCGGGTATTGATATTGATTGCACAACCAAACCGTAAACATTTTATTCATCCAATATGAATGTTAACTTCACCGTTGAAGAAGATACAATAATCATAGCTGCATGGATTAGTCTAATGAGAGCTCCAGTTGCAGTTGATCCTTTAGTACCGCACCGAAACTTCTGGGAGCAGGTGTATTCTCGTTTTCAAGAAAACTTTCCGAATCCAAACCATAGATCAAAGCAAGATTTAAGATACAGAGTTGGTAGTATAAAAAGAGATGTGAAAACGTATGTTATCATCCAAGCTACGCTATTTAGGGATTTGCCACCGGCATTCCTTAACGCGGAAATGACGATCGTAAGTAATTATAATTTTAAAATAGGTTTTTATTTTAAAAATAATAAAATCACATATACTAATTAGAGTGTATTTTTTTTACTGCGTATAGGAAACAATGGCGAAAGCATATTTTCGTGAAAGGCATGGATGCAATTTCAGGTTTTATGAATGCTACCTCCTTATGAAGGAGGAAATGGATGACTACAATCCAACAAGGTTGTTTAGGCGTTGATGAAATCGTACACAATGTGGAGTGAAGGTTTTGTTGGTAAACCTGTAGTAAACTATCCCGAGACACACAACCGACAGGGACACCTGGAGATTTAAAGGCTTGTTGCACGTGCTAAGTGCATCCGAGGTGCCTACGACAGTGACCTAATAAGAGTTATATTGTCTCAATTTACTATCATGTATTTTAGTTTGAAATTAATGAAGTAAGTTAAATTATGTTTGAGTCCACTAAACATAACACTCCACGTTTCACGTTGTGTCCAAAAAATGTGTTTGCTACTAACGAAGAAGATTTAATATGTTACAGAATGAACTACGCTTACAATTTTATTATCTATTGATAATCTACCACTAGTCTCGCTCTCTAAAATTAATAAAAAAACATGTACGTTAGGGTTAAGCTCGGTCACATTGATCCCATTAATTCTAGACTACACATTCAACGATAATGAGGACATCACAAATTAGATAGAAATAGTGTAAACTGTGTAGAAGAGTGTAACAAGGGTGTAAGACTGAAAAGGTCAAACAAATTTTTGAAAAATGGCGACGAGCTAGGAGTCTCTCAAATTTATCGAGCGAGGTCACAGACGTCGCTCAAAAGTGAGGATGGAGTAGTCGCTGATCTTTGAGAAAGCGAAGTCAGCGTCCTCGCTTTTCATCTTTTTTTGGCGATGTCACACTCCTCGCTCAGTTTGAAATCCCCGCTAACCTTCCCTGCTTTTGAGTAGAGAGAAAAAATTGAGTTTTGCATTAGACCTTCAGCCACTACCAGATGTCGCTATCATCCCCTTCAATCACTCCACTACACTCAGCCTTAAAAATGAATTAACCGACATATAATGCAGGGGTCTTATCTCAGTTCTCTCTAGAAATTTAAATCATGGCTTAATTGGGGGCCATGGAAAATAATTAGGGGCCTCACCCAATTTATACCCACCCCATAAAAGATAGAGGGCTTCCAAAATGTTGGTGAAAATATCAATTTAGCCTTCTCTAATAACTATCCTAAAAATCTCATTAACCACTAACCTAGGTCCTCAATCTTCATTTCAATCAAAGCTTCTTCTCCTCCCATTCTTCATCTCCTCCGCTCCCTCCCTCCCTCCCACTGTCTCCCATTCCATTAACGACTTCTGAGAAAAAAAAATTCTCACTGATTCATCGTAGTTGGTGAACTAAAACCCCATAATCTAAGTTGGGTTTGCGTTTTAATTTGATTTGTTGATTGGAAAATTAGGTTTTCAACTGCAAAATTGCAGTTACAGTTTCAGGGTCGTTAACCACGGTTTTGTATTGCTTAACGATTTTTGATATGCATGTTGAATTGATGAAAAATCGTTAACCATTAGGGTGTAGAAGATAACGACCCTAAACCTGGTTTTCTGCCCTAGAATAGTGTCTTCAAGGAATTTCTAAATCGTTAACGATTCTTCTCGACGATCCTTTTTAAATACGAACGACTCTGTCTTATACAGAACCACCTCTCTGTCCCAAATAGTGATATGATCGTCAATATATTTCTAAAGCATTAACGATTCTTTGTTTGACGACCCCTTTATGAAACTAACGACTCTATATGATTTTACGTTTTTGTATGCAAAGTGATGACATTTCAACTTGATGAATCTGAACTGTGGCACTCACCTTATAGTTGTAGTTAGTTTGCTTAGTCAATCCCTACATCTAATTGCTATAGATACTGTGGCATTCACCTTGATCTTAAAAATGATCCAAGGAACTGATGCCATGAAGATTCTAGGATTTACTAATGGGTCAGGGACGCGGGAAAACAAGCTGATGGTTTCCTGTGAAAATGCCCTATAGCAATAGCGTTGTCCGACAGCAAATAGAAATTATTGTTGTTACAACCGGGAATTCATTATTAATCTGAACCGTGTACCGAACTTTTGATTTTAAATATGGTTGAACTACGCTCCCGTGTGATTTGTTTTGCGTTGGGCATTAGGCTTTGCTAAACAATCCACCAGTTTTGATGTTATAGTGTCATCATTAGACATGCTATTAATACACATGCACAAATAATATTTTGGTTATCCAAATGGCGATTAGGTCTGGCCGGGTTAGGCCATAATGAGGAATTAGAATTCTCTTTTTAATGGAAGAAAAAGGTCAAAGTAACATGGTGAACATCTACCAGGTGTTGCGTCCATATGCACGTGGTGAAATGAAATGAAATGTCATCACTTTACATACAAAAACGTAAAAACACAGTCGTTCAGTATATAGGAATGACGACCCTATATGAAACCGTTTATACATGTGGGGAATGACGACTCCCGTTAATCTATGAAATGGCTCACTGGATTCGTCACTATATAGAAATGCCAAATTAACGATCCTAAGAGTAACATCTTCAGAGAGTAAAAAGTTTTAGAGTCGTTGGGTTCTAAACATATTAAGTTAACGACTCTATGTGACCTAACTAGCTGGAGTCGTCAATTATATCACACTTGGTAGACGGTTTTTCATAATCTGCAACTTTTGCAGGTTTGAGTCGTCAAAGGTTGTCGTTCGTTTATTACCCTCTCGACTTAACGACCCTCACTCTGAGTAGTTGCATAGTGTACATAAATCGACCACTTGGAGCATCATTCAGACAATTTGAAGAGTATAGGAAGTTTACCTGATTGTTTTGAGCTTCAGGTTCTTCATTTTGAGGAATGATTCCTTCATTTTGAGCAATAGGATTCCTCCACTGGAATCACTCATTTCAAATAACCCTAAATTTTCCCCCAAAAACTCAACTTCTTCCTCTCCATAACACAAAAACACAATTTTTCTTTTATCAAAATTTTATCCCTAAATCTGATTTTAATCTAACTAAACTAATTAACAATTAATTAACTTAATTACCACTAATGATTCGGGGTAGTTTAGCCATTTTAAAAAAGTTGGGGGATAATCCCTGATTTCTATTTCATGGCATTTTCTTATCCTGTAGCTAAGGGGCCCAACTATTTTCCAGGCCCCCAATTCAGCCCTGATTTAAATCTACAGCAGATTGATTTTCCATTCAAAAATATTTGAATTTGGTAGGACCCAGGAACCATCATTTTCCTTACGTTGTCCCATTTTCCTCTTCACATGTGAAAGACAGTACTACCCATTCTCGATCTTCACGTGTTCTTCTTTATCTTGTCCCATTCTCGAGCCTTTATATCCCCTGCAACAATCCCAACCTCTACAGTTACTACCACTACTGTAGTTCAAGTTGATTTACTCACTCACTCTGTTTTCTGAACAAGAAGAAGAAGATGATGTTCTTCTCTGGTTCTTCTTCTAAATCTCCATGGCCTCCTACAATACTTCTGTTTCTTTTCATTCTTAATATTGCACTTGTTTCATCCACTAAAACTACTACTAGTACTTCAAAAATCAGTCAAGGCTACAGTCTTATCTCCATTGAAGAAGCTCCAAATGGAGGTCTCATTGGTCACTTACATCTCAACAAGAAAACCAACATTTACGGTCCTGATATCCCACATTTGCAACTCTTTGTCAAGTAATATACACACTCTGTTTCTCTACTTCCCTTTTTAATCATTTTTGTAGTTTATATATTTACGGTAGTAGTATATATAACTAACCAAATTGGATTTTTCTGTTTTATTCACAGGCATGAAACTGAAGATCGATTAAGAGTTCACATCACAGATGCAGAAAAACAGAGATGGGAAGTTCCATACGACTTACTCCCAAGAGAAAAACCACCAAAATCAGCATTACACAAAAGTGTTGCTGGAGAAACAGGGGAAATTCCATTTCTATCTGAAAAATCATCAGCTGGAAGTGAACTTGTTTTCAGTTATAAATCAAACCCATTTAGTTTTGCAGTAAAAAGGAAATCAAACGGAGAAACCCTTTTCGATTCAACCTCAGAAAACTCAGACCCATTCAGTAACTTAGTATTCAAAGATCAATACATTGAAATCTCAACAAAGTTACCAAAAGATGCATCCCTATACGGTCTTGGCGAAAACACACAACCCCATGGAATCAAACTCCACCCAAACGATCCATACACAATCTACACAGCTGATCAGTCTGCAATCAATCTTAACATGGATTTATATGGGTCTCATCCTGTTTATATGGATCTTAGAAACGTTGGTGGTCAAGTTACTTCACATGGTGTTCTGTTGCTGAACAGTAATGGAATGGATGTTATTTACAGAGGAAATTCTTTGACTTATAAAATTATTGGTGGGGTTTTGGATTTTTACTTCTTTGCTGGAGGGGCTTCTCCGCTTTCTGTTGTGGATCAGTACACTCAGTTGGTCGGTAGACCTGCACCTATGCCCTACTGGGCTCTTGGTATGTCTCTTCTTTCACTGTTTTCTTTTAACCCGTGATCATATTTTTTTACTATAATCCTTGAAATCTGTTCTTATATAATCCTGTGGATATCCCAGTGTAGTCTCAAAGTAGGATTTTTGTCTTTGTTGTGTCACTTAATACTGACTGAATTGCTAAGTTGTGTGCATCTAATGAAGATAAGATAGGAACCTCTAGTTGTCTGATTAGTCACTATACAATAATAGCATGCCATACTCCATGGCTAATAGGGTTTTTAAAGCATCTCAGAGGTTATTTTTCCATTTTTAAAAGTCGAAAAGCTCAAATTAGATTGGAGGGATGCTTCTGCTGCTCTTGTGTTTTTGTAAAAGTAGAAATGACTTATGAGTCCAGCAAAACCAACATTGCTTCGTGAAAATTAATTTTGAATTTTGTAAAAGTTATTATAGAATTTTTATTCCCAACTTAGCTTTTGATTTTAGTGTTTTAGAAATTCAAAAATTATTTACTTTTCGATTTCTAAAAGTAAAAAAGTCAAAAATTAGTTTGGGTATAAAACATCAAGATGATTTTTTTTGCTTAAAAAAATTAATTTTAGGAAGGAAAATGTTTTACTTCTAATTTCTAAGATTCACTTCTGCTTCAAAAAAGTCAGAAATTGCTTTATTCGGATTATAAATTTTTCGTTACGCCTTCTAGCCTCTGAGGTTAAAGAAATTATTTTTCGACTTGTTGATTTTAATTGCGAAAACACTTTTTTACTCCTAAATAAAGGAATAAATGTTTTCAACATTTAATAAAGGAAGCACAATCCACAGCTACCTTTTTTCCTTTTTCACTAAAGGGAGTAAGATATTGCTTGTCCTAGACTTTATTGACTGATATTACCAAAGGCTTGAAGACAGATGCAATGAAAGAGAGTACGTAGACAGATTAAATTGGATCACTAAAGTTGTCTTTACTAAATTATTATTATGGAGGGTGGACCAAAACACACCGAATTTTCATTAATGCAAGATGATGGAGTTTGTTGAAAATGGGTGGTTCACTTTTATACTGAAAAACATATCGGTGGTTTTCCTTTTGTTTGCTTATTCTCAAGAAAAGAAAAATGTTTTGTTTTCCTTGGAAACCCAATTTTTGTTTATAGTATATGTAAGCAGGTTTGGCACTACTGAACCTGACTACAACATAAGCAGTGACTTCTTTTAGTTCCCAACTTTGCATTTGTTGCTTGCATCTAATCAATAGGACCTATTTAGTTAAAAAGAAATTGGAAGCAACATTTTTCTTTTTGGTTTCGTTGAATTGTAAAAGGAATTTGGTCAAACCACTATATCTGCGAAGGTCAACATTTAAGCTTCTTTACTGGTCCCTTTTCGTGTTTAGCATCATGCTCTCTATACTGCTGGTCCTGACTGCGATCGTTGGTCCCAAGCAGTAATATCCATCCATATAATCACACAAAAAAGATGCACCGACACTATAAAAGTTATTTTATCCCAAGACTTTAAGAGATACTACCTTTTAAGATTTATTTTGCTAAAGAACGTTTGTTTGTCATTCTGGAGCTAGATATATGTTACAGACATGACAGAGTTATTCGTGATATAATTACCATCAAGTAGTCAGGTTTTACTTACAAAAGTAATTTACAAACATTCATTTACAATGTGTTAGGAAAATTACTTGTCCTGAACAATGTTATTCTCGCTTTTTGCTCTTTAGCATCAATTCATGGTAATTATATCACGCATAAAGCTTAAGCTCTCCATATGAGTAATGATTTGTGATGGGTCTTCCAAACCTTCCGGTTTGAAATCTGTTACACATATTTTACTTCCTGGGTAATAAGAAAACACTTCCCTTGTGAAACTTCTTATCTAGATAAAGTACCTGAAGTAGTAGTAGTACCAGATAAAGATAGTACATCGCATAATCTGACCATAAAAACGTGACCTCCTTGGTTATGTTATACCATGACTTATGCATGCACTTTAAGGTTAGTAAACATTTTGTAGTACTTCCATGGACCATGGGGCTAACCCAGGCTATAGCCCGTCCCTGTTTTTGGCCCAATTTTTACTATAAACCTTGAAAACTGTTCTTATAATCATGTGAAATCCCACTGTATACAATCTAAGAGTAGGATTTTTTTCTTTGTTCTGTCACTCAATACTGACTAAATTGCGTGCATCTATGAAGATAGGTAGGATCCTTTACTCGTCTGATTACAGTATCATGCCATGCTCCGTGGCTAATAGGGTGTTTAAAACACATTAGAAAGTTACTTTTCGAAAAGCTAGAAATTAGATTAGAGGGTGTTTGGATATCAATAGTAAAAGTGCTTCTGCTTCTTTAGAAGCAGAAATCAATCTCAGAAGTCGGAAGTAAAAGAACATTGCTCCAAAGTTAACTTTTTGTCTTTCATTCTCAAATTTTATTCCCAACCTAACTTTTGACTTTTTTGCTTCTAAAAGTTAAAAAGTTACTTCTTAAGGTGTATCCAAACACACGGCGTTTGGATACCACTTAAGAAGTTGCTTTTCGACTTCTAAAAGCAAAAAAGTCAAAAGTTAGTTTGGGGACACAATATTAAAATGACTTGTATAAGTAAAAAGTTGATTTTACAATGATAAATGTTTTTGCTTCTGACTTTTGAGATTGGTTTTTTGCTTCTAGAGATGCAGGAGTGCTTTTGATTCTGGTATCCAAACCATCTAAATGCTTCTAAAAGTAAAGAAGTTACTTTTTGACTTCTTAATTTACTTGCGAAAACATTTCGTACTTGAGATAAAAATAAATGCTTCTTACTCTTAGTCTTAGTAAGTAAAGATGCAACATTCAATTAAGAAGCATAATCCACAGATAGGTTTTTTTTTGTGTTGATTCCAGAATCAATTTCACTAGAGGAAGTAAGATTGCTTGTCCTAGACTTTATTGACTGATATTATGAAAGGCTTTAAAGACAGATGCAATAAAAGAGAGTAGTGTACGTAAGCAGATTAAGTTGGATCACTAAAGTTGTCTTTATTAAATTATGGAAGGTGGACTTAAACACACTGAACTTAAGATGATGGATTTTGTTTGAAACCGGTGGTACACTTTTATACTGAAATAGATTGGTGGTTTTCCTTTTGCTTGGTCTTGCTGATTCGCAAGAAAATGTTTTTGTTTTCCTTGGAAACCCAATTTTTCAGGTTTGGCACTACTGAACCTGACTTAGACTGTTGTTATCTTGATACAAGATAAGAGTTTTTAGTTCCAAGCTTTGAGTTTGTCGCTTGCATCTAAATCAATGGGCATGCTGTTTAGCAAAAAAAGAAAGAAGAAAGAAAATGGAAGCAACATTT
This sequence comes from Papaver somniferum, assembly GCF_003573695.1. Taxonomy (NCBI): domain Eukaryota; kingdom Viridiplantae; phylum Streptophyta; class Magnoliopsida; order Ranunculales; family Papaveraceae; genus Papaver; species Papaver somniferum. The sequence goes on from NC_039366.1 coordinate 38,758,441, forward strand.
TTTTTTTTTCAGACTCATTAAAATTGTGAAAGGAATTTGGTCAGAGCTTGGTCCATTTAATTTGTACCACTCTACTAGTTCTTTTCTTCTTCAAGAAAAGAAGACTCCAGCCGTTTATCCCTGGCTGTGTTTGGCATGTAGCTTCGGGGTTCCGCATGCTCTATACTTCTGGTCCTGACTGCGATGGTTGGTCCCAAGAAGTACTGTGACTATTATCCACCATAATCACACAAAAAAGATGCACCCACACAAAAAAATTATTTTATTCTAAGACTTTAAGAGATACTACCTTTTAAAATTTACTTTTCTATAGAGTTTTGTTAGTTATGCTAGAGCCTAGATGCATGTTGAAGAAAAATGACAATGTTATTCTCTCTTTTTACTCTTTAACATCAATTCATGGTAACTGTATCACGAATAAAATTTAAGCTCTCCGTATAAGTAACAATTTGTGACGGGTCCATAGGTTCAGGAATCAGGAGACAAACCTTCAGGTTTGAAATTTTTTACACAATGTTTTTTTACTTTCCGTGTCATGTGAAAACAGTTCCCCTGTATTTTTGAGGATCCCAAACAAAACTTCTTATATAGATAAGCACCTGCATAATTTAGAACCCATAGACTGCCGATCATAAAACCGTTTTCAGACGAGATCATAAACCCATAATTTAAGCTTACTAAAGATTTTGTAGTAGTTGGTACAAATACATTTCCTCTATGAGATAGTTAGGAGTGAAGCTGCTGGTTCATCAAGGGGTAGAAGAGTGGCCATTTAACTAGAACCAGTACTGGGCAATTACACGAAATGAACAAACCCCTTAATCCCTAATTCTGAAGGAATCAAACCCCAAATTGATTGCAGTTTTAGGAATGAGTTTACTCTAGTATGTTGGTCACAATTCAGAAACATTCAATGTGTAACATCCATTCAGTATTCGAACTGGTGGAGACACGTGCTTGAAATTGCTATTTTGAGCTTTCTTTTTGATATTGCTGTTTTTGTCAACTGAAAGTTTTTACACTTCCTAATAGTTGCTTTCTTAGAATACCTGATAACTGAGTAAATGGTCCAACAAGTTGTTAGAACTTCACAATATTCGAAAAGTTCACACCTTAGAGCTTAATTTGTTTAAATATTAATGTTTTAGAAATGAATGTGGTACACATTGATGAGTATTGCTCTTTCCTTTTACAGGATTCCATCAATGCAGATGGGGTTATAAGAACGTATCAGTCACTGAAGCAGTTGTTGAGAATTACAGAAAAGCCAAAATCCCTCTTGATGTCATTTGGAACGATGATGACCACATGGATGCAGCAAAGGACTTCACTCTTGATCCCGTCAACTTTCCTCGTCCAAAGCTTTTGTCCTTCCTTGAAAAAGTTCATTCACGTGGCATGAAATACATTGTTCTCACTGACCCTGGAATCGGTGTTAATGAATCGTATGGTGTATTCAAACGTGGAATGGCAGATGATGTTTTCATTAAATATGAAGGTGAACCCTTCCTAGCTCAAGTCTGGCCTGGACCTGTATACTTCCCAGATTTCCTTAATCCTAAAACCGTTTCGTGGTGGACTGATGAGATCAGGCGTTTCCGTGAGCTTGTACCCATTGATGGTCTTTGGATCGATATGAATGAGCCATCAAATTTCTGCTCTGGTAAATGCAAAATAGTGAAGAATAGACCATGCCCAGGAGACCCAGGATGGGAGTGTTGCTTGGATTGTACGAATATAACAACAACTCGATGGGATGATCCTCCTTACAAGATCAATGTTTCAGGTGTACACGCTGCTTTGGGGTTTAAAACTATAGCTACAAGTGCTACACACTACAATGGTGTCTTGGAATACGATGCTCACAGTCTCTATGGTTTCTCTCACACCATTGCAACTCACAAAGCCTTTATGTCACTTGAAGAGAAGAGGCCATTTATATTAACGCGGTCAACTTTCGTTGGTTCAGGACACTATGCAGCACATTGGACAGGTGATAACAAAGGTACTTGGGAGAATCTGAAGTATTCAATCTCTACAATGCTGAATTTTGGTATATTTGGAGTTCCTATGGTTGGTTCAGATATCTGTGGATTTTATCCTGCCCCGACTGAAGAGCTTTGTAACCGTTGGATCGAGCTCGGTGCATTCTACCCTTTCTCAAGAGATCACGCAAACTTTTATTCCCCCAGCCAAGAGCTCTATGTTTGGGATTCTGTTGCAAAGTCGGCAAGAAATGCACTTGGTATGCGGTACAAGCTCCTTCCTTATCTCTACACATTGAACTACGAGGCTCACATCAGTGGTGCGCCTATCGCAAGGCCAGTTTTCTTCTCGTTCCCAAATTTTACTGAAAGTTATGGGCTCAGTACTCAATTCTTGCTAGGGAGTAGTGTGATGGTATCACCTGTACTTAGGAAAAAGGCCACAAAGGTAAAAGCTCTGTTTCCCCCAGGTACTTGGTACAATCTCTTCGATATGACACAAACAGTTATAGGTAGAGGACAGTATGCAACCTTGGATGCACCTTTGCATGTAATCAACGTGCATGTTTATCAGAACACTATACTTCCAATGCAGCAGGGTGGATTGACTTCTAAAGAGGCAAGAACCACGCCTTTCAGCCTCGTAGTTACTTTTCCGTCAGGTGCTTCTAAGGGAGACGCTAGAGGGAAGCTTTATCTTGATGATGATGAACTTCCTGAAATGAAACTTGGAAATGGGTACTCGACATATATTGATTTCTATGCTACCTTAAATGAGAAAACAGTGAAAGTTTGGTCTGATGTTCAAGAGGGTAAGTATGCATTACAGAAAGGATGGACCATAGAGAAGGTAACTGTATTAGGATTAGATGGAATTGGAGAATCACTTGCAGTGGACATTGATGGAATGCCTGTTTCGGATATGTCAAGCGCTGAATTCTCTGCTTCAGATCTTTATCACTTGGAGAAGTTAGAAGGAGATACCAAGAAGAAGGGTATGATGGTAGAAGTTAAGGGATTGGAATTGCCTCTTGGGAAGAAATTTTCTATGTCTTGGAAAATGGGCATCTAAGGTTAAGAGATGGATTGCAGACGGATGCATTTTATTTCAGCTTCTCTCAGTTTCCTTTGACTAGATTAGTTTCTACTTAAGAATTACTCATCCCATGCAACTCATAGGAGATGGATTATCTTTTCTTGCATTATCTTTTCTGGTTGTAGTTTAAAAAAACTGGGAAAATTTTCCAAGTAGAAATCTTAAATAAACTCTTCGCAGAGCTGCTATTTGGAAAACATATTGAAATTAGAATATTTATAGCGTACAGGTTTCTTATGAAATTAGCTAGACAGGTCTTAGAAATTTGATTCTTGAAGAGGGAATATGGAATTGATTCATTTTGCATTTTTCATTCATAAAAAAGGGTTTACAAAGTAATCCACAAAAATTAACCCTTGTTGCATCATTAGACAACCAACTCCTTCAAATCCACAAACTAAGATAACTTAAAAAACTTAAGTAAAACAACTAGACAATCTGACTTTCAAACTTCACAACAAGACTTACTCAGAACAAACGTAAGCATTAGACTCGACAGCTTCAAATCAATGACCAAGATAAATATCAGGCTTCTTCCTGTCCCTTGCACTCCTGCGAAGTTCTTGAGTTTCAGAACGAGCCATTCCACCAGTTTTCTTCATGGCTGGGGCTTTTTTCAAGGGCGCCATTGCACCAAGTTCATTCTCTCCATCTTCCTTTTTTTCCTGTTGTTTTTCTCTGTCAGTACCACCATCACCGGATTCACCAACAATGAATTTTTCTTTCAGGGATTCCATTTCGAGTTTCAAATTCTCCATTGCAAGTTGCAGCTGTTCAACTTTTTCATTCATGCATTTCTCAACGTCAACAACTTTTTCTTGAAGTTGCAAGAACTCAAATTCTGATGGTACTTGCATAAGACCCTCTATCTCTGCATCGAACATCACATCTAGATTCACAGTTGGAGAGTTTTCATTCGAACTCATTTTGCTAAAGTAGTAGTAGTAAGAATTAAGAAGAATGAAGAAAATGAGTTGTTAACTACCCCTTTAAATAGATATCAGGGTTCATAGAATTCAGCCTTAGAATTCAAAGTATTTTTATTGCTTCTAATTCACTCATTAAGAATGAAAAGTGCCATTTATTAGTACTTTGGGTTCCCAAAGTTCACAGACGACTAAAAACACTGATTCCAAAACTCATTGAATTCGAATGGGTTATGATAGAGGGTGTCTAGAAACAAAGAAAATAATATCTTGGCAGGCAAATTTTAATTTTTTTTTTTTCACAAAGGTCATGACTTGCTAAAAATTTAGTTTTTCAGAAAGGTTACAAAGTACTCCACAGACTTAGGCCTTCTCTTGCCTGACCTGTTCTTTATATGCCTGGAGCCATTCAGACTCGGAGTACCTCATTTGACCACCATATGCATCTTCCCAAATAAATTCTCTAAGTGCAGGAGGAAACTCGCTAGGTTTCACCTCCCGTTTGTTCTTGAAATGCTTTCCCAGATAATATGCAGCTTTATTCAAAAACTTTGCGTTTAAAACAATAATTTCAAATTTCATGCGGCCCATCCTCCTAATATCCTTCACAATATCAATCAACAGTTTGGATTGGCTTCTTTTGATATCAGGAAATATCTCCTCCGCACATTTTTCACAAAATTCATAACGACGTTTGTAACGATGGAGACAATACCTTCGACTTTGAATCATGGCCTCAACGATTGAAACAAGTCTTGTTGAGTTGAAATGAACTGTTAGTCCATAATGAGCTCCATGAGCTAAAGCAAGTTTGAAGCCCCTTCTTAGTCCCTTTAAAAGGTAGTAAAGGTATGACCCCCTTCCTTTAGAGGACCAAGCATAGGCACTTCCTGGTCTTCCTCCTGGATCACGTAATATAACTCCATATCCGCCAACATCCTTTCTCTTCTTGTAGTAGCCATACACATTTAATGCCCAGCCGGTTCTCCCCCTCCTTGCATGACCTCCTTTATTGTTTTCCAGCCATGAAGCTATCCATTGTTGTTTGTCCGGAACTTGTATATTAAAGCTCTTGATTTTCCGCTGGCGTGACTCTTCACGAATCTTCACACAACCTTCACATTCTCAATTATCACAGCAGCCACCTTTTTTATTAGGTTTGTAATACTCTTCCAAATGCCGTTCCAAATAATCATCTTCAGAATGAACGTCACTAAGAGAAGACAACGAGACAGTATCTTCTTCTTCAAACTTCGACATCTCGCAACTTTTTTTCTTTGTTTTTTTTTGGTTCTTTTTTCTCCATGCGATGCGTCTCTACCTATATAATACTATATAGATATAGATAGTTCGTTACGCCTACCATAATTAGCAATCTGGCGAATTCCCAAAAATTTACTTTATCGTCCACCATTAGATTCCTAATCTGTTCTTGAGTCTTAGTCTTACTTCAGCCGTTGATATACCTTAGGAAATTCCTCTCTCTCTCTGGACATGATCAAGTAAGATGAAAAACCGTAGACAAAATTAGGGCAGCAAATCAAGCGCTATGGCTTCTTCTACCTGTGTTCGTCTTGCTGGAATCCATCCTTTTCATCAACAGAAAACTTTTATAAAACCAAGACACATGTTGTCATCACTACCAAAAACGTACGTCCATGCTAATATCAAATCATCTCTAACCAATACTTCTTGCTCTTTCCAAAATCTCCTGCTATTCACCGGCCAGAAACACAACCACCAATTTCTTTCACCTAAACCCCTACACAACCCTTTCTCATCTTCATCAACACCTACATCAAAGAGTACAATCTGTATGGCCACAACATCATGTGAAAACACTCCAAAAATTCCTGTTGCAGAGATATGTATGCTAGTACTCGTATACATCATCCCATTCTTAAGCCGACTAAATTTACTCTCCAAGTTCCCGGTCTTGAGATGTGCGATGACTCCTATCACGCTATTGTTAGGATTCTACCAATCGATACCCACTGTTGCTTTGATTGCGTTTCTTGGTTTATTTATTGGTATAGTAAGATACAGGAATTCTACTAAGTTTAAGTACTCTTTAGTTATGGATTGCGTGGTTGTTATTGCATCTTTAGTTCGTCCGTTTTTAGTGAATCAAGGTCCTTTGGCTGGAGCATTAGAGTTCAAGCTTCAATTGTTGAATGTGAGTATTATGATTCTATGCGTGGTTATTGTCCTCATATTTGCTTTCTTTATAAGTTTGGTAGATGTATTCGTGCTAGTGTACTGAGATATCTGCACGCATGCATGAGTCATATCATTCTTATTTTTTTATCTCTAGGAGAACAAGTCTAGTTTCTTCAAATTTAGGTTTATTACTATAACTGCGTGAATGCTAAGTGGTAATTTAGGATGACAACATTTGTATTTAATATAGTGTTCATCTAGTATTCCATGTCCATGCACCTCCATAATCAAAATATAATATATTTGACATCGAGCAAATAAAATAAAATAAATAAACAGTATGTTTGTCTAGTGTTTGCTAGAGAGAAAAGTCCGAGTGACTCTCACATTCTCTAATTTATCAATCAAGTAAACTTTCTGGTCTAAGGTTTTCTGCTCAACACCAAGTGAAAATTCTTCTACTTCCTCTTACATTTTTATTCGCAGGTTCTTGAATTACTCGGTTTCCAGACATGCATACATTCATGTTCGGAGTACTTGGGTTCTAGTACTACTACTCACGAGATATCATTGTCGCCATGTTCAGAGTACTTGGGGTCTAGTACTACTAATCACGAGATATCATTGTCGCCGCCAGCATTGCCGTTGTGTTCGGGGTCGCAGTGGATTTATGAGACTGTGAAAGGTTGTCACGAGTTTAAGATAAAAGGATATTCTCTTGCAAAGGGAAAAGTATTTGGTAAATCTTTAATTAGTGGCAGATTCACAGTTGGTGGTTATGACTGGGTTATACAATTTTATCCAGAAGGCTTTTCTGAGTCTTGCAAGGAGTACATATCCGTGTACCTTAAGTTAGTAAACCCTGCAGAAAAAGTAAGGGTATTGTTTGAATTTAAATTACTGGACCAAACCCAAAACGAGATTCATAGTCTTCGTCTTAAATCTCCAAAAACGTTTACGGGAGAAGGATTCACATGGTACGTACGTGTTTTCCGATTCCTATGGTTCTTGAATTATGTTGAATTCTTTGCTGTTTAATTTATGGGTAATTTGATTAAGTTGTTTAGAAACTAGAATCAAAGACTAGCGATTTCAAATTATTTAGGAATCGGTTGAATTAGTGGAGATGGAGAATCAAACTGATATAATGCACTCCCAACTTCTTCCTTTTTTAATTTATTTAACGTACGGATTAATTTCAGGGGATTTCCGCATTATATGAAGAGGTCGGAGTTGGAGACGTCAAGTTATCTCAAGAACGATTGTCTTAGCATTCATTGTACAGTAGAAGTAGTGCATGATCGTTTTGAAACAGCGCAAACTAATATCCAAGATGGTAAACATGATATTATTCCTGTACCTCCATCGGATATGATTCAGAATCTCAAGGGTTTGCTTGAATCTGAAATTGGTTCTGACGTTACGTTTCAGGTTGGCAATGAATTCTTCAGAGCTCATAAGTCGATTCTTGCAGCTCGATCTCCCGTATTTAGAACTCAGTTTTTTGATTAAACACGGCTAATCCAGATATGGAAATAATAGTCATTGAAGAGTTTGATCCGTTTGCTTTTGAGGTAGAACTTTTGACAATTCATTATTTTGTTAGCATGCTTTACATTCAAAAATATAATAGTATATATGTGTTACCTCTATGTATAAATTTACTAGTCCTTCTACCTTATAAATTATATATGTGTTGCAGGCCATGTTGTTATATTTGTACTCGGATGAACTTCCCGAGCCACGTGAACTTTCTGATTCAGATTTTCTTTGCACTTCAATTACGATCATGCAACATCTGTGAGATGCAGTAGATCGCTTCGATCTTGATCGATTGAGACTCATGTGTGAGGCAAAATTATGTGAAGAAATAACCACAAATACCGTGGCAACAACACTGGCCCTAGCAGAACAACACCAATGCCTGCAACTGAAAACTGCTTGTCTAAAGTTCGCAGCTAAACCCGAAAATTTAGAAGGTGAGTGTTATATTTCACTATCAATTTCAAGTCGACATTTTATTTTCTTACCCATATGTTTTACCTGCAGAAATTATGAAGTCTGAGGGTTTGCATATCTGAGAAAAGTTGTCCATCATTATTAGTTGATCTGCTGAAGACTAGTGCACTGATAGATAAAATGTAGGATAACACTTTGCAGGAATGGAATGTCGAGAGCAACAACAGCTATGAGAGTAACTTTGTTTTTCTGAAACACTGACGGATCCTATACCTCAGAGGCCAGTTTATGATTGTTGCAAATTTGTTTTCAAGTGATTTTTTAGCATGTGGCAGCTTATGAGAACGATCAGTCAGTAATGTCTTGAAATTAAGCAGATCAGCTTTTGGTAAATAAGAAGTTTCTCTGGTTATTACTTACCCAAAAAAAAATATATATATTAACGTGAATTTTTTCTCTGAATAAACAAAATGTTATGACTTGCTAAAAACTTAGGTTTTCATCAGTAAAGAAAGGTTTACAAAGTACTCCAATCAATTAGCCCTTCTCTTTCCAGATCTCTGTTCTTTATATGCCTGTAGCCATTCAGACTCGGAGTACCTCATTTGACCACCATATGCATCTTCCCAAATAATTTCACTAAGTGCTGGAGGAAACTCGCTAGGGCTCACCTCGCATTTGTTTTTGAAATGCTTTGCCAGATAATATGCAGCTTTATTAGAAGACGTCTCCTCTGCACCAATTTCAAATTGCATGCCCATGCTCCTAGTTTCCTTCACAATTTCAATTAATAGTTTGATTTCACTTCTTGTTCCTTGGACATCACGTAATGACACCTCCGCACTTTCTTCCCAAATTCTCTTTTAAGGAACGGCATTTGTCACGATGGCCAGTAATCTTCTTCTTCAGATTTGTTTCTCTCCTCCTCCATGCATCACTTCCGTTATTTTCCTGCCATGAAGCTATCCATTGTTGTTTCTCTGTAATTTGTATATTAAAGCTCTTGATTAAATCCTGCCTGATTCTTCGCGAATCTTCACACAACCTTCACATAATTCTTTATCATCACATCAACTATTATTAGGTTCGAAATACTCTTCGTATTGCTTGTATTCCTGTTCGATATACTCATCTTCAGAATAAACTTCACTAAGAGAGGACAACGAGACAGTATCTTCTTCTTTTTCTCCGAACTTTGACATCACAGCAACTTTTTTTCTTTATTTTTTTGTTCTTTTTCCTCCAAGCGATAGTAGTTTTGTTACATGATACTCTCTATTTATAATATGGGATTCGTTCATACCGCTTACAATAATTATCAATCCAGCAAATTCCAAAAATATACCCACCGTTAGATTCCTAAACTGAACTTGGGTGACACATGTCTTACGGATATCCTAATTGATTATCCAAAGATAGTTTAAATAAAGTTTTCTGAAATTGTATTTCCAAACTAATTATTGAATTTTTGACTTTCCGACTTAAATTAAAGGTAACTTCTAGGTCTTAAACAGGTTTCCTGCGAATTTCTTGGACTCTACGTACATGTCGAGAAGTCAAAACAATCCCTAAATTCTAGTCAATACTCATCAGTCTAGTTTGCATCAAATTTGTATCCGGAAGGGGTGTACAACATGTAAAGGCAAACATGAAAGAAGAAGAAACAATTTTTTTAGCACAGATTTCTTTATGTATAGTTAGTGCACATATCTTAGGTTCAACTTTATATATGCGGAGGAAAGGTCTCAGAAATTTGATCATTTAACATTTTGATTGTTGCAGCAAGAATGTTATATGACTCAAGACTTCATTTTTTTCATTCATAAAGAAAGGCTTCACAAAAATAACCCTCCACGAAAACCTTTGTTACATCATTAGACAACCAATCCCTTAAAATCTTGACAAACTAAGATAACTTAAAAGATTTAGAGTAGAAATTAATTAAGTAGAGACTTACTAACAACTAGACAAACTGACTTTCAAACTTCTACATAATACTTACTCAGGACAAACTTAAGCATTAGACTCGACAGCTTCAAATCAATGACCGAGATATATTTCGGGTTTCTTCCTCTCCCTTGTACTCCTGCGAAGCTCTTGAGCTTCAGAAGGAGCCGTTCCGCCAGTTTTCTTTTTGGCTGGGGGCTTTTTAAAGGGCGCCATGGCACCAAGTTCATTCTCTTCATCTTCCTTCACTTCATGTTGTTTTTCACTGTCATTAGTACTGCCATCACGGCCGCCATTATTACCACCAATAAATTTTGCTTTCAGCGGTCCTACTTGTTCCTCAAGTAGTTTGTTTGCCTCCTTTACAGAATGGATTTCTAGTTTCAAGTTCTCAATTCCAAGTTGAAGAACTTGCAGTTCTTGCACTTTTTCATTCATGCAGTTCTCAATTTCAGCAACTTTTTTTTGAACTTTTTCATTCATGCGTTTCTCAATTTCAACTACTTTTTCTTGAAGTTGCAAGAAATCAAATTCTGATTGTGCTTTGCTAGGATCATATAATATCTCTGCATCAAACATGAAGTCTGGATTCACACTCGAACAGTTTTCACCGGAACTCATTTTGATAAAGTAATAGTAAGAAGGAGAATGAAGAATATGAGCTGGTAACTTCCCCTTTAAATAGATTTCAGGGTTCAGAGAATACAGAATAATAACCCTAACATAACTCCACATTCAAGGTATTTTGACTGCTCTTATTTAATTAATTCACTCATAAAGAAGAGTGCCATTTATTAGTGCTTTGGGTTCCCAAGATATAAAGAAGACCAAAAACTGATTTACTAAAAACTTATGGAATTCTATTGCAAGTTTGCAACTGTTGGGTTTTCTATAATAGAGATAAATTACAACTAGAAACTAAAAGTCAAAGTCTGCTCAATTGCATTACATAATGATATCGACTACTATTCTTAATTAATTATCATATATATGTTCCCCTTACTCAGTCTACCATTACATTGGAGCTCCATTGCTTGTACACAGATGATTTTGAGAAACATAGGAATGCAACCAGCTCTACTACACTAAGTCCAGCTAGAAACCAGTAGAAATAGTCTAAATGCGCTTCATTCATGTTGTTTGCTAGCCATCCGTGCTGACCGCCTGCACTGCTTGCCTTCTGAATGACAAATATAAGAAAGACACCGAAGACATCTCCTATGCAAATATGGTTGAGTACAGGGAAAAACCCAGATTCCTTCGCTCTTTGGGAACTTGGTCATAAAAGAACTCCTGTAAACCGACTTCGGTGAGTACAAGGGCGAGACCGGACAAGATGTATTGTGGAATCAACCACCAGATAAACCATAGGAACCGTTGCTTTTGGATCATAAATCAAATCAAACTCTTGAGCAATTTTAAGCCTTTTGTTCTCCACTATAGCTGCTACAACCATTGTTATGGAAGAAACAAATATGCCACCACCAATTTTCTGAAGTGAAGTAATAGTGTTAGATTTGCCAGTAAAAGCTTGAATAAGTGGAACAAAGATCCAGTCGTATGTTGCCGCAAACAGAATAATGGATACGGTGAGAAATATTTGAATTGAAGCTGCGGGTATCTGAAAGTCTGATCCTATCGACCTGTCCATAGTGCTGCTTTGCTCCACAAAGAAAGTAATAACTTGAGAGTGCACTATCGGATATGTCAAGCATACAATCCATACCGGAACCAATTGCGCTGTTGTATTGCTAGTAGTTGGCTCCACTTGCATGGAGATTTCCAGTGATGAGAGCTGGTTGTACAATTCTTGACCGCGCCAACTAAACCGTTAGTTAACCCTTCCAACGGGTTTACTTTATCCGGGTCATTTTCCAGATTATAGCGGTAAGATCGAGCTCCAAACATGATTACAATTAGCGCTATGCTCATTAAAATGGTTGATATTCCAAATGCTCTATACCATCCCAAATTATCTTGGACATAGTTCAATACCAAGTGAGAACTGCACGATCCAACAGATAATCCAAATAGCCACCAGTTAAAGAATGAACTTTTGGACTTGGATTCATTTGGGTTTCGTTCATCAAATTGGCCGATCATTCCGCTGGCATCTCGCATTCACGCCCCCGTTTGACTGCCGTTCGAGGATGTAGTTGTATCTCGCAATTCCAATTAGATACAATGATAAGAAGAAGATTACTTTCACCGTCGTGGAATAAGAACACGAAAAGCTGCCGTTGGTGTTATTATTAGAACAGCCGGTCATTAGAGGACTCGTAAATAAACTTAACGCCAAAAGCCCCTGACACAAATGATAATTTCCCAAAAAATGTATTAGTGCTCATTTCTGCAGTAAGTGCATTATATGAGATTGATGGAAAACAAAATTAATGGCAAGTTTGAGATTTACCGAAACATAAATGATTGCAGAAATCATGAGGGTACCAAATCTGTCGAGATAAGGTTTACCAACAACATGTGCAGTTCGTACTGAAACCACGAATATGAAGCCAGTCCAACCGTTAACATTCTGTGCAGCTGTTGCTGTAGACTCACCTAATTGCGCAGTTAGAAAGCTGAACAAGTTGGAAGAAATTGCATAAAAGATGAACGATTCTATGCTGCCAATGAAGATAAGTCGAGAAGCGGCATTCCATCCACCAAACTGATCATTATTGTTGCTCTCGATTTTCTCTCCTTTGATATTCACCATACCTTCAACATATGTTGTGTTATTAGTATCAGTGAGTTGATTTTTTTTTTTTTTGATTGGAAGTGATAGATTTTATTGAAAGAAAGAATGTACAAAAGAATGTACAAAAGAGCTACAAGTAGTAGCAAAGAAAGAAAAATAAAACAGAAAAAAAAAAGGAATTAGGAAAAAATTGCATCCCAATTGTCCTCTGTCGAGATAATATGATGCCCAAAAACTGTATCCCAAACAATAATCAGAGATTTAGCTTCGATGATTAAATCAAAATCTGTTTTGAAGATGTGCTTATTTTCAAAAGTACGCACGTTCCTTTCTCCCCAAATCACCCACACTATAGCAGCAGGAATCATATTCCAGCACTCCACATTATGATTTAAGAACATCTGATGCCAACCATTAGCTAAATGAAACAAAGACTGTGGAGAAATCCAACACCAACTTGAAGGAATTAAGTTTAACCACAGCTTGTAAGCCACTTTACAGTGAAGAAGAAGATGGCTTGCCGTTTCTACAACATCTCCACACATAATGCAGTCCATTTCCAGAGTCATTCCCTTACGCAACAGCATATCCTTGGTATTGAGCTTCCCATGCACAACACACCAAACGAGAAAACTAAATTTTGGTGGAATTTTGTTATTCCAAACGAACCTATAAGGAAAATTATCAATACCGTCAGACTGAATTAACTTAGAGTATAGAGTCTTAACAGAAAAGACTCCATTATTTCCCAAAGACCATCTTCTTGTGTCTGTGAGGTTATCTAGAATAGGAGGAGAGGACCCAATTCTGAGCAAAAAAGAAGCAAACTGATTAACTTCATTATCCCATAATCTTCTTTTGAAATCAAACACCCAACTCCCATTAGAAATATGTGAAGCCACTGTAGAGTATTTATCTTTAGATAACCTGAACAAGTCAGGGAAAGCAATATTTAATGGGTCATCCCCATTCCATTTATCATACCAGAAGTAAACTCTACCTCCTGAATGAATGGTAATTGTAGCGAAAGAATTTACCAAGTGACTTGTTTCCACGATAATTTTCCAACATGAAATCCCGCCAGAATATGCAACTCCACCAGGTAACCAATGAGAAGACACGGCACCATGTTTCTCAGTAATAATCTTACACCAGAGTTGTTCCTTTTCCACCCCAAATCTCCAAACCCATTTTTCTAGTAAACAAAGATTCATTTGTCTTAGGTTTAAAACCCCCAGACCTCCTCTACTTTTGTTAGCCATCACCAAATTCCAGTGTACCAAATGAGATGTTTTTGAATTACCCCATAAAAGATTCCTCATTTTCTTTTCCAGTTGGTTGATAATAGAAACCGGAGCTTTGAAAAGAGAGAAATAGTAAAGAGGAAGAGAAGAGAGGATAGATTTTAAGATTGTAAGCTTACCTCCTTTAGACAACGAAATTTTACTCAAATGAGAAAGTCTGACATCAAATTTTATGACAACTGGATCCCAAATAGCTTTTGAATTAGCCTTCCAACCTAGAGGAAAACCCAAATAAATAAAAGGCAGCTTATCAGTAATGCATCCAAGCTCCAAAGCCCAAGAAGGTAAATCTTGACAATCACCAATAGAAATAAGTCTAGTTTTTGCTGTATTAATCTTCAAGCCTGCGATCAATTCAAAACACTTCAAGGAAGAGAACAAATTATGGAGTTCATCTCTTGAGTTATTTAGAAAAAAATTGTGTCATCTGCATAATGTAGATGATTAATCACAATTCCATTATGAACATTTGAAAAACCACTGAACTGACCCATTGCTGCAACTCTATCTAAATATCTTGAGAAACCTTCCATCGCAATGTTGAAAAGCAATGGAGATAATGGATCTCCCTGTCTAACCCCCCTTGAACTACTGAAGTTGCCAAAAGAAGATCCATTAATGAGAACAGAGAAAGAGGCTGTTGAGTAACAAAATCTCAACCATTTGCACCATAGATTACCAAATCCCATCTTATGCAACATATTTTCCGGAAAAACCCAACTAACTCTGTCAAAAGCCTTCTCTAAGTCAATTTTGCAGATTAAACCAGGTACACCTGAGCTAAGTCTTGAATCCACCATCTCATTAGCTATAAGTGTTCCATCGATGATTTGTCTCCCCTGAATGTAAGCACACTGAACTACAGTGAGTGATCATCTATAGCTGTGATAGCCATAGCCATGAAATCTTCTCTTGAAAAAGTCTTTGTATTTCTTTCAGTTAATTTCCTAAACTTGTTGATGAAAATGTTTTATGAATGCAGCTCCAGTTCTGCAGCAGAAGTACTTATTTTATATAGTGATCAAGTGGCTGGGTTGAAAAATTATTATCTCAGGATTCCCTGCTAAAACCTAACAAATGAAAAAAAATGCCAAAGGAGATACAAAGTCATAAAGTAGTTCCATATCATCTTATCTCATGGGACAAAAGCAGTAACATGGAGGTGATTTTTATCTACCAAATGCATGGCTATTTGCAGAAATATGAAGCACGAAAGCAATTCACTTCAATGGAATGGAATTGATCTTTGGTAATAAAGAAAGTTACTTAGCTTGAAAGACATACCATTGCAAGAAATACCGTGTGAGACCAATACACTAGACACCTATCCATATTTGATTTTTAGAGTCTGAAACGTAATTATGGACGAAAAGGGAAAACTTCAACTTTATAAAAGAAGCTATTTGAAACAAGTAAATTTGCCATTGTTACGAGGATCGCAAGTCCTTTGGACGATGCGTGTAACAAGAATTTACAGACAACACTCCAACTTGTCAAATATTCGAGAGAAATTAGCTTAGCCATCTTGGAATCACATGCCAACTTAACCTCACTTTTCTCTAATCAACCGAGACTCGTAGGTTGTTTGTGTATGATTCAAAAGTTATTAAATAGTGAAGTTGCAAATTAAAAAAATCGATTTCAGTCAGAATAATGCCCAATGAGTCGGATACAGGATAATACCCGACTCTAATACCAATAATGCTAGGTTTACGGGGACTCAATCCCGTGAGAAATCCCGCTCCTCATATGACCTTGGACCCACTGCAACCTTTCCCTATCTAAATGCAGAGATGCATTCCTCTCGTCCGTCCGATCCCCTCACGGGATTTCACCCGGTTTTTTTGGGCGTGAGTGTAGCATCACTCCTCTAATACTAGTTCTTAGTCGTATACATGAGGCTATGAGCTGAGTCAAATTCTGACCGGGACATCAGGAATAAAAAGAAGTTAAAAAAAACACAGAAATGAAAAAAAAAAAGAAAAAAAAAAGCAATCTGACATCTGACTCGGGCCGAGTAAGATTCTAATCCCAAATTGGATTCAAACAACAAAGTGTTAAACTTATCGACAAAGTCAACCAACCTGAAAATGATGGACCTATTGATTAATGGATTCATTCGAGGCGAGCTAGACATAAAATTTGATTATGATTATGATTTTGATTGAATATCACTTGTTAAGTGTAGTTTGGTGTAGCTAACACATCTTCATTCGTCTATCATGTACGTGGATTTCCCTTCCGGTGCCTATAAATGTACGTAGTTCCACAGTGGTGGAATTTCACATTTTTTAGTTATTGATTTGAAAAACTTATACATAAACTAGATGATTATTCATTCACGCTAACAAAACATTAAAAAACCCCTTATAGAAAATGCATTAATTGAATAGTTATAAATTTTAGAATCTTCTTTTCAACTTGGTGAAAAAACTTTTAAAAATGCTTCTTTTCAACTTCTAAAAACAATACAAGAAGCTGGTATGTAAAAATAAAATTAAAACTTGGTGGAAACTTATTTATGTTGTAATGTGACATTTATGGAAGGAGAAAAGCAAAAGGTGCATAAGGAAGACATAAAGAAGCTTGGGAATTGATCATGGTGGTGAAGCAAATAATTGCTATTTGGTTTATTGATAAGGAAACTTTCAATGGAATTTCTGTAAATCAAATCCTTTTTCAATGGGATTCAATTATGCACATGTAATGTGTGTGCTGTATTGATTCTATTGGTGTACAAATTTTTCTTTTAATATAACCATCTTCTTTCAAGAAAAAAAAAAGAAAAAAAGTGTTCTGAGAAATACTTATCTTCTTTGAGAAGCATAAGCAAAACTAATTCATTCATCCGATGAAAAAACACACAAAATTTAAAAAGACCAAAATCAATAATTCCTGGGTGAGAAGGACATTTAAATTTTGATACTGTTTAAATGGACAAAAATGTAAAAATAGTCAGGATGTAAACAGTTTCATCCTCCCCATTTTCAAATACTTTTTCTTATTTTTAATTTACATCAGGATGCATCCAATTTCATCTTTGCTATTTTTTAAGTTTAAGTCGGGATGAATCCAGTTTCATTCTTGCTATTTTTTTGGTGTCCATTTCACCCGTAATAATTTTTAGTCGTCCAGTTTAACCATATTTTAAAAATATTTGGACAAATGACCCATTTTCCGATGAAAAAGTTGGTGGGAATTTGACTAGACGCAGACTCATCCCCCGAATAGTTTACTTACGTAAATGATGTGGTTAAAAGTTTTTGTGCTGATAATGATTTTCTATACACTCAATGTACTTGATGTGATTCATAACCAGAGGAGATCATCTCTTAAGTCTTCTTGATGCCAGGTTCTACTGAAAAAAATACCATGTAAACATGTGAGAAAAGGCATGTTGCGGGAGCTTCTAAGGACCTCTTTATTTCCATGGTATATCTTAGCTTTTTTACTCTTCAGTGACGAATGTTTAAATTCATGACCAGACTTACCTATTAAAAAAAAAAAAATTATGACCAAACGTATAAAGGTTATACCTTATGGTAAAAAAAAGTTGGTACTCCCATAAGCAGCGCTGAGAAAAGAAACATTCAATATTTACTCAGACAGACAGTCGATCATGTGTGTCGAGGATGAAAGTTTGGACTTAATCTAGGCCAGAGGTGGAGAGAGGCATACAATAAAGGATGTACAGTGTACACATGCAGAGAGGACTAAAGATGTCAAGATGAGAAAATAATAACGCAAGTTTCTTAACTGCAATGATATGACCATACTATAACTAAACTAAAGACTAAAAACTAAAAAAGGGCTTTTTACAAAAATAGGCCTGTGTTTTTTGGTGCTTTTCAAATCTAGGCTACTTTTTTACTTATTGCTAGACTAGGTAAGTTTTGACCAAAAGTGATGGATGGAAAGTTAGCACCGTTAGGTGTAACTAAAAAGACCTAAAAGTCCTTTGTATCATTGATTTAATGTTATATCATTATAGTTAAATCAACATGAAATTGTACACGTGGGCTCAGATATGCCATGTGGATTGCTTACGTGGGCTCGGATATGCCATGTGGACTGATTACGTGGGAATCATGTCACGGGAAAAATTTGTACATATCACCATTCACAGTTCCATTAGTTGGCCCAATCTCCTTCAATTCAAAATCAATCCATGTAAAACCCAATTTCAGATTTACACCAGAAATTCAACTAAGCTGAGCTGCCATTTTAGATTTCCATAACCATTTGCAGCTCAGCAGCCACCAACTCTCCTGCTCTCCACCTGATTCTACAGTTGAGAGCCCTCTCATTACCACCATTTAATCGCACAAAGCTGCCAACTTTAGCAGCAACAACTCCTTGTCATGCTCTTAATTGTACTTCTTTCACAACCATTTCCAACTGCACTCTGCCACAGCCACAAAAACACCTGCAAACCAGCTTCAACAATAACATAATCTCCATTGCAAACCAGCTTCAACAAAAACACCTGCTGTACCAGCCCTGTATCCTAGACACCAACGAAATCTTATTAATCTACCAGCCTGATCTCCAGACATTCCAATTAAGCAAGCACAAGACAAAGGTGTCCTTTCTAGTCAGTTTGGCATCAAATGTCTAATGTGAATTTACAACAATCACACTTAGTGTCTGAAATATATCTCATTTACTTAGAAATCTCCTCTAAAACAGTATTGCTATTCTTGCACAAGCCATACAGTCTAAACAACAAAATTTCAACTACAACAAAATATAATCGTTGTTTTTCACTAGTTGACTAGTCATGAAGACAGACTTTGAAAAAAAAGTATCAACAAAGTTTTAGTATTTCTTTACCTTGGACACTTCAAGTGGGATACATATCATCCTTGTATTGCGCCCGAACAAAGATCAAGAGAAGCAACTCCTAGAATGGAAAACACATGTAGTCTTCAATCTCTACCAGCTGCAACACCTCAACCAACTATCACCACATCAAATTCACTACCTTCAACAGCCTTCACTACCTTCTACAGCCTTGTAATCTCATCATTTCCGGCCTTCAACTTCAGTTACAACCCTGCAATTACAGCTTTCCCTCAGCTCTTGTTAGTTCATCTCACCACGACATCACTCTGCTGCAAACCACCTATCAACTCAAGAACCCATCTGCTCATTCAACACCAATTGCAAATTTTGCTCTGTTACGCACCACATGCCTCACTGTCATGAGCTACAACCACCAACAATAGCTCAATACCACCAGTAATTCTAAGTACCAGCACCATCTGAGACTGCAACCATTCTTGCAGTGCAACCCCTGCATATCTCGACAGCATCAACTCATACCCTGTGTTGTTCTTGCTCAAATGCAACTACCAGCACCAATTACCATCAGAACTCAGTCACACACAAACCAAAAAAAATCAAATCTAGGAGCAACCCAATCTTCTTAATTCCTGCAATTTTCGGTTTCAATCTTCTGTGAAATTATACACAACACCCATCTCTCTATCCAGGCCATCACGAACTGTGAATTAGTAGCACCACCATCTTCTTCTTCTGATGCTGTAATTAATCCAACAAGAACCCCACCTGAATTACCATCGAGCTCAAACCCATTCACCAGATGAGTCATACCTATATCTATTCATCAACACAACTGCTGATTGCTTCATTACAAAGCTTCGATTTCTCACCCAGCAGCAGCAAAACCAACGGAAACCCTAACTCTGAATCACCACAGCTTAATCATTTCTTCTATTTCTGTTCGCATCTGTTGTTCACAGTTCAACATTGCTCAATTCACCACCAATACCATCTCATAATCTCTACCAGTACCCATCTTCAAAACCTCTTCTTCTTGATAATTCGAGCACAACAGCAAATCACATCTCCGACCAATGGCATCTCCATCAGTTCATGTTGGTTTATCTCTTCAATTGCATCGATCTAATACTCAATTATAGAAGAAACCCGTCTCTGATTCTCCTCAGATTAGATCCAAACACCATCAATACTTTCTTCACAAACTGAACCTTAATCTACTTTGCTTCTCAATTTCTATCAAACCCTTTTTCTCGAATTCCCATGTTCAATCAATTTCAGAACCATCATAAATTTGTTCCTACAAATCTTTTCAGTGAAACCCTAATTTAATTCCAAATCCTCTCTTCACTAATTTGAGCAGAAGAAAGAAAACGGAAGGAGAAGAAAACAAAGAAGAAGAAGATAAGAAGAAGAAGAATGAATGAGATCGAGTTTATCTCAACTGGTTTCAGATACTCATGTCGTCACTATCATGGCCGTTCAATAAATCCTCGAGATGTCGTCTTAGTTAGATTAGGCTCTCAGATAGCCACACGTGGACATCTTATCTAGTGTGACTGACACACACGTGTGAAGGACATTTCAGTAATCTTACCACAAGTATGAGATCTCCCTATATGATATTTTGGCGAGATATTGACAAGTCAACGCGATAAATTGACCGAGATGGTTAAAGTGGATGGAATCCGTTTAACTTGCCTAGTTTTGCAAGAAATAAAAAAAGTGGCCTAGAAATGAAAGTGAGGGTCCAGACCAGGCCTACTTCTGCATATAATCTCTAAAAAATTTGGTGATACTCGGGGTTGCACACTACGGTCATGGAGTAAAATTTAGTCAAACGTAAATTCAAGTGACGCTCCAATTCAAACGTAAAATAAAGTTACGTCCCAATTCAAACGTAACTTAAAGCTACGCCCCAACCCCAATTCAGACGCAACTTAAACCTACGCCCCAATTCAAACGTGATTTAAAGTTGCGCCCCAACTCAAAAGTAATGTAAAGTTGCTCCCCGCCATAATTCAAACGTAATTTCAAGTTACGCCCAATTCAAACGTAATTTCAAGTTGCGCCCCAACTCAAACGTAATTTTAATTTCCGCACGGTACAAGACGTACTTTGAAGTTGTGCTCGAGTATAACCAAACTAAAGACCAAATATGGTTTGGTTTTTGGTTTTAGTCTACTTTTTGATCTTTACTCCGTTCGACTGTGGTTGATTTTTGGACCAAATATTTGGTTTTGGTCGTCGACTGTGGTTGCTCTTATGGAGTCCATTAGCTTGAGCACATATCTTAAGTTTCAACTTCAAAGCTATATACACGTAGAGAGGACAGGTCTTAGCAATTTGATTCTTCGAGACTACACAAAGCTAGCCCTTGCATCATTCGATAACTAAAGATAAATTACAAAAACTTAGATAACTTAAAATATTTAGAGTAGAAATATAACCAAGTAGAGACTTAAACCGACTTTCAAACTTCAAAATAAGACTTACTTACGACACACATAAGGATTAGACTATGATAGCTTCAATCAATGACCGAAAAGTAAGGGTATTGTTTGAATTTAAATTACTGACCAAACCCGAAAAGAGATTCATAGTCTTCGTCTTAAATCTCCAAAAACGTTTACGGAAGAAGGATTCACATGGTACGTACGTGTTTTCCGATTCCTATGGTTCTTGAATTATGTTGAATTCTTTGCTGTTTAATTATGGGTAATTTGATTAAGTTGTTTAGAAACTAGAATCAAAGACTAGTGATTTCAAATTATTTAGGAATCGGTTGAATTAGTGGAGATGGAGAATCAAACTGATATAATGCACTCCCAACTTCTTCCTTTTTTAATTTATTTAACGTACGGATTAATTTCAGGGGATTTCCGCATTATATGAAGAGGTCGGAGTTGGAGACGTCAAGTTATCTCAAGAACGATTGTCTTAGCATTCATTGTACAGTAGAAGTAGTGCATGATCGTTTTGAAACAGCGCAAACTAATATCCAAGATGGTAAACATGATATATTCCTGTACCTCCATCGGATATGATTCAGAATCTCAAGGGTTTGCTTGAATCTGAAATTGGTTCTGACGTTACGTTTCAGGTTGGCAATGAATTCTTCAGAGCTCATAAGTCGATTCTTGCAGCTCGATCTCCCGTATTTAGAACTCAGTTTTTTGATTAAACACGGCTAATCCAGATATGGAAATAATAGTCATTGAAGAGTTTGATCCGTTTGCTTTTGAGGTAGAACTTTTGACAATTCATTATTTTGTTAGCATGCTTTACATTCAAAAATATAATAGTATATATGTGTTACCTCTATGTATAAATTTACTAGTCCTTCTACCTTATAAATTATATATGTGTTGCAGGCCATGTTGTTATATTTGTACTCGGATGAACTTCCCGAGCCACGTGAACTTTCTGATTCAGATTCTCTTGCACTTCAATTACGATCATGCAACATCTGTTAGATGCAGTAGATCGCTTCGATCTTGATTGATTGAGACTCATGTGTGAGGCAAAATTATGTGAAGAAATAACCAAATACCGTGGCAACAACACTGGCCCTAGCAGAACAACACCAATGCCTGCAACTGAAAACTGCTTGTCTAAAGTTCGCAGCTAAACCCGAAAATTTAGAAGGTGAGTGTTATATTTCACTATCAATTTCAAGTCGACATTTTATTTTCTTACCCATATGTTTTACCTGCAGAAATTATGAAGTCTGATGGGTTTGCATATCTTGAGAAAAGTTGTCCATCATTATTAGTTGATCTGCTGAAGACTAGTGCACTGATAGATAAAAATGTAGGGTAACACTTTGCAGGAATGGAATGTCGAGAGCAACAACAGCTATGAGAGTAACTTTGTTTTTCCTGAAACACTGACGGATCCTATACCTCAGAGTCCAGTTTATGATTGTTGCAACTTTGTTTTCAAGTGATTTTTTAGCATGTGGCAGCTTATGAGAATGATCAGTCAGTAATGTCTTGAAATTAAGCAGATCAGCTTTTGGTAAATAAGAAGTTTCTCTGGTTATTACTTACCCAAAAAAAAATATATATTAACGTGAATTTTTTCTCTGAATAAACAAATGTTATGACTTGCTAAAAACTTAGGTTTTCATCAGTAAAGAAAGCTTTACAAAGTACTTCAATCAATTAGCCCTTCTCTTTCCAGATCTCTGTTCTTTATATGCCTGTAGCCATTCAGACTCGGAGTACCTCATTTGACCACCATATGCATCTTCCAAAATAATTTCACTAAGTGCTGGAGGAAACTCGCTAGGGTTCATCTCGCATTTGTTTTTGAAATGCTTTGCCAGATAATATGCAGCTTTATTAGAAGACGTCTCCTCTGCACCAATTTCAAATTGCATGCCCATGCTCCTAGTTTCCTTCACAATTTCAATTAATAGTTTGATTTCACTTCTTGTTCCTTTGACATCACGTAATGACACCTCCGCACTTTCTTCGCAAATTCTCTTGTAAGGATAACGGCGTTTGTCACGATGGCCAGTAATCTTCTTCTTCAGATTTGTTTCTCCTCCTCCATGCATCACTTCCGTTATTTTCCTGCCATGAAGCTATCCATTGTTGTTTCTCTGTAATTTGTATATTAAAGCTCTTGATTAAATCCTGCCTGATTCTTCGCCAATCTTCACACAACCTTCACATAATTCTTTATCATCACATCAACTATTATTAGGTTCGAAATACTCTTCGTATTGCTTGTATTCCTGTTCGATATACTCATCTTCAGAATAAACTTCACTAAGAGAGGACAACGAGACAGTATCTTCTTCTTTTTCTCCGAACTTTGACATCACAGCAACTTTTTTTCTTTATTTTTTTGTTCTTTTTCCTCCAAGCGATAGTAGTTTTGTTACATGATACTCTCTATTTATAATATGGGATTCGTTCATACCGCTTACAATAATTATCAATCCAGCAAATTCCAAAAATATACCCACCATTAGATTCCTAAACTGAACTTGGGTGACACGTGTCTTACGGATATCCTAATTGATTATCCAAAGATAGTTTAAATAAAGTTTTCTGAAATTGTATTTCCAAACTAATTATTGAATTTTTGACTTTCCGACTTAAATTAAAGGTAACTTCTAGGTCTTAAACAGGTTTCCTGCGAATTTCCTGGACTCTACGTACATGTCGAGAAGTCAAAACAATCCCTAAATTCTAGTCAATACTCATCAGTCTAGTTTGCATCAAATTTGTATCCGGAAGGGGTGCACAACATATAAAGGCAAACATGAAAGAAGAAGAAGAAACAATTTTTTTAACAATTTTTTCATCTTCCTTCACTTCATGTTGTTTTTCACTGTCATTAGTACTACCATCACGGCCGCCATTATTACCACCAATGAATTTTGCTTTCAGCGCTCCTACTTGTTCCTCAAGTAGTTTGTTTGCCTCCTTTACAGAATGGATTTCTAGTTTCAAGTTCTCAATTCCAAGTTGAAGAACTTGCAGTTCTTGCACTTTTTCATTCATGCAGTTATCAATTTCAGCAACTTTTTCTTGAACTTTTTCATTCATGCGTTTCTCAATTTCAACTACTTTTTCTTGAAGTTGCAAGAAATCAAATTCTGATTGTGCTTTGCTAGGATCATATAATATCTCTGCATCAAACATGAAGTCTGGATTCACACTCGAACAGTTTTCACTGGAACTCATTTTGATAAAGTAATAGTAAGAAGAAGAATGAAGAATATGAGCTGGTAACTTCCCCTTTAAATAGATTTCAGGGTTAAGAGAATACAGAATAATAACCCTAACATAACTCCACATTCAAGGTATTTTGACTGCTCTTATTTAATTAATTCACTCATAAAGAAGAGTGCCATTTATTAGTGCTTTGGGTTCCCAAGATATAAAGAAGACCAAAAACTGATTTACTAAAAACTTATGGAATTGCAAGTTTGCAACTGTTGGGTTTTCTATAATAGAGATAAATTACAACAAGAAACTAAAACTCAAAGTCTGCTCAATTGCATTACATAATGATATCGACTACTATTCTTAATTAATTATCATATATATGTTCCCCTTACTCAGTCTACCATTACATTGGAGCTCCATTGCTTGTACACAGATGATTTTGAGAAACTTAGG
The DNA here is from genome assembly GCF_003573695.1 of Papaver somniferum. NCBI lineage: Eukaryota > Viridiplantae > Streptophyta > Magnoliopsida > Ranunculales > Papaveraceae > Papaver > Papaver somniferum. The sequence continues at coordinate 38,783,459 of NC_039366.1, forward strand.
AATGCAACCAGCTCTACTACACTAAGTCCAGCTAGAAACCAGTAGAAATAGTCTAAATGCGCTTGATTCATGTTGTTTGCTAGCCATCCGTGCTGACCGCCTGCACTGCTTGCCTTCTGAATGACAAATATAAGCAAGACACTGAAGACATCTCCTATGCCAAATATGGTTGAGTACAGGGAAAAACCCAGATTCCTTCGCTCTTTGGGAACCTGGTCATAAAAGAACCCATGTAAACCGACTTCGGTGAGTACAAGGGCGAGACCGGACAAGATGTATTGTGGAATCAACCACAATATAAACCATAGGAACCGTTGCTTTTGGATCATAAATCAAATCAAACTCTTGAGCAATTTTAAGCCTTTTGTTCTCCACTATAGCTGCTACAACCATTGTTATGGAAGAAACAAATATGCCACCACCAATTTTCTGAAGTGAAGTAATAGTGTTAGATTTGCCAGTAAAAGCTTGAATAAGTGGAACAAAGATCCAGTCGTATGTTGCCGCAAACAGAATAATGGATACGGTGAGAAATATTTGAATTGAAGCTGCGGGTATCTGAAAGTCTGATCCTATCGACCTGTCCATAGTGCTGCTTTGCTCAACAAAGAAAGTAATAACTCGAGAGTGCACTATTGGATATGTCAAGCATACAATCCATACCGGAACCAATTGCGCTGTTGTATTGCTAGTAGTTGGCTCCACTTGCATGGAGATTTCCAGTGATGAGAGCTGGTTCTACAATTCTTGACCGCGCCAACTAAACCGTTAGTTAACCCTTCCAACGGGTTTACTTTATCCGGGTCATTTTCCAGAGTATAGCGGTAAGATCGAGCTCCAAACATGATTACAATTAGCGCTATGCTCATTAAAATGGTTGATATTCCAAATGCTCTATACCATCCCAAATTATCTTGGACATAGTTCAATACCAAGTGAGAACTGCACGATCCAACAGATAATCCAAATAGCCACCAGTTAAAGAATGAACTTTTGGACTTGGATTCATTTGGGTTTCGTTCATCAAATTGGTCGGCACCGAAAGCTGGTGCGCATGTCTTGCATCCAGAGCTCGCAATTCCAATTAGATACAATGATAAGAAGAAGATTACTTTCACGGTCGTGGAATAAGAACACGAAAAGCTGCCGTTGGTGTTATTATTAGAACAGCCGGTCATTAGAGGACTCGTAAATAAACTTAACGCCAAAAGCCCCTGACACAAATGATAATTTCCCAAAAAATGTATTAGTGCTCATTTCTGCAGTAAGTGCATTATATGAGATTGATGGAAAACAAAATTAATGGCAAGTTTGAGATTTACCGAAACATAAATGATTGCAGAAATCATGAGGGTACCAAATCTGTCGAGATAAGGTTTACCAACAACATGTGAAGTTCGTACTGAAACCACGAGTATGAAGCCAGTCCAACCGTTAACATTCTGTGCAGCTGTTGCTGTAGACTCACCTAATTGCGCAGTTAGAAAGCTGAACAAGTTGGAAGAAATTGCATAAAAGATGAACGATTCTATGCTGCCAATGAAGATAAGTCGAGAAGCGGCATTCCATCCACCAAACTGATCATTATTGTTGCTCTCGATTTTCTCTCCTTTGATAATCACCATACCTTCAACATATGTTGTGTTATTAGTATCAGTGAGTTGATCATCTATAGCTGTGATAGCCATAGCCATGAAATCTTCTCTTGAAAAAGTCTTTGTATTTCTTTCAGTTAATTTCCTAAACTTGTTGATGAAAATGTTTTATGAATGCAGCTCCAGTTCTGCAGCAGAAGTACTTATTTTATATAGTGATCAAGTGGCTGGGTTGAATAATTATTATCTCAGGATTCCCTGCTAAAACCTAACAAACGAAAAAAAATGCCAAAGGAGATACAAAGTCATAAAGTAGTTCCATATCATCTTATCTCATGGGACAAAAGCAGTAACATGGAGGTGATTTTTATCTACCAAATGCATGGCTATTTGCAGAAATATGAAGCACGAAAGCAATTCACTTCAATGGAATGGAATTGATCTTTGGTAATAAAGAAAGTTACTTAGCTTGAAAGACATACCATTGCAAGAAATGCCGTGTGAGACCAATACACTAGACACCAATCCATATTTGATTTTTAGAGTCTGAAACGTAATTATGGACGAAAAGGGAAAACTTCAACTTTATAAAAGAAGCTATTTGAAACAAGTAAATTTGCCATTGTTATGAGGATCGCAAGTCCTTTGGACGATGCGTGTAACAAGAATTTACAGACAACACTCCACCAACTTGTCATAATATTTGAGAGAAATTAGCTTAGCCATCTTGGAATCACATGCCAACTTAACCTCACTTTTCTCTAATCAACCGAGACTCATAGGTTGTTTGTGTATGATTCAAAAGTTATTAAATAGTGGAGTTGCAAATTAAAAAAATCGATTTCAGTCAGAATAATGCCCAATGAGTCGGATACAGGATAATACCCGACTCTAATACCAATAATGCTAGGTTTACCGGGACTCAATCCCGTGAGAAATCCCGCTCCTCATATGACCTTGGACCCACTGCAACCTTTCCCTGTCTAAATGCGGAGATGCATTCCTCTCGTCCGTCCGATCCCCTCACGGGATTTCACCCGTTTTTTTTGGGCGTGAGTGTAGCATCACTCCTCTAATACTAGTTCTTAGTCGTATACATGAGGCTATGAGCCGAGTCAAACTCCGACCGGGACATCAGGAATAAAAAGAAGTTAGAAAAAACTCAAAAATGAAAAAAAAAAGAAAAAAAAAAGCAATCTGACATCTGACTCGGACCGAGTAAGATTCTAATCCCAAATCGGATTCAAACAACAAAGTGTTAAACTTATCGACAAAGTCAACCAACCTGAAAATGATGAACCTATTGCTTAATGGATTCATTCGAGGCGAGCTAGACATAAAATTTGATTATGATTATGATTATGATTTTGATTGAATATCACTTGTTAAGTGTAGTTTGGTGTAGCTAACACATCTTCATTCGTCTATCATGTACGTGGATTTCCCTTCCGGTGCCTATAAATGTACGTAGTTCCACAGTGGTGGAATTTTACTTTGAAAAACTTATACATAAACTAGATGATTATTCATTCACGATAACAAAACATTAAAAAAACCCTTATAGAAAATGCATTAATTGAATAGTTATAAATTTTACGAATCTTCTGTTCAACTTGGTGAAAAAACTTTTAAAAATGCTTCTTTTCAACTTCTAAAAACAATACAAGAAGCTGATATGTAAAAATAAAATTAAAACTTGGTGGAAACTTATTTATGTTGTAATGTGACATTTATGGAAGGAGAGAAGCAAAAAGGTGCATAAGGAAGACATAAGGAAGCTTGGGAATTGATCATGGTGGTGAAGCAAACAATTGCTATTTGGTTTATTGATAAGGAAACTTTCAATGGAATTTCTGTAAATCAAATCCTTTTTCAATGGGATTCAATTCTGCACATGTAATGTGTGTGTTGTATTGATTCTATTGGTGTACAAAATTTTTCTTTTAATATAACCATCTTCTTTCAAGAAAAAAAAAGAAAAAAAGAAAAAAAGTGCTTCCGAGAAATACTTATACTTCTTTGAGAAGCATAAGCAAAACTAATTCATTCATCCGATGAAAAAGCACAAAATTGGTAAAAAAGACCAATAATTCATGGGTGAGAAGGACATTTAAATTTTGATACTGTTTAAATGGAAAAAAATGTAAAAATAGTCAGGATGTAAACAGTTTCATCCTCCCCATTTTCAAATACTTTTTCTTATTTTTAATTTACATCAGGATGCATCCAGTTTCATCTTTGCTATTTTTTAAGTTTAAGCCGGGATGAATCCAGTTTCATTCTTGCTATTTTTTTGGTGTCCATTTCACCAGTAATAATTTTTAATCGTCCAGTTGAACCATATTTTAAAAATATTTGGACAAATGACCCATTTTCCGATGAAAAAGTTGGTGGGAATTTGATTAGACGCAGACTCATCCCCCGAATAGTTTACGTACGTAAATGATGTGGTTATAACTTTTTGTGCTGATAATGATTTTCTATATACTCAATGTACTTGATGTGATTCATAACCAGAGGAGATGGTCTCTTAACTCTTCTTGATGCCAGGTTCTACTGAAAAAAAATACCATGTAAACATGTGTGAAAAGGCATGTTGCGGGAGCTTCTAAGGACCTCTTTATTTCCATGGTAGATCTTAGCTTTTTTACTCTTCAGTGATGAATGTTTAAATTTATGACCAGACTTACCTATTTAAAAAAAAAAAATTATGACAAAACGTATAAAGTTTATACCTCATGGTAAAAAAAGAAGTTGGTACTCCCATAAGCAGCGCTGAGAAAAGAAACAGTCAATATTTACTCAGACAAACAGTCGATCATGTGTGTCGAGGATGAAAGTTTGGACTTAATCTAGGCCATAGGTGGAGAGAGGCATACAATAAAGGATGTACAGTGTACACATGCAGAAAGGACTAAAAATGTCAAGATGAGAAAATAATAACGCTAGTTTCTTAGAGCAACTGCAATGATGCGACCATACTATAACTAAACTAAAGACTAAAAACTAAAAAAAGGGGTTTTTACAAAAACATGCCTGTTTTTTAGGTGCTTTTCAAATCTAGGCCAGTTTTTTTACTTATTGCTAGACTAGGCAAGTTTTGACCAAAAGTGATGGATGGAAAGTTAGCACCGTTAGGTGTAACTAAAAAGACCTAAAAGTCCTTTGTATCACTGATTTAATGTTATATCATTGATTTAACTGAGTTAAATCAACATGAATATTGTTCACGTGGGCTCGGATATGCCATGTGGATTGCTTACGTGGGATCGGATATGCCATGTGGACTGATTACGTGGGAATCATGTCACGGGAAAAATTTGTACATATCACCATTCACAGTTTCATTAGTTGGCCCAATCTCCTTCAATTCAAAAACAATCCATGTAAAACCCAATTTCAGATTTACACCAGAAATTCAACTAAGCTGAGCTGCCATTTTAGATTTCCATAAACTATTTGCAGCTCAGCTGCCACCAACTGCTCCTGCTCTCCACCTGATTCTACAGTTGAGAGCCCTCTCATTACGACCAGTTAATCGCACAAAGCTGCCAACTTTAGCAGCAACAACTCCTTGTCATGCTCTTAACTATACTTCTTTCACAGCCATTGCCAGCTGTACTATGCCACAACCACAAAAACACCTGCAAACCAGCTTCAACAATAACATAATCTCCACTGCAAACCAGCTTCAATAAAGACACCTGCTGTACCAGCCCTGTATCCTAGACACCAACGAAATCTTATTAATCTACCAACATGATCTCCAGACATTCCAATTAAGCAAGCACAAGACAAAGGTGTCCTTTCTAGTCAGTTTGGCATCAAATGTCTAATGTGAATTTACAACAATTCACACTTAGTGTCTGAAATGTTATATCTCATTTACTTAAAAATCTCCTCTAAAACAGTATTGCTATTCTTGCACAAGCCATACAGTCTAAACAACAAAATTTCAACTACAACAAAATATAATCGTTGTTTTTCAATAGTTGACTGGTCATGAAGACAGACTTTGAAAAATAAGTATCAACACAGTTTTAGTATTTCTTTACCTTGGACACTTCAAGTGGGATACATATCATCCTTGTATTGCGCCCGAACAAAGCTCAAGAGAAGCAAATCCTAGAATGGAAAACACATATAGTCTTCAATCTCTGTCAGCTGCAACACCTCAACCAACTATCACCACATCAAATTCACTACTTTCAACAGCCTTCACTACCTTCTACAGCCTTGTAATCTCATCATTTCCCGCCTTCAACTTCAGTTACAACCCTGCAATTTTAGCTTGCCCTCAGCTCTTGTTAGTTCATCTCACCACGGCATCACTCCGCTGCAAACCATCTACCAACTCAAGAACCCATCTGCTCATTCAACACCAATTGCACATTTTGCTCTGTTACTCACCTCATGCCTTACTGTCATGAGCTACAACCACCAACAATAGCTCAATACCACCTGTAATTCTAAGTACCAGCACCATCTGAGACTGCAACCATTCTTGCAGTGCAACCCCTGCATATCTCGACAGCAACAACTCATACCCTGTGTTGGTTTTTCTCAAATGAAACTACCAGCACCAATTACCATCAGAACTCAGTCACACACAAACCAAAAAAAATCAAATCTAGGAGCAACCCAATCTTCTTAATTCCTGCAATTTTCGGTTTCAATCTTCTGTGAAATTATACACAACACCCATCTCCATCCAGGCCATCACGAAACTGTGAATTAGTAGCACACCACCTTCTTCTTCTGATACTGTAATAATCCAACAGAACCCCACCGAATTCCATCGAGCTCAAACCCATTCACCATATGAGTCATACCTATATCTATTCATCAACACAACTGCTGATGCTTCATTACAAAGCTTCGATTTCTCACCAGCAGCAGCAAACCAACGAAAACCCTAACTCTGAATCACCACAACTTAATCATTTCTTCTATTTCTGTTCGCATCTCTTGTTCACAGTTCAACCTTGCTCAATTCACACCATTACCATCTCATAATATCTACAGTACCCATCTTCAAAACCTCTTCTTCTTGATAATTCGAGCACAACAGCAAATCACATCTCCGACCAATGGCATCACCATCAGTTCATGTTGGTTTCTCTCTTCAATCGCATCGATCTAATACTCATTTATATAAGAAAACCCGTCACTGATTCTCCTCAGATTAGATCCAAACACCATCAATACTTTCTTCACAAATGAACCTTAATCTACTTGCTTCTCAATTTCTATCAAACCCTTTTTCTCGAATTCCCATGTTCAATCAATTTCAGAACCATCATAAATTTGTTCCTACAAATCTTTTCAGTGAAACCCTAATTTAATTCAAATCCTCTCTTCACTAATTTGAGCAGAAGAAAGAAAACGGAAGGAGAAGAAAACAAAGAAGAAGAAGATAAGAAGAAGAAGAATGATGAGATTGAGTTTCTCTCGACTGGTTTCAGATACTCATGTCGTCACTATCATGGCCGTTCAATTAATCCTCGAGATGTCGTATTAGTTAGATTAGGCTCTCAGATAGCAACACGTGGACATCTTATCTAGAGTGACTGACCACAACGTGTGAAGGACATTTCAGTAATCTTACCACATGTATGAGATCCCTATATGATTTTTGGCGAGATATTGACAACACACGCGATAAATTGGCCGAGATGGTTAAAGTGGATGGAATCCGTTTAACTTGCCTAGTTTTGCAAGAAATAAAAAAAAGTGGCCTAGAAATGAAGTGAGTGTCCAACCAGGCCTACTTCTGCATATAATCCCTAAAAAAATTTGGTTATACTCGGGGTGCACACTACGGTCATGGAGTAAAATTTAGTCAAACGTAAATTCAAGTGACGCCCATTTCAAACGTAAAATAAAGTTACATCCCAATTCAAACGTAACTTAAAGCTACGCCCAAACCCCAATTCAGACGCAACTTAAACCTACACCCCAATTCAAACATAATTTAAAGTTGCGCCCCAACTCAAAAGTAATGTAAAGTTGCGCCCCGCCATAATTCAAACGTAAATTCAAGTTACGCCAAATTCAAACGTAATTTCAAGTGCGCCCCAGCTCAAACGTAATTTTAATTCCGCCCGATACAAGACGTACTTTGAAGTTGCGCTCGACTATAACCAAACTAAAGACCAAATATGGTTGGTTTTGGTTTTAGTCTACTTTATGATCTTTACTCCGTTCGACTGTGGTGGTTTTGGACAAAATATTTGGTTTTGGTCGTCGACTGTGGTTGCTCTTATGGAAGTCCATTAGCTTGAGCACATATCTTAAGTTCAACTTCAAATCTATATACACGCAGAGAGGACAGGTCTTAGCAATTTGATTCTTCGAGATTACACAAACTAGCCCTTGCTCATTCGATAACTAAAGATAAATTACAAAAACTTAGATAACTTAAAATATTTAGAGTAGAAATATAACCAAGTAGAGACTTAAACCGACTTTCAAACTTCAAAATAAGACTTACTTACGACACACATAAGGATTAGACTATGATAGCTTCAAGTCAATGACCGAAAAGTAAGGGTATTGTTGAATTTAAATTACTGGACCAAACCCGAAAAGAGATTCATAGTCTTCGTCTTAAATCTCCAAAAACGTTTACGGGAGAAGGATTCACATGGTACGTACGTGTTTTCCGATTCCTATGGTTCTTGAATTATGTTGAATTCTTTGCTGTTTAATTTATGGGTAATTTGATTAAGTTGTTTAGAAACTAGAATCAAAGACTAGCGATTTCAAATTATTTAGGAATCGGTTGAATTAGTGGAGATGGAGAATCAAACTGATAATTGCACTCCCAACTTCTTCCTTTTTTAATTTATTTAACGTACGGATTAATTTCAGGGGATTTCCGCATTATATGAAGAGGTCGGAGTTGGAGACGTCAAGTTATCTCAAGAACGATTGTCTTAGCATTCATTGTACAGTAGAAGTAGTGCATGATCGTTTTGAAACAGCGCAAACTAATATCCAAGATGGTAAACATGATATTATTCCTGTACCTCCATCGGATATGATTCAGAATCTCAAGGGTTTGCTTGAATCTGAAATTGGTTCTGACGTTACGTTTCAGGTTGGCAATGAATTCTTCAGAGCTCATAAGTCGATTCTTGCAGCTCGATCTCCCGTATTTAGAACTCAGTTTTTTGATTAAACACGGCTAATCCAGATATGGAAATAATAGTCATTGAAGAGTTTGATCCGTTTGCTTTTGAGGTAGAACTTTTGACAATTCATTATTTTGTTAGCATGCTTTACATTCAAAAATATAATAGTATATATGTGTTACCTCTATGTATAAATTTACTAGTCCTTCTACCTTATAAATTATATATGTGTTGCAGGCCATGTTGTTATATTTGTACTCGGATGAACTTCCCGAGCCACGTGAACTTTCTGATTCAGATTTTCTTTGCACTTCAATTACGATCATGCAACATCTGTGAGATGCAGTAGATCGCTTCGATCTTGATCGATTGAGACTCATGTGTGAGGCAAAATTATGTGAAGAAATAACCACAAATACCGTGGCAACAACACTGGCCCTAGCAGAACAACACCAATGCCTGCAACTGAAAACTGCTTGTCTAAAGTTCGCAGCTAAACCCGAAAATTTAGAAGGTGAGTGTTATATTTCACTATCAATTTCAAGTCGACATTTTATTTTCTTACCCATATGTTTTACCTGCAGAAATTATGAAGTCTGAAGGGTTTGCATATCTTGAGAAAAGTTGTCCATCATTATTAGTTGATCTGCTGAAGACTAGTGCACTGATAGATAAAAATGTAGGATAACACTTTGCAGGAATGGAATGTCGAGAGCAACAACAGCTATGAGAGTAACTTTGTTTTTCTGAAACACTGACGGATCCTATACCTCAGAGGCCAGTTTATGATTGTTGCAAATTTGTTTTCAAGTGATTTTTTAGCATGTGGCAGCTTATGAGAACGATCAGTCAGTAATGTCTTGAAATTAAGCAGATCAGCTTTTGGTAAATAAGAAGTTTCTCTGGTTATTACTTACCCAAAAAAAAATATATATATTAACGTGAATTTTTTCTCTGAATAAACAAAATGTTATGACTTGCTAAAAACTTAGGTTTTCATCAGTAAAGAAAGGTTTACAAAGTACTCCAATCAATTAGCCCTTCTCTTTCCAGATCTCTGTTCTTTATATGCCTGTAGCCATTCAGACTCGGAGTACCTCATTTGACCACCATATGCATCTTCCCAAATAATTTCACTAAGTGCTGGAGGAAACTCGCTAGGGCTCACCTCGCATTTGTTTTTGAAATGCTTTGCCAGATAATATGCAGCTTTATTAGAAGACGTCTCCTCTGCACCAATTTCAAATTGCATGCCCATGCTCCTAGTTTCCTTCACAATTTCAATTAATAGTTTGATTTCACTTCTTGTTCCTTGGACATCACGTAATGACACCTCCGCACTTTCTTCCCAAATTCTCTTTTAAGGATAACGGCATTTGTCACGATGGCCAGTAATCTTCTTCTTCAGATTTGTTTCTCCTCCTCCATGCATCACTTCCGTTATTTTCCTGCCATGAAGCTATCCATTGTTGTTTCTCTGTAATTTGTATATTAAAGCTCTTGATTAAATCCTGCCTGATTCTTCGCGAATCTTCACACAACCTTCACATAATTCTTTATCATCACATCAACTATTATTAGGTTCGAAATACTCTTCGTATTGCTTGTATTCCTGTTCGATATACTCATCTTCAGAATAAACTTCACTAAGAGAGGACAACGAGACAGTATCTTCTTCTTTTTCTCCGAACTTTGACATCACAGCAACTTTTTTTCTTTATTTTTTTGTTCTTTTTCCTCCAAGCGATAGTAGTTTTGTTACATGATACTCTCTATTTATAATATGGGATTCGTTCATACCGCTTACAATAATTATCAATCCAGCAAATTCCAAAAATATACCCACCGTTAGATTCCTAAACTGAACTTGGGTGACACATGTCTTACGGATATCCTAATTGATTATCCAAAGATAGTTTAAATAAAGTTTTCTGAAATTGTATTTCCAAACTAATTATTGAATTTTTGACTTTCCGACTTAAATTAAAGGTAACTTCTAGGTCTTAAACAGGTTTCCTGCGAATTTCTTGGACTCTACGTACATGTCGAGAAGTCAAAACAATCCCTAAATTCTAGTCAATACTCATCAGTCTAGTTTGCATCAAATTTGTATCCGGAAGGGGTGTACAACATGTAAAGGCAAACATGAAAGAAGAAGAAACAATTTTTTTAGCACAGATTTCTTTATGTATAGTTAGTGCACATATCTTAGGTTCAACTTTATATATGCGGAGGAAAGGTCTCAGAAATTTGATCATTTAACATTTTGATTGTTGCAGCAAGAATGTTATATGACTCAAGACTTCATTTTTTCATTCATAAAGAAAGGCTTACAAAATTACTCCACGAAAACCTTTGTTACATCATTAGACAACCAATCCCTTAAAATCTTGACAAACTAAGATAACTTAAAAGATTTAGAGTAGAAATTAATTAAGTAGAGACTTACTAACAACTAGACAAACTGACTTTCAAACTTCTACATAATACTTACTCAGGACAAACTTAAGCATTAGACTCGACAGCTTCAAATCAATGACCGAGATATATTTCGGGTTTCTTCCTCTCCCTTGTACTCCTGCGAAGCTCTTGAGCTTCAGAAGGAGCCGTTCCGCCAGTTTTCTTTTTGGCTGGGGGCTTTTTAAAGGGCGCCATGGCACCAAGTTCATTCTCTTCATCTTCCTTCACTTCATGTTGTTTTTCACTGTCATTAGTACTACCATCACGGCCGCCATTATTACCACCAATGAATTTTGCTTTCAGCGTCCTACTTGTTCCTCAAGTAGTTTGTTTGCCTCCTTTACAGAATGGATTTCTAGTTTCAAGTTCTCAATTCCAAGTTGAAGAACTTGCAGTTCTTGCACTTTTTCGTTCATGCAGTTATCAATTTCAGCAACTTTTTTTTGAACTTTTTCATTCATGCGTTTCTCAATTTCAACTACTTTTTCTTGAAGTTGCAAGAAATCAAATTCTGATTGTGCTTTGCTAGGATCATATAATATCTCTGCATCAAACATGAAGTCTGGATTCACACTCCAACAGTTTTCACCGGAACTCATTTTGATAAAGTAATAGTAAGAAGAAGAATGAAGAATATGAGCTGGTAACTTCCCCTTTAAATAGATTTCAGGGTTCAGAGAATACAGAATAATAACCCTAACATAACTCGACATTCAAGGTATTTTGACTGCTCTTATTTAATTAATTCACTCATAAAGAAGAGTGCCATTTATTAGTGCTTTGGGTTCCCAAGATATAAAGAAGACCAAAAACTGATTTACTAAAAACTTATGGAATTCTATTGCAAGTTTGCAACTGTTGGGTTTTCTATAATAGAGATAAATTACAACTAGAAACTAAAAGTCAAAGTCTGCTCAATTGCATTACATAATGATATCGACTACTATTCTTAATTAATTATCATATATATGTTCCCCTTACTCAGTCTACCATTACATTGGAGCTCCATTGCTTGTACACAGATGATTTTGAGAAACATAGGAATGCAACCAGCTCTACTACACTAAGTCCAGCTAGAAACCAGTAGAAATAGTCTAAACGCGCTTCATTCATGTTGTTTGCTAGCCATCCGTGCTGACCGCCTGCACTGCTTGCCTTCTGAATGACAAATATAAGAAAGACACCGAAGACATCTCCTATGCAAATATGGTTGAGTACAGGGAAAAACCCAGATTCCTTCGCTCTTTGGGAACTTGGTCATAAAAGAACTCCTGTAAACCGACTTCGGTGAGTACAAGGGCGAGACCGGACAAGATGTATTGTGGAATCAACCACCAGATAAACCATAGGAACCGTTGCTTTTGGATCATAAATCAAATCAAACTCTTGAGCAATTTTAAGCCTTTTGTTCTCCACTATAGCTGCTACAACCATTTTATGGAAGAAACAAATATGCCACCACCAATTTTCTGAAGTGAAGTAATAGTGTTAGATTTGCCAGTAAAAGCTTGAATAAGTGGAACAAAGATCCAGTCGTATGTTGCCGCAAACAGAATAATGGATACGGTGAGAAATATTTGAATTGAAGCTGCGGGTATCTGAAAGTCTGATCCTATCGACCTGTCCATAGTGCTGCTTTGCTCCACAAAGAAAGTAATAACTTGAGAGTGCACTATCGGATATGTCAAGCATACAATCCATACCGGAACCAATTGCGCTGTTGTATTGCTAGTAGTTGGCTCCACTTGCATGGAGATTTCCAGTGATGAGAGCTGGTTGTACAATTCTTGACCGCGCCAACTAAACCGTTAGTTAACCCTTCCAACGGGTTTACTTTATCCGGGTCATTTTCCAGATTATAGCGGTAAGATCGAGCTCCAAACATGATTACAATTAGCGCTATGCTCATTAAAATGGTTGATATTCCAAATGCTCTATACCATCCCAAATTATCTTGGACATAGTTCAATACCAAGTGAGAACTGCACGATCCAACAGATAATCCAAATAGCCACCAGTTAAAGAATGAACTTTTGGACTTGGATTCATTTGGGTTTCGTTCATCAAATTGGCCGATCATTCCGCTGGCATCTCGCATTCACGCCCCCGTTTGACTGCCGTTCGAGGATGTAGTTGTATCTCGCAATTCCAATTAGATACAATGATAAGAAGAAGATTACTTTCACCGTCGTGGAATAAGAACACGAAAAGCTGCCGTTGGTGTTATTATTAGAACAGCCGGTCATTAGAGGACTCGTAAATAAACTTAACGCCAAAAGCCCCTGACACAAATGATAATTTCCCAAAAAATGTATTAGTGCTCATTTCTGCAGTAAGTGCATTATATGAGATTGATGGAAAACAAAATTAATGGCAAGTTTGAGATTTACCGAAACATAAATGATTGCAGAAATCATGAGGGTACCAAATCTGTCGAGATAAGGTTTACCAACAACATGTGCAGTTCGTACTGAAACCACGAGTATGAAGCCAGTCCAACCGTTAACATTCTGTGCAGCTGTTGCTGTAGACTCACCTAATTGCGCAGTTAGAAAGCTGAACAAGTTGGAAGAAATTGCATAAAAGATGAACGATTCTATGCTGCCAATGAAGATAAGTCGAGAAGCGGCATTCCATCCACCAAACTGATCATTATTGTTGCTCTCGATTTTCTCTCCTTTGATATTCACCATACCTTCAACATATGTTGTGTTATTAGTATCAGTGAGTTGATTTTTTTTTTTTTTGATTGGAAGTGATAGATTTTATTGAAAGAAAGAATGTACAAAAGAATGTACAAAAGAGCTACAAGTAGTAGCAAAGAAAGAAAAATAAAACAGAAAAAGAAAAGGAATTAGGAAAAAATTGCATCCCAATTGTCCTCTGTCGAGATAATATGATGCCCAAAAACTGTATCCCAAACAATAATCAGAGATTTAGCTTCGATGATTAAATCAAAATCTGTTTTGAAGATGTGCTTATTTTCAAAAGTACGCACGTTCCTTTCTCCCCAAATCACCCACACTATAGCAGCAGGAATCATATTCCAGCACTCCACATTATGATTTAAGAACATCTGATGCCAACCATTAGCTAAATGAAACAAAGACTGTGGAGAAATCCAACACCAACTTGAAGGAATTAAGTTTAACCACAGCTTGTAAGCCACTTTACAGTGAAGAAGAAGATGACTTGCCGTTTCTACAACATCTCCACACATAATGCAGTCCATTTCCAGAGTCATTCCCTTACGCAACAGCATATCCTTGGTATTGAGCTACCCATGCACAACACACCAAACGAGAAAACTAAATTTTGGTGGAATTTTGTTATTCCAAACGAACCTATAAGGAAAATTATCAATACCGTCAGACTGAATTAACTTAGAGTATAGAGTCTTAACAGAAAAGACTCCATTATTTCCCAAAGACCATCTTCTTGTGTGTGAGGTTATCTAGAATAGGAGGAGAGGACCCAATTCTGAGCAAAAAAGAAGCAAACTGATTAACTTCATTATCCCATAATCTTCTTTTGAAATCAAACACCCAACTCCCATTAGAAATATGTGAAGCCACTGTAGAGTATTTATCTTTAGATAACCTGAACAAGTCAGGGAAAGCAATATTTAATGGGTCATCCCCATTCCATTTATCATACCAGAAGTAAACTCTACCTCCTGAATGAATGGTAATTGTAGCGAAAGAATTTACCAAGTGACTTGTTTCCACGATAATTTTCCAACATGAAATCCCGCCAGAATATGCAACTCCACCAGGTAACCAATGAGAAGACACGGCACCATGTTTCTCAGTAATAATCTTACACCAGAGTTGTTCCTTTTCCACCCCAAATCTCCAAACCCATTTTTCTAGTAAACAAAGATTCATTTGTCTTAGGTTTAAAACCCCCAGACCTCCTCTACTTTTGTCAGCCATCACCAAATTCCAGTGTACCAAATGAGATGTTTTTGAATTACCCCATAAAAGATTCCTCATTTTCTTTTCCAGTTGGTTGATAATAGAAACCGGAGCTTTGAAAAGAGAGAAATAGTAAAGAGGAAGAGAAGAGAGGATAGATTTTAAGATTGTAAGCTTACCTCCTTTAGACAACGAAATTTTACTCAAATGAGAAAGTCTGACATCAAATTTTATGACAACTGGATCCCAAATAGCTTTTGAATTAGCCTTCCAACCTAGAGGAAAACCCAAATAAATAAAAGGCAGCTTATCAGTAATGCATCCAAGCTCCAAAGCCCAAGAAGGTAAATCTTGACAATCACCAATAGAAATAAGTCTAGTTTTTGCTGTATTAATCTTCAAGCCTGCGATCAATTCAAAACACTTCAAGGAAGAGAACAAATTATGGAGTTCATCTCTTGAGTTATTTAGAAAAAAAATTGTGTCATCTGCATAATGTAGATGATTAATCACAATTCCATTATGAACATTTGAAAAACCACTGAACTGACCCATTGCTGCAACTCTATCTAAATATCTTGAGAAACCTTCCATCGCAATGTTGAAAAGCAATGGAGATAATGGATCTCCCTGTCTAACCCCCCTTGAACTACTGAAGTTGCCAAAAGAAGATCCATTAATGAGAACAGAGAAAGAGGCTGTTGAGTAACAAAATCTCAACCATTTGCACCATAGATTACCAAATCCCATCTTATGCAACATATTTTCCGGAAAAACCCAACTAACTCTGTCAAAAGCCTTCTCTAAGTCAATTTTGCAGATTAAACCAGGTACACCTGAGCTAAGTCTTGAATCCACCATCTCATTAGCTATAAGTGTTCCATCGATGATTTGTCTCCCCTGAATGTAAGCACACTGAACTACAGTGAGTTGATCATCTATAGCTGTGATAGCCATAGCCATGAAATCTTCTCTTGAAAAAGTCTTTGTATTTCTTTCAGTTAATTTCCTAAACTTGTTGATGAAAATGTTTTATGAATGCAGCTCCAGTTCTGCAGCAGAAGTACTTATTTTATATAGTGATCAAGTGGCTGGGTTGAAAAATTATTATCTCAGGATTCCCTGCTAAAACCTAACAAATGAAAAAAAATGCCAAAGGAGATACAAAGTCATAAAGTAGTTCCATATCATCTTATCTCATGGGACAAAAGCAGTAACATGGAGGTGATTTTTATCTACCAAATGCATGGCTATTTGCAGAAATATGAAGCACGAAAGCAATTCACTTCAATGGAATGGAATTGATCTTTGGTAATAAAGAAAGTTACTTAGCTTGAAAGACATACCATTGCAAGAAATACCGTGTGAGACCAATACACTAGACACCTATCCATATTTGATTTTTAGAGTCTGAAACGTAATTATGGACGAAAAGGGAAAACTTCAACTTTATAAAAGAAGCTATTTGAAACAAGTAAATTTGCCATTGTTACGAGGATCGCAAGTCCTTTGGACGATGCGTGTAACAAGAATTTACAGACAACACTCCAACTTGTCAAATATTCGAGAGAAATTAGCTTAGCCATCTTGGAATCACATGCCAACTTAACCTCACTTTTCTCTAATCAACCGAGACTCGTAGGTTGTTTGTGTATGATTCAAAAGTTATTAAATAGTGAAGTTGCAAATTAAAAAAATCGATTTCAGTCAGAATAATGCCCAATGAGTCGGATACAGGATAATACCCGACTCTAATACCAATAATGCTAGGTTTACGGGGACTCAATCCCGTGAGAAATCCCGCTCCTCATATGACCTTGGACCCACTGCAACCTTTCCCTATCTAAATGCAGAGATGCATTCCTCTCGTCCGTCCGATCCCCTCACGGGATTTCACCCGGTTTTTTTGGGCGTGAGTGTAGCATCACTCCTCTAATACTAGTTCTTAGTCGTATACATGAGGCTATGAGCCGAGTCAAACTCCGACCGGGACATCAGGAATAAAAAGAAGTTAGAAAAAACTCAAAAATGAAAAAAAAAAAGAAAAAAAAAGCAATCTGACATCTGACTCGGACCGAGTAAGATTCTAATCCCAAATCGGATTCAAACAACAAAGTGTTAAACTTATCGACAAAGTCAACCAACCTGAAAATGATGAACCTATTGCTTAATGGATTCATTCGAGGCGAGCTAGACATAAAATTTGATTATGATTATGATTGATTTTGATTGAATATCACTTGTTAAGTGTAGTTTGGTGTAGCTAACACATCTTCATTCGTCTATCATGTACGTGGATTTCCCTTCCGGTGCCTATAAATGTACGTAGTTCCACAGTGGTGGAATTTACTTTGAAAAACTTATACATAAACTAGATGATTATTCATTCACGATAACAAAACATTAAAAAACCCTTATAGAAAATGCATTAATTGAATAGTTATAAATTTTACGAATCTTCTGTTCAACTTGGTGAAAAAACTTTTAAAAATGCTTCTTTTCAACTTCTAAAAACAATACAAGAAGCTGATATGTAAAAATAAAATTAAAACTTGGTGGAAACTTATTTATGTTGTAATGTGACATTTATGGAAGGAGAGAAGCAAAAGGTGCATAAGGAAGACATAAGGAAGCTTGGGAATTGATCATGGTGGTGAAGCAAACAATTGCTATTTGGTTTATTGATAAGGAAACTTTCAATGGAATTTCTGTAAATCAAATCCTTTTTCAATGGGATTCAATTCTGCACATGTAATGTGTGTGTTATTGATTCTATTGGTGTACAAATTTTTCTTTTAATATAACCATCTTCTTTCAAGAAAAAAAAGAAAAAAAGAAAAAAAGTGCTTCCGAGAAATACTTATACTTCTTTGAGAAGCATAAGCAAAACTAATTCATTCATCCGATGAAAAAGCACAAAATTGGTAAAAAAGACCAATAATTCATGGGTGAGAAGGACATTTAAATTTTGATACTGTTTAAATGGAAAAAATGTAAAAATAGTCAGGATGTAAACAGTTTCATCCTCCCCATTTTCAAATACTTTTTCTTATTTTTAATTTACATCAGGATGCATCCAGTTTCATCTTTGCTATTTTTTAAGTTTAAGCCGGGATGAATCCAGTTTCATTCTTGCTATTTTTTTGGTGTCCATTTCACCAGTAATAATTTTTAATCGTCCAGTTGAACCATATTTTAAAAATATTTGGACAAATGACCCATTTTCCGATGAAAAAGTTGGTGGGAATTTGATTAGACGCAGACTCATCCCCCGAATAGTTTACGTACGTAAATGATGTGGTTATAACTTTTTGTGCTGATAATGATTTTCTATATACTCAATGTACTTGATGTGATTCATAACCAGAGGAGATGCTCTTAACTCTTCTTGATGCCAGGTTCTACTGAAAAAAATACCATGTAAACATGTGTGAAAAGGCATGTTGCGGGAGCTTCTAAGGACCTCTTTATTTCCATGGTAGATCTTAGCTTTTTTACTCTTCAGTGATGAATGTTTAAATTTATGACCAGACTTACCTATTTAAAAAAAAAAATTATGACAAAACGTATAAAGTTTATACCTCATGGTAAAAAAGAAGTTGGTACTCCCATAAGCAGCGCTGAGAAAAGAAACAGTCAATATTTACTCAGACAAACAGTCGATCATGTGTGTCGAGGATGAAAGTTTGGACTTAATCTAGGCCATAGGTGGAGAGAGGCATACAATAAAGGATGTACAGTGTACACATGCAGAAAGGACTAAAATGTCAAGATGAGAAAATAATAACGCTAGTTTCTTAGAGCAACTGCAATGATGCGACCATACTATAACTAAACTAAAGACTAAAAACTAAAAAAAGGGGTTTTTACAAAAATGCCTGTTTTTTGGTGCTTTTCAAATCTAGGCCAGTTTTTTTACTTATTGCTAGACTAGGCAAGTTTTGACCAAAAGTGATGGATGGAAAGTTAGCACCGTTAGGTGTAACTAAAAAGACCTAAAAGTCCTTTGTATCACTGATTTAATGTTATATCATTGATTTAACTGAGTTAAATCAACATGAATATTGTTCACGTGGGCTCGGATATGCCATGTGGATTGCTTACGTGGGCTCGGATATGCCATGTGGACTGATTACGTGGGAATCATGTCACGGGAAAAATTTGTACATATCACCATTCACAGTTTCATTAGTTGGCCCAATCTCCTTCAATTCAAAAACAATCCATGTAAAACCCAATTTCAGATTTACACCAGAAATTCAACTAAGCTGAGCTGCCATTTTAGATTTCCATAAACTATTTGCAGCTCAGCTGCCACCAACTGCTCCTGCTCTCCACCTGATTCTACAGTTGAGAGCCCTCTCATTACGACCAGTTAATCGCACAAAGCTGCCAACTTTAGCAGCAACAACTCCTTGTCATGCTCTTAACTATACTTCTTTCACAGCCATTGCCAGCTGTACTATGCCACAACCACAAAAACACCTGCAAACCAGCTTCAACAATAACATAATCTCCACTGCAAACCAGCTTCAATAAAGACACCTGCTGTACCAGCCCTGTATCCTAGACACCAACGAAATCTTATTAATCTACCAACATGATCTCCAGACATTCCAATTAAGCAAGCACAAGACAAAGGTGTCCTTTCTAGTCAGTTTGGCATCAAATGTCTAATGTGAATTTACAACAATTCACACTTAGTGTCTGAAATGTTATATCTCATTTACTTAAAATCTCCTCTAAAACAGTATTGCTATTCTTGCACAAGCCATACAGTCTAAACAACAAAATTTCAACTACAACAAAATATAATCGTTGTTTTTCACTAGTTGACTGGTCATGAAGACAGACTTTGAAAAATAAGTATCAACACAGTTTTAGTATTTCTTTACCTTGGACACTTCAAGTGGGATACATATCATCCTTGTATTGCGCCCGAACAAAGCTCAAGAGAAGCAAATCCTAGAATGGAAAACACATATAGTCTTCAATCTCTAGCTGCAACACCTCAACCAACTATCACCACATCAAATTCACTACTTTCAACAGCCTTCACTACCTTCTACAGCCTTGTAATCTCATCATTTCCGCCTTCAACTTCAGTTACAACCCTGCAATTAGCTTGCCCTCAGCTCTTGTTAGTTCATCTCACCACGGCATCACTCCGCTGCAAACCATCTACCAACTCAAGAACCCATCTGCTCATTCAACACCAATTGCACATTTTGCTCTGTTACTCACCTCATGCCTTACTGTCATGAGCTACAACCACCAACAATAGCTCAATACCACCTGTAATTCTAAGTACCAGCACCATCTGAGACTGCAACCATTCTTGCAGTGCAACCCCTGCATATCTCGACAGCAACAACTCATACCCTGTGTTGGTTTTCTCAAATGAAACTACCAGCACCAATTACCATCAGAACTCAGTCACACACAAACCAAAAAAATCAAATCTAGGAGCAACCCAATCTTCTTAATTCCTGCAATTTTCGGTTTCAATCTTCTGTGAAATTATACACAACACCCATCTCTCCCAGGCCATCACGAACTGTGAATTAGTAGCACCACCACCTTCTTCTTCTGATACTGTAATTAATCCAACAAGAACCCCACCTGAATTCCCATCGAGCTCAAACCCATTCACCAGATGAGTCATACCTATATCTATTCATCAACACAACTGCTGATTGCTTCATTACAAAGCTTCGATTTCTCACCCAGCAGCAGCAAAACCAACGAAAACCCTAACTCTGAATCACCACAACTTAATCATTTCTTCTATTTCTGTTCGCATCTCTTGTTCACAGTTCAACCTTGCTCAATTCACCACCATTACCATCTCATAATATCTACCAGTACCCATCTTCAAAACCTCTTCTTCTTGATAATTCGAGCACAACAGCAAATCACATCTCCGACCAATGGCATCACCATCAGTTCATGTTGGTTTCTCTCTTCAATCGCATCGATCTAATACTCATTATATAAGAAACCCGTCACTGATTCTCCTCAGATTAGATCCAAACACCATCAATACTTTCTTCACAAACTGAACCTTAATCTACTTTGCTTCTCAATTTCTATCAAACCCTTTTTCTCGAATTCCCATGTTCAATCAATTTCAGAACCATCATAAATTTGTTCCTACAAATCTTTTCAGTGAAACCCTAATTTAATTTCAAATCCTCTCTTCACTAATTTGAGCAGAAGAAAACGGAAGGAGAAGAAAACAAAGAAGAAGAAGATAAAGAAGAATGAATGAGATTGAGTTTCTCTCGACTGGTTTCAGATACTCATGTCGTCACTATCATGGCCGTTCAATTAATCCTCGAGATGTCGTATTAGTTAGATTAGGCTCTCAGATAGCAACACGTGGACATCTTATCTAGAGTGACTGACACACACGTGTGAAGGACATTTCAGTAATCTTACCACATGTATGAGATCTCCCTATATGATATTTTGGCGAGATATTGACAACACAACGCGATAAATTGGCCGAGATGGTTAAAGTGGATGGAATCCGTTTAACTTGCCTAGTTTTGCAAGAAATAAAAAAAGTGGCCTAGAAATGAAAGTGAGGGTCCAACCAGGCCTACTTCTGCATATAATCCCTAAAAAAATTTGGTTATACTCGGGGTTGCACACTACGGTCATGGAGTAAAATTTAGTCAAACGTAAATTCAAGTGACGCCCCATTCAAACGTAAAATAAAGTTACATCCCAATTCAAACGTAACTTAAAGCTACGCCCAAACCCCAATTCAGACGCAACTTAAACCTACCCCCAATTCAAACATAATTTAAAGTTGCGCCCCAACTCAAAAGTAATGTAAAGTTGCGCCCCGCCATAATTCAAACGTAAATTCAAGTTACGCCAAATTCAAACGTAATTTCAAGTTGCGCCCAGCTCAAACGTAATTTTAATTTCCGCCCGATACAAGACGTACTTTGAAGTTGCGCTCGACTATAACCAAACTAAAGACCAAATATGGTTTGGTTTTGGTTTTAGTCTACTTTATGATCTTTACTCCGTTCGACTGTGGTTGGTTTTTGGACAAAATATTGGTTTTCGTCGACTGTGGTTGCTCTTATGGAAGTCCATTAGCTTGAGCACATATCTTAAGTTTCAACTTCAAATCTATATACACGCAGAGAGGACAGGTCTTAGCAATTTGATTCTTCGAGATACACAAAACTAGCCCTTGCATCATTCGATAACTAAAGATAAATTACAAAAACTTAGATAACTTAAAATATTTAGAGTAGAAATATAACCAAGTAGAGACTTAAACCGACTTTCAAACTTCAAAATAAGACTTACTTACGACACACATAAGGATTAGACTATGATAGCTTCAAGTCAATGACCGAAAAGTAAGGGTATTGTTTGAATTTAAATTACTGGACCAAACCCGAAAAGAGATTCATAGTCTTCGTCTTAAATCTCCAAAAACGTGTACGGGAGAAGGATTCACATGGTACGTACGTGTTTTCCGATTCCTATGGTTCTTGAATTATATTGAATTCTTTGCTGTTTAATTTATGGGTAATTTGATTAAGTTGTTTAGAAACTAGAATCAAAGACTAGTGATTTCAAATTATTTAGGAATCGGTTGAATTAGTGGAGATGGTGAATCAAACTGATATAATTCACTCCCAACTTCTTCCTTTTTTTAATTTATTTAACGTACGGATTATTTTCAGGGGATTTCCGCATTGTATGAAGAGGTCGGAGTTGGAGACGTCAAGTTATCTCAAGAACGATTGTCTTAGCATTCATTGTACAGTAGAAGTAGTGCATGATCGTTTTGAAACAGCGCAAACTAATATCCAAGAGGGTAAACATGATATTATTCCTGTACCTCCATCGGATATGATTCAGAATCTCAAGGATTTGCTTGAATCTGAAATTGGTTCTGACGTTACGTTTCAGGTTGGCAATGAATTCTTCAGAGCTCATAAGTCGATTCTTGCAGCTCGATCTCCCGTATTTAGAACTCAGTTTTTTGATTAAACACGGGTAATCCAGATATGGAAATAATAGTCATTGAAGAGTTTGATCCGTTTGCTTTTGAGGTAGAACTTTTGACAATTCATTATTTTGTTAGCATGCTTTACATTCAAAAATATAATAGTATATATGTGTTACCTCTATGTATATATTTACTAGTCCTTCTACCTTATAAATTATATATGTGTTGCAGGCCATGTTATATTTGTACTCGGATGAACTTCCCGAGCCACGTGAACTTTCTGATTCAGATTCTCTTTGCACTTCAATTACGATCATGCAACATCTGTTAGATGCAGTAGATCGCTTCGATCTTGATCGATTGAGACTCATGTGTGAGGCAAAATTATGTGAAGAAATAACCACAAATACCGTGGCAACAACACTGGCCCTAGAAGAACAACACCAATGCCTGCAACTGAAAACTGCTTGTCTAAAGTTCGCAGCTAAACCCGAAAATTTAGAAGGTGAGTGTTATATTTCACTATCAATTTCAAGTCGACATTTTATTTTCTTACCCATATGTTTTACCTGCAGAAATTATGAAGTCTGATGGGTTTGCATATCTTGAGAAAAGTTGTCCATCATTATTAGTTGATCTGCTGAAGACTAGTGCACTGATAGATAAAAATGTAGGATAACACTTTGCAGGAATGGAATGTCGAGAGCAACAACAGCTATGAGAGTAACTTTGTTTTTCTGAAACACTGACGGATCCTATACCTCAGAGGCCAGTTTATGATTGTTGCAACTTTGTTTTCAAGTGATTTTTTAGCATGTGGCAGCTTATGAGAATGATCAGTCAGTAATGTCTTGAAATTAAGCAGATCAGCTTTTGGTAAATAAGAAGTTTCTCTGGTTATTACTTACCCAAAAAAAATATATATTAACGTGAATTTTTTCTCTGAATAAACAAAATGTTATGACTTGCTAAAAACTTAGGTTTTCATCATAAAGAAAGGTTTACAAAGTACTCCAATCAATTAGCCCTTCTCTTTCCAGATCTGTTCTTTATATGCCTGTAGCCATTCAGACTCGGAGTACCTCATTTGACCACCATATGCATCTTCCCAAATAATTTCACTAAGTGCTGGAGGAAACTCGCTAGGGTTCACCTCGCATTTGTTTTTGAAATGCTTTGCCAGATAATATGCAGCTTTATTAGAAGACGTCTCCTCTGCACCAATTTCAAATTGCATGCCCATGCTCCTAGTTTCCTTCACAATTTCAATTAATAGTTTGATTTCACTTCTTGTTCCTTGACATCACGTAATGACACCTCCGCACTTTCTTCGCAAATTCTCTTGTAAGGATAACGGCGTTTGTCACGATGGCCAGTAATCTTCTTCTTCAGATTTGTTTCTCCTCCTCCATGCATCACTTCCGTTATTTTCCTGCCATGAAGCTATCCATTGTTGTTTCTCTGTAATTTGTATATTAAAGCTCTTGATTAAATCCTGCCTGATTCTTCGCGAATCTTCACACAACCTTCACATAATTCTTTATCATCACATCAACTATTATTAGGTTCGAAATACTCTTCGTATTGCTTGTATTCCTGTTCGATATACTCATCTTCAGAATAAACTTCACTAAGAGAGGACAACGAGACAGTATCTTCTTCTTTTTCTCCGAACTTTGACATCACAGCAACTTTTTTTCTTTATTTTTTTGTTCTTTTTCCTCCAAGCGATAGTAGTTTTGTTACATGATACTCTCTATTTATAATATGGGATTCGTTCATACCGCTTACAATAATTATCAATCCAGCAAATTCCAAAAATATACCCACCGTTAGATTCCTAAACTGAACTTGGGTGACACTGTCTTACGGATATCCTAATTGATTATCCAAAGATAGTTTAAATAAAGTTTTCTGAAATTGTATTTCCAAACTAATTATTGAATTTTTGACTTTCCGACTTAAATTAAAGGTAACTTCTAGGTCTTAAACAGGTTTCCTGCGAATTTCTGGACTACATGTCGAGAAGTCAAAACAATCCCTAAATTCTAGTCAATACTCATCAGTCTAGTTTGCATCAAATTTGTATCCGGAAGGGGTGCACAACATGTAAAGGCAAACATGAAAGAAGAAGAAACAATTTTTTTAGCACAGATTCTTTATGTATAGTTAGTGCACATATCTTAGGTTCAACTTTATATATGCGGAGGAAAGGTCTCAGAAATTTGATCATTTAACATTTTGATTGTTGCAGCAAGAATGTTATATGACTTAAGACTTCATTTTTTCATTCATAAAGAAAGGCTTACAAAATTACTCCACGAAAACCTTTGTTACATCATTAGACAACCAATCCCTTAAAATCTTGACAAACTAAGATAACTTAAAAGATTTAGAGTAGAAATTAATTAAGTAGAGACTTACTAACAACTAGACAAACCGACTTTCAAACTTCTAAATAATACTTACTCAGGACAAACTAAGCATTAGACTCGACAGCTTCAAATCAATGACCGAGATATATTTCGGGTTTCTTCCTCTCCCTTGTACTCCTGCGAAGCTCTTGAGCTTCAGAAGGAGCCGTTCCGCCAGTTTTCTTTTTGGCTGGGGGCTTTTTAAAGGGCGCCATGGCACCAAGTTCATTCTCTCTCTTCCTTCACTTCATGTTGTTTTTCACTGTCATTAGTACTACCATCACGGCCGCCATTATTACCACCAATGAATTTTGCTTTCAGCGTCCTACTTGTTCCTCAAGTAGTTTGTTTGCCTCCTTTACAGAATGGATTTCTAGTTTCAAGTTCTCAATTCCAAGTTGAAGAACTTGCAGTTCTTGCACTTTTTCGTTCATGCAGTTATCAATTTCAGCAACTTTTTTTTGAACTTTTTCATTCATGCGTTTCTCAATTTCAACTACTTTTTCTTGAAGTTGCAAGAAATCAAATTCTGATTGTGCTTTGCTAGGATCATATAATATCTCTGCATCAAACATGAAGTCTGGATTCACACTCAACAGTTTTCACCGGAACTCATTTTGATAAAGTAATAGTAAGAAGAAGAATGAAGAATATGAGCTGGTAACTTCCCCTTTAAATAGATTTCAGGGTTCAGAGAATACAGAATAATAACCCTAACATAACTCGACATTCAAGGTATTTTGACTGCTCTTATTTAATTAATTCACTCATAAAGAAGAGTGCCATTTATTAGTGCTTTGGGTTCCCAAGATATAAAGAAGACCAAAAACTGATTTACTAAAAACTTATGGAATTCTATTGCAAGTTTGCAACTGTTGGGTTTTCTATAATAGAGATAAATTACAACTAGAAACTAAAAGTCAAAGTCTGCTCAATTGCATTACATAATGATATCGACTACTATTCTTAATTAATTATCATATATATGTTCCCCTTACTCAGTCTACCATTACATTGGAGCTCCATTGCTTGTACACAGATGATTTTGAGAAACATAGGAATGCAACCAGCTCTACTACACTAAGTCCAGCTAGAAACCAGTAGAAATAGTCTAAACGCGCTTCATTCATGTTGTTTGCTAGCCATCCGTGCTGACCGCCTGCACTGCTTGCCTTCTGAATGACAAATATAAGAAAGACACCGAAGACATCTCCTATGCAAATATGGTTGAGTACAGGAAAAAACCCAGATTCCTTCGCTCTTTGGGAACTTGGTCATAAAAGAACTCCTGTAAACCGACTTCGGTGAGTACAAGGGCGAGACCGGACAAGATGTATTGTGGAATCAACCACCAGATAAACCATAGGAACCGTTGCTTTTGGATCATAAATCAAATCAAACTCTTGAGCAATTTTAAGCCTTTTGTTCTCCACTATAGCTGCTACAACCATTTTATGGAAGAAACAAATATGCCACCACCAATTTTCTGAAGTGAAGTAATAGTGTTAGATTTGCCAGTAAAAGCTTGAATAAGTGGAACAAAGATCCAGTCGTATGTTGCCGCAAACAGAATAATGGATACGGTGAGAAATATTTGAATTGAAGCTGCGGGTATCTGAAAGTCTGATCCTATCGACCTGTCCATAGTGCTGCTTTGCTCCACAAAGAAAGTAATAACTTGAGAGTGCACTATCGGATATGTCAAGCATACAATCCATACCGGAACCAATTGCGCTGTTGTATTGCTAGTAGTTGGCTCCACTTGCATGGAGATTTCCAGTGATGAGAGCTGGTTGTACAATTCTTGACCGCGCCAACTAAACCGTTAGTTAACCCTTCCAACGGGTTTACTTTATCCGGGTCATTTTCCAGATTATAGCGGTAAGATCGAGCTCCAAACATGATTACAATTAGCGCTATGCTCATTAAAATGGTTGATATTCCAAATGCTCTATACCATCCCAAATTATCTTGGACATAGTTCATACCAAGTGAGAACTGCACGATCCAACAGATAATCCAAATAGCCACCAGTTAAAGAATGAACTTTTGGACTTGGATTCATTTGGGTTTCGTTCATCAAATTGGCCGATCATTCCGCTGGCATCTCGCATTCACGCCCCCGTTTGACTGCCGTTCGAGGATGTAGTTGTATCTCGCAATTCCAATTAGATACAATGATAAGAAGAAGATTACTTTCACCGTCGTGGAATAAGAACACGAAAAGCTGCCGTTGGTGTTATTATTAGAACAGCCGGTCATTAGAGGACTCGTAAATAAACTTAACGCCAAAAGCCCCTGACACAAATGATAATTTCCCAAAAAATGTATTAGTGCTCATTTCTGCAGTAAGTGCATTATATGAGATTGATGGAAAACAAAATTAATGGCAAGTTTGAGATTTACCGAAACATAAATGATTGCAGAAATCATGAGGGTACCAAATCTGTCGAGATAAGGTTTACCAACAACATGTGCAGTTCGTACTGAAACCACGAGTATGAAGCCAGTCCAACCGTTAACATTCTGTGCAGCTGTTGCTGTAGACTCACCTAATTGCGCAGTTAGAAAGCTGAACAAGTTGGAAGAAATTGCATAAAAGATGAACGATTCTATGCTGCCAATGAAGATAAGTCGAGAAGCGGCATTCCATCCACCAAACTGATCATTATTGTTGCTCTCGATTTTCTCTCCTTTGATATTCACCATACCTTCAACATATGTTGTGTTATTAGTATCAGTGAGTTGATTTTTTTTTTTTTTGATTGGAAGTGATAGATTTTATTGAAAGAAAGAATGTACAAAAGAATGTACAAAAGAGCTACAAGTAGTAGCAAAGAAAGAAAAATAAAACAGAAAAAAAAAGGAATTAGGAAAAAATTGCATCCCAATTGTCCTCTGTCGAGATAATATGATGCCCAAAAACTGTATCCCAAACAATAATCAGAGATTTAGCTTCGATGATTAAATCAAAATCTGTTTTGAAGATGTGCTTATTTTCAAAAGTACGCACGTTCCTTTCTCCCCAAATCACCCACACTATAGCAGCAGGAATCATATTCCAGCACTCCACATTATGATTTAAGAACATCTGATGCCAACCATTAGCTAAATGAAACAAAGACTGTGGAGAAATCCAACACCAACTTGAAGGAATTAAGTTTAACCACAGCTTGTAAGCCACTTTACAGTGAAGAAGAAGATGACTTGCCGTTTCTACAACATCTCCACACATAATGCAGTCCATTTCCAGAGTCATTCCCTTACGCAACAGCATATCCTTGGTATTGAGCTACCCATGCACAACACACCAAACGAGAAAACTAAATTTTGGTGGAATTTTGTTATTCCAAACGAACCTATAAGGAAAATTATCAATACCGTCAGACTGAATTAACTTAGAGTATAGAGTCTTAACAGAAAAGACTCCATTATTTCCCAAAGACCATCTTCTTGTGTCTGTGAGGTTATCTAGAATAGGAGGAGAGGACCCAATTCTGAGCAAAAAAGAAGCAAACTGATTAACTTCATTATCCCATAATCTTCTTTTGAAATCAAACACCCAACTCCCATTAGAAATATGTGAAGCCACTGTAGAGTATTTATCTTTAGATAACCTGAACAAGTCAGGGAAAGCAATATTTAATGGGTCATCCCCATTCCATTTATCATACCAGAAGTAAACTCTACCTCCTGAATGAATGGTAATTGTAGCGAAAGAATTTACCAAGTGACTTGTTTCCACGATAATTTTCCAACATGAAATCCCGCCAGAATATGCAACTCCACCAGGTAACCAATGAGAAGACACGGCACCATGTTTCTCAGTAATAATCTTACACCAGAGTTGTTCCTTTTCCACCCCAAATCTCCAAACCCATTTTTCTAGTAAACAAAGATTCATTTGTCTTAGGTTTAAAACCCCCAGACCTCCTCTACTTTTGTCAGCCATCACCAAATTCCAGTGTACCAAATGAGATGTTTTTGAATTACCCCATAAAAGATTCCTCATTTTCTTTTCCAGTTGGTTGATAATAGAAACCGGAGCTTTGAAAAGAGAGAAATAGTAAAGAGGAAGAGAAGAGAGGATAGATTTTAAGATTGTAAGCTTACCTCCTTTAGACAACGAAATTTTACTCAAATGAGAAAGTCTGACATCAAATTTTATGACAACTGGATCCCAAATAGCTTTTGAATTAGCCTTCCAACCTAGAGGAAAACCCAAATAAATAAAAGGCAGCTTATCAGTAATGCATCCAAGCTCCAAAGCCCAAGAAGGTAAATCTTGACAATCACCAATAGAAATAAGTCTAGTTTTTGCTGTATTAATCTTCAAGCCTGCGATCAATTCAAAACACTTCAAGGAAGAGAACAAATTATGGAGTTCATCTCTTGAGTTATTTAGAAAAAAAATTGTGTCATCTGCATAATGTAGATGATTAATCACAATTCCATTATGAACATTTGAAAAACCACTGAACTGACCCATTGCTGCAACTCTATCTAAATATCTTGAGAAACCTTCCATCGCAATGTTGAAAAGCAATGGAGATAATGGATCTCCCTGTCTAACCCCCCTTGAACTACTGAAGTTGCCAAAAGAAGATCCATTAATGAGAACAGAGAAAGAGGCTGTTGAGTAACAAAATCTCAACCATTTGCACCATAGATTACCAAATCCCATCTTATGCAACATATTTTCCGGAAAAACCCAACTAACTCTGTCAAAAGCCTTCTCTAAGTCAATTTTGCAGATTAAACCAGGTACACCTGAGCTAAGTCTTGAATCCACCATCTCATTAGCTATAAGTGTTCCATCGATGATTTGTCTCCCCTGAATGTAAGCACACTGAACTACAGTGAGTGATCATCTATAGCTGTGATAGCCATAGCCATGAAATCTTCTCTTGAAAAAGTCTTTGTATTTCTTTCAGTTAATTTCCTAAACTTGTTGATGAAAATGTTTTATGAATGCAGCTCCAGTTCTGCAGCAGAAGTACTTATTTATATAGTGATCAAGTGGCTGGGTTGAAAAATTATTATCTCAGGATTCCCTGCTAAAACCTAACAAATGAAAAAAAATGCCAAAGGAGATACAAAGTCATAAAGTAGTTCCATATCATCTTATCTCATGGGACAAAAGCAGTAACATGGAGGTGATTTTTATCTACCAAATGCATGGCTATTTGCAGAAATATGAAGCACGAAAGCAATTCACTTCAATGGAATGGAATTGATCTTTGGTAATAAAGAAAGTTACTTAGCTTGAAAGACATACCATTGCAAGAAATACCGTGTGAGACCAATACACTAGACACCTATCCATATTTGATTTTTAGAGTCTGAAACGTAATTATGGACGAAAAGGGAAAACTTCAACTTTATAAAAGAAGCTATTTGAAACAAGTAAATTTGCCATTGTTACGAGGATCGCAAGTCCTTTGGACGATGCGTGTAACAAGAATTTACAGACAACACTCCAACTTGTCAAATATTCGAGAGAAATTAGCTTAGCCATCTTGGAATCACATGCCAACTTAACCTCACTTTTCTCTAATCAACCGAGACTCGTAGGTTGTTTGTGTATGATTCAAAAGTTATTAAATAGTGAAGTTGCAAATTAAAAAAATCGATTTCAGTCAGAATAATGCCCAATGAGTCGGATACAGGATAATACCCGACTCTAATACCAATAATGCTAGGTTTACGGGGACTCAATCCCGTGAGAAATCCCGCTCCTCATATGACCTTGGACCCACTGCAACCTTTCCCTATCTAAATGCAGAGATGCATTCCTCTCGTCCGTCCGATCCCCTCACGGGATTTCACCCGGTTTTTTTGGGCGTGAGTGTAGCATCACTCCTCTAATACTAGTTCTTAGTCGTATACATGAGGCTATGAGCTGAGTCAAATTCTGACCGGGACATCAGGAATAAAAAGAAGTTAAAAAAAAACAGAAATGAAAAAAAAAAAAAAAAAAAAGCAATCTGACATCTGACTCGGGCCGAGTAAGATTCTAATCCCAAATTGGATTCAAACAACAAAGTGTTAAACTTATCGACAAAGTCAACCAACCTGAAAATGATGGACCTATTGATTAATGGATTCATTCGAGGCGAGCTAGACATAAAATTTGATTATGATTATGATTTTGATTGAATATCACTTGTTAAGTGTAGTTTGGTGTAGCTAACACATCTTCATTCGTCTATCATGTACGTGGATTTCCCTTCCGGTGCCTATAAATGTACGTAGTTCCACAGTGGTGGAATTTCACATTTTTTAGTTATTGATTTGAAAAACTTATACATAAACTAGATGATTATTCATTCACGCTAACAAAACATTAAAAAACCCCTTATAGAAAATGCATTAATTGAATAGTTATAAATTTTAGAATCTTCTTTTCAACTTGGTGAAAAAACTTTTAAAAATGCTTCTTTTCAACTTCTAAAAACAATACAAGAAGCTGGTATGTAAAAATAAAATTAAAACTTGGTGGAAACTTATTTATGTTGTAATGTGACATTTATGGAAGGAGAAAAGCAAAAGGGTGCATAAGGAAGACATAAAGAAGCTTGGGAATTGATCATGGTGGTGAAGCAAATAATTGCTATTTGGTTTATTGATAAGGAAACTTTCAATGGAATTTCTGTAAATCAAATCCTTTTTCAATGGGATTCAATTATGCACATGTAATGTGTGTGCTGTATTGATTCTATTGGTGTACAAATTTTTTCTTTTAATATAACCATCTTCTTTCAAGAAAAAAAAAGAAAAAAAGTGCTTCTGAGAAATACTTATCTTCTTTGAGAAGCATAAGCAAAACTAATTCATTCATCCGATGAAAAAACACAAAATTGGTTAAAAAGACCAAAATCAATAATTCCTGGGTGAGAAGGACATTTAAATTTTGATACTGTTTAAATGGACAAAAATGTAAAAATAGTCAGGATGTAAACAGTTTCATCCTCCCCATTTTCAAATACTTTTTCTTATTTTTAATTTACATCAGGATGCATCCAATTTCATCTTTGCTATTTTTTAAGTTTAAGTCGGGATGAATCCAGTTTCATTCTTGCTATTTTTTTGGTGTCCATTTCACCGGTAATAATTTTTAGTCGTCCAGTTTAACCATATTTTAAAAATATTTGGACAAATGACCCATTTTCCGATGAAAAAGTTGGTGGGAATTTGACTAGACGCAGACTCATCCCCCGAATAGTTTACTTACGTAAATGATGTGGTTAGAAGTTTTTGTGCTGATAATGATTTTCTATACACTCAATGTACTTGATGTGATTCATAACCAGAGGAGATCATCTCTTAAGTCTTCTTGATGCCAGGTTCTACTGAAAAAAATACCATGTAAACATGTGAGAAAAGGCATGTTGCGGGAGCTTCTAAGGACCTCTTTATTTCCATGGTATATCTTAGCTTTTTTACTCTTCAGTGACGAATGTTTAAATTCATGACCAGACTTACCTATTAAAAAAAAAAAAAATTATGACCAAACGTATAAAGGTTATACCTTATGGTAAAAAAAAAGTTGGTACTCCCATAAGCAGCGCTGAGAAAAGAAACATTCAATATTTACTCAGACAGACAGTCGATCATGTGTGTCGAGGATGAAAGTTTGGACTTAATCTAGGCCAGAGGTGGAGAGAGGCATACAATAAAGGATGTACAGTGTACACATGCAGAGAGGACTAAAGATGTCAAGATGAGAAAATAATAACGCAAGTTTCTTAACTGCAATGATGTGACCATACTATAACTAAACTAAAGACTAAAAACTAAAAAAGGGCTTTTTACAAAAATAGGCCTGTGTTTTTTGGTGCTTTTCAAATCTAGGCTACTTTTTTTACTTATTGCTAGACTAGGTAAGTTTTGACCAAAAGTGATGGATGGAAAGTTAGCACCGTTAGGTGTAACTAAAAAGACCTAAAAGTCCTTTGTATCATTGATTTAATGTTATATCATTATAGTTAAATCAACATGAAAATTGTACACGTGGGCTCAGATATGCCATGTGGATTGCTTACGTGGGCTCGGATATGCCATGTGGACTGATTACGTGGGAATCATGTCACGGGAAAAATTTGTACATATCACCATTCACAGTTCCATTAGTTGGCCCAATCTCCTTCAATTCAAAATCAATCCATGTAAAACCCAATTTCAGATTTACACCAGAAATTCAACTAAGCTGAGCTGCCATTTTAGATTTCCATAACCATTTGCAGCTCAGCAGCCACCAACTTCTCCTGCTCTCCACCTGATTCTACAGTTGAGAGCCCTCTCATTACCACCATTTAATCGCACAAAGCTGCCAACTTTAGCAGCAACAACTCCTTGTCATGCTCTTAATTGTACTTCTTTCACAACCATTTCCAACTGCACTCTGCCACAGCCACAAAAACACCTGCAAACCAGCTTCAACAATAACATAATCTCCATTGCAAACCAGCTTCAACAAAAACACCTGCTGTACCAGCCCTGTATCCTAGACACCAACGAAATCTTATTAATCTACCAGCCTGATCTCCAGACATTCCAATTAAGCAAGCACAAGACAAAGGTGTCCTTTCTAGTCAGTTTGGCATCAAATGTCTAATGTGAATTTACAACAATCACACTTAGTGTCTGAAATGTTATATCTCATTTACTTAGAAATCTCCTCTAAAACAGTATTGCTATTCTTGCACAAGCCATACAGTCTAAACAACAAAATTTCAACTACAACAAAATATAATCGTTGTTTTTCACTAGTTGACTAGTCATGAAGACAGACTTTGAAAAAAAAAGTATCAACAAAGTTTTAGTATTTCTTTACCTTGGACACTTCAAGTGGGATACATATCATCCTTGTATTGCGCCCGAACAAAGATCAAGAGAAGCAACTCCTAGAATGGAAAACACATGTAGTCTTCAATCTCTACCAGCTGCAACACCTCAACCAACTATCACCACATCAAATTCACTACCTTCAACAGCCTTCACTACCTTCTACAGCCTTGTAATCTCATCATTTCCGGCCTTCAACTTCAGTTACAACCCTGCAATTACAGCTTTCCCTCAGCTCTTGTTAGTTCATCTCACCACGACATCACTCTGCTGCAAACCACCTATCAACTCAAGAACCCATCTGCTCATTCAACACCAATTGCAAATTTTGCTCTGTTACGCACCACATGCCTCACTGTCATGAGCTACAACCACCAACAATAGCTCAATACCACCAGTAATTCTAAGTACCAGCACCATCTGAGACTGCAACCATTCTTGCAGTGCAACCCCTGCATATCTCGACAGCATCAACTCATACCCTGTGTTGTTCTTGCTCAAATGCAACTACCAGCACCAATTACCATCAGAACTCAGTCACACACAAACCAAAAAAAATCAAATCTAGGAGCAACCCAATCTTCTTAATTCCTGCAATTTTCGGTTTCAATCTTCTGTGAAATTATACACAACACCCATCTCTCTATCCAGGCCATCACGAACTGTGAATTAGTAGCACCACCATCTTCTTCTTCTGATGCTGTAATTAATCCAACAAGAACCCCACCTGAATTACCATCGAGCTCAAACCCATTCACCAGATGAGTCATACCTATATCTATTCATCAACACAACTGCTGATTGCTTCATTACAAAGCTTCGATTTCTCACCCAGCAGCAGCAAAACCAACGGAAACCCTAACTCTGAATCACCACAGCTTAATCATTTCTTCTATTTCTGTTCGCATCTGTTGTTCACAGTTCAACATTGCTCAATTCACCACCAATACCATCTCATAATCTCTACCAGTACCCATCTTCAAAACCTCTTCTTCTGATAATTCGAGCACAACAGCAAATCACATCTCCGACCAATGGCATCTCCATCAGTTCATGTTGGTTTATCTCTTCAATTGCATCGATCTAATACTCAATTATAGAAGAAACCCGTCTCTGATTCTCCTCAGATTAGATCCAAACACCATCAATACTTTCTTCACAAACTGAACCTTAATCTACTTTGCTTCTCAATTTCTATCAAACCCTTTTTCTCGAATTCCCATGTTCAATCAATTTCAGAACCATCATAAATTTCTTCCTACAAATCTTTTCAGTGAAACCCTAATTTAATTCCAAATCCTCTCTTCACTAATTTGAGCAGAAGAAAGAAAACGGAAGGAGAAGAAAACAAAGAAGAAGAAGATAAGAAGAAGAAGAATGAATGAGATCGAGTTTATCTCAACTGGTTTCAGATACTCATGTCGTCACTATCATGGCCGTTCAATAAATCCTCGAGATGTCGTCTTAGTTAGATTAGGCTCTCAGATAGCCACACGTGGACATCTTATCTAGTGTGACTGACACACACGTGTGAAGGACATTTCAGTAATCTTACCACAAGTATGAGATCTCCCTATATGATATTTTGGCGAGATATTGACAAGTCAACGCGATAAATTGACCGAGATGGTTAAAGTGGATGGAATCCGTTTAACTTGCCTAATTTTGCAAGAAATAAAAAAAGTGGCCTAGAAATGAAAGTGAGGGTCCAGACCAGGCCTACTTCTGCATATAATCTCTAAAAAAATTTGGTGATACTCGGGGTTGCACACTACGGTCATGGAGTAAAATTTAGTCAAACGTAAATTCAAGTGACGCTCCAATTCAAACGTAAAATAAAGTTACGTCCCAATTCAAACGTAACTTAAAGCTACGCCCCAACCCCAATTCAGACGCAACTTAAACCTACGCCCCAATTCAAACGTGATTTAAAGTTGCGCCCCAACTCAAAAGTAATGTAAAGTTGCTCCCCGCCATAATTCAAACGTAATTTCAAGTTACGCCCAATTCAAACGTAATTTCAAGTTGCGCCCCAACTCAAACGTAATTTTAATTTCCGCACGGTACAAGACGTACTTTGAAGTTGTGCTCGAGTATAACCAAACTAAAGACCAAATATGGTTTGGTTTTTGGTTTTAGTCTACTTTTTGATCTTTACTCCGTTCGACTGTGGTTGATTTTTGGACCAAATATTTGGTTTTGGTCGTCGACTGTGGTTGCTCTTATGGAGTCCATTAGCTTGAGCACATATCTTAAGTTTCAACTTCAAAGCTATATACACGTAGAGAGGACAGGTCTTAGCAATTTGATTCTTCGAGACTACACAAAGCTAGCCCTTGCATCATTCGATAACTAAAGATAAATTACAAAAACTTAGATAACTTAAAATATTTAGAGTAGAAATATAACCAAGTAGAGACTTAAACCGACTTTCAAACTTCAAAATAAGACTTACTTACGACACACATAAGGATTAGACTATGATAGCTTCAAATCAATGACCGAAAAGTAAGGGTATTGTTTGAATTTAAATTACTGGACCAAACCCGAAAAGAGATTCATAGTCTTCGTCTTAAATCTCCAAAAACGTTTACGGAAGAAGGATTCACATGGTACGTACGTGTTTTCCGATTCCTATGGTTCTTGAATTATGTTGAATTCTTTGCTGTTTAATTTATGGGTAATTTGATTAAGTTGTTTAGAAACTAGAATCAAAGACTAGTGATTTCAAATTATTTAGGAATCGGTTGAATTAGTGGAGATGGAGAATCAAACTGATATAATGCACTCCCAACTTCTTCCTTTTTTAATTTATTTAACGTACGGATTAATTTCAGGGGATTTCCGCATTATATGAAGAGGTCGGAGTTGGAGACGTCAAGTTATCTCAAGAACGATTGTCTTAGCATTCATTGTACAGTAGAAGTAGTGCATGATCGTTTTGAAACAGCGCAAACTAATATCCAAGATGGTAAACATGATATTATTCCTGTACCTCCATCGGATATGATTCAGAATCTCAAGGGTTTGCTTGAATCTGAAATTGGTTCTGACGTTACGTTTCAGGTTGGCAATGAATTCTTCAGAGCTCATAAGTCGATTCTTGCAGCTCGATCTCCCGTATTTAGAACTCAGTTTTTTGATTAAACACGGCTAATCCAGATATGGAAATAATAGTCATTGAAGAGTTTGATCCGTTTGCTTTTGAGGTAGAACTTTTGACAATTCATTATTTTGTTAGCATGCTTTACATTCAAAAATATAATAGTATATATGTGTTACCTCTATGTATAAATTTACTAGTCCTTCTACCTTATAAATTATATGTGTTGCAGGCCATGTTGTTATATTTGTACTCGGATGAACTTCCCGAGCCACGTGAACTTTCTGATTCAGATTCTCTTTGCACTTCAATTACGATCATGCAACATCTGTTAGATGCAGTAGATCGCTTCGATCTTGATTGATTGAGACTCATGTGTGAGGCAAAATTATGTGAAGAAATAACCACAAATACCGTGGCAACAACACTGGCCCTAGCAGAACAACACCAATGCCTGCAACTGAAAACTGCTTGTCTAAAGTTCGCAGCTAAACCCGAAAATTTAGAAGGTGAGTGTTATATTTCACTATCAATTTCAAGTCGACATTTTATTTTCTTACCCATATGTTTTACCTGCAGAAATTATGAAGTCTGATGGGTTTGCATATCTTGAGAAAAGTTGTCCATCATTATTAGTTGATCTGCTGAAGACTAGTGCACTGATAGATAAAAATGTAGGGTAACACTTTGCAGGAATGGAATGTCGAGAGCAACAACAGCTATGAGAGTAACTTTGTTTTTCCTGAAACACTGACGGATCCTATACCTCAGAGTCCAGTTTATGATTGTTGCAACTTTGTTTTCAAGTGATTTTTTAGCATGTGGCAGCTTATGAGAATGATCAGTCAGTAATGTCTTGAAATTAAGCAGATCAGCTTTTGGTAAATAAGAAGTTTCTCTGGTTATTACTTACCCAAAAAAAAAATATATATTAACGTGAATTTTTTCTCTGAATAAACAAAATGTTATGACTTGCTAAAAACTTAGGTTTTCATCAGTAAAGAAAGCTTTACAAAGTACTTCAATCAATTAGCCCTTCTCTTTCCAGATCTCTGTTCTTTATATGCCTGTAGCCATTCAGACTCGGAGTACCTCATTTGACCACCATATGCATCTTCCAAAATAATTTCACTAAGTGCTGGAGGAAACTCGCTAGGGTTCATCTCGCATTTGTTTTTGAAATGCTTTGCCAGATAATATGCAGCTTTATTAGAAGACGTCTCCTCTGCACCAATTTCAAATTGCATGCCCATGCTCCTAGTTTCCTTCACAATTTCAATTAATAGTTTGATTTCACTTCTTGTTCCTTTGACATCACGTAATGACACCTCCGCACTTTCTTCGCAAATTCTCTTGTAAGGATAACGGCGTTTGTCACGATGGCCAGTAATCTTCTTCTTCAGATTTGTTTCTCCTCCTCCATGCATCACTTCCGTTATTTTCCTGCCATGAAGCTATCCATTGTTGTTTCTCTGTAATTTGTATATTAAAGCTCTTGATTAAATCCTGCCTGATTCTTCGCCAATCTTCACACAACCTTCACATAATTCTTTATCATCACATCAACTATTATTAGGTTCGAAATACTCTTCGTATTGCTTGTATTCCTGTTCGATATACTCATCTTCAGAATAAACTTCACTAAGAGAGGACAACGAGACAGTATCTTCTTCTTTTTCTCCGAACTTTGACATCACAGCAACTTTTTTTCTTTATTTTTTTGTTCTTTTTCCTCCAAGCGATAGTAGTTTTGTTACATGATACTCTCTATTTATAATATGGGATTCGTTCATACCGCTTACAATAATTATCAATCCAGCAAATTCCAAAAATATACCCACCATTAGATTCCTAAACTGAACTTGGGTGACACGTGTCTTACGGATATCCTAATTGATTATCCAAAGATAGTTTAAATAAAGTTTTCTGAAATTGTATTTCCAAACTAATTATTGAATTTTTGACTTTCCGACTTAAATTAAAGGTAACTTCTAGGTCTTAAACAGGTTTCCTGCGAATTTCCTGGACTCTACGTACATGTCGAGAAGTCAAAACAATCCCTAAATTCTAGTCAATACTCATCAGTCTAGTTTGCATCAAATTTGTATCCGGAAGGGGTGCACAACATATAAAGGCAAACATGAAAGAAGAAGAAACAATTTTTTTAGCACAGATTTCTTTATGTATAGTTAGTGCACATATCTTAGGTTCAACTTTATATATGCGGAGGAAAGGTCTCAGAAATTTGATCATTTAACATTTTGATTGTTGCAGCAAGAATGTTATATGACTTAAGACTTCATTTTTTCATTCATAAAGAAAGGCTTACAAAATTACTCCACGAAAACCTTTGTTACATCATTAGACAACCAATCCCTTAAAATCTTGACAAACTAAGATAACTTAAAAGATTTAGAGTAGAAATTAATTAAGTAGAGACTTACTAACAACTAGACAAACCGACTTTCAAACTTCTAAATAATACTTACTCAGGACAAACTTAAGCATTAGACTCGACAGCTTCAAATCAATGACCGAGATATATTTCGGGTTTCTTCCTCTCCCTTGTACTCCTGCGAAGCTCTTGAGCTTCAGAAGGAGCCGTTCCGCCAGTTTTCTTTTTAGCTGGGGGCTTTTTAAAGGGCGCCATGGCACCAAGTTCATTCTCTTCATCTTCCTTCACTTCATGTTGTTTTTCACTGTCATTAGTACTACCATCACGGCCGCCATTATTACCACCAATGAATTTTGCTTTCAGCGCTCCTACTTGTTCCTCAAGTAGTTTGTTTGCCTCCTTTACAGAATGGATTTCTAGTTTCAAGTTCTCAATTCCAAGTTGAAGAACTTGCAGTTCTTGCACTTTTTCATTCATGCAGTTATCAATTTCAGCAACTTTTTCTTGAACTTTTTCATTCATGCGTTTCTCAATTTCAACTACTTTTTCTTGAAGTTGCAAGAAATCAAATTCTGATTGTGCTTTGCTAGGATCATATAATATCTCTGCATCAAACATGAAGTCTGGATTCACACTCGAACAGTTTTCACTGGAACTCATTTTGATAAAGTAATAGTAAGAAGAAGAATGAAGAATATGAGCTGGTAACTTCCCCTTTAAATAGATTTCAGGGTTCAGAGAATACAGAATAATAACCCTAACATAACTCCACATTCAAGGTATTTTGACTGCTCTTATTTAATTAATTCACTCATAAAGAAGAGTGCCATTTATTAGTGCTTTGGGTTCCCAAGATATAAAGAAGACCAAAAACTGATTTACTAAAAACTTATGGAATTGCAAGTTTGCAACTGTTGGGTTTTCTATAATAGAGATAAATTACAACAAGAAACTAAAACTCAAAGTCTGCTCAATTGCATTACATAATGATATCGACTACTATTCTTAATTAATTATCATATATATGTTCCCCTTACTCAGTCTACCATTACATTGGAGCTCCATTGCTTGTACACAGATGATATTGAGAAACTTAGGAATGCAACCAGCTCTACTACACTAAGTCCAGCTAGAAACCAGTAGAAATAGTCTAAATGCGCTTGATTCATGTTGTTTGCTAGCCATCCGTGCTGACCGCCTGCACTGCTTGCCTTCTGAATGACAAATATAAGCAAGACACTGAAGACATCTCCTATGCCAAATATGGTTGAGTACAGGGAAAAACCCAGATTCCTTCGCTCTTTGGGAACCTGGTCATAAAAGAACCCATGTAAACCGACTTCGGTGAGTACAAGGGCGAGACCGGACAAGATGTATTGTGGAATCAACCACAATATAAACCATAGGAACCGTTGCTTTTGGATCATAAATCAAATCAAACTCTTGAGCAATTTTAAGCCTTTTGTTCTCCACTATAGCTGCTACAACCATTGTTATGGAAGAAACAAATATGCCACCACCAATTTTCTGAAGTGAAGTAATAGTGTTAGATTTGCCAGTAAAAGCTTGAATAAGTGGAACAAAGATCCAGTCGTATGTTGCCGCAAACAGAATAATGGATACGGTGAGAAATATTTGAATTGAAGCTGCGGGTATCTGAAAGTCTGATCCTATCGACCTGTCCATAGTGCTGCTTTGCTCAACAAAGAAAGTAATAACTCGAGAGTGCACTATTGGATATGTCAAGCATACAATCCATACCGGAACCAATTGCGCTGTTGTATTGCTAGTAGTTGGCTCCACTTGCATGGAGATTTCCAGTGATGAGAGCTGGTTCTACAATTCTTGACCGCGCCAACTAAACCGTTAGTTAACCCTTCCAACGGGTTTACTTTATCCGGGTCATTTTCCAGAGTATAGCGGTAAGATCGAGCTCCAAACATGATTACAATTAGCGCTATGCTCATTAAAATGGTTGATATTCCAAATGCTCTATACCATCCCAAATTATCTTGGACATAGTTCAATACCAAGTGAGAACTGCACGATCCAACAGATAATCCAAATAGCCACCAGTTAAAGAATGAACTTTTTGACTTGGATTCATTTGGGTTTCGTTCATCAAATTGGTCGGCACCGAAAGCTGGTGCGCATGTCTTGCATCCAGAGCTCGCAATTCCAATTAGATACAATGATAAGAAGAAGATTACTTTCACGGTCGTGGAATAAGAACACGAAAAGCTGCCGTTGGTGTTATTATTAGAACAGCCGGTCATTAGAGGACTCGTAAATAAACTTAACGCCAAAAGCCCCTGACACAAATGATAATTTCCCAAAAAATGTATTAGTGCTCATTTCTGCGGTAAGTGCATTATATGAGATTGATGGAAAACAAAATTAATGGCAAGTTTGAGATTTACCGAAACATAAATGATTGCAGAAATCATGAGGGTACCAAATCTGTCGAGATAAGGTTTACCAACAACATGTGAAGTTCGTACTGAAACCACGAGTATGAAGCCAGTCCAACCGTTAACATTCTGTGCAGCTGTTGCTGTAGACTCACCTAATTGCGCAGTTAGAAAGCTGAACAAGTTGGAAGAAATTGCATAAAAGATGAACGATTCTATGCTGCCAATGAAGATAAGTCGAGAAGCGGCATTCCATCCACCAAACTGATCATTATTGTTGCTCTCGATTTTCTCTCCTTTGATAATCACCATACCTTCAACATAT
Organism: Papaver somniferum; assembly: GCF_003573695.1. NCBI lineage: Eukaryota > Viridiplantae > Streptophyta > Magnoliopsida > Ranunculales > Papaveraceae > Papaver > Papaver somniferum. Next base: position 38,826,046 of record NC_039366.1, read on the forward strand.
GTTGTGTTATTAGTATCAGTGAGTTGATCATCTATAGCTGTGATAGCCATAGCCATGAAATCTTCTCTTGAAAAAGTCTTTGTATTTCTTTCAGTTAATTTCCTAAACTTGTTGATGAAAATGTTTTATGAATGCAGCTCCAGTTCTGCAGCAGAAGTACTTATTTTATATAGTGATCAAGTGGCTGGGTTGAATAATTATTATCTCAGGATTCCCTGCTAAAACCTAACAAATGAAAAAAAATGCCAAAGGAGATACAAAGTCATAAAGTAGTTCCATATCATCTTATCTCATGGGACAAAAGCAGTAACATGGAGGTGATTTTTATCTACCAAATGCATGGCTATTTGCAGAAATATGAAGCACGAAAGCAATTCACTTCAATGGAATGGAATTGATCTTTGGTAATAAAGAAAGTTACTTAGCTTGAAAGACATACCATTGCAAGAAATGCCGTGTGAGACCAATACACTAGACACCAATCCATATTTGATTTTTAGAGTCTGAAACGTAATTATGGACGAAAAGGGAAAACTTCAACTTTATAAAAGAAGCTATTTGAAACAAGTAAATTTGCCATTGTTATGAGGATCGCAAGTCCTTTGGACGATGCGTGTAACAAGAATTTACAGACAACACTCCACCAACTTGTCATAATATTTGAGAGAAATTAGCTTAGCCATCTTGGAATCACATGCCAACTTAACCTCACTTTTCTCTAATCAACCGAGACTCATAGGTTGTTTGTGTATGATTCAAAAGTTATTAAATAGTGGAGTTGCAAATTAAAAAAATCGATTTCAGTCAGAATAATGCCCAATGAGTCGGATACAGGATAATACCCGACTCTAATACCAATAATGCTAGGTTTACCGGGACTCAATCCCGTGAGAAATCCCGCTCCTCATATGACCTTGGACCCACTGCAACCTTTCCCTGTCTAAATGCGGAGATGCATTCCTCTCGTCCGTCCGATCCCCTCACGGGATTTCACCCGTTTTTTTTGGGCGTGAGTGTAGCATCACTCCTCTAATAGTTCTTAGTCGTATACATGAGGCTATGAGCCGAGTCAAACTCCGACCGGGACATCAGGAATAAAAAGAAGTTAGAAAAAACTCAAAAATGAAAAAAAAAAAGAAAAAAAAAGCAATCTGACATCTGACTCGGACCGAGTAAGATTCTAATCCCAAATCGGATTCAAACAACAAAGTGTTAAACTTATCGACAAAGTCAACCAACCTGAAAATGATGAACCTATTGCTTAATGGATTCATTCGAGGCGAGCTAGACATAAAATTTGATTATGATTATGATTATGATTTTGATTGAATATCACTTGTTAAGTGTAGTTTGGTGTAGCTAACACATCTTCATTCGTCTATCATGTACGTGGATTTCCCTTCCGGTGCCTATAAATGTACGTAGTTCCACAGTGGTGGAATTTTACTTTGAAAAACTTATACATAAACTAGATGATTATTCATTCACGATAACAAAACATTAAAAAACCCTTATAGAAAATGCATTAATTGAATAGTTATAAATTTTACGAATCTTCTGTTCAACTTGGTGAAAAAACTTTTAAAAATGCTTCTTTTCAACTTCTAAAAACAATACAAGAAGCTGATATGTAAAAATAAAATTAAAACTTGGTGGAAACTTATTTATGTTGTAATGTGACATTTATGGAAGGAGAGAAGCAAAAGGTGCATAAGGAAGACATAAGGAAGCTTGGGAATTGATCATGGTGGTGAAGCAAACAATTGCTATTTGGTTTATTGATAAGGAAACTTTCAATGGAATTTCTGTAAATCAAATCCTTTTTCAATGGGATTCAATTCTGCACATGTAATGTGTGTGTTGTATTGATTCTATTGGTGTACAAAATTTTTCTTTTAATATAACCATCTTCTTTCAAGAAAAAAAAGAAAAAAAGAAAAAAAGTGCTTCCGAGAAATACTTATACTTCTTTGAGAAGCATAAGCAAAACTAATTCATTCATCCGATGAAAAAGCACAAAATTGGTAAAAAAGACCAATAATTCATGGGTGAGAAGGACATTTAAATTTTGATACTGTTTAAATGGAAAAAAATGTAAAAATAGTCAGGATGTAAACAGTTTCATCCTCCCCATTTTCAAATACTTTTTCTTATTTTTAATTTACATCAGGATGCATCCAGTTTCATCTTTGCTATTTTTTAAGTTTAAGCCGGGATGAATCCAGTTTCATTCTTGCTATTTTTTTGGTGTCCATTTCACCAGTAATAATTTTTAATCGTCCAGTTGAACCATATTTTAAAAATATTTGGACAAATGACCCATTTTCCGATGAAAAAGTTGGTGGGAATTTGATTAGACGCAGACTCATCCCCCGAATAGTTTACGTACGTAAATGATGTGGTTATAACTTTTTGTGCTGATAATGATTTTCTATACTCAATGTACTTGATGTGATTCATAACCAGAGGAGATGGTCTCTTAACTCTTCTTGATGCCAGGTTCTACTGAAAAAAAATACCATGTAAACATGTGTGAAAAGGCATGTTGCGGGAGCTTCTAAGGACCTCTTTATTTCCATGGTAGATCTTAGCTTTTTTACTCTTCAGTGATGAATGTTTAAATTTATGACCAGACTTACCTATTTAAAAAAAAAAAATTATGACAAAACGTATAAAGTTTATACCTCATGGTAAAAAAGAAGTTGGTACTCCCATAAGCAGCGCTGAGAAAAGAAACAGTCAATATTTACTCAGACAAACAGTCGATCATGTGTGTCGAGGATGAAAGTTTGGACTTAATCTAGGCCATAGGTGGAGAGAGGCATACAATAAAGGATGTACAGTGTACACATGGAGAAAGGACTAAAAATGTCAAGATGAGAAAATAATAACGCTAGTTTCTTAGAGCAACTGCAATGATGCGACCATACTATAACTAAACTAAAGACTAAAAACTAAAAAAAGGGGTTTTTACAAAAACATGCCTGTTTTTTGGTGCTTTTCAAATCTAGGCCAGTTTTTTTACTTATTGCTAGACTAGGCAAGTTTTGACCAAAAGTGATGGATGGAAAGTTAGCACCGTTAGGTGTAACTAAAAAGACCTAAAAGTCCTTTGTATCACTGATTTAATGTTATATCATTGATTTAACTGAGTTAAATCAACATGAATATTGTTCACGTGGGCTCGGATATGCCATGTGGATTGCTTACGTGGGCTCGGATATGCCATGTGGACTGATTACGTGGGAATCATGTCACGGGAAAAATTTGTACATATCACCATTCACAGTTTCATTAGTTGGCCCAATCTCCTTCAATTCAAAAACAATCCATGTAAAACCCAATTTCAGATTTACACCAGAAATTCAACTAAGCTGAGCTGCCATTTTAGATTTCCATAAACTATTTGCAGCTCAGCTGCCACCAACTGCTCCTGCTCTCCACCTGATTCTACAGTTGAGAGCCCTCTCATTACGACCAGTTAATCGCACAAAGCTGCCAACTTTAGCAGCAACAACTCCTTGTCATGCTCTTACTATTACTCTTCACAGCCATTGCCGCTGTACTATGCCACAACACAAAAAACCTGAAACCAGCTTCAACAATAACATAATCTCCACTGCAAACCAGCTTCAATAAAGACACCTGCTGTACCAGCCCTGTATCCTAGACACCAACGAAATCTTATTAATCTACCAACATGATCTCCAGACATTCCAATTAAGCAAGCACAAGACAAAGGTGTCCTTTCTAGTCAGTTTGGCATCAAATGTCTAATGTGAATTTACAACAATTCACACTTAGTGTCTGAAATGTTATATCTCATTTACTTAAAAATCTCCTCTAAAACAGTATTGCTATTCTTGCACAAGCCATACAGTCTAAACAACAAAATTTCAACTACAACAAAATATAATCGTTGTTTTTCACTAGTTGACTGGTCATGAAGACAGACTTTGAAAAATAAGTATCAACACAGTTTTAGTATTTCTTTACCTTGGACACTTCAAGTGGGATACATATCATCCTTGTATTGCGCCCGAACAAAGCTCAAGAGAAGCAAATCCTAGAATGGAAAACACATATAGTCTTCAATCTCTGCCAGCTGCAACACCTCAACCAACTATCACCACATCAAATTCACTACTTTCAACAGCCTTCACTACCTTCTACAGCCTTGTAATCTCATCATTTCCCGCCTTCAACTTCAGTTACAACCCTGCAATTATAGCTTGCCCTCAGCTCTTGTTAGTTCATCTCACCACGGCATCACTCCGCTGCAAACCATCTACCAACTCAAGAACCCATCTGCTCATTCAACACCAATTGCACATTTTGCTCTGTTACTCACCTCATGCCTTACTGTCATGAGCTACAACCACCAACAATAGCTCAATACCACCTGTAATTCTAAGTACCAGCACCATCTGAGACTGCAACCATTCTTGCAGTGCAACCCCTGCATATCTCGACAGCAACAACTCATACCCTGTGTTGGTTTTTCTCAAATGAAACTACCAGCACCAATTACCATCAGAACTCAGTCACACACAAACCAAAATCAAATCTAGGAGCAACCCAATCTTCTTAATTCCTGCAATTTTCGGTTTCAATCTTCTGTGAAATTATACACAACACCCATCTCTCCATCCAGGCCATCACGAACTGTGAATTAGTAGCACCACCACCTTCTTCTTCTGATACTGTAATTAATCCAACAAGAACCCCACCTGAATTCCCATCGAGCTCAAACCCATTCACCATATGAGTCATACCTATATCTATTCATCAACACAACTGCTGATTGCTTCATTACAAAGCTTCGATTTCTCACCCAGCAGCAGCAAAACCAACGAAAACCCTAACTCTGAATCACCACAACTTAATCATTTCTTCTATTTCTGTTCGCATCTCTTGTTCACAGTTCAACCTTGCTCAATTCACCACCATTACCATCTCATAATATCTACCAGTACCCATCTTCAAAACCTCTTCTTCTTGATAATTCGAGCACAACAGCAAATCACATCTCCGACCAATGGCATCACCATCAGTTCATGTTGGTTTCTCTCTTCAATCGCATCGATCTAATACTCATTTATATAAGAAACCCGTCACTGATTCTCCTCAGATTAGATCCAAACACCATCAATACTTTCTTCACAAACTGAACCTTAATCTACTTTGCTTCTCAATTTCTATCAAACCCTTTTTCTCGAATTCCCATGTTCAATCAATTTCAGAACCATCATAAATTTGTTCCTACAAATCTTTTCAGTGAAACCCTAATTTAATTTCAAATCCTCTCTTCACTAATTTGAGCAGAAGAAAGAAAACGGAAGGAGAAGAAAACAAAGAAGAAGAAGATAAGAAGAAGAAGAATGAATGAGATTGAGTTTCTCTCGACTGGTTTCAGATACTCATGTCGTCACTATCATGGCCGTTCAATTAATCCTCGAGATGTCGTATTAGTTAGATTAGGCTCTCAGATAGCAACACGTGGACATCTTATCTAGAGTGACTGACACACACGTGTGAAGGACATTTCAGTAATCTTACCACATGTATGAGATCTCCCTATATGATATTTTGGCGAGATATTGACAACACAACGCGATAAATTGGCCGAGATGGTTAAAGTGGATGGAATCCGTTTAACTTGCCTAGTTTTGCAAGAAATAAAAAAAGTGGCCTAGAAATGAAAGTGAGTGTCCAAACCAGGCCTACTTCTGCATATAATCCCTAAAAAAATTTGGTTATACTCGGGGTTGCACACTACGGTCATGGAGTAAAATTTAGTCAAACGTAAATTCAAGTGACGCCCCATTTCAAACGTAAAATAAAGTTACATCCCAATTCAAACGTAACTTAAAGCTACGCCCAAACCCCAATTCAGACGCAACTTAAACCTACACCCCAATTCAAACATAATTTAAAGTTGCGCCCCAACTCAAAAGTAATGTAAAGTTGCGCCCCGCCATAATTCAAACGTAAATTCAAGTTACGCCAAATTCAAACGTAATTTCAAGTTGCGCCCCAGCTCAAACGTAATTTTAATTTCCGCCCGATACAAGACGTACTTTGAAGTTGCGCTCGACTATAACCAAACTAAAGACCAAATATGGTTTGGTTTTGGTTTTAGTCTACTTTATGATCTTTACTCCGTTCGACTGTGGTTGGTTTTTGGACAAAATATTTGGTTTTGGTCGTCGACTGTGGTTGCTCTTATGGAAGTCCATTAGCTTGAGCACATATCTTAAGTTTCAACTTCAAATCTATATACACGCAGAGAGGACAGGTCTTAGCAATTTGATTCTTCGAGATTACACAAAACTAGCCCTTGCATCATTCGATAACTAAAGATAAATTACAAAAACTTAGATAACTTAAAATATTTAGAGTAGAAATATAACCAAGTAGAGACTTAAACCGACTTTCAAACTTCAAAATAAGACTTACTTACGACACACATAAGGATTAGACTATGATAGCTTCAAGTCAATGACCGAAAAGTAAGGGTATTGTTTGAATTTAAATTACTGGACCAAACCCGAAAAGAGATTCATAGTCTTCGTCTTAAATCTCCAAAAACGTGTACGGGAGAAGGATTCACATGGTACGTACGTGTTTTCCGATTCCTATGGTTCTTGAATTATATTGAATTCTTTGCTGTTTAATTTATGGGTAATTTGATTAAGTTGTTTAGAAACTAGAATCAAAGACTAGTGATTTCAAATTATTTAGGAATCGGTTGAATTAGTGGAGATGGTGAATCAAACTGATATAATTCACTCCCAACTTCTTCCTTTTTTTAATTTATTTAACGTACGGATTATTTTCAGGGGATTTCCGCATTGTATGAAGAGGTCGGAGTTGGAGACGTCAAGTTATCTCAAGAACGATTGTCTTAGCATTCATTGTACAGTAGAAGTAGTGCATGATCGTTTTGAAACAGCGCAAACTAATATCCAAGAGGGTAAACATGATATTATTCCTGTACCTCCATCGGATATGATTCAGAATCTCAAGGATTTGCTTGAATCTGAAATTGGTTCTGACGTTACGTTTCAGGTTGGCAATGAATTCTTCAGAGCTCATAAGTCGATTCTTGCAGCTCGATCTCCCGTATTTAGAACTCAGTTTTTTGATTAAACACGGGTAATCCAGATATGGAAATAATAGTCATTGAAGAGTTTGATCCGTTTGCTTTTGAGGTAGAACTTTTGACAATTCATTATTTTGTTAGCATGCTTTACATTCAAAAATATAATAGTATATATGTGTTACCTCTATGTATATATTTACTAGTCCTTCTACCTTATAAATTATATATGTGTTGCAGGCCATGTTATATTTGTACTCGGATGAACTTCCCGAGCCACGTGAACTTTCTGATTCAGATTCTCTTTGCACTTCAATTACGATCATGCAACATCTGTTAGATGCAGTAGATCGCTTCGATCTTGATCGATTGAGACTCATGTGTGAGGCAAAATTATGTGAAGAAATAACCACAAATACCGTGGCAACAACACTGGCCCTAGAAGAACAACACCAATGCCTGCAACTGAAAACTGCTTGTCTAAAGTTTGCAGCTAAACCCGAAAATTTAGAAGGTGAGTGTTATATTTCACTATCAGTTTCAAGTCAGACATTTTATTTTCTTACCCATATGTTTTACCTGCAGAAATTATGAAGTCTGATGGGTTTGCATATCTTGAGAAAAGTTGTCCATCATTATTAGTTGATCTGCTGAAGACTAGTGCACTGATAGATAAAAATGTAGGATAACACTTTGCAGGAATGGAATGTCGAGAGCAACAACAGCTATGAGAGTAACTTTGTTTTTCTGAAACACTGACGGATTCTATACCTCAGAGGCCAGTTTATGATTGTTGCAACTTTGTTTTCAAGTGATTTTTTAGCATGTGGCAGCTTATGAGAATGATCAGTCAGTAATGTCTTGAAATTAAGCAGATCAGCTTTTGGTAAATAAGAAGTTTCTCTGGTTATTACTTACCCAAAAAAAAAATATATATATTAACGTGAATTTTTTCTCTGAATAAACAAAATGTTACGACTTGCTAAAAACTTAGGTTTTCATCATTAAAGAAAGGTTTACAAAGTACTCCAATCAATTAGCCCTTCTCTTTCCAGATCACTGTTCTTTATATGCCTGGAGCCATTCAGACTCGGAGTACCTCATTTGACCACCATATGCATCTTCCCAAATAATTTCACTAAGTGCTGGAGGAAACTCGCTAGGGTTCACCTCGCATTTGTTTTTGAAATGCTTTGCCAGATAATATGCAGCTTTATTAGAAGACGTCTCCTCTGCATCAATTTCAAATTGCATGCCTATGCTCCTAGTTTCCTTCACAATTTCAATTAATAGTTTGATTTCACTTCTTGTTCCTTTGACATCACGTAATGACACCTCCGCACTTTCTTCGCAAATTCTCTTGTAAGGATAACGGCGTTTGTCACGATGGCCAGTAATCTTCTTCTTCAGATTTGTTTCTCCTCCTCCATGCATCACTTCCGTTATTTTCCTGCCATGAAGCTATCCATTGTTGTTTCTCTGTAATTTGTATATTAAAGCTCTTGATTAAATCCTGCCTGATTCTTCGCGAATCTTCACACAACTTTCACATAATTCTTTATCATCACATCAACTATTATTAGGTTCCAAATACTCTTCGTATTGCTTGTATTCCTGTTCGATATACTCATCTTCAGAATAAACTTCACTAAGAGAGGACAACGAGACAGTATCTTCTTCTTTTTCTCCGAACTTTGACATCACAGGAACTTTTTTTCTTTATTTTTTTTGTTCTTTTTCCTCCAAGCGATAGTAGTTTTGTTACATGATACTCTCTATTTATAATATGGGATTTGTTCATACCGCTTACAATAATTATCAATCCAGCAAATTCCAAAAATATACCCACCGCTAGATTCCTAAACTGAACTTGGGTGACACTGTCTTACGGATATCCTAATTGATTATCCAAAGATAGTTTAAATAAAGTTTTCTGAAGTTGTATTTCCAAACTAATTATTGAATTTTTGACTTTCCGACTTAAATTAAAGGTAACTTCTAGGTCTTAAACAGGGTTTCCTGCGAATTTCCTGGACGAGTACATGTCGAGAAGTCAAAACAATCCCTAAATTCTAGTCAATACTCATCAGTCTAGTTTGCATCAAACTTGTATCCGGAAGGGGTGCACAACATGTAAAGGCAAACATGAAAGAAGAAGAAACAATTTTTTTAGCGCAGATCTCTTTATGTATAGTTAGTGCACATATCTTAGGTTCAACTTTATATATGCGGAGGAAAGGTCTCAGAAATTTGATCATTTAACATTTTGATTGTTGCAGCAAGAATGTTATATGACTTAAGACTTCATTTTTTCATTCATAAAGAAAGGCTTACAAAATTACTCCACGAAAACCTTTGTTACATCATTAGACAACCAATCCCTTAAAATCTTGACAAACTAAGATAACTTAAAAGATTTAGAGTAGAAATTAATTAAGTAGAGACTTACTAACAACTAGACAAACCGACTTTCAAACTTCTAAATAATACTTACTCAGGACAAACATAAGCATTAGACTCGACAGCTTCAAATCAATGACCGAGATATATTTCGGGTTTCTTCCTCTCCCTTGTACTCCTGCGAAGCTCTTGAGCTTCAGAAGGAGCCGTTCCGCCAGTTTTCTTTTTGGCTGGGGGCTTTTTAAAGGGCGCCATGGCACCAAGTTCATTCTCTTCATCTTCCTTCACTTCATGTTGTTTTTCACTGTCATTAGTACTGCCATCACGGCCGCCATTATTACCACCAATAAATTTTGCTTTCAGCGGTCCTACTTGTTCCTCAAGTAGTTTGTTTGCCTCCTTTACAGAATGGATTTCTAGTTTCAAGTTCTCAATTCCAAGTTGAAGAACTTGCAGTTCTTGCACTTTTTCATTCATGCAGTTCTCAATTTCAGCAACTTTTTTTGAACTTTTTCATTCATGCGTTTCTCAATTTCAACTACTTTTTCTTGAAGTTGCAAGAAATCAAATTCTGATTGTGCTTTGCTAGGATCATATAATATCTCTGCATCAAACATGAAGTCTGGATTCACACTCGAACAGTTTTCACCGGAACTCATTTTGATAAGTAAGTAGTAAGAAGAAGAATGAAGAATATGAGCTGGTAACTTCCCCTTTAAATAGATTTCAGGGTTCAGAGAATACAGAATAATAACCCTAACATAACTCCACATTCAAGGTATTTTGACTGCTCTTATTTAATTAATTCACTCATAAAGAAGAGTGCCATTTATTAGTGCTTTGGGTTCCCAAGATATAAAGAAGACCAAAAACTGATTTACTAAAAACTTATGGAATTGCAAGTTTGCAACTGTTGGGTTTTCTATAATAGAGATAAATTACAACAAGAAACTAAAACTCAAAGTCTGCTCAATTGCATTACATAATGATATCGACTACTATTCTTAATTAATTATCATTTATTAGTGCTTTGGGTTCCCAAGATATAAAGAAGACCAAAAACTGATTTACTAAAAACTTATGGAATTGCAAGTTTGCAACTGTTGGGTTTTCTATAATAGAGATAAATTACAACAAGAAACTAAAACTCAAAGTCTGCTCAATTGCATTACATAATGATATCGACTACTATTCTTAATTAATTATCATATATATGTTCCCCTTACTCAGTCTACCATTACATTGGAGCTCCATTGCTTGTACACAGATGATTTTGAGAAACTTAGGAATGCAACCAGCTCTACTACACTAAGTCCAGCTAGAAACCAGTAGAAATAGTCTAAATGCGCTTGATTCATGTTGTTTGCTAGCCATCCGTGCTGACCGCCTGCACTGCTTGCCTTCTGAATGACAAATATAAGCAAGACTGAAGACATCTCCTATGCCAAATATGGTTGAGTACAGGGAAAAACCCAGATTCCTTCGCTCTTTGGGAACCTGGTCATAAAAGAACCCATGTAAACCGACTTCGGTGAGTACAAGGGCGAGACCGGACAAGATGTATTGTGGAATCAACCACAATATAAACCATAGGAACCGTTGCTTTTGGATCATAAATCAAATCAAACTCTTGAGCAATTTTAAGCCTTTTGTTCTCCACTATAGCTGCTACAACCATTGTTATGGAAGAAACAAATATGCCACCACCAATTTTCTGAAGTGAAGTAATAGTGTTAGATTTGCCAGTAAAAGCTTGAATAAGTGGAACAAAGATCCAGTCGTATGTTGCCGCAAACAGAATAATGGATACGGTGAGAAATATTTGAATTGAAGCTGCGGGTATCTGAAAGTCTGATCCTATCGACCTGTCCATAGTGCTGCTTTGCTCAACAAAGAAAGTAATAACTCGAGAGTGCACTATTGGATATGTCAAGCATACAATCCATACCGGAACCAATTGCGCTGTTGTATTGCTAGTAGTTGGCTCCACTTGCATGGAGATTTCCAGTGATGAGAGCTGGTTCTACAATTCTTGACCGCGCCAACTAAACCGTTAGTTAACCCTTCCAACGGGTTTACTTTATCCGGGTCATTTTCCAGAGTATAGCGGTAAGATCGAGCTCCAAACATGATTACAATTAGCGCTATGCTCATTAAAATGGTTGATATTCCAAATGCTCTATACCATCCCAAATTATCTTGGACATAGTTCAATACCAAGTGAGAACTGCACGATCCAACAGATAATCCAAATAGCCACCAGTTAAAGAATGAACTTTTGGACTTGGATTCATTTGGGTTTCGTTCATCAAATTGGTCGGCACCGAAAGCTGGTGCGCATGTCTTGCATCCAGAGCTCGCAATTCCAATTAGATACATGATAAGAAGAAGATTACTTTCACGGTCGTGGAATAAGAACACGAAAAGCTGCCGTTGGGTTATTATTAGAACAGCCGGTCATTAGAGGACTCGTAAATAAACTTAACGCCAAAAGCCCCTGACACAAATGATAATTTCCCAAAAAATGTATTAGTGCTCATTTCTGCAGTAAGTGCATTATATGAGATTGATGGAAAACAAAATTAATGGCAAGTTTGAGATTTACCGAAACATAAATGATTGCAGAAATCATGAGGGTACCAAATCTGTCGAGATAAGGTTTACCAACAACATGTGCAGTTCGTACTGAAACCACGAGTATGAAGCCAGTCCAACCGTTAACATTCTGTGCAGCTGTTGCTGTAGACTCACCTAATTGCGCAGTTAGAAAGCTGAACAAGTTGGAAGAAATTGCATAAAAGATGAACGATTCTATGCTGCCAATGAAGATAAGTCGAGAAGCGGCATTCCATCCACCAAACTGATCATTATTGTTGCTCTCGATTTTCTCTCCTTTGATATTCACCATACCTTCAACATATGTTGTGTTATTAGTATCAGTGAGTTGATTTTTTTTTTTTTTGATTGGAAGTGATAGATTTTATTGAAAGAAAGAATGTACAAAAGAATGTACAAAAGAGCTACAAGTAGTAGCAAAGAAAGAAAAATAAAACAGAAAAAGAAAAGGAATTAGGAAAAAATTGCATCCCAATTGTCCTCTGTCGAGATAATATGATGCCCAAAAACTGTATCCCAAACAATAATCAGAGATTTAGCTTCGATGATTAAATCAAAATCTGTTTTGAAGATGTGCTTATTTTCAAAAGTACGCACGTTCCTTTCTCCCCAAATCACCCACACTATAGCAGCAGGAATCATATTCCAGCACTCCACATTATGATTTAAGAACATCTGATGCCAACCATTAGCTAAATGAAACAAAGACTGTGGAGAAATCCAACACCAACTTGAAGGAATTAAGTTTAACCACAGCTTGTAAGCCACTTTACAGTGAAGAAGAAGATGACTTGCCGTTTCTACAACATCTCCACACATAATGCAGTCCATTTCCAGAGTCATTCCCTTACGCAACAGCATATCCTTGGTATTGAGCTTCCCATGCACAGCACACCAAACGAGAAAACTGACTTTTGGTGGAATTTTGTTATTCCAAACGAACCTATAAGGAAAATTATCAATACCGTCAGACTGAATTAACTTAGAGTATAGAGTCTTAACAGAAAAGACTCCATTATTTCCCAAAGACCATCTTCTTGTGTCTGTGAGGTTATCTAGAATAGGAGGAGAAGACCCAATTCTGAGCAAAAAAGAAGCAAACTGATTAACTTCATTATCCCATAATCTTCTTTTGAAATCAAACACCCAACTCCCATTAGAAATATGTGAAGCCACTATAAAGTATTTATCTTTAGATAACCTGAACAAGTCAGGGAAAGAAATATTTAATGGGTCATCCCCATTCCATTTATCATACCAGAAGTAAACTCTACCTCCTGAATGAATGGTAATAGCGAAAGAATTTACCAAGTGACTTGTTTCCACGATAATTTTCCAACAAGAAATCCCGCCAGAATATGCAACTCCACCAGGTAACCAATGAGAAGACACGACACCATGTTTCTCAGTAATAATCTTACATCAGAGTTGTTCCTTTTCCACCCCAAATCTCCAAACCCATTTTGCTAGTAAAGCAAGATTCATTTGTCTTAGGTTTAAAACCCCCAGACCTCCTCTACTTTTGTCAGCCATCACCAAATTCCAGTGTACCAAATGAGATGTTTTTGAATTACCCCATAAAAAATTCCTCATTTTCTTTTCCAGTTGGTTGATAATAGAAACCGGAGCTTTGAAAAGAGAGAAATAGTAAAGAGGAATAGAAGAGAGGATATATTTTAATATTGTAAGCTTACCTCCTTTAGACAACGAAATTTTACTCAAATGAGAAAGTCTGACATCAAATTTTGTGAGAACTGGATCCCAAATAGCTTTTGAATTAGCCTTCGCCCCTAGAGGCAAACCCAAATAAATAAAAGGCAGCTTATCAGTAATGCATCCAAGCTCCAAAGCCCAAGAAGGTAAATCTTGACAATCACCAATAGAAATAAGTCTAGTTTTTGTTGTATTAATCTTCAAGCCTGCGATCAATTCAAAACACTTCAAGGAAGAGAACAAATTATGGAGTTCATCTCTTGAGTTATTTAGAAAAAAGATTGTGTCATCTGCATAATGTAGATGATTAATCACAATTCCATTATGAACATTTGAAAAACCACTGAACTGACCCATTGCTGCAACTCTATCTAAATATCTTGAGAAACCTTCCATCGCAATGTTGAAAAGCAATGGAGATAATGGATCTCCCTGTCTAACCCCCCTTGAACTACTGAAGTTGCCAAAAGAAGATCCATTAATGAGAAAGAGGCTGTTGAGTAACAAAATCTCAACCATTTGCACCATAGATTACCAAAACCCATCTTATGCAACATATTTTCCAGAAAAACCCAACTAACTCTGTTAAAAGCCTTCTCTAAGTCAATTTTGCAGATTAAACCAGGTACACCTGAGCTAAGTCTTGAATCCACCATCTCATTAGCTATAAGTGTTCCATCGATGATTTGTCTCCCCTGAATGTAAGCACAGTGAACTACAGTGAGTTGATCATCTATAGCTGTGATAGCCATAGCCATGAAATCTTCTCTTGAAAAAGTCTTTGTATTTCTTTCAGTTAATTTCCTAAACTTGTTGATGAAAATGTTTTATGAATGCAGTTCCAGTTCTGCAGCAGAAGTACTTATTTTATATAGTGATCAAGTGGCTGGGTTGAATAATTATTATCTCAGGATTCCCTGCTAAAACCTAACAAATGAAAAAAAATGCCAAAGGAGATACAAAGTCATAAAGTAGTTCCATATCATCTTATCTCATGGGACAAAAGCAGTAAGATGGAGGTGATTTTTATCTACCAAATGCATGGCTATTTGCAGAAATATGAAGCACGAAAGCAACTCACTTCAATGGAATGGAATTGATCTTTGGTAATAAAGAAAGTTACTTAGCTTGAAAGACATACCATTGCAAGAAATACCGTGTGAGACCAATACACTAGACACCAATCCATATTTGATTTTTAGAGTCTGAAACGTAATTATGGACGAAAAGGGAAAACTTCAACTTTATAAAAGAAGCTATTTGAAACAAGTAAATTCTCCATTGTTATGAGGATCCCAAGTCCTTTGGACGATGCGTGTAACAAGAATTTACAGACAACACTCCACCAACTTGTCATAATATTTGAGAGAAATTAGCTTAGCCATCTTGGAATCACATGCCAACTTAACCTCACTTTTCTCTAATCAACCGAGACTCATAGGTTGTTTGTGTATGATTCAAAAGTTATTAAATAGTGAAGTTGCAAATTAAAAAAATCGATTTCAGTCAGAATAATGCCCAATGAGTCGGATACAGGATAATACCCGACTCTAATACCAATAATGCTAGGTTTACCGGGACTCAATCCCGTGAGAAATCCCGCTCCTCATATGACCTTGGACCCACTGCAACCTTTCCCTATCTAAATGCAGAGATGTATTCCTCTCGTCCGTCCGATCCCCTCACGGGATTTCACCCGGTTTTTTTGGGCATGAGTGTAGCATCACTCCTCTAATACTAGTTCTTACTCGTATACATGAGGCTATGAGCTGAGTCAAATTCCGACCGGGACATCAGGAATAAAAAGAAGTTAAAAAAAACTCAGAAATGAAAAAAAAAAAAGAAAAAAAAAAAGCAATCTGACATCTGACTCGGGCCGAGTAAGATTCTAATCCCAAATCGGATTCAAACAACAAAGTGTTAAACTTATCGACAAAGTCAACCAACCTGAAAATGATGGACCTATTGCTTAATGGATTCATTCGAGGCGAGCTAGACATAAAATTTGATTATGATTATGATTTTGATTTTGATTGAATATCACTTGTTAAGTGTAGTTTAGCAGATGTTGCATTTAAGAGTTTGGTGTAGCTAACACATCTTCATTCGTCTATCATGTACGTGGATTTCCCTTCCGGTGCCTATAAATGTACGTAGTTCCACAGTGGTGGAATTTTACTTTTTTTAGTTATTGATTTGAGAAACTTATACATAAACTAGATGATTATTCGTTCACGCTAACAAAACACTAAAAAACCCCTTATAGAAAATGCATTAATTGAATAGTTATAAATTTTACGAATCTTTTTTTCAACTTGGTGAAAAAACTTTTAAAAATGCTTCTTTTCAACTTCTAAAAACAATACAAAAAACTGGTATGTAAAAATAAAATTAAAACTTGGTGGAAACTTATTTATGCTGTAATGTGACATTTATGGAAGGAGAGAAGCAAAAGGGTGCATAAGGAAGACATAAGGAATCTTGGGAATTGATCATGGTGGTGAAGCAAACAATTGCTATTTGGTTTATTGATAAGGAAACTTTCAATGGAATTTCTGTAAATCAAAACCTTTTTCAATGGGATTCAATTCTGCACATGTAATGTGTGTGCTGTATTGAATCTATTGGTGTACAGATTTTTTCTTTTAATATAATCATCTTCTTTCAAGAAAGAAAAGAAAAAAAGAAAAAAAAAGTGCTTCTGAGAAATACTTATACTTCTTTGAGAAGCATAAGCAAAACTAATTCATTCATCCGATGAAAAAGCACAAAATTGGTTAAAAGGACCAAAATCAATAATTCCTGGTTAATAAGGACATTTAAATTTTGATACTGTTTAAATGGATAAAAATGTAAAAATAGTCAGGATGTAAACAGTTTCATCCTCCCCATTTTCAAATACTTTTTCTTATTTTTAATTTACATCAGGATGCATCGAGTTTCATCTTTGCTATTTTTTTAAGTTTAAGTCGAGGTGAATCCAGGTTCATTCTTTCTATTTTTTTGGTGTCCATTTCACCCGTAATAATTTTTAGTCGTCCAGTTTAACCATATTTTAAAAATATTTGGACAAATGACCCATTTTCCGATGAAAAAGTTGGTGGGAATTTGACTAGACGCAGACTCATCCCCCGAATAGTTTACGTACGTAAATGATGTGGTTAGAACTTTTTGTGCTGATAATGATTTTCTATATACTCAATGTACTTGATGTGATTAATAACCAGAGGAGATCATCTCTAAAGTCTTCTTGATGCCAGGTTCTACTAAAAAAAACCATGTAAACATGTGAGAAAAGGCATGTTGCGGTAGCTTCTAAGGACCTCTTTATTTCCGTGGTATATCTTAGCTTTTTTACTCTTCAGTGATGAATGCTTAAATTTATGGCCAGACTTACCTATTTAAAAAAAAAAATTATGACCAAACGTATAAAGTTTATACCTTATGGTAAAAAAAATGTTGGTACTCCCATAAGCAGCGCTGAGAAAAGAAACAATCAATATTTACTTAGACAGACAGTCGATCATGTGTGTCGAGACTGAAAGTTTGGACTTAATCTAGGCCAGAGGTGGAGAGAGGCATACAATAAAGGATGTACAGTGTACACATGCATAGAGGACTAAAGATGTCAAGATGAGAAAATAATAACGCAAATTTCTTAGAGCAACTGCAATGATGCGACTATACTATAACTAAACTAAAGACTAAAAACTAAAAAAAATTGGTTATACTCGGGGTTGCACTGGAGTAAAATTTAGTCAAACATATATTCAAGTGACGCCCCAATTCAAACGTAAAATAAAGTTACGTCCCAATTCAGACGCAACTTAAACCTACGCCCCAATTCAAACGTAATTTAAATTTGCGCCCCAACTCAAAAGTAATTTAAAGTTGCGCCCCGGCATAATTCAAACGTAATTTCAAGTTACGCCCAATTCAAACGTAATTTCAAGTTGCGCCCCAGCTCAAACGTAATTTTATTTTCCGCCCGGTACAAGACGTACTTTGAAGTTGCGCTCGACTATAACCAAACTAAAGACCAAATATGGTTTGGTTTTTGGTTTTAGTCTACTTTTTGATTTTTACTCCGTTCGACTGTGGTTGATTTTTGGACCAAATATTTGGTTTCGGTCGTCGACTGTGGTTGCTGTTATGGAAGTCCACTAGCTTGAGCACATATCTTAAGTTTCAACTTCAAAGCTATATACACGCAGAGAGGACAGGTCTTAGCAATTTGATTCTTCGAGACTACACAAAACTAGCCCTTGCATCATTCGATAACTAAAGATAAATTACAAGAACTTAGATAACTTAAAATATTTAGAGTAGAAATATAACCAAGTAGAGACTTAAACCGACTTTCAAACTTCAAAATAAGACTTACTTACGACACACATAAGGATTAGACTATGATAGCTTCAAATCAATGACCGAAATAAATATCAAGCTTCTTCCTGTCCCATACAATCCTCCAAAGCTTTTGATTTAATGAGCGAGCTGTTCCGCAAGCTTTGTTTTTGGCTAGGGCCTTTTTCAAGGGCGCCATGGCACCAAGTTCATTTTCTTCGTCTTCCTTTTTTTCTTGTTGTTTTTCGTTGCCACTTCCACCATCACCGGATTCACCAACAATGAATTTTTCTTTCAGGGATTCTATCTCGAGTTTCAAATTCTCCAGTGAAAGCTGCAGTTGTTGAACTTTCTCATTCATGCATTTCTCAACGTCGACAACTTTTTCTTTAAGCTGCAAGAACTCAGATTCTGATTGCGCTTCCATAGGTCGACCCTCTAATATCTCTGCATCAAACACCAAGTCTAGATTCACACTTGGAGAGTTTTCACAGGAACTCATTTTGCTAAGAGTAGTAAAGAAGAATGAAGAACATAACCCATTAAGTAGATATCAGGGTTCATAGAATTCAGTCAGACTAATGATTCAAACACATGTCAGGATTTTTTAGGGAATAATCACTGACAACCGCGGAATAACGGATCTTGAGATATTATGATGAATAATAAATAAACCAAGTACAAGCAACTATAATAATACGAGAAATATAAATCAACTCACAAGACACAAGATTTATAGTGGTTCGACCAATACATACAACTTGTATATATTTTCTACGTCCACTTTGAGCCGCACCAACTCAAATCCACTATGAAGAAAAACGATTACAACGTCGTGTGAATCCTAGCAAAGCCTTGGTTACACCGCAACAATTACCCGAGACGATAACCTTGTCTCTTGTTCCTCACCAATATGCTCTCACTACTCCCACTGCATGTGCAATATCCGGTCTCGTGCACACCATAACATACATTAGACTCCCAATAGCCGAAGAATATGGTAGTTAGCCATGTACTCCTTTTCTTCTTCTGTCTTCGCACACTGCATACTTGAAAGACGAATTTGACTTCCAAGTGGATAACTAACTGGTTTAGCATTCTCCATATTGAACCTTTTCAACACTCGTTCAATATATTCAGCCTGACTAAGCATAAGTACACCCTTATCTATGTCTCTTATGATCCTCATACCAAGAATCTGCTTTGCTTCACTAAGATATTTCATAGCAAACTCACTTGCTAATTGTTTCTTCAAATTCTCAACTTCTTGTAGAGATGTTCCGGCAACCAACATATCATCCACATACAGTAGTAATATGATGTAGTCAGAACCATTCCTTTTGAAATAACAACAATGATCTGTATTACACCGTGAGTAACCTCGTCTATGCATGAAGTTATCAAACGTCTTGTACCACTGTCTCGGGGCTTGTTTTAAACCATACAAACTCTTCTTTAGCTTGCACACCATCTCTTCCTTGCCTTTTACTATGAATCCTTCTGGCTGCTTCATGTAAATTTCTTCATCTAGGTCACCATGAAGAAAAGCTGTCTTTACATCCAACTGTTCAAGGTAGAGATCTTCAGAAGCCACTAGACTTAATACTACTAGAATAGTAGTCATCTTCACAACTGGAGAAAATATCTCGTTGTAATCAACACCAGGTTTTTGCTGGAAACCTTTCACAACCAACCTCTCCTTGTAGCGAATATCTCTATTTGCTTCAGACATCATCCGATAAACCCACTTGTTATGAAACGCCTTCTTACCTATTGGTAATTTCACTTACACCCAAGTGCCATTCTCATCAAGTGAATTTATCTCATCCTCCATAGCAAGTTTCCACTTGCCTGAATCATCAGCCGCTAGTGCTTCCTTAATATCTTCAGGTTCGCCTCCATCCGTAAGTAATAGATAATTCAAAGCATACCTTGGGTTTGGTTTAGGAGTGCTTGACGATCTTCGTACTTCTTTTGAAACTGTAGGAATAACTCCCACTGCAGTAGAAGTCACTTCAACTTGTACTTCTCTTCCATCAGCAACATCTTGCTCTTCTTGTTCCACACTTCTTCCAGAAACATCATCAATATCGATATACAACTCCTTATCGACGTTGCTTGACCTGACATCTTCAACTTGTGTTGTATTCCTTTCCTTGTACAACTCATTCTCATTAAAAGTGACATCTCTACTTCTAATAACTTTGTGACCCTCATAGTCCCAAAGTTATACCCAAAAGCGTCAATTCCATAACCAAGGAATATACACTTCTTTGCTTGAGCACCTATCTTAGACCTCTCACCGGGACTAAGATGAACATAACCAACACAACCAAAAACTTTCAAATAGGAAAGATTTACCTTTTTGCCAGTCCAAACCTCCTCTGGTATATTCATATCTAATGGACTACTAGGTGTCCTGTTAATTAGATAAACAGCCGTCTCTGTTGCATGTGCCCAGAAGGTCTCGGGCAAACCAGACTGCAACCTCATGCACGTTGCACGTGATTCAACGTCCAATTCATATGTTCTGCTACTCCATTCTCCTGTGGTGTCCTTGGAACTGTCCTCTCCAAACGAATTCCATTTGTAGCACATAATTGTAAGAATTATGTTTTGTCATACTCACCACTGTTGTCTGACCTTAGACACTTCAACTTCAGACCAGTTTCTGTTTCAACCAAAGCTTTCTACTTCTTAAACATTTCATACAACTCGAACTTATTCTTCATGAAGTAAAGCCACACCTTCCTTGAGTGATCATCAATAAAGGTGACATAATACTGGAACCCGCTGTGAGATGCAACATCAATTGGTCTCCATACATCCGTGTGAACCAAATCAAGTTTTGCACTTCTCAAGTCTCTTCCTCCTCTGCTGAAACTAACTCGTTTTTGCTTTCCAAAAACACAGTCTTCACAAAAACTCATATCAACAGACTTCACCTTAGGTAGATATCCTCCCGAACATAAAATCTTCATGTTCTTCTCACTCATGTGCCCTAATCTTCTATGCCATAAGTTAGTTTCTTCACCACAACTAGACACTGCTAAAGTAGTTCCATCTGAAGTCCGGTACAGAGTATCGACTCTAACTCCACAAGCTAATACCATAGCCCCTTTCTTTACTTTCCAATTGTGTTTCGTTAACACAACTTCACAGTCATCGTCACAAACTTGGCCCACAGACACCAAGTTCTTCTTCAAATTTGGAACGTGTCGTACATCCTTCAATTTCCATGTTCTTCTTCAAATTTGGAACGTGCCCACAGACACCATTGACTTTCAAGATCACATCACCCAAACCGATGATGTCGTATGCTTCACCCTCACCCAAGAATACTTGGCCATAGTATCCTTCTTTATAAGAGATCATAATACTCTTATCACCCGTTGCATGGAAAGAATCTCCCGAGTCTATAATCCAAGACTCATCTTGCTTGTCCTCAGAGAGTAGTAGAAAACCTTCCGTAATCATCTTCTTGTTATGAACAAGGACCTTCACCGGTTCCGCAGCTGCAACTATGTTGACCTCTTCTTGATTACCTTTGTTTCTACCATTATTAGAACCTTTGTTTTTCGGACAATCGCGCTTGTAGTGTCCTACTTTCTTACACACCCAACACTCAACAACACCTCTAGGCCGGGATTGAGATCTCCCCCTAGACTTTCCTCTAGACTTCCATATAGTCTTGTTGTTGTTCCTATTTGAACTCCTGCCTCTATCTTCTTCATGCATACTTAAGGCCGAGCTTGAAGAACTAGAAACATAACCTTGTTCTATTCTTCTCTCCTCTTCAGCAATTAACCTTTGTTGCACATCATCAAGCTTCAAATTCTCTCTCCCTGCGGAATTGCTCATGGTTGTCCTTGCAGTCTCCCAACTCTTTGGTAATGACGACAACAACCGCAAAGCTTGAACTTCCACTACAAAACAGAAGGCCTCTTGGGACGGCCAAAAAACGTCCCAAGAGGACAAAAAACCGTCCCAAGAGGTATTAGGGACGGTTTATGTACCGTCCCCTGTTCCACCGTCACTAATACTATTTGGCCATGTTTTCTTTTTGTGACGGACAGATTTTAGCCTTGATTTAAATATTTTATGACTATTAGGGACGATCAGGCCATCACCGTCCCAAATATCCTTCTTTAGGGACGGTTTTTTCAAAACTGACCGTCCCTAGAAGCCTTCTTTTTTGTAGTGTTCATCATCAAAAGTAATACTAACTTTTGAAAGATGAGAAATAATTGATTTAAACTTCCCAAGATGTGCTGAAATCGCTTCGCCTTCTTGCATCTTCATAATAAATAATTGTTCACACAACATAATCTTTCCTGAGGATGATGACTTTTGATACAACTTTTCAAGTTTATCCATAAGATCCTTCGTACTAGTTTCCTCTTGTACGTTATTGTAGACTTCCTCCGTTAGACATCTACGGATCACGGCTACACACTTGCAATCAAGAGTCGTCCATTCATCGTCTTTGCGTGCTCCCTTTTTCGCAACTCCACTGATAGACACATTTTTGTGTCTAATTAGATCTCAATATTAATTATTGTTGGCACTCGATTTTGTACTAATTTTTATATTTTATGTGTTTGTAGGCATTTTTGGGAATAAAACATTTTTGGAAAAATCAGGTCGAAAAGTTTTCTTAAGCACCCGGAGGAACGTGTTATTCGGACTCTCTATTTCGGATAAGGGGCACCTCAGATGATAAGGGGTACCCATTTGATATTCGCACCCAAGCAGCTTGTTAAGGGGTGACCTTTTCTTCCCCATTTGAATTCGAAATTGGCGGGAAAAATGTGTTTGAAACTGCCAGAACTAGGGTTCGAGTTTTGGAAGCTTTCTAGTGAGACTAAATCGTTGTCTTTAATTGGGTATCTTCCAGTGGGATTAACAGGCATGACAAGGTTGTTCGATCTGATTGAAATTGGCTGGATAATTGGGAGTTGATCGAGTTCACGGTTATGGCGGGAAAGAACTGCGGGATTTTCTGTTTTGGTTTTGGGAAGTTGTTGGTCGGATTTGGACACAGGATTGGATCCGTATCAACTTGTTTGACCAAGACAGGCTTGGTAATGGGCATGGTTTCAAAGAAAAATGGGCTGAGTCATGCATTGAAGAAAACATAGGAATACTCGGTGTTGGTTAGATATTCACGGGATTACGTGTGGGGAGACCGAGTTTTACTCCAACGGAGGTTTGTTTCTAGCGTTCTGGTGCATCGAGATACCGTGCAGGCATGTGGAAGAGAAAAAAAAGGAAGAAAATATACCCGGGTTATGGTTTGACAACGAGAAGATGGGAGAGTTATTACGAAGTTATTCTTGCTTCTGTCGAGTATAAAAGGGCCTGTGGGATCATATACAACGTTATGGAGAGTTAGGGGTTATAATAGAGAGCAACAGAGTGATCAAATCACGAGTTGCAGAGAGAAGTTTCTGCTGCTGCAGAGAAGATGTACGTGAAGAACATTAGCTGTTTAGGACAGTCGTTTTCTAGGGTCGTATATTTCAAGTCTGTAACAGTCCATTAGTAACATATATCTTAAGTTTGCAACACCCGTTCTGTAAAGCGAGTCTGTAACGCAGATAAAGCGTTGCAAACTAGCTGCTTTGATTATTTTCTCCATTTTCTCCTTGTAAACACCTTTTTGAGCAATGAAAAATTCCTTTGAGTGTGTTTTCACCATGCGGAGCTAGATCCCATCACTGGGACAATGGAGGAAGCAACTTTTCATGATTGTGGTAAATGAATTAATTCTTTTATTGACTTTTTGCATAGATTTAATTGCTTTATGATTTCTATTAATTATTTGTTATTTTGTTAGATATCGCATACTTAGTTCTAAATACTTTAGATGCGTCATGCTTTTAACTTACAAATAATATTTTACGAAATCTATTTTTGGCAAAGAACTAGAGTCACAACTTCTTTTGTTTGACAAATTGTGACAAATTGTGGAATCCCGCATCTCAGCGTCTCTTCATCATGTGACAAATTGTGTATATATATTTTTCCTTATTTTCTTTATTAAGTCTTAAAACAAATTCTCAACAAATCTGAGTGAACGAATCATCTTACTACAACATCGTTGAAAAACCCCACCAATTTTTGGCGCCGCCGACGCGGATTTGTGTATTGATTTGTTTTTAGGTTTTATTTTTATTTTTATTATTTTTGTTTTTGTTCCTTTTTACGCCTTTTGGTATTTCTTGTTTGTTTTCAGATTTGGA
The DNA here is from genome assembly GCF_003573695.1 of Papaver somniferum. NCBI lineage: Eukaryota > Viridiplantae > Streptophyta > Magnoliopsida > Ranunculales > Papaveraceae > Papaver > Papaver somniferum. The sequence goes on from NC_039366.1 coordinate 38,850,469, forward strand.
ATTGAGCTAAAGAAAAGGGGAGAAAGTGCTGAAAACAAAAGCGAAGCCAAAGAAGAAAAGAAAGGAGGAATCCAAAAGGAGTGAAGAAGAAATTTTTTTTATATAGATATTCTATTCTATTTTTTATTTTTTTTTAGGTTTTTATTTTTGTAATCTTTTATTTTTGGACATTTTTTTTATTTTCGGACATTGAACTTTGGGACTTTATTTTTTTAAACCCTACGGAAGCGTAGTTTTAAATATAAACTGTGTGCAGATAAGGAAGACGATTACGATATCGTCTCGGCCCCTCGGGATCGTACACGACATTGGAGTTGTGGCCCGAGTCGACTTCAACAGTTCATTCCCCGTCTGGAACGGGAGGTAAGAATTCTAAACACTCGCGTATTCCTTGTCAGCGGGTTTACTGGATGATTTTGTATGCCTATATGTTGAGGACCTGAAATCGGATTTAATTTTCTATTAAAGGGCAAGGCCTGACCAAATCAAGATAAGGACTCGGATTTCATCACCATTTTCTTATTGCCCGCCTTAGGAACACGTAACCTACGCGAACCTAAGCCTAAAATTTTGACTAGAAAAAGACCGATAGGGTAACGTGCTTAATAGGAAAGTCATTCGAAAAATATTGGTTACTCTTTTAAGCATACTTCAAAGTTCATGATGGTTTCTGTGAGTTGAATGCGTGACTGCGCCGCCTTGTAATGCGGTGAGGCCTTGGGTATCAAAGCTCCACGCAGCTTCCCTCGCCTATATTCAAATTACTTTGACTCGGATTGATTCCAGAGGGGTTTGCTTAACTTGTAACGAATTCCCTTTTGAAGGATTAGAAGCTGGTCTAGAAACAATCTAAGTGGAGCCATCATGCTTTTTGTTTGCTAGATAAATTAGGCTTGTTGTGGTCGAGTCAGCCTTCTTTGTGTTTGTTTAGAATTCCCTTGCAGTTAGGATGTCGAACTGGTACTATAATAGCCAATACAATGAGTAGCCGACTGAGCAGTACGAACATTATTCCTATTATGACCAGAGTGTGAATAGTGGTTTGGAACGCCATCCTTTTGAAGGATATGGGTCATACCATGGTGAGCCAAATTATTATCCACATGCATACCAATCATGCGAGCAAGATTCTTATAATTTCTCTCCTCTAGATGAAACACGTAAGATACTTGAGTTAACACGTAAGTTACTTGAGTTGACACATAAGTTAGCGGACACAGATGACTTAGTTATGGGCGAAAGAACTTTAAAGGTGACTGAACCTTCTTTAGAAGATAACCTCAGGAAGTTAGATGAGTTAACGTGTAAGTTAACTGAGTCAACACGTGAGTTTGATGAGTTAACACGTATGCATAAATTAGAGACGGAAGAAAGAACTGCTCGAGTTACTCGTGATTGCCAATATATTCTTTCCTATCTCACCCGTGAAAATGAGGATAATTTTTATAATAATGAAGATGAATAGGTTAGAATTGGTGACACAACTTGTTTAGATGAGGTTCGATCATTTTCATGTTATAATAATGATGACTATGATGAGGATAGTATTGATGAAGAACATGAAATATGTAGGCATAGTGATCAGGAATTTGTTACTCCAATTGAGCTTTATAATGATAGTGTTGTTTCTAGTTCAAATCCAAATAATTTTAATAATTATTCACCTATTCAAAAGTATGAGGATTTGACTAGAGATACCACCGTTTTAGACGATGAAGTTCATGATCCTTTAGCCCGCAGTGTGTTGGATAATTTATTATTTGATGTGCCTATCAGTGAATCAGAGGAAGTTATTATGAATAACACCTTAGTTAATGATCCTTTACTAGAAAATTCCGCTGATAATCCTTTATATGATTGTGATGATGGTTTAGAGGAATGAGTTTACCCTGAGTACTGTTTTAGAATCTGGCGATTTAGAAACACTAGTCTTAGAAGATGATAAACTCGTAGAAATGAGTGAGGATGAACCCAACTTAGAAGAATCAATTGACCATTTCCAGGAATCTGATGACCTAGAAATTAGGGAAGTTGTGACTAGTTTTCTAGAGACACAGAAAACTCTAAGTTTGGGGGTGATTATCATTCTCCATGTGCTTTAACTCTTAGAAAGTTCCCTCGTGTAGGACTTGACATTTATGCCTCAACCATCTGACAAGATTATCTTCATACATGTTTTCCCGGACCTAATGATGTCTAGAAAGAAGCTCAGTTGTTAGAAACCCATCCTCTAGTTGATGTGGTTAACCCAGGCTATGATACCAAGATTGACTCTGTTTTCCCACCAAAAACTTTTCAACCAATTGTGGGAACATATGATTTTCAGATGTGTCGGTTATTAAGTTTTGAGACTAAACCTAATTACTTTAGGATATTAGGGTTGACACATTTTCTTAAGGAAGACCACCTCTTTAATTATGGTCAGCTGTGTGAGTCAAATCTAATTGACTTAGAGGATCCCCAATTATTCAGGTTGTTGTTATGTGCTTCTAAGTTCTTAGTTGAGTTTTTCCAGACTCTAATACCTGAACCGGATCTTAGCTTTGAGGAAATCCAACCAATGAAAACCTTTTATTTAGACCCTTTTATAGAGACTGAACCTGAACCACAACTAGATGTAGTTGTTTTAAGCAAGGGTATGTCTGGTATCTTCTTGGTCTGTTGCAGTTTCCTCTTCTCGTGGGTAATACTTTTTGATCCAGATGACCCACAATTATTCCGGCTGCTGCTATATGATTCTACGAGGTGACTAATTCATCCAAAGTCTGGCTGAAGACTTTAAACTTAGCACTTCTTGGGAGGTAACCCATTTTCATGCGACACGGTAATATTCTTCCTTATTTCTTTTCCCTTAAGTGGTAATAGTTTCTCCTTGTTCATGTTTTTAATTTTATCTTTAGAACATTGAGGACAATGTTAGATTTAAGTTTGGGGGTGGGGAAGAAACTTCTTTTTAGTTGCAATAAATAAACTTCAGAGCCTAGAAATTTATGTTTATTAAGGATGGCACTAACCAGTCTAAGTGGATGGAAGCATTTTGGTTGTAGGAGTTGAGGAACCAATCTGATTAGATGGAAACATCTAAAGAGTCTATTCATAAAAGGACAGAGCTCAGGTGTTAGAAAAAGAAAACATGGTAGTTTCGCCATATCCTCGTGATGGAAACATCGAAAGAATCCTGATCACTTCTTTTTATTTCTTCTTTTTACCATTGCTAGGGTGAAATAGAGTGACTGAGATTAAAAAAAAAAAAAAGAGACCAGACCACCAGAGCAACCGGAATAAATACAATAAAGTCGACCACTGGTACCCTTGTATATGCCAGCTGAGTTGACCTAGAGTTAGGATTATCGACCACTGGTTCCCTTGTATATGCCAGTGTGTTGATATTAGTCTAGACCAGTATCTCAGTCCATTAGGATAGGTTCACCTTAGTCAACATCATCCACGTTTTTCTCTACATCCATCTTCTTAATATATCCATGTGATTGGTTGACTCTAGGTTATGATGTCCAGAAACTATCTGAGTAGAGCTCTGTCACTTTATATGAATTTTAGTATGCTTGAATGCAAATTCGTGTACATCAATTGGAATTCCGCATCAGGGTACTTCCTCCTGTAGTCAATAAGTACACCAACCAAGGAGATCCTTTAGTGCCTTCCAAGGTTCTGCGTAGATAACTAAGGTCTGCAGTTAAAGGTTTTGTGAGTACACCTCTGGTAAACCCTCCCGAGACTATAACTCGGTCACTAGGGCCACCTAGTGAGTTTGAATTTTCTTTTCTAGAATAAATTTGCTCGAGGACTAGCAAATAATAAGTTTGGGGGTATTTGATAGACACATTTTTGTGTCTAATTTTATCTCAATACTATTTATTGTTGGCACTCGATTTTGTACTAATTTTGATATTTTATGTGTCTGTAGGCATTTTTGGGAATAAAACATTTTTGGAAAAATCAGGTCGAAAAGTTTTCTAAAGCACCCGGAGGAACGTGTTATTCGGACTCTCTATTTCGGATAAGGGGTACCCATTTGATATTCGCACAGAAGCAGCTTGTTAAGGGGCGACCTTTTCTTCCCCATTTGAATTCGAAATTGGAGGGAAAAATGTGTTTGAAACTGCCAGAACTAGGGTTCGAGTTTTGGAAGCTTTCTAGTGAGACTAAATCGTTGTCTTTAATTGGGTATCTTCCAGTGGGATTAACAGGCATGACAAGGTTGTTCGATCTGATTGAAATTGGCTGGATAATTGGGAGTTGATCGAGTTGACGGTTATCGCGGGAAAGAACTGCGAGATTTTCTGTTTTATTTTTGGGAAGTTGTTGGTCGGATTCGGACACAGGATTGGATCCGTATCAACTTGTTTGACCAAGACAGGCTTGGTAATGGGCATGGTTTCGAAGAAAAATGAGCTGAGTCATGCATTGAAGAAAACATAGGAATACTCGGTGTTGGTTAGATATTCACGGGATTACGTGTGGGGAGACCGAGTTTTACTCCAACGGAGGTTTGTTTCTAGCGTGCTGGTGCATCGAGATACCGTGCAGGCATGTGGAAGAGAAAAAAAGGGAAGAAAATATACCCGGGTTATGGTTTGACAACGAGAAGATTGGAGAGTTATTACGAAGTTATTCTTGCTTCTGTCGAGTATAAAAGGGCCTGTGGGATCATATACAACGTTATGGAGAGTTAGGGGTTAGAATAGAGAGCAACAGAGTGATCAAATCACGATGCAAGTCCTTTTCCTTGAGTTCATTTGAGTCTTAGAGAGGGAATATGGAATTGATTCATTTTGCATTTTGATTGTTTCAGCAAGAATGTAATATGACTGAGTAAAATCTTAAAGTTTTTCATTTACAAAGAAAGTACTCCACAAAATGAACCATGAATTCACAAAGAAAGTACTCCACCAAAATTAACCCTTCCATGCATCATTCGACAACCAATCTATAATTTCAAAAACTAAAAAAACTTGAAAGATTTAGGTTAGAAAAAAAACTAAGTAGAGACTTGCAAACAACTAGACAAACTGACTTTCAAACTTCACAACATGACTTACTCAGGACGCGCATTAGACTCGACAGCTTTAATTCAATGACCGAGATAAATACCCCGCTTCTTCCTCTCCCATACACTCCTGCGAAGTTCTTGAGTTTCAGAACGAGCCCTTCCGCCACCAGTTTTCCAATACTGAACTAATATTGATGCCATGGGGGTATTACATCCAGCAAAGTCAGCTCAACTCCATTACATAATTAAATGGAATATCGTTGGTAATTAGCAAATGTTCCCCTTACTGGTAATACATAATTTTTTTGGTAAACAGATGTCTCCTCAAATATCTATCTAAGCCTGCTACTGTGCACCTACATTACTGGAAATTAGAAACGATGCTATATTACGAATTTATGATTGGTTTTAGCTAGGTCCTTCAATTTAAACATTGATCAGCTCTCCAACCATGACATCATCATTGACCGATCTCTGCATCTTAATTGTACTGTCAGTAGTAGTAGCATCCAAAGCAACAGGCTGATAACCCACTCTGTCGTGATCATCTTTGATCAAGCTCTGCATCTCCGCACCGCCAGTACTAGGATTTAATGCTACTGATTTATCAACGAGATCGTAACTACCAAGATGATCATACAAAACCTTCTTATCAACCACTTGATTGTGGTGACTTTTACAGGCATAGTAGAAGACGCTCTGAACTAATAGCCCTGTGAGATTAACTGCCACCAGCATCAACAAACACAGCAATCCCAACAAAAGCTTAACCATGAAATGTACTTGAGACTCAAATGCAAACTCGAACACAATTTCTATTGTCCATAGAGCCCCCAAGTATAAACTTGCAAGTCTGAAAGCAATACGAGTTCTCCCTCGTAAGAGTTGTGTACTCTTCTTCATGGCTGCCAAGCCATAACAATTTGGTTCAAGAACAGAAATCACACTGGCTAAATGCCATTGAGCTGTAACATAGAAATGAACAAGATCGTATATGATAGCAAATATGATAGAAAAACCCCACAAGAGAGCTTCATTGATATTTATCGCAGCCAAGACAAAACAAGGTACGTAGTAGGCCAAGTAGTTGACAATCACGAGAAGTAAGACGTAAAAGAAGGTTATCATAAGATGTTTGAATATGCGAGGAATTGCAAAGAGAGTGGGGATAAAGGAGACAGATATGGATGCATAGAGAGAAGATAACGTGAAGACAATAGCGGAGGTAGAGAGAAGAGAGAATAGGAAGAGGGAAAGAATGTACGTAGAAGAATTCATGGATGGAGTAAGTGCAGATGAACTGTGTAGACGAAGGAGATGAACGATGATCACTGGAAAAGTAATCGATAAAAATAGAGTAGAGGATAGAACTATGTGTTTCAAGTAATATCTGCATCAACGAAAGTGGGAGAATGAGGGTTAAGGTAATCAAAAAGAATTTTACTGGAGATGATCTGGCAGGGATTTTCACTGCTTCCATGATGATTTGATCTGCACTGAAGAATTTGAGGTCTTCTGCTGCAGTGAAGAGCTCCATAGTACTTGTTTAGTTTTACTTGTGAAAGAAAGAAAGAACACAAGTATTATAAGCATATAGTTGATCCAATGAAAGGAAATGCAAAGAAACTTCTTGGTTCTTAATCAACTCAGAGTCAAGTTACCGTGTGGAGTATTAAAAAAACTGATGTTGCATTAAATGCCAACGATTGTAACAGAGGATGGTATAATTAAAGCTAGTGGTAGTGGATCCCAAACATAAAAATACCACATTTTGTTTCATACGGGTAACCTACTTCCTACTAAATTAATTTGTAGAATGGAATCTAATTTTGTAAATCTCTCACCACCAACATGTCAAATACTTAAATAAGAGAAATTAGCTAGCCAGCCATCTTGAAAGCACACATCAAAGCTTAAGACCAATTTAACCTAACCTCAGTTTTCTCTAATCAACCAAAACTTTTAGAAGAAAAAAATGAAATCTGAGGTTAGCATTGGGTATACAATTTCAAAATGACTTCTAAAAGAAAACAAAGTTAACTTTTGGCGAAGAAAAATATTTTTACTTCTGATTTCTGGAATTAAGTTATGCCTCTGGTGTCCAAACACCTTCTAGACTTTGAATCGACAAAATCAACTAACTTGCATCATTCAGGAGTTAGGTATAGCTAACAGAATAATTGAATAGCTAACACAACTTCTAATGTCCATCACTTTCGTTGTTCTGATTAAGATTGTAAACTAACATTATGTTCCTCCCTTCAATCCAAAACAAAGCACCATTAAGGATAACAACATTATTATAATTGGAATAAATATTCATATTTAGACATAAACTTCTAGTTTAATTCAGAGGAAGATAAGCAAAAATGTCAATCAAGATATCCTCTGTTAGTTATGAAGTGAGAGAAGTTGAAGCAGAAATCAGCAATAAAATCGGAAAAATAAAAAAGACACCTAATACTAGATGATCGCTGCAAATCCACCAAACAAAAATACCTAGTTAGCAAAGTGAAGGAACTCAAAAAGGCGAGAAAAATGTCTAATAGTAGAAACGTGCAACCATAGACCATCAAGCGACATTCACAAAACAGCTTATCATGGAGGAAAGAATTGAAGACAAGGTCATAACTCCTAAGCTAAAGGACAAGCTGCGACAATTCGATCGTGATAGAAAGATTATTATCACATTACAGTACTCCAAAATAAAGATTACTATACATCAAGATTGTTGTTGAAGAGGGAATCCTTTTGGAAAATTATAATTCTGTACTTATTCACCGAGAAAATCCATCAAACATTTACCCTACTGACTACTGAGACTAAACAAAGTAGAGAAATGCAGCTCTGGGTTCTGGGGTACAAATCTATCTCTCCCTTAACCTAGTAAGATTAATTAGAGTTGGAAGAAACAACTTTGGGTTCAGTAACACAATTTATCAAACACTTTTAACCCACTGAAAATCATAAAAATTATATTACTTACTGAGATTGAGGAGGGGATTATTCGAGCTTCCAATTTGTTGGGTTCAGAGAGACAATTTGTCAGTGAGGAAGGAATTCTTTGAGCTTCCAAAAAATCTAGATAGAGGGAGAGAGATTAGAGGGTTATACAAAATACATGATCATGAAAGTAGAAAGAGAGATTATATTCTAATTTAGGGTTTTATATCCACTACCTTGAAATTGAGAGCTTGGGCAACGATGAAATCCATATGTGAATTGCGATAATCTCCTCAAATGGGCCTCATGATTCTCATTCAAAGCGGCAGTGGAAAAGATGGAGTTGTTCAAGTCAAGGAGCGAAAATTTTCGTCTTGGGTCTTCTTCTCCATGCGGGTACTACAGAAAATGTCATTTGAATAAGTGACACTCAGAAAAGGCATGGTGTTGGGAGCTTGTGGGTCCAAGTTAAAATGAACTAGAAGTAAAAAAAAAAAAAAAAAATGCGACAAAACTCCATCTGTATCTGAAACTTAAATTACGGAATGTTGAGGCCGGTTGCCATGTGGTATGCCAAAAAGATTTCATTTGCCATACCAGATGGCTGACAACAAAAAAAAATAATTAAAAAGCACTCTGAGGATATGAAGCGCTCCGAGAATCGGGCGACATATGAGTCAACTCATTTGTTAAATCGGTTTATTAAATCTTTGTGTTCATGATGTTTTTGATCACAATCACGTATTAAGCTTCACTCTTTTCTTAATTTTAACTCCCTCGCATGATTTCTATCACTTAGTCTTTTAGTAGATTGTGGAATCCTGCTTAAAAGTTTTGTTAGTCTAGTTTTTCTTAGATGATCTTTTTATTTTCTTAGTTTTCTATTTCTTCCTTAATTTCTTTCCTCATGAGTTCATAATCTCCTTGCAGGTCTCTGATCGATAATTCAGTGGGGTATCCTGTGGTGGTATTCAGCATGAACTTAGCAGTTGTTAAAAGAACAGTGGTGCAGCCGGCAGTGGTGCTAACCATCTTCGTATTGATGATGGTCCATATCAGTAGCTCAGAAGATGTTCTTCACACAACCATTAATACAGATAAGCCAAGATTCAGAGTTTATTCTCTCTTTTACAAGAGTAATCATATTCATCATTCTCACCGATTTCATCATCCTCATCGGAGGCAACTCACCCTGAAATTTTCAAAAATTCAAAAAAAAAATTGGCTCTGAATCCTCAGTCAATCAATGTCCGTAATTTAAGAATAAGTTACAGTCAACATAAGCTGTCAGTCTTGTTTCCTTCTTTGCCGCTATATCATCATAATTTCCTCTAATTATCTATAACTAATTATAGTTGTAAACAAATTATTGTTGGAAAGCATTATCTTGGAAAATATTGGTTCTTTCTGTTAATAAGAGACTCATCTGTTTCGACATTTAAGGAGTATCTTCATTCTTATTCTGAGGATAATATTAGTGGTAACCATATATATATCAAGAACCTCTGTGAAGTATTCTCCTCCAACAACCTTATTTTTTCATTGTGATTCTCTATCCAAGATTAATCCAGTCATGTCTGCTCCTCAAAATGATCGTATCAATATGTTATCTCATCAACTGAGACAAGCCAACATAGACTTGTCTGCAACTCCAAGAAGATCTTCGCAATCTATCAATCAAGCAGCTGAAGAATGGACTTTTGGTATTCTAGGAAAACTTGTGAGCAAAGGAAAGATGAAGATGGGAGTGATAAGTAATAAATTATGGGTAACGAGGGTTCATAGATCGATCAGAGAAACAAATTACAGATAATAAGAACACAAGATCTTAACGTGGTTCGGCACTAACGCCTACGTCCACGGACAAATCCCCGAAGAGAGAATTATTATTGATCTCCAGATGTTTGATCATTCTGGGATGCTTTACATTTACATTGGTATTTCTATTTATAGGAATCATAAGATGATTAGTAAACCATTAACCCTAGAAGATAATAACAAACGTATCTTGACTAGGTATTCTAGCTATACAAACCGATTAACTAGCTAGACTATAATGACTCGGGCTTTCTATGACTTGGTCTTCTGACTAGGGTACGCCATATATTCCAACACCCCCCCTCAAGTTGAACACGGAAAGTTTTTTTGAAGTGTCCAACTTGAATAATCTTGAGTAGAAATGCAGAATTTGGTAGCAGAATTTGGTAGCATAAACTTCAATTAAAGTCTTGTAACATGGACTTCAGTATCATTAAAATTCACTTAATCTTCAATCACCGACATTAGTGAAATACAGCAACAAGCAGCAAAGGGCTTCCATAACTCCAGCTTCAAATACTCGGTGTGTTGAAAACTGATTTGATTGCCCAATAGGCCTAAAAGCTCTGACGTTAACCAGCAAACTCGTCTTAACGGACCTTGATCTTGGCAGAAGCTTTTAACTCCACCATTCAGCATTGACAAAATATTACAGATGATAAAACTCCTCAGGCGATACTTAAAATAGTTTGAGAACAATAACTGATTGGAAGAATGGGCATAATTCGAGAAGCAAACATGCCCACGGAAATGGATTAAAAAACTAATTTTAGCCTTGACGAGAAATTTGATCAATTCAGTCAATAGATAAGAAACTGACCAGTAGAAAGAACGAAGTCATGAACTATCATCTTCTGCACAAAGTCATGAAACTATTATCAATATCCATAGTCATAAAAATATGAGAAGGAACTCATGATGGTGAGAGATCAATGAAGTCAGAAAATGAACCAAGTTTGCGCAGCAAATAGTATGAATATTGGCTTGGCTTGATAAGACGAAGAGAATCGTCCACAGATGGATATCTGTCTCTGAGAGTTTTCGTAAATGAAAACTGTTGTTGGATATGAGATCGGAAAGATCATACTAGTATATTTTCAAAAACTAGAGAAAATATTTAATGTAAAATAGATTATCAAACGAAGGAAAGAGACTACCATATATATGGCAGGATATTCTCGAAAATCAGAGATATTTTCAGAAATAAATTCTCAGAAAAGAAGAAAAAAAAAATTTATAATTTGCTACATGATTGATAATGGATGTAACTATATCAAAATAATACAGAAGGATAGTTATAGATAACTTAACCTGGACAAGGGTTGTGATCCAAGTAAGCAAATTAGACTGAAAAACCCTATGCCATCGACAAAGACTGATTTATCGATGGGAAAACAATCTGCTTGATTGATTGACTTTAGAGATAACGATATCCAAAGGTTTAGCATAGTCACAGACTAAAAACGTCGCGTAAGTTGCGACACTCAAGCAAAATATTATGGGATTATTTTCTAAAGTTTTGAGATATCCGAAAATGGAACGAGATACTCGGATTTAGATCTACTGTTCTTGACCAAGTAAAAGAACAAGAATAGTCGGTAGTAATGCAACATCTTTGCTGCATAAAGAATCATTAGAGATGATTCTGAGAATTAGCTTAGATAAAAGCAGAGTCGATGAATATCGACAGAAGTACAAAGAGATTACTTTGATCAAAACTTACACTCAACATATGAGCGGCCATGGAATAAACTTGGCCTTGAATACTGACGGAAACAGTTGTTGATAAAAACGCCATCTTTGCAATTACCGAAGGATTTTTTTTTTGCAAAGGTGAATGTTATACATCCTCTTCTACATTGATTGCTTGAGAACAGAAAAGACTGCTTTATCTATGAACACGATTCTTTCATTTGATAACCACTGCAATAGCTATAGATGCAACCATTGGTGAGTTTCATGCTATGAAAGGAGAGAATATATTATCATAAAAAAATAAATTCCTAATCCGAAAATTTTCGGAAAGAAAAGAAGATTATTTATTAAGGATATAGACTGAAAATATGGAAAATATTTTCAGATTAATCGATTACCAGACTTTGGCAAGAATTCCGAAAAATGGAGATATTTGAAATGTTCAACTTGAACAATTTCTTGAAAGATACGAAACTTGTAACCAAAACTTTGTAGTGTACTTGTAACCAAAACTCTCTAGTGTAAACTTGACGCACGGTCGCTTGAACAAAGGTAACCACGGAATGGAAGCAACAAAAGATGTCACAAATTGTAACAATACAATCTTCCATGAAACTTCTCTGAAGGATTCCCAATACTTTGTAGTCTTGTATTTTGAAACGCGTCATTAAGAATGGAGAATGATTTAAGGAATTAAAATTGAACATGGAAATATGTTCGGCTGTTTTTGGATATTGAGATTTCCAAAGATATGGAATGATACATTCAGAAATGAATTGATATTGAGATTTCCGAAGATATGGAATGATATATTCGGAAATGAATGGATATTTCATTATTTCTCCAAAAATTTTGGAAGGAAAAGAGAAAATTTTAATGAAATGTTGAATCTGTCAACATAACTTAACTTAGGAAAGAATAGCCTAATGTTTGTGAATGACTCACCGGTCAACCCAATCAAATATTGGATCGAAACCAAAATGATGCGAATTCATCAACATCTTCGAAGAGAAACTTTAGGAATTATTAGCTCATAAAAATTGGAGCCTAAGATTTTAAAATTTTGATCATGGATAAAGATCTGAGACGAGTTCTCTTTGAACAGAACACATAACATTTCCTGAAGACCACATTAATTAGTTGTTAAACTGATAAAAAATCAATGTGGGATAAGAGTGCCGAATGATCAAGGCACAGACTATTAACAAAAGCAGTTGGCTGTGTAGCCATTACAATGCTTTGAAGGTATAGTTCGATGTATGGTTTGACAGTGTGATAACTAATCAAGGATACAAACATCGATGATGATGATGATGAGATGTAAAACTAATAAAGATGAGTTTGACTCAAAGAAATAACATATCGAATCAAATTTGGTCGACAATTCATAGTGAGGAATTGCGAGGTGGAAAATTTCAGATGAAAGCAGAAATATTCCATAACTATATTTGACTAAAGAAGGTCGAAAAAGGGTATTGTTCTTGATAAAACGAACAAACAAAATACTGAGAATATTAAGAATAAATAATGCTGATGATGTGTAATAGAAACCACACCAACAAAAACAAGAAACGATGATGACTCTGAAATGCTGAAGTCATCTATCATCTGCTCTTGAGAGTAAAACAAAATCCAGCATTTTGACACTGCCATCATCATTAACAATGGAGGTGGATCCATAGTTTGTATAAAACATCTGCTCTTAAGAATAAAACATGGAGATAAAATCCAGCATTTTGTTTTGAGAACAAAATCCACGTTAGTGGCACAACATTATCATTTAATCAACTTGATAACGAGAATACAAATGTTTAGTTAGGACTTATGAGCCAAACTAATGAAAAAGATCGATTGACAGCAAACTGTGTCGGACTAATAAATAGAAGATTGGATTTAGATGAAGAAATCCCTGATTTAGGATTATGATTTTTGATATTAAATAGAACCATCTTAGATCTATCTATTGATCGATACCCATAGTCTATTGATAAAATAAATCTGATAACCAAAAAAAATAGATACCGGAAGCATATGAGCGGATCTCCCCGCTCTGATACCATAATAAATTATGGGTATCGAGGGTTCATAGATCGATCAGAGTAACAAATTACAGATAATAAGAACACAAGATCTTAACGTGGTTCGGCATTAACGCCTACGTCCACGGACAAATCCCCGAAGAGAGAATTATTATTGATCTCCAGATGTTTGATCATTCTGGGATGCTTTACATTTACATTGGTATTCCTATTTATAGGAATCATAAGATGATTAGTAAACCATAAACCCTAGAAGATAATAACAAACGTATCTTGACTAGGTATTCTAGCTATACAAACCGATTAACTAGCTAGACTATAATGACTCGGGCTTTCTCTGACTTGGTCTTCTGACTAGGGTACGCCATATATTCCAACAATAAGAGAAGAAATCAACTCCTTATGGGGATGATATAGGAACAAGGAGATTAGGGTTATGAGCCATAACCTCATGCTTGTCAGATTAAACAGTGAAGAAGAACGAGATGAAGTTGTAGCTGATGGTCCATGGTTGGTGGATGAAGTTTTTTTCCATGTTCAGAACTATAACTTCAATAAACAAATTTTCACTCTGGAGTTCAAATACCTTAAAATAGAGCATATGAATGTGGATGTCATAGACGAAGCAATTGGTTTTATTGGTACAAAAATCTCAATTAAACCAAGAAACTGTAGACCTCGTGCAGGTAATATAGTCACAGCTAGAATTGAGATTGACCTCAAAAAACCTCTTCATAGAGGAGGATGGTGGAAAGTTATATCAGGAGAAGACGTTTCGATCAGATACCACTGGGTTATGCAGCCAAAAAACATTTGCGCTAAATGTTTTGTTATCGATCACTGAGATGAAAGCTGTGACCATACTGCTGGTCTTCTCTATCTAGACAATTTATCTGTTACTGAATATGAAGCATGGCTCAGAGATACTCCTGAGGAAGCTGACGGAAATCAAGTGAGAACAGTGCAAGTGTGAGTGAACAAAATACAGACATGGAAGAAGTGATGATTGAAGACCCTGAAAGCAGCCCCAGAAGCTCCAAAAGAATGAGAAACTCGACTCTCAACCAAGAGCCTTTGATGAATCCTAACATCCATATCCAACCACCAAACAATATGGTTAACAATAAAGCTACTGCTATGGACCAACATAATACTTCTATGATGGTTACAGATAACTCAGCTGCTAGGTTCCATGCACCCATCAATGATTGCATTGGGGACCCTACTTAGGTATTTACAGAACTCATAACTTGCATTTATTTTTCCAAAGTCTATTCTTTTACTTTTGCCTTAAATTTTGTGTCTAATCATCTCTCATATACAATATGAAGATCATTGCTTGGAACTACCAAGGTTTTGATGATGTTAAAACTAGAAACCATATTAAAAATCTGTCTAGAATTCACAATCCAGATATTCTTTTTCTTCAAGAAACTAAAGTCAAAACTGATAAGATTTTAAGGTTGTCTAAAAGTCTAAACTTCCCTAACACGGCTTTTGAACCATCTATAGGCTTATCTGGTGGTCTCCTTCTATTATGGAAGGATGGCTTCAGTCTAGAAATAATTCACTCATCCAAAAACATGATTCATTGTTTAGTCAAAAATGATCCTTCTAAACCTGAATGGATTCTGTCACTAGTTTATGGGTCTTGTAAACCTCAAGAAAATAAAGCTCAGTGGAGTTTTATTAGAGAGCTTAGCTTAGAATTCGACCAGCCGTGGGTGTTGGTTGGTGACCTTAATGTCATCTTAGATCCTTCTGACAGAGTAAGTATTAATGGAGCTTCTAGTTCTACTTGTTCGTCAGTCATCCAATGTATTCAAGAAGCAGGTCTAGTAGACTTAACCTACAATGGTAAGCCATATACTTGGACTAGTAATAAACATGGGACTGGTAGAATAAAATCTATATTAGGTAGAGCTATCGTCAATGATGATTGGTTACTTCATTTCCCCGATTCTAAATTAACACATTTAACCCAACTAGAATCTGATCATACTCCTATCCTCTTGAATTTGTATGCTCTTGACACTAATATCAGTAGAAACTGGAAGTTCTTTTCTTGTTGGCTACAAAACTCTTCTTGTATAGAACAGATAATCAAAGCTTGGAGCAATAATATTAGAGGCAGCGCTGCTCACAATGCTAATCGCAAGCTACAAATAACAAGAAGGTATCTTGGTATCTGGAACAAAGAAATCTTTGGGAACATAGACACAAATATCAGGAAACTTCATTCAAAGCATTGTCTTCATCAGCAATCATGCCATAAAGACAACACAAGTCATATTCTAGAATTGGAAGCTGAGATTCATAAATGGAAAGATACCAAAAAGGAATTCTGGGAGCAAAAGAACTAAGACAATTTCTTCAAAGAAGCAGATTACAACACAAAGTTTCATCATGCGAATGCAAACAAAAGAAGATCAAGGAACAGAATAGATGCACTGCAGAACAAGAATGGCTTATGTTGTTCATATAGAGAGTCTCTTTTTTCTCTTTTGACAGAACATTTTAAGGAAATTAACACCACTTCTAATCCTAAGTTAAATGAGGAATTCATGAGCCATATTAAAAATGTTATAACTACTCAAGAAAATGAAATATTAATGGCTATCCCATCTGAAGCAGAAATCCATAGTACTCTTAAATATATGAAACCTTGGAATGCCCCTGGCTCAGATGGGTTTCCTCCAGGATTCTACTTAACAGAATGAGATGTAGTAAAAGAAGACATTGTTCGCATGGTTCAAGATTTCTTCAACAGTGGGTTTCTTAGCAAGAAGATAAATCATACGAGACTCATGATGGTCCCCAAGGTCAAAACTCCAACTTTTCCATCTGATTATAGACCTATTGCATTATGTAATACGTCTTATAAACTTATCTTAAAGCTTATAGCAAGAAGGATGAAAAGTCTTTTAGAAAGGGTTATTTCTCCTTTACAATCTGCTTATGTGCCAGGGAGATTAATCTCAGATAATATCTCTCTAGCACATGAAATCATACACACTTTGAAAAGGAAGAAGGGGGAAGATGGTTTCTTAGCTTTAAATCTCGATATGTCAAAAGCCTTCGATAGGCTTGAGTGAAGTTTTGTTATTGAAGTGATGAAAAGAATGGGTTTTGGTGAACAATTTTGTGGGCTCATATCTCAGTGCATTTCTACAACTGAAATATCTGTTCTTCTTAATGGGTCTCCGTGCTCTCCTTTTCACCCATCAAGAGGGATTCAACAAGGAGATCATATTTCTCCTTATCTTTTTATTATAGCAATGAAAGGTTTCTCAAGAGCCATGGTTGCTGCTGAATTTTCTAAAAAGATAAGAGGTATCAGAATTGCTAGACGTGCACCTCCAATAAGCCACTTGTTATTCGTCGATGACTGCTGATCTTTGTAAAAGCTAATCTTGATAATATCCAATATCTGCAAAGTATTCTGCAAGACTTCAGTGCTGCTTTAGGTCAGCTTCTCAACTACAAAAAATCAAGCATTTCTTTCAGTAGGAATACTTCACAAGTAGCTGCTCAGAGTATCATTGATCTTCTCAATGTTAGAAGAATGTCTGACAATGAGAAATATCTTGGAATTCCTCTTTTTCTCAATAAAAAGAAGAAAGTATCATTCAACTTTCTCATAGATAATATGAAAAAACGTCTAACTAATTGGAGAGGAAAGATGGAATCTCAAGCTGGTAGAACAGTGATGGTTAAACATGTGCTTAACACAATTCCGGTGCACCAAATGAGCTCATTCAAACTCCCCGAAGAGACCATTAACAAGATGAACTCTCTACAGTTAAGATTCTGGTGGAATAAAAAGGAAAAGAAGGGCTTATTTTTAACCTCTTGGTCGGGTAATTGTCGTGCATTGGCAGATGGTGGATTAAATTTTCGTGATCTAAGATTATTCAACCAAGCCCTTCTGGAAAAGTCTGCCTGGAGACTCTGCACAGTTAAAAATAGTTTGTGGGGCGGCTCGCTTCAAGCTAAATACTTCAAAACTCTCAATGCTCTTCATGCCCCTAAAAAGGCAGACTCAACGTGGTCCTGGAAGAGCATAATTTCTGCTATAGGCTTCATATACAAATATAGCTTCTGGTCAGTGGGAACTGGTAAGCAAATTTTAATCTGGCATAAGTGGATTTTAAATACTAATGATCCTCCATCTCCAGCTAGTAATGCAGTCAACCCTGAAGGATACACTTTCGTCTCTGAGCTGATTAATCATCACAGCAAAACCTGGAAACAAGATATCATCTCTCAACTCTTTGATCAGGAAACAACAACAACTAAGGAGTGAAGATAAGCTAATCTGGACTGAACAAAAACTAAGGGACGAAAATTTACAGTCAAGTCTTCCTATCAAGTACTCTACAATAACAAATTCCATAATGGGAAGTTTGTGCCGGCCACTAAAAACAATAACTAATGGAAAAAATTTTGGAGTATTGATGCTACCCCAAAAATTAACTTGTTTTTATGGAAATGTGCCAAGGATATCATCTGCCCGAAGGAAAGAATGAACAGAAGATTCCCACAAGAAAATGTTTTGTGTTGCAGATGCAAGGTTTATACTGAAACCACAATGCATCTTCTGCTGGAATGTCCATTTGCGAAAGTAGTATGGTTTGGAGCTGGGTACATTATTCCCAATCAGCAATGGGATACTCCTAAAGAATGGATATCGTCTTGGAACAATGGCTCTGACAAAAATCTGGTGGTTAAAATGGCTATCATCTGCTGGCATTTGTGGAAGGACAAATGCACTGCTCTTACGGGAACAAGCTTCTTCCTCCTCAACAGACTATTCACAACATAAACTCTTTTCTTTACGATATGTCTTTAACTTCTAAACCTAGAAAAACACCTTCTGCACAAGCAGTCATTCCTAAATGGTTGCCTCCTGAATTAGATGTAGTTAAAATTAATTCCGATGCTTCATTCTGCCATTTATCTTTTGCTGGAGGTTATGGTCTAATATTTCGTAATAATGCAGGTGTGCATGTAGCCTCAAGATGTGTGGTCTTCAATGGAGATACTGATTCAGAACATTTGGAGTGTTTGGCTGTGTTAGATGCTATCAAGATGGCTTTGGAGTTAAACTATCCAAGATTGCCATAGAGACAGATTATCTTCCTTTAGTCCAAGTTATGGGAGCACAGAGGAATGGTGGCAAAACATGGATAAATGTGCGCACAAGAATAGAATAACCAATAAATGTGCTGATGAACTGGCAAAACATGCCCATAAGGAAAGTGTCTCGAGTACTTGGCTCGGAGATCCTTCTCATTTCTTGTTAAACTTTATCAGGCATGACAATGCTTAATTAATATACGTTTTCTTTGCATCAAAAAAAAAAGATGGCCTGACAAAGTGTTCGGACGGGAAAAACGTAATAATTAATTATTCAAAATCGTATTGATCGACCATAACAAGACAAGATATTCAACTAAAATCAACCATCTCCACACTATTTGATGATGGAATTTTGTTACTATCCCTAGAGGAGAAAAATTCGCCTCTGCAATCGCACTAAGAAACAACAGAAACTCGAGATAGAAAAACACGACTTCTGTTTGGGGAGAAAATTAAACATGATTTTTCTAGCCATAAAAGTTTCCAATTTCAGCTATGAATTCTCGAGTTATTAGGATGCATATATGTGTCAAATGGAATGGCTTGGTTAGCAAATAAATGGAAGTCTAATATATATCTAGCCATTTCAGTATTTAACTAACTTTTGTAACTGTCAACGAGGGCGACACTGATTTTGTGATCCAAACTTATTAAAAAGAAAATTGTGACCCAAACACAACTCTGATCACTTTTCTGTGATCTAAAATCAAAATATCCGTAAAAAAAAAAATGCTCTACACTTTTCTTAATCCGTATAGACTTTTTTTTTCTAGATCCTAGATGTGAGGCTCATCTAGATCTCCTCAATGTATTTGTTTTATGAGTAAGATATGACTCGTTTGACTCGAAATAAGTATAAATTAGTGATTTGGTCATATCAGTCAAGAATACCTTATTTCATAACTCAAACGGATCCGGATCAGAAATTAGGTCCGAGTCATATTGTGAGTCGGACTAAAGTCGAACAAAGAAAAAACGATCTCATATATAACTCGTGTTGAGTAAAGGTCCCCGTCCAATCCAAACGTCGTGGTCTGATATCTTACTCGTGTTAAGTTGAATCTATACATAGACGGAAAAAAAAACCCGCTTGACTCGCCCTGAGTTAGAAATCCAGAAGTCAAGTCAACGGAAAACTGAGTTAGAGACCGAGAGGTCAAGCCAGCAAAAAATAAACGCACCGCTTGAGACGCAAAAAATCAGTCAACATTAGTATATTTTACCAACTTAGTAACCATGTTCTGGCAACAGTTCTTGAACCCATAATGCATCCGGCAACACTTCTTGAACCCGTAATCTGAGTGCGAATTTAGTCCTCGGTTATCTACGTTGTCAGAAGTTTTGTGAATAAGATTTGAATTACATGACTTAAATGGTAAATCTATTGCTTAATGGACCCAAAATTATTTGAGCTACACATCGAGTTTTGATCCTGAACTTTTTGTGAGCGTTATTTAGCATAAAAATAAACAGTAAAGTCTCAAGGGTTGGGTGTAGCTAACGCGTCTTTATTCCATGTAAAACATATGAAAAGGCACGTTGTTGGAGCTTGTGGAGTCCAAACGAAACTTGATTAAAAGCAAAAAATTTGTGAGGAAACTCTTTATTTTACACGCTTTTTATATCTTAAACTGTAATTAGAGACTGCTAGATGAGGCAGTGCATAACCACTAGCCAATTAACTCTCTTAGCAAGCCTAGTCCAAGCTAGTACCGAAGTAGGATAGTGGTGTTGATACTTGGAAAGTACAATTATAATTACTGATAGTAATTTTTTGGTAGGTTCAAGAACTTGCAGTTGTTTTAAGTACTTTTTCATTCATGCAACACTTTTATCGAATCTGCAAAAATCAACATTCTGGTTGTGGTTTGGTAGGAGAACTCCCTTGCTCTGCCTCGAACAGGATGTCTAAACTTGAACTTCATGTTCGGATACAAATCTGCTTCTGACTTCTGCTTCTTCAGAAATCGAAATCAGAAGCAAAAGTCAGAAAAAAATTAATATTTTGCTTCACAAAAAGCTAACTTTTCGATTTGTAGAAATCATTCTGAAATATGACAGCCAAACTGACTTCTGACTTTTCGACTTCTACAAGTCGAAAAGCTACTTCTGATGTGCTATCCAAAAAAAAATTATTAGAGACTTTTTAATTGAACTTATTTTGCTAAAGGTCTGGGCTGACCAGTCAATGACTGGTCTGTCAACTACCATTGATAAACTATTGTAAATTGTCTTTCCTAATTGATTTACACTCTCTTCCTGACAAGAGGTACCAATTGAACCAGTCACTATGTTAGGGTTAGAAACAATTATCAGTGGAATGGAATGAAATATGAAGCACCAAAGCAATTCACTTCCAATGGAATGCAATTGATTTTTGGTAATAAAGAAAATTACTTAGCTTGAAAGACTGCCACTGCAAGAATCTATTTGGAAAGTAAATTTATCATTATTATGACCATTGAATTAGTAATGGGATCGCAAGTCCTTTGGACTATGCAAATGTAACAAGGATTTACATATAACAGTGCACCAACTTGTCAATTATTTGGGAGAAATTAGCTAGCCATCCTGGAATCACATGTTGGCCTAACCTCACTTCTCTAATCAACCGAGACTTACATAGGTTGTTCGTCTTTTTATAAGTAACTCCTCTGAATAATATGTTGGATATTTTCTCCTTTCATGCACCTGACGTTGATCCGAGATACGAACCCAAAGAAACAAAAAGACTAAGAATCTATATATAGATCGAGTCGAGTATTGGATACTCTGTCCTTAAGACGAAATTCGCCTCACTCCGGTGCTAATGGGTCTTAGTTTCGAAATGTCTTCCAGGATACAACGATCTTTCTTTCTCGAGTAGAAGCACTCCAAACTCAAGGAAACATCAAACCAAATTTAGTGTTTATCTCTCAATACTAGACAACAATGAATGCAAGTGAAAATCTTATTTTTGGTGTGTGTTTTTCTTCTATTTGGAAAGAACCATGAGTGGGGTTTATATACTTGATAAGTGACTCTTAGGAGAGTCATGTATTTTGGGAGAGTCACATCTCTTGGAAAGACTCTTCACAATTTGGTGTAACCAACTTATCCTAAATTCTATTCAATTTTTCCAACAATCCCCCACATTGAATAAAAATTCATAGAATGCAAATGTATGCAACACTAAAGAGAGATAAAATGAAAAGTCATTGCACGGGGATAGGTAGCTTTTGACTTTGAACCTTCCTTAGTGAATAACTATCGGATTTACTCACTGACCAGTAAACACGATGTCTTGAACTGTTCAGTTTTTGTTGTAAACCAAGACAATAGTTATCACACAATGCCTTTTCTCACTAATTAGGTTTTACGGTTGTGTTCATTTCAGCCCTGAACAAATCTATTCATGAGTGCTCTAGGAAATCAAAGCCTTATAAAATTTTCATAGAATCGGCCACAATTCTACACTCACATAGGTGATATCCCATTAAGAATACCCTGTAGTATCCCACTTGTAAATACAAGATATAGGCACCATTAAAAGCATAGCTTACCCTATACCACATTTCAAGAAATACACTGTCTCATCATAGGAATAAGATGAAGTTTTTATCTCCACGGTGTTTACTCCGAGTTATACATAACTTAGTTGTCCCTTTTGAACCTAGATTTTGGGATCTTCAGTCAACTAGGTTGGGTTACCATTATCTTCACTCATAATTAGTAGGTTTTAAATTAACCTATTCCCCTCGATGAATACATTGTCTCTAGTCATCAAAAATGTTTTCACACGACCTATTTACCAGAGACTCATCATTATTTGTAGGCTTATAACACTATTAAAAATCTATGTAATTTCTTTTCTAATCGTGTCTTCTACAAATCATTTCCAAAAAATCATGTCTTTACAGATTCACGTCCAGATGTGCATGCACTAGTGATTATGTAATTACTCTTTCTTGATATTAGGTTGGCCACCCCTAATCATCTTAGTAACATATCACTATTAATCCTATTAATTACGTAGCTACTTACGCGACATGATTTAGTGGACTTGAAAATCATACGCCCCCACATTTCATGACACATCATTCTCATTGCACGAGAATACACTTAACACAAGTGTTCATGGAAGACCCATCATCCTTTAGATTCTCATGAAACTACAAGAGTTTCTTACTGGGTTCAAACCTAACCACTTGGATTCCAATTAATCCAACTTGCAGTGTGAAGTTACTTTAATCCATAAACTCCTTACGGTTAGAGAGGATTATTCTCACTGCTCATAACTGAATAGTTAATGAACCGACCTTCATTTCCTCAAGATTTGTCCCAAGCACAAATCCAGAATGTCCTCCATGGAAATCTCTGCATCCATGTGGTCTCATCAGAAACGGGACTGAACCCAATATCACCAACTTCGGTTGATGACATTCAGACCACTAAAAACGACCAATGAAGATGTAGAAGTCGCTAAAAGTCTGATGTTTCTATCGGCATTTGTTTATGTCCAAGATTATCAAATCCTTTCCTCCACACCACCAGACCAAATGTTCCAGCGGATAAGGCTCGTTCCTTTCCCCCACATTTCATCGCTATCTTTCTCGGTCTCCGATTATCATGGAACAAGAAACCTGACGCTTGCGGACGCTGATATAATCATGAGACTAAACATGCCAACACACACCATTATGTGCAACGATAAAAAGAGTTTGGGGAGAATTACGAGAGAAATCAGAGAACAATTTAAACATGCATTATGTGCACTCGTGTCTTTTACTAAAAGACATCATTCACATTTTCTCTAAACATGAAATTAGATTGCCATCGAACAAAAACCAAATATTCAAGTCTATGATTTTTCGTTCGATTGAATATTCATCCAATACCATGTGGAAGGATGTCTGCAACATCACCACTTTCAGAATAGCCATGAAACCCAAAATTTCCATTGACTTGATCAGATCTCAATTTCTGTTCGTCAATTAATAATTGGGTTTTGTACTTAACACGGAAAGTTAGGGCCATAGATTCATAATCCTGAAAACACAAGCCTTAATCGGAAACATATATCTCTGTACCGATCCCTACATGACGTATCTTCTCACACAAGACTTGCTATGCCCTTGTATTAAACCTCAAAACAAAAATACGGTGGGATGCGTCTCTTGAAGAGACTAGATTAGTTACTTATCTGTTTGGATATCGCATCTTAACTCGAATGGGAGATTCTCAGAAAGAAAAGGTAGTCCGTTTGCTTCAATTTCTACGGCTACTGCAACTCTTCTCCTCATTCACTGTTCCAATTAGTTCTAATGATCCTGCTTGGAACAAACTGTACAATTTAGTAATGATTTCAATTAATGGCTACAGACAAATTCCAAAAGAACCAAAAAGAGAAAACCAAAATTTAAGCCAGAGATAGTATATGAAAACGACGTTAATTAAATAACGTGGCTTTCAAAACAAACCGTCGGTTGGTGCTGAACACCAAATTGGGATTTGCTTGCTTCCATTTGAAATTAATTAGTTCCCACTGTCACCCAATGGACCAAGCATACAACCTATAGAATAAAAAGAGATAAAGAAACTTTGTGATTCAATTTTCAATTGTAACCGCCGTGGCTCAACTAATCGTCGCCAAATACTAACAGGCACACAGTGTGCAGAAGAAAGGAAGAAAATAAAAAATACTAACAGGCACACAGTGTGCAGAAAAAAGGAAGAAAGTGAAAGAAGATTTCGTCTTAAGATTGTTGGATATTTTCTCCTTTTATGCACCTGACGTTGATCCGAGATACGAACCCAAAGAAACAAAAAGACTAAGAATCTATGTATAGATCGAGTCGAGTATTGGATACTCTGTCCTTAAGACAAAATTCGTCCCATTCCGGTGCTAATGGGTCTTAGTTGAGAAACGTCTCTCAGGATACAACGATCTTTCTTCCTCGAGTAGAAGCACTCCAAACTCAAGGAAACAACGAACCAAATTTAGTGTTTATCTTTCAATACTAGACAACAATGAATGCAAGTGAAAATCATATTTTTGGTGTGTGTTTTTCTTCTATTTAGAAAGAACCATGAATGGGGTTTATATACTTGATAAGTGACTCTTAGGAGAGTCATGTCTCTTCATGGAGAGTCACATCTCCTAGAAAGACTCTTCATAATTTGTAACCAACTTATCCTAAATTCTATTCAATTTTTCCAACATAATAAACAAACAGTACAGTTACCACGCAAAAGTGCAATTTAAATTCATGCTCAACTAGTCAGATACAAAATGAAAACTGACTTAAATAATTCGAAATAGTACGTGTGAGCTGAGTCAGACTTTGACTCGGACATCAGAAAAATAATTTTGACATTAAGAAAAAAAAAAGGAACCAAATTCTCTAGTCAGATTCAAGCCAACATAGTGTCAAACTGGAATCGACAAAATCAACCAGCGTACATTTTACCAACTTTCCAATGATTTTCTCGCAACACTTTTTCAACCCTTAATACAAGACTTGAGTACAAATTTGGTCATCGATTATTTATGTTGTCAGAGAAGTGGGAATTATAAGATTAAAGTAAAACGCTCAAAATGTAAAAGAGGATGGATGGACCTGTTGCTTAATGGATCTAATCGAGCTAGCCATAGAATTTGATTTTGATTGAATATCACTTGTTAGTGTGTGTGTGTTAAGTGTAGTTTAGCAGATGTTGCATTCTGGAGTTGTGTACAACATTATTCGTCTATTATGCACATGAAAATCACTTCGGTGCATATATAAATGTTCATAAACTTCCCTATGGTGGAGATTTACATTGTCAGTTGTTGATTTGAGGAGCTAAAGTATTCGTTCCCCATTTAAAAAATAAAAAAACAAATTAAAGGAAAAAATTTGAAAACCATATTTAAAAATGTTTTAAGAAATACATTAACTGGTAAAGTTGTTTACAAGTATTTAATAGTTATCTCTCAAGAAGTTGTTTTAATAGTTACCATATTAAAAAATGTCAACTTGTTGTGGACCAAGCAATCTTATCACATTTTATTTCAAGATTGTGTGGGTATCTCGTATCCGCCACAAGTTATAAATTAAATTTTTTTTAATAAAATTCATGTTTCAAAAAAAAAAACTTTTATGATGAAAAGGAAAAGTTGGTAAAAAAGCTTTTAAAAGTCACTTTTAAAAATTACTTTCTGATAGCCTATTTGGATGCAGAAGTAGAAGTCAGAAGCAGAAGTCAGGAGTCCAGATTTTTTGCTTCACAAAAAGTCGACTTTTCTGCTTCTGGAAATCATTCTGAAATTTTATACCCAAAGTGACTTCTTATTTTTTGATTTCTAGAAATCAAAAAATTACTTCTGGATGTGTATCCAAACGCGATATGAAGCATATTTTTAAATTCCACTCGTCCCATGAAAAGTTGCTACAAAGTTGCCTAGGGTGATATACTATACGTATATACATAATGTGGTATTTACAACTTCCTGACCTGACAATGATTTTCTGTATATTCAAGGTACATGCTATTCATCACCAGAGAAGATCCTTTTCTTGTTTTCTTTGAGGAGGAGAGCATCTCTTGGGTCTATGCTCTGTAGAACCATCGGGAAGATGCCAAAGTGTATGGGTTAGGTCCGTGGTTTTACCTTGCCGTACAGTCAGAAAAACGGCACCATCATTTTCCGAGGAGTAAAATCTAGTCAGGGTCCCACGGGTTGAGTAACTTTTTAGAGTTTTTTACATTTACTGTTTCACCGTAAAAACATGATACATACTCAAGAAATTCAAGATTCTAGCAGGTTGCAACTACTTTAATTTGAATGACAACAAACATATTATCTGTGAGCATGAGAGAAGCTTAAATGGTGTGCTCATATTCATTCATCTATTATAAATAGCAGTTGCATTTCGTCGTTAATAAAATTAGAATTGGTTGGTAAGCCGGTTTCAAATAGGTGTTTTTGAGCATTTTTTTCCGTCAGTTATTTTACGACCAAAAGTTGGTGAGATGATGGAGAAAATTGGAAAGATAGATGATCAAACATAAGAGATAAAGAATTGATACTAATCTAATGCTAACTTTTGAGAATATTTGATGCATGATTGTATCAGATATCAAGCATGAAGAAGACGTATCTGACAATCCACCCTCTGCCAGTGTATGACACAAATGTTAACCTTTAATTTTTTGCTCTTTCAGCTGAGGGATTCAATGAAATGTGATATCATTTGGATTAAATTATAACTAGACAAACTGGCTCTCAAAACACTTAATCTGGACAAGCATTAAACTCACCTGTTGCATTTCAATGACCTAGATAAATATCCGGCTTCTTCCTCTCCCATACACTCCTGCCAAGCTCAAGTTCTTGAGTTTCAGAACCAACCCTTCAACCACCAGTTTTCTTTTTGGTTGGGGCCTTTTTCTAGGGCGCCATCGCCCAAGTTCATTTTCTTTGTCTTCCCTTAATTTCTTCTTGTTGCTTTTCACCCCCATTTTCTTCGTCACTATTGTTACCATCACCCGATTCACCAGCAATGAGTTTTTCCTTTAGGGATATTGTTTCGAGATTTAAATTTTCTTTTGCAAGTAGCAGCTGTTGGACTTTTTCATTCATGCATTTCTCAATTTCAATAATTTGTTCTTGAAGATGCAAGATCCCAAATTCTGATTGTGATAAAGTCTAGATTCCAACTTAGAGACTTTTCACTCGAACCCATTTTGCTAAAGGAGTAAAGAAGAATGAAGAACATGACCCATATGTCAAAAAAACTCATAAAGAACAGTGCCATTTATTAGTACTTCGATAAATATGAAATCAATTAATATACTAATATTGATGCCATGTACATCCAGCAAAGTCTGCTCAATTCCATTACACAATGAAATCAAATATTGTTGGTAATTAGCAGATGTTCCCCTTACTTATTCGTCATACATATATAAATCTCTTGGTAAACAGATGTCACCTCAAATATATATCTAAGCCTGCTAGTATGCAACCACATAATTGGAAATTAGAGACTATACTAAATCAAGATTGGTTTTACCTAGGTCCTTCATTTAAACATTGTCTTGAAGTCTTGCGACAATAGAAGAAACATCAGATGTATCAAAAAATAAATATAAAAAACCGTATCAAACAACTCTACCACGAACAAATTGATGAGGGCAGAATCACAGGTTTAACAAGCTGTCCTTAACACATTAAATCGCGGGTATACTCTAAAGTAATGCTAAACCCCAACGTGCGAAGATGTGTCCAGGATAAGACTGCCCGATATAACTTGTATTATCACAATACAAGTTACCCACTCTTAAACTCAACAACGGGAATGGAAGTAAAACGCCGAACGAAAATAAAAGCAAGAAGATGAAGAAAAGTAGACCTAGAGATGGTCGCTGCTTGTGTGTTTTGAAAAGATATTTTCGAGTTGTATTTATAGGAAAATTAACTTGCAAATCAAGTTTGGTTTAGGTGTTTTCTTATAAAACGAGTTTTGTTTCTTGTAAAACAATTAAACACAAAAAAGAATTTTTTCCATAAATAAAACTCTTAAATAAATTATTTATCAAGTTAAAAACTTGCAAAAAATAATTTCAAGTAGACACGGACTTGGTGCTTGGTACACGCGCATGAGCATGGGTCGAAACCAAACGGCGCAGATGATTCAACAGCCCCCTCTCCATCACATCTCAGAGGATTCACAGAGAATGGATCAGCAACATATGTTTCAAGTGATAATCTGTTACTTGATTTCTTCTTCCATGTAGTCCCCAAAGACTAGAATCAGCATGGAAACACGATCCATTAACAACTTTGAAGTTGATATGTAACTTGAGAGGTGTGAGAGGTACTGGTAAATCAGATAAAGAAGGGTTTTATGCTTCCGCGTTATGGCTTCACAAGAATCATCCTAAAACCCTAGCTATTAATCTCAAAACGATGGCTGATTTTGGGTACTTCAAAGAGTTACCTGAGATTCTATTTAGATTACACGAAGGGATTAGCATCCGAACAGAACGAAAGAATCAATGGAAGATTGAGCAATTCATTTTTCCAGTTGATCCAGAAACTGGGAAACTTTTTTATAAGAAGAATTCACATCAGAAAGTGTATTATTCGGATTCTGAAGATGAAGATGAGAACGAAGAAAAGCCAAAGATTGTTGCTGGTGCATTGTTGCCTCATGAGATCATTGCTTCTTTGGACGACGAGGAGAATAATGGTGATTGTAATGTTGCGAAGATGCAATGGAGACGAATGGTGGATGATTTGTCCAAGATTGGAAAGCTAAGTGATTGTCTTGTAATTGCTGATGTGTCTGGTAGCATGTCAGGGACACCAATGGACATTGCTGTAGCTCTTGGTTTGTTAGTTTCTGAGATGAGTCAAGATCCATGGAAAGGAAAACTAATCACCTTCAGCGAAGATCCTCAACTACACAAAATTGAAGGTGACAATCTGAGATCGAAGACAAGATTCATTAGACGTATGGACTGGGGAGGTTCGACAGATTTCCAGAAGGTGTTTGACCAGATATTGTTGTTGGTGTCTTGCAACAACAGAAGAAACGTCAGATGTATCAAACAATAAATATAAAGAACCGTATCAAACAACTCTACCACGAACAAATTGATGAGGGAAGAATCACAGGTTCAACAAGCTGTCCTTAATACATTAGTTCGCGGGTATACTCTAAAGTAATGCTAAACCCCAACGTGCGAGGATGTGTCCAGGATAAGACTGCCCGATATAACTTGTATTAGCACAATACAAGTTACCCACTCTTAAAATCAGCAACGGGGATGAAAGTAAAACGCCGCACGAAAATAAAAGCAAGAAGATGAGAAAAGTAGACCTAGAGATGGTCGTTGCTTGTGTGTTTTGAAAAGAGATTTTCGAGTTGTATTTATAAGAAAATTAACTTGCAAATCAAGTTAGGTTTAGGTTTTTTCTTACAAAACGAGTTTTGTTTCTTGTAAAACAACTAAACACAAAAAAGGAATTTTTTCCATAAATAAAACTCTTAAATAAATTATTTATCAAGTTAAAAACTTGCAAAAAATAATTTCAAGTAGAAACGGACTTGGTTCTTGGTACACGCGCATGGGCATGGGTTGAAACATGTATTTTTCTCCCCACCTGCTCCACCCACATTGTTTTACAACATATCCATGAGAACATGGTAATATAGTGGAGCACCTCTTTAGTTTTCCACAATGTGGGACTAAAGGTTCCATTTCATTCACTCAAAAATGAGTGAGTATCCTTAGACCCTTAGGACATGAGATCAAACCACACCAAGACCAAAAAATCATTTATTAAATAACTCATTTTCTCCAACAATCTCCCACATGAATGAAATCTCGGCAAAAAACGAAAAATCAGAGAACTGAAAATACCATTTAGGCAAAGGTGTCCATGAGGTCTTGAACCTTGCTTAGAGAGAAGTTACCGGAACTACTAGCTAGACAGTGAACTATGTCTTGAACTGCTAGCGTTTGGTGTAATTCAAATAACAACCATGCATGATATCTTCCAAGTGTTGCTAAGTTTGTGTCGTTTTGTCCATTTTAGCCCTGGACATATCCTGTTTCTCAAAATGCTTTAGAGAATCGGCTCCATTCTCATTGGAAGCGACCCACTTCCTCATTCAGATAGGTGAGTTCCATCAAGAGTGTTTACTGCTACACCCCACTTCAATCTTAAATTGAAACTATAGAACTCATTAAGACTTAATTAAAAGTCATCCTCCACATGCAGTCACACTATCACATCAACACCATAGGGAAGGGACAGAGAATGAAATTCTCTGATAGTGTTTACCTTTACCCACCATAAATTAGTTGTCTCATTCGAAACCTTGTTATTGGAATCTCCAGTCAGCAAGGTTGAGTATCCTTCATGGAAAGGTTAATTATTTGAGCCTAAGCCCCATCCCCTTCGATGCTTTACTAACTATCTCCTTGGGCAAACCTTTCGTCGAAGGGTCCGCGATATTCTCCTTGGACCTTGTCCAATCTATGAAAATAACGCCTGCGGAGATTAGTAATTTCAAAGATAATGGCAACTGCAAGATCAAACTTAGCTTGTATAAAGACTAATCTCTTTATTGATGTTTAGAAAATCACTCAAAACTAAACACAAGCTCTAATATTGTTCTTATGATCAACCACAACTTTGGTGATCATATATATATAGAACTATGAATTCCTTTTCCTAGTCTTATTACCTTATTACATGTCTTTCCTTTTCTTAGAACTAGATGACTTCTAATTCCCTTAAGATTACATCAATTTCCTAATCTTGTCCTAACCAGCTTGTTAGTGACTTCTATGTTGAAGTTTAACCAACATTCTCCCCGTTAAGCTTCAACCTTACCCGTGACATATCTTGTACTCCAATCATTTGTCTCATTTCTTCAAACTTGATCCGAGCTAATGCCTTTGTCAATATATCTGCTTTCTGCTCAGTTCCTGGTATGTTATCAACGTTGATAATCTCCTTCTCGATACATTCCCTTATAAAATGATATCTCTTGTGAATGTGTTTAGTCTTACCATGAAAAACAGGATTCTTTGTGAGTGCTATTGCAGATTTATTATCAATCTTGATGAGAACTTTTTCAGGTTATCTTCCTTTGATTTCACCCAACAGTTCTTGAAGCCATATTGATTGTTTAGCTGCTTCTGTTGCGGCCATGAACTCAGCTTCACATGATGACAGAGCTACTGTGTCTTGCTTCTGTGAGCACCATGTGATAGGTGCTTCTCCTAGATAAAATATATGACCAGTTGTACCTTTTCCATCATCTTGGTCAATATTATGACTGCTGTCACTATACCCAACAATTCCTTTTGATCCTCCTCGACCATACTTCAATCCACAGCTGATTGCTCCTCTTAGATATCTCAATATCTGCTTTATTACATCACCATGAGACTTGCGCGGACTCTGCATATAACGGCTTGCTACTCCCACAGATAAAGCCAAATCTGGTCTTGTGTGTAATAAGTATCTTACGCATCCAACATTTCTTCTATAACTCGTTGAATCAATCTCTGCTTCTTCTTGTGCCTTTGAAACTTTAAGTCCAAACTCCATTGGTATCTTAGTTGGATTACAAGTTTCAAGTCATGCTTCTTTCAGAATTCTCCTTGCATAAGCTTCTTGTTTAATCTGAATCCCATCTGGCTTATCAACTAGAAACCAAGTCTTGTTTTTGTTGATTGAAATAATTTCTTCTCTACATGCTTGTGTCCATTTAGTCGAGACTTTTGCTTCCTGAAAATTCCTTGGTTCATCATTAACAGAAAGTAGCATAATCTCACATTCTTCTGCAGCTTGAAGAACATAATCCTCCAGATACTGAGGCTTTTGAGTTTTTCTTGTTGATTTTCGCAGTGGAATGGGTTGAGTTATTTCATCGATCTCCTCCTCCTCTTCTTCTTCTTCTTCTTCTTCTTCTACTTCTTCGTTATTCTCATTGTTTTCAATATTCTCTTCTTCTTCTTGATTATCATAGTGATTCTCTTTAGTGTTGATGGTTATGGGTCCTTCTCCTTCATCAATTATTTGACCCCATCTCATGTGAAACATTCCTGGATCCCTACTTGGTCCATCATTAGTTTCTTTCCAGTTCCAGTTTTCTTTTTCATCGAATACCACATCTCGACTCACTATTACTCTTTTCGTTGTTGGATTGAATAATCTGTAAGCTTTGGATCCATGCTCAATTCCTAGATGCACAAGAGTATGAGATCGATCATCCAGTTTCTTAAGAGTTGCAGAATCAACTTTTGCGTATGCTTTGCAACCAAACACTCTTAAATGATCTATGTTTGGTTTTCTCTTTCGCAAACTTTCATATGGAGTCATGTCTTTCAGAGATTTCGTAGGTATCCTGTTTATTAGGTATGTGGAGTGTCGTACAGCTTCTCCCCATAGATAATTAGGTACCTGCATAGATTTTAATGAACTTCTCGTCATCTCCATTAGAGTTCGGTTTCTTCTCTCCACCACTCCGTTTTGTTGTGGTGTAATAGGACCACATAAATCAGCATGAAGAAGCTCTAATGGCTTTCAGGCTCTGAATGTTGTTTCTTTTGGAAAACCTTGACGCGTTTGTTTCCCAATTAAACATGATTCACAGATCCTTGATTCATCTTTAACTGTGGTAGTCCTCGAACCATCTTGTTATGAGACATTGCCTTTAAAGTTCTAAAGCTTATGTGTCATAATCTTGCATGCCACTTCCATGTCTGATCTTCCAGTCTCATATTCAGACACAATGGACGTCCAATCATGAGACTTATCTTGTAGAGTCTATTCTGTGAGCGTGAGACTCTAACTAAAAGTCTTCCACTTGGGTCATGAACTGTTAGAAAATCTTGTCACATTCTAACATCACATCCAACTTCTGTAGCTTGTCCTAAACTTAGAATGTTGTTTTGTAAGTTTGGGATTAAGTTTATGTTTGTGACAAGCTTCTGTTCTCCGGTCTTGCTCTGAAATAGAATTGATCCTTTCCCTTCAATTTCTACATAAGATCCATCCCCAAACATCACTTTTCCTTTGATTTTCTCGTTGAGTTCAGAGAAATAATGTTTCTAACCAGTCATGTGGTTGCTGGCTCCGTTATCTAAATACCAGATTCCTTCTTCTCCATCCTTTGATTCGTAGTTCTTTGGTATTAGTTTCCCTTCGTATAAGAATACAACTTCGTGCATGAAAAGAGTTGTATCTGCTTCCCTTGTTTCATTCTTATTTGCTTCTTCCATCTTTTGTATTCTTTCAGGGCATACAGAGGAGAAGTGTCCTGGTTTATCACATCTGTAACAAATAGTGTTTGATTTATCCTTCTTTTCTTTCCCTTGGTTTTGATCATTCTGACTTGTTGTTCTATCTTGTGAGTTAAACCTTCCTCCCCTTCCTCGGCCTCTGTTTACTCTACCACCTCTTCCACGACCTCTTCCTCTTGTCGCAGAGTTTTGTTGGTAAAGTTTGTGTACAAGAGTTTTCCTTGAGTTTCTCCATTGTTTTCTTCATCAAGGATTCTCTCTTCATATGCTTTCAATCTTCCAATTATATCTTCATAGCTAGTCTTCTTTAAATCTAAGACTTGTTCGAGAGAAGCTATGATATGAATATACTTGGATCTTGGTAAACTATTGAGAAACTTCTTTACCAGTTTAGTGTCTTTCATCTTCATTCTTTCAAATTCAGACATTAAGTTTTGCAGACGGGCTTCTTTAACTCGATCAGCTCCGAGATTACGTGCCTTTATTGCATCCCAATTTTTTTTTGAAGTTTCCTGTTCACCAACTTGTAGAACAAGACATTCTGGTATTGCTTGAAAGAGTAATCCAATGACAACATTGTTTTTGTCTGGGTCCAATGTATCAGGATCAATTGTTTCCCAAACTTTGTAGATTTTCATCAATACCTTCATTCTCATGGCCCATACTGTGTAGTTTGTGGCGTTGAGGATTGGAACTTGTATTGATGGTGGTGTGAACTGTTTTGCACCCACAATGGTGGTTTCGGTTTCCATGGCTCAGAAACAAGCTCTGATACCAATTAATGGCAACTGCAAGATCAAACTTAGCTTGTATAAAGACTACTCTCTTTATTGATGTTTAGAAAATCACTCAAAACTAAACACAATCTCTAATCTTGCTCTTATGATCAACCACAAATTTGGTGATCATATATATATAAAACTATGAATTCCTTTTCCTAGTCCTATTACCTTATTACATGTCTTTCCTTTTCTTAGAACTAGATGACTTCTAATTCCCTTAGGATTACATCAATTTCCTAATCTTGTCCTAACCATCTTGTTAGTGACTTCTATGTTGAAGTTTAACCAACAAAAGAATCATGTCTTCTACGCATATGTATAGACTTTCCATTGTAGAAGTTATTCTTAGCTCTACCTATTGCAGATTTGCTGTCACAATGTATTATGGAATCAACATAATGAGACTGACTCAGACTATAGCCATTAAAAGTTTTTCTAATCTTCATCCCTAATATGACATCATCGGGGCCTAAGTCTTTCATGTCAAAGTTATCATTCAACATTTTCTTAGTGGTATTAATAACATCCATGTTTGTACCTAGTATAAGCATATCATCAACATACAAGCATACAACCACACAGGCATCCTTGACAAGTTTAGTATAAATACACTTATCAGATTCATTAATTCTAAAACCACTAGAAATCATCACATGATCAAACTTCTCATGCCACTGTTTAGGTGCTTGTTTCAATCCATACAAAGATTTCTTCAGTTTACAAACCTTCTTATCACAACCTTTAACTACAAAGCCTTCGGGTTGTTCCATACAAATTTCTTCATCTAATTCACCATTCAAAAACGTTGTCTTTACATCCATTTGATGTATCTGTAGGTTATGGACAGAAGCTATAGCAATTAACATCCTAATGGAGCTAATTCTACTTACTGGTGAATATGTATCAAAGAAGTCTATACCTTCTATCTGTTTATAGCCTTTCGCTACCAACCTAGCCTTGTATTTTTCAATAGTTCCATTTATATTACGTTTTCTCTTGAAAATCCATTTCACTAATTGAAGCTTCTTTCCACCACAGAGCTTCAGGAAAAGTCATGGATTCTTTATAAGTCTGAGGATCAGACTCGGCTAGGTATGTAATGCAACCAGGATAGGTTTTCTTAGTTTTGACCCTTTTACCTCTTCTAGGTTCTATTTCTGATTCATTTTCCTCTAAAGGTAATGACTGACTGGATGATGGAAATTCTAGGGTATCATCTAAACATCTCTTTCGAGAATCACGTTTCATAGGAAAAACATTCTCAAAGAACTCAGCATCCCTAAACTGATAGTATTCAACCCTATGTCAGAAATTTCAGAACTCACAACCATAAACCTATGAGCATTAGAATGCTCAGGATACCCTATAAAAACATAATCAACGGTTTGGGTCCTATCTTATTTGTCTTAAGAGGAGGGATGTACACCTTTTTCAAGCACCCCCACACTTTGAATTAATCATAAGATGGTTGTTTACCTTTCCATAACTCATATGGAGTTTTATCTGATCCTTTAAAGGGTACTATGTTCAGGATGTAATTGGCTGAGAGGATAGCCTCCCCCCACAAATTCGAAGGTAATCCTGAACTAATCAACATGGCATTCATCATATCCTTAAGGGTACGGTTCTTATGTTCAGCTACACCATTGGATTGAGGTGAATAAGGGGATGTAGTTTCATGTATTATGCCATGTTCTTCACAGAAATCTACAATAGGAATTAGATACTCACCACCACGGTCATACCTAAAAGTTTTAATGGTAGCATTCAATTGGTTTTCAACTTCACGTTTATATATCTTAAAGGCTTCTAAGGCATCGTCCTTCCCTCTAAGCAAATAAACCTGACAGTACCTCATACAATCATCTATAAAAGTGAAAAACCATTTCATACCACCTCTAGTTTGAACTGACTTCATGTCAACTACGTCTGAATGAATAAATTCGAAGGGTTTAGTGTTTCTCTGGACATTCTTCCTGAATGATTTCTTAGCATGCTTAGATTCTACGCAAATCTCACACTTATGACTTTTATCTAAAGTGAATTTGGGTATGCAGCCTACGCTAGCCAGTTTATGCATTGATTTGTAATTTACATGACCAAGTCTACCATGCCAAACATTCGATGACACACACATGTAAGCAGAAGAATCATTCAATTTCACTTCAGGACAGGTTACATTAAGTTTGTAAAGACCCCCAGTCTTATAACCCTTACCCACATAATCATTGCCCTTAGTTATTATAAGTTTTCCAGACTCAATTGCAACTTTAAAACCCTTATCATCTAAAACAGAACAAGAAACAAGATTTTTGCAGATGTCTGGAACATGAAGAACTTCATTCAATGTGAGAGTCTTTCCAGATGTGATCTTCTGACCGACCTTTCCTTTTCCTGCAACCTCTGATGCAGATGAGTTACCCATAAAGAGTTTCTCGCCTTCCCCTACCCTCTGGTAGGAGGTGAACAGATCTCTATTCCCACAAACATGTTTGGTAGCTCCAGAGTCTACCCACCAGTCCATCACATTGGTCACCAAATTAACTTCAGACACTACAACAGAAAACTCATCCTTTTTCTTTTCAACCAAGTTAGCATTATTCTTCTTGTCCTTACGATGTCTACAGTGAACTGCCATATGGCCAATAACTCCACACGCATAACAAGCACCCTTAATTTTAGTAATGCTAGACTCTGGTTTTCGAAACATACCTTTCTTGGGAGGATCACGCTTAGAGTTATGATTGTTACTCTCACCTTTTCCATCTTTGGAAGATCTATGTTCAGTCATATGAGCTTTATTACTCATGTTCCTTGCAGAAGACACGTTCTTATCTTTGGAGCACAGCAACTCTTCCACTTGAATCTTCTTCCATAATTCAACCATGTTGATCTCGCCAGTTTCATGTCTTAGCTTTTTCTTGTACTCAGACCAGGAAGTTGGTAACTTCTCAATTACCGCAGATACTTGAAACGTCTCATCAATGACCATACCTTCAGCAAGAATCTCATTAATAATCTGTTGAAATTCGAGGAATTGATCAACAACAGGCTTATCATTCGTCATCTTGAAGTCCATAAACTTCGCCACCATAAATTTATTGCTCCCTGCAGTCTCCGCTTGATACTTTGCTTCTAACGCAGTCCACAAATCATAAGCACTAAAATTTTCTTTAGCATTGTAAAAATCATACATCGTATCTTCCAAACCATTCATGATATGATTTTTCGCCAGAAAATTACACCGCTTGTTATACGATCACCTCCTCAGTTAAAGCTTCAACATTCATCAATTTATCATGTGGAACAGGTACTAATCCAGTTCATGATGGCTTAGATAAAACAACATCTTGGATTTCCATCTCTTGAAATCCTTTCCATTGAACTTCTGTGGTCTTTCAACGTCGTTTTTTCCCATTGTTACAAGGAATAATAATGTGTTAAGATTGTTGGAGTCTTGCAACAATAGAAGAAACGTCAGATGTATCAAACAATAAATATAAAGAACCGTATCAAACAACTCTACCACGAACAAATTGATGAGGGAAGAATCACAGGTTCAACAAGTTGTCCTTAACACATTAGTTCGCGGGTATAGTCTAAAGTA
This sequence comes from Papaver somniferum, assembly GCF_003573695.1. Lineage (NCBI taxonomy): Eukaryota > Viridiplantae > Streptophyta > Magnoliopsida > Ranunculales > Papaveraceae > Papaver > Papaver somniferum. The sequence goes on from NC_039366.1 coordinate 38,888,299, forward strand.
ATGCTAAACCCCAACGTGCGAAGATGTGTCCAGGATAAGATTGCCCGATATAACTTGTATTAGCACAATACAAGTTACCCACTCTTAAACTCAGCAACGGGGATGAAAGTAAAACGCCGCACAAAATAAAAGCAAGAAGATGAAGAAAAGTAAACCTAGAGATGGTCGCTGCTTGTGAGTTTTGAAAAGAGATTTTCGAGTTGTATTTATAGGAAAATTAACTTGCAAATCAAGTTAGGTTTAGGTTTTTTCTTACAAAACGAGTTTTGTTTCTTGTAAAACAATTAAACACAAAAAAAGAATTTTTTCCATAAATAAAACTCTTAAATAAATTATTTATCAAGTTAAAAACTTGCAAAAAATAATTTCAAGTAGAAACGGACTTGGTGCTTGGTACACGCGCATGGGTTAAACATGTATTTTTCGTCCCACCTGCTCCACCCACATTGTTTTACAACATATTCATGAGAACATGGTAATATAGTGGAGCACCTCTTTAGTTTTCCACAATGTAGACTAAAGGTTCCATTTCATTCACTCAAAAATGAGTGAGTATCCTTAGACCCTTAGGTCATGAGATCAAACCACACCAAGACAAAAAAATCATTTATTAAATAACTCATTTTCTCCAACACATTGATCAGGTCTCCAACTATGTCATCATCTTTGACCGATCTCTCCATCTTGATAGTACTGTCATCAGTAGAAATAGCATTCAGTGCAACAGGCTGATATCCCACTATGCGGTGATCATCTTTGACCAAGCTCTGCAACTCCAAACTTCCAGTACAACTTGGATTTAATGCAACAGATTTATCACCGAGATCATAACTACCAAGATGATCATACAAAAGCTTCTTATCAACCACTTCATTGTGATGACTCTTACAAGCATAGTAGAAGACGCTCTGAACTAATAGCCCCGTGAGATTAACTGCCACCAGCATGAACAAACACAGCAATCCCAACAAAATCTTAACCATGAAATGTATATGAGCCTCCACCGTAAACAAAAACATATATTCTATCATCCATGTAGCCCCCAAAAACAAATTTTCAAGTCCGAAAGCAATAAAAGTTCTCCCTCGTAAAAGTTGTGTACTCTTCTTCATGGCTGCCAACCCATAACCGTTAGGTTCAAGAACAGAAATCACACTTGCTAAATGCCATTGAGCTGTCACATAGATATGAACAAGATCGTATATGGTTCCAAATATGATCTGAAACCCCAAGAAGAGAGCTACATTAATATTTTTCGCAGCCAAGAAAGACATAGGAACGTAGTAGGCCAAGTAGCTGACTAGCATGAGACATAGAACATAAAAGAAGGTTATGATAAGATGTTTAAATATGCGAGGAACCGCAAACAGAGTCGGGATAAATGAGACGGATTTTGATGCATAGAGAGAAGCTACCGTGAAGACCATAGCGGAGGTAGATAGAAGAGAGAAGAGGAAGAGAACAAGAATGTAGAAGAATTCATGAATGGAGTAAGTGCGGATGAACTGTTTATACGAAGGAGATGAATGATGATCACCGGAAAAGTAATCGGACAAAATGAAGAAGAGGATAAAACTATGAGTTTCGAGTAATAACTGCATCAATGAAAGTGGGAGAATTAGGGTTAAGGTAATCAAAAGGAATTTTATAGGAGATGATCTGGCTGGGATTTTCACTGCTTCCTTGATGATTTGATCCGGTCTGAAGAATTTGATGTCTTCTGCAGCAGTAAAGAGATCCATAATGCTTGTTTAGTTTCACTGGTGAAAGAAAGAGAAGAAGACAAGTATCATTAGTATACAGTGGATCCAATGAAAGGAATTGCTAGGAAACTTCTTGGTTCTTAATCAAGTCAGAGTCGAGTTACCGTGTGGAGTACTAAGAAAATTGATGCTGCATTTGCGAAAATAGTAAATGATTGTAATGGAGGACGGTATTATTATAGCTAATGTAGTGGTGGCAGATGAAGAAATGAATGAAATTAAGATGGGTTTGGAAGTATCATGAAATTAAGAAATGCATGTAATTAAGATGTACATTAATTAGTAGGGTCTAGAAATCAAAGGCTGGTTCTTTTAGCAAGGGAACCATGTGAAAGTTTACTCTGAATTGGGGGGAGGGGTGTGAGTCAGCTCAGAGGCAAGTCACTTGATCAGGTAATGCCATAATTGTTTCTTTGAAAGGTTATAAGGATGCTGGCCTGGACTCCAAAGTCCATCCCAAACAAAACAAAAAAATACAGCATTTTATTTCATATCGGTAACCTACCTCCTGCGAACAAACAAACAGGACAAAAGAAATGTAAAAACAAATAGGGACTTTAGGTGGCCTACTAAGTTAATTTTGTAGAAAGTAACCTAGTTAGTGTGAGAAATGGAGAGAGAAGCAGCGGACTATCCGCTGTATTTGGAGAGGAAGATTTTCTTTGTGTCAATGGATTCTCAAGGTATAGGTATGAGAATGGAGGAAAAGAAGCGTGGAGGCTTTAGATCGTGGATGGATTTCTCCGTTGAGATCACAAACTGACTGGTCTCAGTTCTGGAGGAGGCAATGGCACCAGGAGGGATGAAAAAGAAATGGCCAAAAAGAGAAGGCGAATCCTCTTTCTTGTGTGAGATTAGGGTTAATGATGAGGGAAGATACCTTCTAATTTCTAGAGTAAGGTGGGGTGATTCAAAATCATTCGCAATCTGTGTTCTGAGTGGTGATAATGGTTATTATTGGGCAGTCCTTTGCAAGGAAATAAACAGACTGTTGAAGAAGCATAATCTCATCAAAAAGCCGATTCAAAACATTCCATCAAGATTGGAGTTTGCAGATCAATTTCCAAGGAGAGGGGTAGTAAGCAACAACAATCTTACGAAGGTATAGTTCGTGTGGAGGGAGAGGCACGATGGCAGAAGGTAGCAAGAGAGATTAGGAGGCAAATGGAGTGGGAGTCCTTTATTAATATGGAGATTGTGGATGATCACGCAGCCAAAATTATTTTAAACAAAGACTATTGGATCGATCTTTGGAAGCCCCAAAAACTTTTTGTTGATATGGCGGTCGTGCATCTTTCAGAGGCTACGGGGGAAGGAGAAATTCATGTCAGGTCTGCTTTAGAAACTGAGAGTCAAACCCAGAGGGAGAAACCCTTGTCAGATAAAATCATCCCACTACAAGCCCTATCAAAGTATGGTAAGTGGTTGAAGATCAGAGGGATTCCTCAGAGGTTTTGGAGCTCAGATTTATTTAAGAAGGTGGGGGATCTGTTAGGTGGCCTTATTGAAGTTTCCACAAGCTCTCTCAAACTGACGAGCTACAAATTCTTCAGAATCAAGGTCAAAGGTGATTTTTCTATGATCCCGGCGGTTCTGAAGGTTGAAGATGGAGACCAAGTTTGGGCGACATCAGTGGAATGAGATTTCAAATTCGAGCCGCAAATCAGGGCGTCAATGGAGGAATATGTTAGGCTACTTGCTAATTTGGATTCCAGATTTTCAAAGCCAAACCATAATCCTATTATTTTGGAGTCGGCTTCTTCGGAGCAGCTGACTAGACAAGGAAGCGGTACGAAATCTTTTGTTGCTGGACCCAAAAGAGGTTTAACACAAGACCCAGTCTTTAGAAAGAATAATCAGGGAGTTAATAGATCTTCCTTTGCATGGTGGAGACTTCACATGGAGTAATAAGAAAAGTGACCCTTTGCTTTGCAGGATAGATAGATGTTTGGTTTTCTCTCTTTTTGATGAACGTTTTAATAGTGCAACTCAAACTGCCCTAATTCGTACGGTTTCAGATCATAATGTTATACTTCTGGATTTACACCCATCAACAAAACCTCATTCTAGCTTTAAGATTGAGAATCATTGGTTGGAGCATCCAGATTTCCTTAAACTGGTGGAGGTGTGGTGGAATTCTCTTGATTTTGTTGGCAATCTAGGGTACGTGCTGTTTAAGAAACTCCAGAACCTAAAATTTTTCATAAAAAACTGGAGCAGAGAAACTTTTGGTTCGGTCAGAAGAGAGGAGGAGGAGCTTATGAAGAAAATTCAAATTCTGAATTTGGCGGAAGAATCATCTCTATCTTCTTCTCAGCTAGGCGAAAGAGCGGCTTTATTGCATTCTTTAAACAATGTAAAGATCACCAGAGCCAGAATGGCTTATCAAAGAGCGAAGGTGAAGGGTTTTGAGTATGGAGATAAAAACACAAGCTATTTTCACAAAATTGCTAGTGGTAAAAGAAGACGTAACCTTTTAACAAAACTGGAGGTGAATGGGGATGATGTTTTTAATCAACAAGTTATCAAAAAGGAAATCCACGACTTCTACACAGGTTTGTTTACTGCCGAGAATACTGTAAATCCTACTTTTGCTAATATGGAGTTTAGGAACATCGATGCAGCATAGCAGAGTTGGCTGGAAAGGGCGTTTGAAGAAGAGGAGGTGCTTAAAGAAGTTAAGATGAGTGGAGCTAATAAGACGCCAGGTCCGGATGGATACAACCTCGAGTTTTATAAAGCATGCTGGGATGTCTTGAAGAATGATGTGCTTGCTGCGCTGAATGAATTTCACTCAACATGGACCTTAGATTGGAGACTCAATGTCTCTTTCTTGAAGCTGATTCCAAAGAAGGAAGATTCAACCACGGTGAAGGACTTTAGACCTATGAGTTTGATTAGAAGCTTCTACAAAATTCTCTGTAAGTTATTGGCTGAGAGGATGAAGGTGGTTATGCCGGATTTAATCTATAATGCATATGGAGCTTTCATTAAAGATAAACAGATATTGGACGTAATTATGATTGCTAATGAACTGATTGATAGAAGATTGAGACAACAAAATCCTGGTATTATGTGCAAAATTGATATGCAAAAGGCTTTCGATAATGTAAGCTGGCCATCTCTCTTTTCTATTTTGAAGAAGAATGGATTTGGGAGTAAGTGGATTAAGTGGATGGAATGGTGCGTTACGGCTGCGAGATTCTCTATCCTTGTCAATGGGGAAGCAACTAATCTAATTAAGCCAACCAAAGGAATTCGTCAAGGCGACCCCTTTTCACCCTTCCTTTTCCTGTTGGTGGTGGAGGTGTTATCTATGCTTATCAATAATGCGCCTGCTCAAGGTAAGTTTAGTGGCTTCTAGGTGAAGGAAGGTGGTACCGTTGTAACTCACTTACAGTTCGCAGACGATACAATTATTTTTCTAGATGCTACTTCAGTTGAGGTAAGACGACTTTTAATCATTCTTGCGGTTTTTGAGATTCTAACTGGTCTTCGTTTAAATCTTGAGAAAAGCACGATGATTAGCATAGCAGCAGATGCTTTGGTGGGTGATTTAGCGCTGGAGTTGGGATGTAGGGTCGAGACAATCCCATTTACGTATTTGGGTATGCTCATTGGTTCAAATAGGCGTAGTGATTTAATTTGGGAGGTGATCATTCAAAGGATGCATAAGAAACTTGCACCATGGAAGAGAAAAATTTTAAACAAAGCGGGTAGGGTGGTTCTAATATAGAGCTCACTTGAGAGTCTTGCGGTATACTTCATGTCTCTGCATCATATGTCTGCCTCAGTTGAAAAGAAATTGAACTCTATCATGAGACGTTTCCTATGGGGTGAAGAGGAAGGGAAAAAGAAGATGAGTTGGGTTTCTTTCAAGAGGATTTGCAAGCCGAAGAGGAAGGGTGGGTTAGGTATACGTAATTTGAGATTGGTTAATAAATCTCTGTTGGCGAAATGGCACATACGGTATTGCAAGGAGAAAACAACACTTTGGAGAAGAATAGTCTGTGAAAAACAAATGCTGAAGTTGACTGCCTGCTACCACTACAAGTCAGATAATCGACAGGGAGAAGCATGTGGTTTGATATCCTTAGAGATAGTAAGGTTTTTTATGATTCAGCAAAGGTGCAGGTAAAAGATGGGACTACTTTGCGTTTCTGGCAGGATGCATGGTGCGAGCGAAGGCCGTTAAAGGAGAAGTTTTCGAGGTTATTCAGAATTAGCATGCAGAAGGCAGGATCTGTAGGTGAACTGTGTGGTAATAATGGAGTCTTCCTCTTCAGCAGGGAGTAAAATCAGATGGAGAGAATAGATCTTCTAGAGATGAAGCATGATATCAGAATGGTGGTTTTAGCTATGGGGGAAAGTGACTGTGTGGAAGGAGCGGTGATTTCAAAAGAAATGTATATGAATTTAGTTGGTGGCGATACGGACTGGGAAGGCTACAGGGTTCTGGAAAATAAGAACGTGCCTCCAAAAGTGCTTTTTCTTTTCTGGGCATCTCTCCACAACTCGATCCCAATTCGAGATATACTGCAACAACGGAGGGTAACTATTAGCTCAAATCTATGTCTTTTCTGTGGTAATGAAGTCGAAAAATTGGAACATATGTTCATTAACTGTACAGAGATTGCAAAGTTATGGAGTTTCTTTTTAGCATCATTGAAAATGAACTGGTTCATGCCGCTGCACTTTAAGACGCTGATGTTAGGATGGAAAATGAATAGAGGGAAGACAATGATCATGACGGTATGGAATCTGCTGCCTTTTGCGTTGTGCTGGGAGGTGTGGAATGAGAGAAATAGAAGGGTTCACGGTGGCAGGGCAAAGACCAACTATGAGATGGAGATGGCCATTAAGCAACTGATTCATCTCTGGGGCACAAATACAGATGTTCTTCAAAACCACACTGCTTCGCAAATAATGCATCAGTGGGAGGATATTATGAATTTGTAGAGCTTTAGTTTTTGCTCTTTGAGAAGGTCTTTCGACCTTGTATATACTCTATACATATTCTTTTTTCTTTTTAATATATCCTTTCCACTTCAAAAAAAAAAATTTAGTTAGTGTGGTGTCTAATTTTGTACATCTCACCTTGGTCCATTCTACTGATCCACCAACTTGCGCACTCCACTGATCTACCAACTTGTGGTTAAATCTTAAGAACAATTTTACGTAACCTATGTTTTTTCTAATCAACTGGATATTAATTTGGGGATATAATTTTAAAATAATTTTTAAAAATAAAGAATTGAATTTTTGGTGAAGTATAATATTTTTAATTTTAACTCCTTGAATTAAATTGTGTTCTAGGTGTTCTAAATTTTGAATTGGCAAAATCAACTAATTTACAACAACAAGAGTTCGGTATAGCTAACACGTCTTTTATTCTTTATGGAAGAAAAAGAAAAGTGTCTTCATTGAACAGCTAGACCTTTGCTTATTCCAAAATATAGGGTACCTACTACTAGTAGTAGCTACTACCTAGCCATTTAACTCTAGAATTTAATCATGTCTATGTTCTTTCGAATTGCAAGTAGATAATAACAAAGTTCATAAAGGATCTTGCTTATGAAGTTACTTGAGTATGGTTTGATAAGCTTCCTAGTATCATTGAGAATCATTTGATTCAAGACACTGTACCAGTTTCAGCTTAATCAATTCATAATTTTTTGCATCAAAAAAATAAAAATATATAGAATTTGAATGATTTTCTTTGACTTCGGTCAATGACTTGTAAGACTGAGGGTCAATTTGTGGTCCAAATGCATATTTCTCTAAGCAACAACAATTGTCACCTACGAGTTTGGTGCACTGACTCCAGTCCAAAGGCCGCAATAACCGTATACCTTATAGGCATCAGTAGCAGACCACTCCACTGGCACCTTGAAACAATCCTCAATTCCGTACAGAAAAAACTTCAATTAATACTGTACATGTTCTATTGAAGTTGAGAAAAACTTTTAAAAGTTGCTTCTGAAAATTACTGCTACTTCTTTGAGAAGCAAAAGCAAAACCAGTTGGTAAAAAACTTCCATTCCTCGGATGAAAAAGTTTGTGGAAAGTGGACTAGACAAAGACCTAGACTCATCCCCGAATAGGATACCCCTACGGTTATGTACTCTACGGACATAGATGATGTGGTTACAACTTCGTGAGCTCATAATGATTTTCTATATAATCAAGGTACATGTGATTCATCACCGGAGAAAATCATCTCTTGGGTCTTCTCGATGTCGGGGTTCTGAAAAAAGGAAAATGCCATTTAAACATGTGAGAAAAGGCATGTTGCTGGAGCTTGTAAGGACCTCTCTATTTCAATGGTGCTATTTTAAGTTTTGTGTACTCTTTAAAGGAGAATGCTTAAACTTGTGAACAGATATTTAAACTCTTGAATTGTGGTTAAAAAATGGTGTCAAGAATGTTGATTAGTTTTGCATTTTGATTGTTGCGACAAGAATGTTATGTAGTTGCAGGAAATCCTACAACACACCCTTGTATTATCATGACTATAATTTCTAGATCTAAACTTATTTGATATGGAAATAAAGATAAAGATAACGAAAATAGAAAATAAGACACAAGATTTACATGGTTCAATCAATATGATCTACATCCACGGGATTAGGGATCTTCACTATGGTTGTTTGTAATTACATATGGATTACAATTGAGACTCCATTAATGAGTATTTGGAGCTCTCTTTGGGGAATAAGAAGGAGATAAGACTACACAATAGAAAATCCTCTCATAATAATAATCCTCTCCTAAAGTGTATCTCTCTTTCTGATTATCTCTCTTTCTCTCTCTTTCCTTTCTCTTTATATAGGTGTTTACCTAGTGGATGACAGCTAATGTACAGCTAACATTTCCCCTAATTTCGGATCTGGTGTTACGTTCTCTCAGGATCTTATTACAATTTCGCAGGTTCTGCTACATTCTCGCAAACTCTCTCTATAATTTCGCAAACTCTTACTGTTGTGCGATATTTGGATCCTACATCTTGCCTCTTTTTTCTTGAATATTGCTTGAAAAGTGATCTTCAGGAAAAAATCCATTGTTGTAGTTGTTGGAGAGAGATACGTGTTGTTGGAGTAGTCTTTGATCTTCGCTGATGAAGGAACGAGCGAAAGAATACTGGACTTGAAAAGTACGTACTTGTCTCTATTCTTTTGTGAAGTTCCGGAATGTTGCGAAGTAAATAAGAAGTGTCATCTTTTGAAGTATGCGAAGTATGAAGTATCCTTGAAGAAGTATGAAGTATCCTTGATGAAGTATAAGAAATATTTAATTCTCGAAATGTAAGAAGTATCCGTCCTTGAGTGAGAATAATAAGTATTGCCTCTATTCATGCGAAATTATTACTCCATTTTTGGTGATTCTTGCCGAGAAGATAAAGAATATAAAATGTTTTCTTGGTAACTCATAATTGCCTCTGTTCTTTATCTATGAGGGTAGAATCTTTGAGAAAATGTTGAATGTGCGAATTGTTTCTTTATTCTCATCTTTCCTCTGTCTCATGTTTTGTTCTCATGCGATAGTATAATCTCTTCAAGTTGCTTATAATTATGCGAAATAATTGAGCGAAATAATCATATCGTTCGGAATAATCACATTCTGCGAAATAATCACATTCTGCAAAATTCTGACACATTCTGCGAAATTCTGACAGATTCTGAATAATCCTACGAAACTCTGAATAATCCTACGAAATTCTGACACATTCTGCGAAATTCTGAATAATCCTGCGAAATTCTGAAAAATTCTGCGAAATTCTGAATAGTTCTGAATAATTCTGTTAAATTATGCGATATTATTGCGAAATTCTACAATATTATTCCGTACAGTTTTGTAAAGTATTTATGCGAACATAATGCTTATGTGATGATTATGTTATGAAATGTGTATGCGATGTTTATGCCATGAAATGCTTATGCAATGCTTTTATGATGCGAGTATGATGCTTGTATGATGAGAATGCTTATCTATTGCAATGTATAGTTAAGGTTTGTGTTACTTAGCTCATTTTGCCGTGTAAAATGGATGTAGCTTTAAATTGCTTCCATTCTTCATTTCTCTGCCTTTTTCTTTAGTGTATGCATTGTTCTTCGTGTAGTTATTGTTCTTCACAAGTTTTTACTTGTTTTTCATCTTCCCTCTTTCCTGCACTATTAGTATCTCATAACAGTATGATCATAATATCAAGTCTGCGGCATTTTCACTGCCTCAGTTTCATTTCCTTGTACATATTCGCAAGCTTGTTTGCTTACATATAATCATTCTCGCAAGCTTACTTGCTTACTCATTTTCTTATGTGGTCTTATTTTGCCTTCCTAGTTAAAGGTCTTATTTTGCCACCTCTTGTCATTGCGACAAAATCGCAGGACGTCTTTGCACTTTCATGCAAAAACCCATTGATCTTGCCTTAACTTTTTCTTTTGTATTATTGCCTCTTCAGGATTGTTGCGACAATATGACAGGCCTAAATATTCTTGCGAAATTAAATCCCCATGTCATTGTCGTCTTGCGACGAAATCGCAGGATGTCTTTACACTTCATGTAATGACCCATTGATCTCGTGTTATCTTTTTCTCTAGTATTATTGCCTCTTCAGGATTGTTGTACAAATATGACAAGCCTTAATACCCTTGCAAGTAAAAAGCCTCATGACATTTGCGTCTTAAGACACTTATCAGCTCCTTAATGGAGGGTGCCGCCCTTATATTCCCCCTGGTTGCCCCTTCAAGGAGGCGTACTTCTACCATACAAGGTTATATCCTCCCATCCAGTATTAACAACAACCAGTTGTTTTCGCAACCTCTTATCCCTTTTACATATAGGGCTTATGGTTACGAGACTGCACCCTAAGTGGGTTTTCTTCGGGCCGAGCGCAGTATAAGCCAAGACTTGTCAAGAATGGCAAGGACGCTTTAAACGCCCCTGGAACTCTTGACTCAACCGTGTACCTCGGCGCCTTGATCAGATTCTGCACTCCTTGGGAGAGTCCTTATTACCTTAGTTGCCCCATCTAAGTCATATTCTTAAGCTAAGAATCCAAGGTGCATCTCCCGGATGGGATTTATTGACCCCAAATCTCCATGACTCAGGTTTCGGGGGCGGTGTAACCTTTCCCTGAGCCATGCAACAGGTACCCCCTTATATGATGTACTTTAGGTCTTACATTTGCCTCTTGAGAAATTTTATTCGCGAACTAGGGTGTACGCCATAAAGGTTCGCCCCTATCTGCGAAATTTTATTCGCGTTTCTGCGAAATTTTCACGTCTCTTTGTTTCGGCAAAATGTTCGCGTTTCTTTATTCTCTCATTCATCTTTTCATTTCTGTCATCTCTTTCATTCATTCTTTCATTTCTGTCATCTCTTTTATTCATTCTTTCATTCTCATAATATCATATCATTTGAATCAAAATAAATATTCAAGAGAAATTCTAATACATGGTAACTCTGAAATCTTTGTAGTTGTGAAATCTTTGTAATTCTGCGATTCTATCGTGTTTTGTAAATCAAATCAAAAATATTTTTATTCTTTGCAAAAGAAATATTCTAGAGAAATATATAAATTGAATTTTCTCAGTTTTCTGTAATTTTGAAATCTCGCAATCTTTGTAATCTTGAAGTCTTTGTAATCGTGCGATTGAATCGCTTTTTATAAATAAAATCAAAAATCTTTTTATTCGTTCTTAGTATAAAGTAAAATGTTCAAGGAAGTGGTACTTATCTTTCATGTGAGTCGTTGTTGTTGTCACAAAAGTGAATAAACGCCTTGAAATGTATAAATTTCGCGGAGCAAAAAGAAGTGTGAGGAGTGAGACTTGAACCCTTGATCTGCTTCTTGGATTTTCTCGAACCATACCAACTGTGCTAAGCCACTTTTGTGAAATAATCAAAGTTCTTGCGAAGTAATCAAATTCCAACTGTGTAAGAGGCAATTCTGTATAAGTTTCGCATAATAAAAATAAATATGCGAGAAGCAAGAATTGATCCCGCGACCTGCTGCTTGCATTCATGCCTCCTAACCAACTGTGCTAACCCTCTCTTGCGAAATAATCAAAGACTGTGTGAAGTAATCAAATATCAACTATGCGAAATGAATATTTATGAAGCAAAAATTATTTGGTCACAGGGAGAATCGAACCCATGTCCTCTAGTTTGCATTCTCCTTCTCTGCGCTACTTGTTGCTTGCGAAAGAAACACACAATGTTGTACTTTATTCCATTTCTTCGCCTTTAGAATTTCAAAAATGTGCGAAAAATTAAGCTTGATGAGGGATTCGAACTCGAGTCTTACAACTCACTCTAGCGAAGCTTGACCAACTGTGCTACCTCTTGTTTGCGAACTAATGAAACAATATTGCGAAATTATTCATGTTTTCGCTATCTGTAAAAAGAAGAAAACTATGCTCGCAGGGAAGTTCGAACTTGCGACCACGAACGTATATATTTGTTCTCTTGACCAACTGTTCAAGAATCTCTTTACGAAATAAACGCACAATATATTTCTCCTATTCTTTTATTCTCCCATGCAAATGAGAAGACAATGAAAAATATGTGTCTCTGCGAAATTCGAACCCGTGACCTATTTGTTGTTCGCTCATCCTTAAACCATATGTGCGAATTTATGTTCGTGATAGAAATTGCAGCATCTGCCTCTTATCTTTTCTTTGTCCTTCCTTAACTTCTTTCACATTTTCCTTCATCTCCTGAACCTGAAAATCTTCCACTGAAACTTCCATTTTTTCCTTAAATTTCATCACAACAACTAATTTTTTCTCTCGCTCTTTTCATGTCTTTGAATTGTTGATGATGTTTACTCCCTGAAAGTGTGATTTCTTTCATAAAATTTCCGTTTTTGAACCTAAACTTTGTAGATCTAGAAAAATATGAACAATAGCTAATCTTCATGGAAATATTTTGAACCAACAAGCTACAGGAGGGATAAATCCTTTACTCCTACCTGTTTCTAGCGCCAAAAATGTAGTTGCAGGAAGTCCTACAACACACCCCTTGTATTATAATGACTATAATTTCTAGATCTAAACTTATTTGATATGGAAATACAGATAAAGATAATGAAAATAGAAAATAAAACACAAGATTTACGTGGTTCGATCAATATGATCTACATCCACGGGGTTAGGGATCTTCACTATGGTTGTTTGTAATTACATATGGATTACTATTGAGACTCCATTAATGAGTATTTGGAGCTCTCTTTGGGGAATAAGAAGGAGATAATACTGTAGGATCAGATTCTCACAACAATTGTGTCTCTGCGAAATTATCAATAGAATTTCACAATAGCGTCGCAGAACAGTTCTAGAAAACAACGTCAGCAAATATCATGAGAAAGATGTGATAGTCTTGCGAAAATTAGAGAGCTTGCGAAGTTAACATTTGTAAGGTTGCGAGAATGTCGCAAACCATATCCGAAAATAAAGGACAGGTTAGCTGTCATCCACTATATATTTCCTTATAAATAGTCATTCGAGTTGTAAAAGAGGGGGGGATCTTTTTTGAGTGAGAGACAAGTAAATAGGAGAGAGAGAGAGTTCAGAACAAAGATCATTCTTTATTTTCTTTATTTTTCTTGTCTTGTAAGAACATTCAGAATTTAATCAATAAAATTAAGAGCGTTAACCTAAATGAGCTGATCAACAACGAAATCATATGAGGGGTGTAGTGTAGGATTTCCTGCAACTACATAATGGCGCTAGAAACAGGGAAAATTGAAGATTGAAGACTATTCTATAAAAAATCGAAGATTAATATTGAGATTTGTGAAAATTTAAAGTATTTGATTAATAAATTTTCATAATTTCTTGAAACACTGTTAGCATTGAAGAAATGGCTAGAAGAAGAAATACATCCGAAAAACCAACTACTATTAGAAGAAGCAAAAGAATTTCTGGAAGAGAAAGAAGTGAAATGGGAGAATCTACTAGAAGGAGAAATAATAGAGAAAATATAATTCAATCACTAACTCAACAAACACTAGTTCAAGAGAGGAATACAGATTATGACAGAGTGAGCGTACACACTTGGCGATCAAATTCAGCAAAAGAAGTAGAAGAAGAGCAACAAAATAGAAATTACAGACAGGAAGAGAGAAATCAAGAAGCAGATGGAGGAATAATTCATGGAGGTGAAGAAATTGGAGCGTTAGAAACATTGAGACGAAGAATACATGAAGAAAGAAGAGATGAGGTGGAAGAACGTGCAAATTTAACAAGACAAAATCACGAATTAAGGATGGAGAATATCAGATTGCAGAATAGAAGATCGAGAAGTATTACAAAATCATATTCCAGATCAACTAGAAGAGAAATGAGGAAAAATTCACCTACAATCAATGTGGGAAACAATATTCAGGAAGAAATGTCAAATCCTAATGAAGAATATCGCGAAAATATAGAAAGAATTGATGATCGTTACATCCCACAAAATGAAACTTTTGATGATAGACAAATTGGAGGAAATCAAGAGAACGGGCAAATTCAGAGACAAAATAACCAAGATAGCGAAGGAAATCAAGAGGAGGGAAGAAGAATTTTACATGTGAGAGAAAATCAAAGAAATCAACAGACAATTGAAGAAGAAATTGAAAGACATAATGTTGAACAAGCACGTTTAATCTGCGAACGTGAAAAGTTGAGAGCGGAAATGGAAGAACAAGAGCTTCAGGAGACAATTCTCCAGAACAATCATGACAACCGAGAAAGAAGACGTATACAAAACTGGAATAATGATAATCTCAATGAGGAGTATGATAGAGTGAAGAGAATGTCTGAAAGACAGCGAATTGAGTTGATAAGAAATGAACAAAATTATGGAGGGGAAAATGAACGACATCATCACTTGCGAATTCAAGATAGGGATGAGGAAGAGAATCGCAGAAGAAGACGAGATGAGGATAATGAAGAAGAGATGCAAAATTTCGCAAGAGAAGATAAACGTGAACGCAGAAGAAGAGAAGCAAAATTAAAGAGACCAATGGGTCAAGATTCAGGATTAAATCAACAAATCTTGAAAGAATTAGAAGAAATGATAGGAATGCTAAATAACAGAAGAGAAGTAGGTAGAAGACAATTGGATGAAGCAATAAAAGAAGCTGCGAAAACTCCATTTACAAGGGAAGTACAATTAGGAGGAATACCACCGAAATGCAATTTGCCCGCATTTAACCAGCATTTTCAATGGAACAACTTGTGCAATTCAACACATTAAAGCTTATGTGAGATGCATGTTACAATCGGAAAATCATGATGCGGTATTGTGCAAATACTTCGCATCCAGCTTAACAGGAGAGGCGTTAAAATGGTTTGAAGGTATACCAAAGAACATAATAACCTCCTTCAATCATTTGCAGACCACATTCTTGGGAGAATATATAAGTAATAATTCCTCACGACCCGGTATAGAAGATGTGTTTGGATTAAAACAAAGGATTGGTGAAAGTTTGAAACACTTGACTAAAAGATGGAGAACCATGTGTAGCGAAATGGATGGCCGTGTAGATGAGAGATATCTCATATTATCATTTATCAATGCTATGTTTGCAACAAACCTATTGTATGTCGAAATTTTAAGAGTCAAGAATACAATTACAATGACTGAATTGCGAGAACTTCAAGAAGAATACATTGATTTGGAGGAAATACAAAATGAAATGGAATCATATCCAGTTGCGAATACCAGCTCACAAGATGCGAATGCAAGCTTATTACCCAAGCTAATAAATACAGTGGCGAATACTTCGCAAGTACAACAAGAAAAGGTGATAGGAAACAATCAGCAGAAATTGGTAGCTATGGGAAGTCGAGATCAAGAAGAGTATATAAAGAAAATTTAATTCTCGAAGAAATAAACACCATTAAGACGAAGAAACGTGAGCGGTTGAAAAGTAGAAGTTACAGAAGACGTGTCAAGAAATAAGTGGAAGAGAGAGAGTACGTGTGACAAATGTGGAATATGAAAAGATAAGTAGTTGCGACATTTATCACATCACTCTCTACTTTGCAGAGAAGATTTGAGAAGAGGCAAGATATAGGATCAGATTCTCGCAACAATTGTGTCTCAGCAAAATTATCAATGGAATTGCACAATAGCGTCGCAGAACAGTTCCAGAAAAAAACGTCAGCAAATATCATGGGAAAGATGTGATAGTCTTGCGAAAATTAGAGATCTTGCGAAGTTAACATTTCTAAGGTTGCGAGAATGTTGCAAACCATATCCCAAAATAAAGGACAGATTAGCTGTCATCCACTATGTATTTCCTTATAAATAATCATTCGAGTTGTAAAGGGGGGGGATCTTTTTTGAGTGAGATACAAGTAAATAGGAGAGAGAGAGTTCAGAACAAAGATCATTCTTGATTTTCTTTTGTTTTTCTTGTCTTGTAAGAACATTCAGAATTTAATCAATAAAATTAAGAGCGTTAACCTAAATGAGCTGATCAACAACGAAATCATATGAGGGGTGTAGTGTAGGATTTCCTGCAACTACAAATACTACACAATAGAAAATCCTCTCATAATAATAATCCTCTCCTAAAGTGTATCTCTCTTTCTGATTATCTCTCTTTCTCTCTCTTGCCTTTCTCTTTATATAGGTGTTTACCTAGTGGATGACAGCTAATGTATAGCTAACATTTCACCTAATTTCGGATCTGGTGCTACGTTCTCTCAGGCTCTTATTACAATTTCACAGGTTCTACTACATTCTCGCAAACTCTCTCTATAATTTCGCAAACTCTTTTAATGTTGTGCGATATTTGGATCCTATATGTTATGACTTGCTAAAAAGAAAAAACTTCGTTTATATCATTCATAAAGAAAGGTGTACAAAGTACTCCACAATTAAAATTAGCAATTGCATCATTCGACAACCAACCCCTTAGTTTCAAACTTCAAACCAAGACTTACTCGGGACACGCACATAAGCGTTAGACTCGAAAGCTTTAAATCAATGACCGAGATAAATATCGGATTTTTTCCTCTCCCTTTGCATTTGTTCACAAGCGTAATTCATCTGCTTGGATCTCAATTTCCGAAATGTCACCTAACATGTCAGCATTGTCACTTGTCATGTAGTTGCAGGAAATCCTACAACACACACCATTACTAAATTCTAGATCTAAATCTATTTCACAATCAAAATAAAGATTAAAGTGCTAAATTGTAAAGAGAGACACAAGGATTTACGTGGTTCGATCAATGTGATCTACATCCACGGGGTTCGGTTTCACTATGATTATTGAATTACATATGGATTACAATTGAAACTCCATTAATGAGTATTTGGAGCTCTAGTTTCTTGAAAGAAGAAGATAATAATAATACAAATTATGTTTCTCTCTCTACTAATGTGTCCTCTTTAAAGTGTCTATTCTCCTTTTCTCTCTCCTGCCTTTCTCTTTATATAGATATTTACATAGTGGATGATGTTATGTTGTCGATGTTTTAGGAAGATTCTAGAGTATTCTAGAATCGTCTAGGTGTTTCCTTAATTTAGTATAGCTAGAGGTTTCCTAATTTAGTTAAACTCAAGGTTTCCTTTTGTAGCTATGTTTATATTTCCTAGTATAACTCATATACTTGGAAGACAAGTTTGTAACCTATATAAATAGGTGTACAAGTCTTAAGGGAAAACACACAACAAAATTCAGAGAAGAGTTCTCATAACTAGAGAACTTTAGGGTTTAGAACGTTTAGTTCATAGAGAATTGTTTAGGGTTCGTGAACAACATCCTGCTGGTCATTGTTGTGGTTTATTCTCTGTAATTCGTTCTATAATAAGAGTTGATCGTATCCGTTTGTGGACGTAGGCATATTGCCGAATCACGTTAAATATTGTGTCTTTCTTTGTTTCGTTTAGTGCATCTTATTTCTGTTTTATTTAGTTCTACGTTGATCCAAAGAACTATTAGTGTCTTGTGAGGTTAATCCTAAGGCATTAATCCTAACAAGTAGTGCGGTGAGCGTGGAGAGGATCATAGTTGGAAGTGAAGATGTCTAGTTCTACATCAAGTGGAAGTTTTTTGAAGGTGCATGGATTTGATATTATAAAATTCAACGGGAAGAATAATTTTACATCATGGCAAACTGATGTTAAGGATATTCTTGTTAGTATGAAACAAATCAAAGCGATCAAGGACAAACCAGCAGTGTTACCAAAGGAATGTAGTGATGAGAAGTGGGATGACCTTGTTTTGGAGGCGTGTTCAACTATTCAGTTATGTTTGTCAAGGGAGATCACTCATAATTTTTCCAGTGAAACCTCTGCAAAGGTGTTGTGGGATAAGTTAGAGAAGCTCTACTTGCAAAAGGATTTGACTTCGGATCTTTACTTGAAGCGCATGCTTCATGCCTTTCGTATGGCTTCAGGTAAGCCTATGGTTGATCATATTAACGAGTTTAATAAGATCTGTCTGATTTATCTAACATCAGTGTGACTATTTCTGATACGGACAAATCTATGATATTATTATGTTCTTTGCCTCCATCGTATGATGCTTTCGTTGACTACTTGCTGAGTGTGAAAACCGAAGGAGACAATAAGTTGGTTTTCGATGATGTGGTCGCTGCTTTACAATCTAAGGAATTAAGGAAACAAGAGTTAAGCGATGAAGCACAAGCCGAGGGTTTGTTTGTTAATAGAGGAAAGAATAGTAATAAGAAGCAGAAGTCGAAGAATCGTTTCAAGAAGAACGATATTGAGTGTTATTATTGTCGTAAAACTGGTCATATTAGGGATGATTGTCTCAAGCTTAAGGCAAGAGATGAGAAACGTGAGAAATCAGATTCGAAGAATGTCATTGCTTCGGTTGCGGAAGGCAGTGAAGTTTAGAAGACCCAATGTGTGGTTTTGATGAGGAAGTGTTAACCGTTACATCAAAGAGTTATCTCAATGATGGTTGGATGCTTGATTCCAGTGCTTCGTATCATATGTGTCCTTCAAAGGATTGTTTCACTACTTATAGAGAGGTAAATGGTGGTATTGTTATGATGGACAATTCTAATGCCTGCAAAGCAGTTGGAGTTGGTACGGTACAGGTTCGTTCGCATGGTGTCATCACAACACTTTCAGAGGTTAGACATGTTCCAGATTTGAGAAAGAGTTTGATTTCGGTAGGAGTACTTGAATCACTTGGATACAAGTATGTTGCTGAATATGGATTCTTGAAGGTATACTACGACAGTAATTTGAAGATGATCGGTGAAAGACATGGTAATTTATATTTATTACAAGGAGATATAGTTTGTGGTGGAGCTATGGTTTCTAAATCAATTGATGAGAAACAGGTGGAGTCAGCACGTTTATGGCATATGCGTCTTGGGAATATGAGTGAGAAAGGTATGTACGTGTTGAGTAGTGAAGGCTTTCTTGGAGGTGAAAAGACTTGCAAGCTTGATTTCTGTGAGCATTGTATCTTAGAGAAGCAATGTAGGAGCAGTTTTGGTACCGATGTATATCAAACACAGGGTATGTTAGATTACATCCATTCGGATGTTTGGGGTCCCTCTCGTACAGTTTCTAAGGGAGGTGCTATGTGGTATGTGACCTTTATTGATGACTTTTCGAGGAGAGTTTGGCTTTACACCATGAAGCATAAGAATGAAGTCACCGAGGTGTTTAAGAAGTGGAAGACCATGGTAGAGAAACAACTTGGTCGTGTGATTAAGAAGATACGTTCCGATAATGGCGGTGAATACATCGAAGAACCATTGAAGCAGTTTTGTGAGGAACAAGGTATCGTTAGGCACTTCACAGTCAAGGGTACACCACAGCAAAAAATATAGTAGCAGAAAGAATGAATCGAACGTTACTTGAGAAAGCACAGTGCATGTTGTCAAATGCAAGTTTAGACAACATTTGGTGGGCTGAAGCAGTTAATACGGCGTGCTATTTAGTGAATCGATCACCATCAAAATCTATTAAGTGTAAGTCACCTATGGAGGTATGGACCGGTAATCCCGTCAATTATAATAATTTGAAGTGTTTGGTTGTCCAGCGTATTTTCATGTGAAAGAAGATAAATTGGGTGTTAGGGCTAAGAAAGCAATTTGCAATTTTCTTAGGTTATCCATTAGGTGTTAAGGGGTATCGGCTATGGTGCCCAGAACTGAATAAGTTTATTATCAGTCGTGATGTGACCTTTAATGAGAAAGTGATGCTTGATTCAAGGAAGTTCACTGATTGGGACTCTCAAATTGAAAGTGAGAGTAGTAGCGGTGTTGAAGATGATTCGATGCAGGTGGAGCAAAGGGTTCCTAGTTCATCTACTATAGAAGAAGAAAATAAACTCTTGTAGAAGATGAAGTTGAGTTTGAGGTTCCTAGTGAGGAATCTACACAGCAACAAGTTGAGAATATTCCGTCCTTGACGTCTCAACGTGAGAGACCTGCACCAGTCTGTTATGGTTTTGATGAGTTTACATCTTATGAATTCTCTGTTTTTGAGGATGAGTCGTTTACCTTTGAGGAGGCAATGAGTAATACTCATGCCGTTGAGTGGAAAACAGCCATGGATGAGGAGATGAAGTCTCTTCACAAGAATCGCACTTGGGAGCTTGTTAAGTTGCTTAAGGGTCGAAAGAAGGTTGGGTGCAAGTGGGTCTATACGATAAAGGATGGAATTCCAGATTCCAAGGGTGTCGTTAGTGGTGTACGACACAAAGCAAGGTTAGTATCTAAGGGATATGCTCAAAGGGAAGGTGTGAATTATAACGGAGTTTTCTCTCTGGTTGTTAAACAAACTTCTATACGAGTCCTTTTAGCATTTGTGGCGCAGTTTGACTTAGATCTAGAGAAATTAAATGTCAAAACATCATTCTTGCATGGAAATTTGGAGGAAGACATTTATATGTCACAGCCAATTGGTTATGAAGTTGCTGGTAAGGAAGATTATGTGTGTCGACTTGAGAAATCAGCGTATGGTTTGAAGCAATCGCCAAGACAATGGTACAAGAGGTTTGATACATTTATGTTTCAGCAAAAGTATACTCGTAGTAAATACGATCAGTGCGTGTACTTTAAGAAGTTTTAAGATGGAATTTTTTTTTATCTTTTACTCTACGTGGATGACATGCTCATAGATGCAAAGAGCAGGTCAGAAATTGATGTTTTAAAAAAACAATTGAGTTTAAAGTTTGAGATGAAGGATTTGGGTCCAGCTAAGAAGATTTTGGATATGGAGATTACTCGAGATAGATCTAAGGGGAAGTTATGTCTTACTCAGAAATCCTATCTTGAGAGAGTTTTTCGTCGCTTTGTAATGCATAACTCCAAAGCTATTAGTGTTCCAATAATGCCTATAGTTAAGTTATCAAAAAAGTTGTGTCCTACTACAACTGAGGAGAAGGAATTTATATCAAAGGTTCCCTATGCTAATACGGTAGGTTCTTTGATGTATGCTATGGTTTGTACTCGTCCGGATATTTCACAAGCAGTTGATTTAGTTAGTCGTTATATGGATAATCCTGGGAGAGCACATTGGTACCCGGTGAAGGGAATTTTGAGATATCTTCAAGGGACCTTGGATATTGGTTTAGTGTTTGAGAAGGATCAGAATTTGAAGGTATGTGGATTTGTTGATTTTGATTATGCGGGTGATACGGATAAGTGTCGTTCTACTTAGGGGTATTGTTTTACATTGAGTGGAGGACCTATCAGTTGGAGGTCTATGTTACGACCAATCGTAGCTTTGTCTACTACGGAGGCAGAGTATATTGCTGTGATGGAGGTTGTTAAGGAAGCATTATGACTTCGTGGTTTAGTTAAAGACTTGGGGATTATACAACGGAATGTTATTGTAAACTGTGATAGTCAGAGTGTTATTCATTTAGCTAAGAACCAAGTTTATCATGAACGCACCAAGCATATTGATGTTCGTTATCATAAGGTATGAGAAGTTGTTGATAACGGATTAGTACAACTATTGAAGGTTGATACTGAAGATAATCCAGCAGACATGTTGACGAAAGTCGTTCCGAAGGTCAAGTTTGAGAGGTGTCTCAGCTTGATCAATACTGCTCATTGCTGAGGCCCTAGGGGCATTTGAGGCTACGGTTAACTTTAGAAGATCAAGCTCAGTTTGGTGGAAACACCGGCAAGGTGGAGAATTGTTATGTTGTCGATGTTTTAAGAAGATTCTAGAGTATTCTAGAATCGTCTAGTTGTTTCCTTAATTTGGTATAGCCAGAGGTTTCCTAATTTAGTTAAACTCAAGTTTTCCTTTTGTATCTATGTTTAGGTTGCCTTGTATAACTCATATACTTGGAAGACAAGTTTGTAACCTATATAAATAGGTGTACAAGTCTTAAGGGAAAACACACAGCACAATTCAGAGAAGAGTTCTCATAACTAGAGAATTTTAGGGTTTAGAATGTTATGCACTCGTATCCCACCACCGATGAGGTTTTGTGGTTACAAGACCGCACCCTAAGTGGGGTATCTTCGGACCGAGTGCATCATAGTCAGGACTTGTCAAGAGTTTGTAAGGTACGCTCCAGACGCCCCGAGCACTCTTGACTCAACCGTGTACCTCGGCGCCCTGATCGAGTTTCTGCACTCCTTGGGAGAGCCTTTCTTACCTTACTCTCTCAATCTAAGATTATTATTTTAGACTGAAAATTTAAGGTATCTCTCCCGGATGGGCACTTTCGTTTATTCTCGCCCCAAATCTCCACAACTCAAGTTCCGGGGTCGGTGTAGCCTTCCCTTGACTCATGCCTTCTAGGTTCTCCGACTATGACGTGCAATAGGTCTTATTTATATGTACTTTGCCTCTTGCATGTATGCGAACTAGGTTGCACGCCACAGTTGGATTCCCATCCAATCTGATACTAAATATCATTTCTGGTGCCTTTTATTAAGGTCTTATTCTGAGGTGTCACTTGTGCCTTATATTAAGGTCTTATTCTTTTTGTATTGTTGTAGTTCTCTATTTCTCTTGATTTGAGTTTCTCTTGGTGCATTGATATCGCCCTTGATATCTCTAGTATGCTTCATGCAATGATAAACACTTTTTTTAGAAAAATTATGCAAAAATATGTGTAGGAGGTAGGATTTGAACTCTGGATCTGTTGTTTGCATATTTCTCGTTTGAACATCTGTGCATCTTCTTCTGTGCAAAATAAACGCACATTTATTGAAAGTTGACCTTTTCTGTACGAAATTATCGCAAACCATTAAAACTTGAATTTATCTTCGCATAAATCCTTTGGCCAAAAAATATGTGAAAAATTTGTGTGTGCGCGATTTCGAACGCATAACCTCCAGTTTATACTCTGCGACCTTGACCATCTGTGCTACATCCGGTGTACGGCATAATGGAACAACCGCTTTCTTTGATTGATAACTTGGTTCCTTTGCTGTTCAAAAGTGTGCGAAAAATTAAGCTTCACGAGGGATTCGAACTCATTAACTTCTCTCATGGCCATTTGTTCCAACTCTGCAACTCCTATTTGTGAGAGAAAATCCTTTATTCGCAAACTTAGTCTAATTATCTTCCTAGCAGTTGTACATAACGCGTGAAAAAATATTAATGAGGTAATGAGGATGGATCTCTTGAACTCAATCTCGTACTCCTCTCTCTGGAACAACTGTTCCAGCTTCCTGTTTGTGTTGGTGCGGTAACATTCGCATACCTTATTCCATGTTATCGCTCGTTGTATAATCATCAGAAGTTTGCTTCGTCTTCATCCTCTTGTTGTCACGGACTTATGCTATTGAGTTCCAACTGATGTGTTTTGAATCCTGTTCTTAACTGACTGTACTGAAATTCCGTTGCTGCTGTAGTTTGATCATTGAGTTTCTTAAGCTTTCCTTCATTAAAAAAAATACTTGGGTTTTGATTATTTACTGAATACCAGGAGTTATTCTTCAGTGAACTGCTACTTTATTTTTTTGATCTTTTGCTCTTCGTTTATCTTGATTTCCAATCATTTGTATGCATCTTTGATGTGGATGCCTTCACTTTGACCGGCAAGCATCTAATCAGAATTATAGGTTGGATTGCATCAAGTTGATTGATCCTAACTTCTCGAACTCCATCTGTTGTTACCTGTGGTTCAGATTTGCTGCTTTTTCTACTAGCCTTACCAATCTCTTTTCCATTCTTTTATTTTTGTCCTGCTGGTGTAAGCTCCCTTGTTGTTGCTCTCTTCTTCGTCTGTGAGCTTTGTCTTTGCAAATTAGGTGCGTTCGATTCGCATTTGTAGATGTCTATTTCTTTCTCCTCTACGTCATCTTTGTCCCTTAGTTTCTTCGCATAGATGTTTTTACTGCTGAATCTTCGTGTAAATTTCTTCTGAGTTTCAGATAAAGTAAACTTCGCAGAAACCCATTTTTGCATCCCCTCCTTGCTGATATTGACTATGAAGTAAGTTGTACAGTTACATATGCATTTACTGAAATAAATTTTAGTTATGTTCTTCTACTTCGCGTTGTACTTGTTCTTTTTCTCTGAGCTCATTTCATATTTAGAATTTATAGCTGAGTCCGGGTTCTTTCGCGCAACAACGATGCTCTCCTCCACCTGTCAACTTCTTTTCTAACATTGCATGTTATTCTAAGTTTTCCTCCATCAGCTGCAAAGATTTCTCTGCGAAGTTAGCAGATTTCTTGTTTCACAAAACTTTGTTCTATGGTTTGAACTGTTCTTCTCTGCAAGAATCTGATTCCAAGTGGCTGCTATTGCGCGCTGTGTCAAACTTTGTGCGAATTTATCGCACTATCCAGTCCTCGTCCTTGATGTTACGTTTTATTTCTTCGTGTTGTGAACCTGCATAGACTTTATTCTTCTTTTCCAAATCTGATTTCTTATTACACGTGTGTTTTCTTCGCACTAGTTATTGATGATGATTCCTCGTGTGCTATCTTGTTCGCTTGCAACAAACTAATTTCATATTACTGATAAAGTTCTCCACTAAATTTTGTCAATGATACTTTTCTGGTCTTTTCTCTTGAGCGATGCTATCGCAAGGTCATCGTAGGATTTCAGCTGGGTCCCTTGAGTTTTTCCTCTGTCTTTTGCATCTCACGTGCAGAAATCTTCCAATCACTTGTAGCACAATGAAAATGGTTATTCTTCGCTTCTTCCAGTGTTGCTGTCGTCGCATATATCTCTTTTTTTCCAAGATGCTTTTAATCCACTTTTTCTTCACAGTTAATTGGCAGCTCATCTCAACAGATTACTTCTTCGCAGCTTCACAACTTGTTCGCATGAACAATCTAATTTTGTAATGAATTTTTTCTAAAATTTTTGCTTGAAAATTCCCAGATCTAGACAATTGTACACAGAATCACAAATATGTAGAAGAGATTTCTCCTGTTGAACATATTGTTGATGTAGTTTGGTTGGATTTCTTGGATATTTATTCAACTCTTCTTCTGTTCTTTCAAATCTCGCCCAAAACTTCCATAGTTTCCCTTGTAGCTCACAGATCCAGTTGAATTTATCACCAAAAATTGCTAATTTCTTTGAATCTTCTCCAATCTCACAAGCAGGTAGTGTTTCTAGCGCCAAAAATGTAATTGCAGGAAATCCTACAACACACCCCGTTACTGAATTCTAGATCTAAATCTATTTCACAATCAAAATAAAGATTAAAGTGCTAAATTGTAAAGAGAGACACAAGGATTTACGTGGTTCCATCAATGTGATCTACATCCACGGAGTTAGGTTTCACTATGATTATTGAATTACATGTGGATTACAATTGAGACTCCATTAATGAGTATTTGGATCTCTAGTTTCTTGAAAGAAGAATAAGAAGATAATAATAATACAAATTTTGTTTCCCTCTCTACTAATGTGTCCTCTCTAAAGTGTTTATCCTCCTTTTCTCTCTTCTTCCTTTCTCTTTATATAGATATTTACATAGTGGATGACAGCTCACATATAGTGGGGTACAACTAGTATTTCCCCTATTTTCGGATCTCGTGCGACATTCTCGCACACTAGGAAATGAATCCATCTCGCACACTAACAAAAGACCTATGCGATATTTTTCCCCTACATGTCACCCTCATCTTTAGTGTGTTTTCGAGCTCATCAAAACCCTCGATCTCTTCACTTGAGTCCTCATCATTCTCCACCTTGGCCTCACGAGTCATGTGATAGACGCATTTATGTGTCTAATTTGTCCTCAATGTTTCGTATTGTTAGTAATCGATTTCGTACTTATTATGGTGTTTTGTGTGTTTGTAGGCATTTTTGGGAAATAAACATTTTTGGAAATTTCGGCTCGAAAAGTTGATTTTGACACCCGGAGGACACGTGTTATTCGGACTCCCCTTCCTTGATAAGGGGCACCTCAGTTTATAAGGGGCACCCTAACTGGACAGCTGTTATTTACACTCCACAGACGGATAGGGGGCAACCCTTCTTCTTCATTTCAAATTCATTTTTTGGCGGTAAGAAGAGTTCACTCCTGGCAGTTTTCTCGATCGGATTTTGGATGGGTTAGAGGTAGACTAAATCGCTGAAACTTCATGGGTGGACGTGATATAGCCTAAAAGGCTTGGTATGGGCCTTTGATTCGATCCAAATTGGTTAGAACTCGAGTTAGAAGGAAACAGAGAAGCACGAGTTTTGCAGGAGATGTTCACGGGATTTCTTGTTATTTTGGAAAGATTATTTGTGTCTGAAGCATGTTGAATCAATCCTACAGCGTGTACTATCATGTTTGGAGTGTTTATGCATCATGCCAGCGCGTGAATTGTTAATCCAGGGAAGAACATATCCGAATATTATTTTCTCTTTACTGCCGAGTAATGGAGAATTATTTGGAGTTATGAAGGATATTTCTTGTGCACGAGAGGATATATATAGTGTTGAGGAGTTTTAGGAAGGGGAAGAGAGTTTTGGGAGGATTTAGAACATCACAGAGGCGAGAAATTGAAGTTGCAGAGAGTCACTATTTCTGCTGCTGCATAGCTGAAGAACACGAAGAACGGACCAGCAAAGAAAGTCGTTTTTCTACAGTGATAACGACTCACAGCCGAGGGTTCTCTCACAACCAAGGCAATGAGGAAGCTATTTACGCATGAATAATTTGGTAACTATTACATTTTCTCTAATATTTAATTATAATTCACTCAATCACTGCTTTTGCAGAGTTTTAAATTGTTTGCATAATTTTCCTAATCAGTTGTGATTCAATTAGATAGGTTATGCTTTGTTTAGATAATCTATGCTGAAGGGATACAATTGATGTTTGAGAATATGCTTGATTATTAGCGAGTTAAGATATAAAGGACTTAAAAGATAATTAGAGTTTTGGATTATTTACCATCATTAATTCATGTGTAATAGTGGAATCAGTGTCTTGGTTATTTTCTCATATCTTGAAGTCAATTTTGTAATAAGTTTTCTTTATTTTTAAGTTTTATAAGTCTAAAAATCCATTGCTTTCACAAGCCTCAACGAACCTTTTTACTATAACTCAATTGAAAATCACATCAATTTTTGGCGCCGCCGATGCGGGCTTGTCTTTAGGCTAGAGTTTTTAGATTTTTTTTAGGTTTTTATTTGTTTATATTTTATTTGTTCTTCTTTACGTTTTTGAGTTTTTTTCTTTTCCTTACAGATTTTGGAATTTGGAGCGAAAGAAAAATTTTCCAAAGCTTTGGTGAATACTTAAAGATTTGGAGTAAAAGACAAAGCGAAAGGAACAAAAGAAGAAATTTTTTTTTTGTTTTTTTCAAAAAGAGAGACATTTTTTTTTTTTTTAGACTTTCCTTTTCTTTTGGACTTTGGACTTGGACATTTGGACATTCTTTTATTTTTAAACCCTACGGAAGGGTATTATTAAATATTAAACTGTTTGCAGAGAAGGACGATGATTACGATATCACCTCGGCCCCTCGGGTTCGTACACGACATTGGAGTTGTGGCCCGAGTCGACTTTAGCGGTTCATCCCCCGTCTGGAACGGGAGGTAAGTTTGTCGAAACACTCGCGAATCCCCTGTCAGCGAGTTACTGTATTCCTTCGTTTGCATATATGCCGAGGACTTGAAAACGGCTGCTTTAATTTCCTAGTAAAGGGCAAGGACTGGCCATACAAGATAAGGGTTCGGATTTCATCACCGTTCTCTTCTTGCCCGCCTTAGGAAAACAAAACCAAACACGAAACTAAACCTAAAATTTGGAATAGAACGAGACCTATAGGGTAACGAACTTAATAGGAAAATCGTTCGAAAAATACTGGTTACTCTTTTGAGCATACTTCGAAGTTCATGATGGTTTCTGTGAGTTGAATGCGTGACTGCGCCGCCTTGGAATGCGGTGAGGCCTTGGGTATCAAAGCTCTACGCATCTTACCTCGCCTCTATTCAACTTACTTTGACTCGGATTGATTCCAGAGGGGTTTGCTCAAATTGTAACGAATTCCCATTCGAAGGATTAGAAGATTGTCTAGAAACAATCTAAGTGGAGCCATTATGCTTTTTGTTTGCTAGAAATCAGTAGGTTTGTTGTGGTGGAGTCATCCTTGTTTGTGTTTGCATAGAAATTCCCTTCCTTTTAGGATTTTTCTTTTTCTTTTGTTTTTCTAGTGTATGCCCGAGGTTATTCGATAGCGGGCATGGAAAAGAAACACTCTAGGTCGTTTGATTAGTGATAAATCTAGTAGTTCTTCTTGTGAAGGCGGGGAGCTCGAAGACTCTTCTTTTGAGAGCCCCGTTTTTGGAAACTTCAGTTTTGGGAATCTGTCTCTTTGTGAGGAAAGTACCCCTAGTACTTCAGATGTGCCAGCGACGACAACTTTGAAAGATTACATGTTCCCAACTAGGACCAACCGAGCTTCGTGCAATAAATTTCCAGCCAGTACGACTAATTTCGAGATAAAATCTAGTATTCTTCAGATGATCCCTATGTTCTTAGGAAAAGATGATGAGAACCCTTATTTTCATATTAGGGAATTTGAGGAAATCTGTGGCAGATAAAATAAAAGACCTCACTGATGAAGTTTTGAAACTTAAGATGTTTCCCTTTTCCTTGAGAGATAAATCCAAGACCTGGCTGAACAACCTACCACCTGAGTCCGTTGAAACATGGCAGGAACTTGTTGCTTCTTTCTATATGAAATTCTACCCAAGCATAAAAGTGCAGCTGTTAGGCAGAAAATTACTGCTAGTGTGCAACAATACGAAGAGTCTATTTATAGGTTTTTAGAGAGATTCAATGATCTTTTATCCCAGTGTCCTCACCATGGATTTGATAAGATGAAACTTGTTGAGATTATTTATAATGGTTTAGACTATTCGACCAAAGCCATGGTCGAGTCTATGTGCGCTGGTGAGTTCACCAGTAAAAATGTTGATGATGCTTTTACCTTCTTAGGAGCTATTGATGAAAAATCCCAACAGTGGGAGTCTTGTGTTGAACCCCCTAAAAGACTCTTGGTCAATAAAAGTGGCATCAATGTGGTAGATACAAGCTTCAAGTCAGATGCTAAGTTTGCTGCTTTGTCTAGAAGGTTAGAAGCTTTGGAATTGAATCAGCCTAAATATAGGTCTCTTGTTGAACCTGATGATAGGATTAGAGCCAATCAAGTCTCTAGGTGTGCAGTAGAACCCAATAACTCGTTTTGGGAAGGTCATGTTAGTGAAGAACAAGCCCATGCTGTCTATAACAACGCTAGGTTTGAGAACCGTCAGAAGTTTGACCCATACTCAGAAACCTACAACCCTGGTTGGAGAAACCATCCTAATTTTTCTTGGTCTAAGGGCCAGAATTAAGGTCAGTCTAGTAATTCTCAGCCTCCCCCAGGTTTTGGTTATGCTAAGAACTCTTCAGGTCAACCCCAGTTTCAGAACTCTTCGGATAAAAAGATCACAAGTTTAGAAGACACTCTAGCCTCGTTTATTAAAAACTCTGATAAGATCAACCTAATGATTGCTCAAGGGATAGAAGAAAGTAAAAATATAGGTTATGTTAACTTCCAAGCTATTTCTGAGTTAAAAAACCAGGTTAGTCAGATAAATAAATCTTTGAGGGAAAAAGGTAAGTTTGCTAGTCAAACTCAACTCAATCCTAAAGCAGAGAAATCGTACAATCATGTGAACTCTATTACAACCCTTATGACTGGAAAGAAAGTTGACAATAAGGTTGCCATGCCTGATAGTGAACATGTTGTAGTTCACCCTTCTGAGCCAGAAAATGAGGAGACTGATAGAGTCTCTAAAGAGACCAATGATGGTCCTGTTGAGCCCGGCTTTGTTCCCAGAGCCCCGTTTCCCCAGCTGCTAGTTCCAACTAAGAGCGAGTCGAACCTTAATGATATATTAGAGGTTTTTAATCAGGTTACTATCAACCTACCATTGTTGGATGCGATTAAGAAGATTCCCGCTTATGCTAGGTTTCTGAAGGATTTGTGTACGCGAAAGTAAAAACTTAGTGTTCAGAAGAAATCCTTCCTATCTAGTCACGTGAGTTCCATTATTCAGAATACCACTACTCCTAAGTATAAATACCCAGGGTCCCCTACTATTTCTTGCACAATAGGTAAATACCGTGTTGAGAAAGCTTTGCTTGACTTAGGAGCCAGTGTGAATTTACTTCCATACCATGTGTACCTTAATCTAGGACTTGGTGATATGAAACCTACCCAGATGACACTTCAGTTAGCTGATAGGTCCGTTAAAATTCCTCGTGGTGTGATCAAGGATGTTCTTATTGAGGTCGACAAGTTTATGTATCCAGTGGATTTTGTTATCCTAGATACCCAACCTGTCCCTGACCCAGAGAACCAGATACCAGTGATTTTAGGTCGCCCATTTTTAGCAACATCCAATGCGATCATTAATTGTCGAACTGGTATTATGAACTTGTCTTTTGGTAATATGACTATTGAGTTTAACGTATTTCATATTAGTAAGTTACCCTCTGAACAAGATGACTCGAGCATAGAAGAGGTAAACATGATAGGAACATTAGTTGAGGAGTCATTACCAAAAACGTTGTTAGAAGACTCGTTAGAGAAATGCCTAGCTCACTTTGGGATTGATTTCGATGATGATAATGTGATTAATGAGGTGAATGCGTTGTTAGATTCAACCCCTTTGTTAGACACTAGTAACGGATGAAAACCTAAGTTCGAACCACTACCAGTTTTTAAGTCTACCCTCGTTCCTTCGTTAGAAGAGCCTCCTAAGTTGGCCTAAAACCATTGCCAGATACCCTGAAGTATGTGTTTTTAGGCCCATCTGAGACTTTACCTGTGATTGTTGCTTCCGACTTGGATAGTGATCAGGAAAGTAGGCTAGTGACCGTCCTTCAAAACAACAAGGAAGCTTTAGGGTGGACCATAGCAGACATTAAGGGTATAAGTCCTACTGTTTGTATGCATCAGATCTATTTAGAGGAAGATACCAAACCTTCTAGGGAGATGCAACGGAGACTAAACCCTAATATGAAAGAAGTAGTTCGAACCGAGGTTCTTAAGTTGTTATATGCAGGCATTATCTACCCCATTTCAGACAGTAAGTGGGTCAGCCCCGTTCAGGTTGTTACCAAGAAATCCGATATTACTGTAGTCCAGAATGATAACAATGAGTTAATCCCGACCCGAGTGACCACGGGTTGGCGTGTTTGTATTGACTATAGGAAATTTAACAAGGTCACTAGGAAGGACCACTTTCCCCTTCCTTTTATCGACCAAATGCTAGAGAGATTAGCTGGACATAATCATTACTGTTTTCTAGATGGATACTCAGGCTACAATCAGATCGTTATTTCCCCAGAAGACCAAGAAAAAACTACTTTTACCTGTGCCTTTGGTACCTTTGCGTATAGACGCATGCCTTTCGGGCTATGTAACGCCCCTGCGACTTTTCAGCGTTGCATGATGAGCATATTTTCCGATATGGTAGAAAAGTTTTTAGAGGTCTTTATGGATGATTTTTCAGTTTTTGGTTCGTCTTTCGATGAGTGCTTGCATCATTTGTCACTAGTGTTGACTAGGTGTAAGGAAAATAATTTAGTGCTTAATTGGGAGAAATATCACTTCATGGTTCGTTCAGGAATTGTTTTAGGGCATATCGTTTCTTCTAAGGATATAGAGGTAGATAAAGCCAAAGTTGACCTTATTAAGACTTTACAGGTCCCAAAAACCATAAGAGATATTAGGTCATTCTTAGGGCATGCAGGTTTTTATCGTCGATTCATTAAGGATTTTAGCGTAATTTCTAGACCTCTTTGCAATTTGCTTGCAGAAGATGTTAAGTTTGTCTTTGATGATGCTTGTTTAGAGGCTTTTGAGAAGCTCAAGACTTTACTCACTACCGCCCCCATAGTCCAGGCACCCAACTGGAACTTACCCTTTGAGATCATGTGTGATGCTTCATATTATGCTATTGGTGTTGTGCTAGGTCAGCGAGAAAACAAATTACTTCATGTGATTTACTATGATAGCAAAACTCTGAATGATGCCCAGTTGAAATATACCACTACCGAGAAGGAACGGTTAGCCATTGTGTTTTCCTTAGACAAGTTTAGACCATATCTCTTAGGTTCTAAGATCGTCATATATACTGATCATGCTGCTTTGAAATATCTTCTGTCTAAGAAGGATATGAAACCTAGATTGATTAGGTGGATCCTTTTGTTGCAAGAGTTTTCTCCAGACATTAGAGACAATAAGGGTGCCGAAAATGTTGTAGAAGACCACTTGTCTAGGCTAGTTGTTAGTTCCCCTGATGATTCCTTTCCTATAAGGGATAACTTTCCTGATGAACAATTGTTCTTTGTTACCTAACTACCTTGGTATGCGAATATAGTGAACTATCTTGTTACTGGTCGAATGCCCCAATATTGGGGTAAAAAAAATCGTTCTAGGTTTTTAGCCGAGGTTAAGCACTTCTTTTGGGATGATCCTTATTTGTTTATGTATTGTCCAGACCAGATTATTAGGAGATGTATACCTGAGAGTGACCAGTCCAGTATTATTTCCTTTTGTCATGATCATGCTTGTGGGGGTCACTTTAGTGCTAAGAAGACTGCTGCTAAGATATTGCAGTGTGGATTCTATTGGACTTCGTTGTTTAAAGACTCCCATAGTTACTGGGTTACTTGTGAACGTTGCCATAAATTAGGAACCATTTCCCGTAGGAACATGATGCCCTTGAACCCGATTATAATTGTTGAGGTCTTTGATGTGTGGGGTATTGACTTTATGGGTCCGTTTCCTAATTCTTTTGGTAACCTATACATCCTTGTCGATGTATACTATGTCTCTAAGTGGATTGAGGCGGTTGCGTGTAAAACCAACGACCATAGGGTTGTGATTGAGTTCTTGAAAAATAATATACTTACACGTTTTGGTACACCGCGAGCTATAATTAGTGATGGAGGGTTGCACTTTTGTAATGGACCTTTTAGGCTTCTGATGAAGAAATATGGTATTACACATAACGTAGCTACCCCGTATCATCCTCAGACTAGTGGTCAGGTTGAGGTTTCCAATAGGGAGATAAAACGTATATTAGAGAAAACAGTTAATCCTAATCGGAAAGACTGGTCGTCTAGGCTTACAGAAGCCTTATGGGCTTACCGTACTGCGTTTAAGACCCCCATTGGAATGTCGCCTTATCGGCTTGTGTATGGAAAGGCATGTCATTTACCTGTTGAGTTAGAACATATAGCTTATTGGGCTGTTAAACAGCTAAATTTTTCACTTGACAAGGCAGGAGCCCATAGGAAACTCCAGCTCAATGAGTTGGACGAGATTCGTATAGATGCTTACGATAGTGCGGAGGAGTATAAGAACAAAACGAAACTTGTGCATGATAGAAATATTTTACAGAAGTCATTTTCTCTAGGTCAAAAAGTTCTTCTGTATGATACCCGCTTGCATCTTTTCCCTGGGAAATTACGTTCTCGGTGGAAGGGTCCTTTTATTGTTCGTACTTTCTTTCCTCATGGAGCTGTTTAAATTGAGACACCGGATGGTAGTAGTTCTTCGAAGGTTAACTGTCAGAGATTGAAACCCTTTTTAGAGCCCTTTCCTACAGGTGATGTTGAGGAGGTCCCTCTGGAGGATCCTTTTTACCCTTGATTGACCATCGAGGCGATTGTATGTTGTATATTAGTCTTTGATTTCTCTTTTCACCCAGGTACTATGTTTCCGACTTCTCCTCTTTACTGATTCCTCATGTTACTTTACTTTTTTGTATTGCTCTTTCATTAGAAACATTGAGGACAATGTTAGATTTAAGTTTTGGGGTGGGGAAGAAACTTTTTAGCTTTTAGTTGCAATAAATAAACTCCAGATCCTAGAAATTTATGCTTATTAAGGTTGGCACTAACCAATCTAAGTGGATGGGAACATCTTGGATGTAGGAGTTGGGGAACCAATATGATTATATGGAAACATCTAAAGAGTCTATTCATAAAAGCACAGAGCTCAGGTGTTAGAATTAAAAAAAACATGGTAGTTTCGCCATATCTCGTTGAATCCTAATCCTTCTGTTTTTATTTTTTAAGTGATTTGGTGGGGCACACGATTCAAGTTGTTACCTTTGCTACGGTGAAATAGGGTGATTGAGATACCAAAAAAAAAAAAAAAGACCAGACCATCAGACCAACTGGAATAAATTCAATAAAGTCGACCACGGGTGCCCTTGTATATGCCAGTTGTGTTGACCTAGAGTTAGGTTTATCGACCACTAGTCCCCTTGTATATGCTAGTTGTGTTGATATTAGTCAGACCAGTATCTCAGTCCATTAGGATAGGTTCATCTTGGCAGAGGCCTTCAGACAGATATGGGAAACACCGTTCACTTTAAACCATCGATTTTTTCTCTTTATCCATCTTCTTAATCTTTCCATGTGATTGGTTGACTCCGGTTTATGATGTCCAGAAACTATCTGAGTAGAGCTCTGTCACTTTATATGAATTTTAGTATGCTTGAGTGCAAACTCGTGTACAACAATTGGAATTTCGCATCAGGGTACTTCCTCCTGTAGTCAGTGATTGTATGCCAACCAAGGAGATTCTTTAGTGCCTTCCAAGGTTCTGTGTAGATAGCTAGGGTCTAGAGTAATGGTTTTGTGGGTACACCTCTGGTAAACCCTCCCGATATTAACTCGGTTTTATTTTCTTATTATTAGTTTTGCTCGAGGACTAGCAAATAATAAGTTTGGGGGTATTTGATAGACGCATTTATGTGTCTAATTTGTCCTCAATGTTTCGTATTGTTAGTAATCGATTTCGTACTTATTACGGTGTTTTGTGTGTTTGTAGGAATTTTTGGGAAATAAACATTTTTAGAAATTTCGGCTCGAAAAGTTGATTTTGACACCCGGAGGACACGTGTTATTCAGACTCCCCTGACTTGATAAGGGGCACCTCAGTTTATAAGGGGCACCCTAACTGGACAGCTGCTATTTACACTCCAAAGACGGATAGGGGGCAACCCTTCTTCTTCATTTCAAATTCATTTTTTTGGCGGGAAGAAGAGTTCACTCCTGGCAGTTTTCTCGATCGGATTTTGGATGGGTTAGAGGTAGACTAAATCGCTGAAACTTCATGGGTGGACGTGATATAGCCTAAAAGGCTTGGTATGGGCCTTTGGTTCGATCCAAATTGGTTAGAACTCGAGTTAGAAGGAAACATTGAAGCACAAGTTTTGCAAGAGATATTCACGGGATTTCTTGTTATTTTGGAAAGATTATTTGTGTCTGAAGTGTGTTGAATCAATCCTACAGTGTGTACTATCATGTTTGGAGTGTTTATGCATCATGCTAGCGCGTGAATTGTTAATCCAGGGAAGAAAATATCCGAATATTATTTTCTCTTTACTGCCGAGTAATGGAGAATTATTTGGAGTTATGAAGGATATTCCTTGTGCACGAGAGGATATATATAGTGTTGAGGAGTTTTAGGAAGGGGAAGAGAGTTTTGGGAGGATTTAGAACATCACAGAGGCGAGAAATTGAAGTTGCAGAGAGTCACCATTTCTGTTGCTGCATAGCTGAAGAACACGGAGAACGGACCAGCAAAGACAGTCGTTTTTCTACAGTGATAACGACTCACAGCCGAGGGTCGTACATCAGAGGCAGACTTATTTGCTACAGCGTTTTCGACACAGAGTCGTGGGTCTTAGAGAAACAGTAACACATATAACTGTTACAAACCCGGTTTTCATTATATTTCTCCCTTTTCATCATTTGTAAACCATTTTTGAGCAATAATAATGAATTTCGAGCGTCTTTCCAACATGATGATGTGCTAATTCTCTCACAACCAAGGAAATGAGGAAGCTATTTACTCATGAATAATTTGGTAACTATTACATTTTCTCTAATATTTAATTATAATTCACTCAATCACTGCTTTTGCAGAGTTTTAAATTGTTTGCGTAATTTTCCTAATTAGTTGTGATTCAATTAGATAGGTTATGCTTTGTTTAGATAATCTATGCTTAAGGGATACAATTGATGTTTGAGAATTTGCTTGATTATTAGTGAGTTAAGATATAAAGGACTTAAAAGATAATAAGAGTTTTGGATTATTTACCATCATTAATTCATGTGTAATAGTGGAATCAGTGTCTTGGTTATTTTCTCATATCTTGACGTCAATTTTGTAATAAGTTTTCTCTATTTTTAAGTTTTATAAGTCTAAAAATCCATTGCTTTCACAAGCCTCAACGAACCTTTTTACTACAACTCAATTGAAAATCACATCATCATGACTTTGGAGATCCTCGATGACAACCATAAGTTTGTTTACATATAGCAAATTTATGGTTAAAACCCACAAGCTCAACAAAGAAGTTACCAGTAGTGCATTATCGCTTCACAGCAAAGCAAACTTTCAATCACATACATAAAGGAGAATAAGTAGAATATAGTCGCACGTACTTTAACCGGCTGAAAAACTCTCTAAACAAGGATTGGAAAAGTTTTGAGCACGAGGAGTGCGGTCAGAGGAAGATTATGAAGTTGCATTGGTAAATGAAGAACACATTGCCAGAGTAAGTTGTAAAACGACACTGAACGCATTCAATAACACAAACTTTGCTTTCAGCTAAACCTTTCAGAAAAACTTTAAGAGGTTGTACAATCTTAATAAAATAAATAATGGCAGTGTGTGCGCCATTGAGTAATGGGATGTTGTGCAACCAATATTAATGAACCTAGGACTATGATAGATTTAGATATACCCATAGGACAGGGGATACGGATGTCAAACATTGAACGCTGTTGCTACCTCTATCGGCCCACAAATTTGGCAAGCCAAGTAGTTTGGTCGTGGGCACTTCGCGTTTTTTGGTTAGTTTTAGAGTTCCAATTTCACAGCTGAGTTAGAACGAAGTAACTTGGATTTTTACTGCAAAGTCTAGAACATTAATTAATGAGATATGCAAAGAAAAAATTCGAAACCGCCTCAAATTGTAATACGAAACCGCCTTCCATTCTACAAACTACTAAAACTTTCCTTGGATCCCAAGGAATGTCTAAACCCGTTCCAATTCTAAAAGACGACTAAACCTTTCCTTGGATCTCAAGTAATGTCCTATATAAAAGAAAATAGTACTCCTCCACGTTGTACATCACACAGAACAAAACTCTAGTACCAAATTCTTCAGATCTTCAAATTCTCAAATTTTTTCATACCCAAATCCTCCATCTTTCAATGGTTGTTGTTACCACCGGTTCCTCTGCATCCTCTGTTTCTGAATTTCAACTCATTGGTCCTCCTTCAATCCACCGCAAAACTTTACCATCTCCTCCTCCAACACCAAAACAAAACGGCGCAGATGATTCAACAGCCCCTTCTCCATCACATCTCAGAGGATTCACAGAGAATGGATCAGCAACATATGTTTCAAGTGATAATACGTTACTTGATTTCTTCTTCCATGTAGTCCCCAAAGACTAGAAACAGCATGGAAACACGATCCATTAACAGCTTTGAAGTTGATATGTAACTCGAGAGGTGTGAGAGGTACTGGTAAATCAGATAAAGAAGGATTTTATGCTTCCGCGTTATGGCTTCACAAGAATCATCCTAAAACCCTAGCTATTAATCTCACAGCGATGGCTGATTTTGGGTACTTCAAAGATTTACCTGAGATTATATTTAGATTACACGAAGGGATTAGCATCCGAACAGAACGAAAGAATCAATGGAGGATTGAGCAATTCAGTTTTCCAGTTGATCCATAAACTGGGAAACGTGTTTATAAGAAAAATTCACATAAGAAAGTGTATTATTCGGATTCTGAAGATGAAGATGAGAATGAAGAAAAGCCAAAAATTGTTGTTGGTGCATTGTTGCCTCATGAGATCATTGCTTCTTTGGACGACGAGGAGAATAATGGTGATTGTAATGTTGCGGAGCTGCAATGGAGACGAATGGTGGATGATTTGTCCAAGATTGGAAAGATAAGTGATTGTCTTGCAATTGCTGATGTGTCTGGTAGCATGTCAGGGACACCAATGGACATTGTTGTAGCTCTTGGTTTGTTAGTTTCTGAGATGAGTCAAGATCCATGGAAAGGAAAACTAATCACCTTCAGCGAAGATCCTCAACTACACAAAATTGAAGGTGACAATCTGAGATCGAAGACAAGATTCATTAGACGTATGGACTGGGGAGGTTCGACAGATTTCCAAAAGGTGTTTGACCAGATATTGCTTTTGGTGTCTTGCAACAATAGAAGAAACGTCAGATGTATCAAACAATAAATATAAAGAACCGTATCAAACAACTCTACCACGAACAAATTGATGAGGGCAGAATCACAGGTTCAACAAGCTGTCTTTAACACATTAATTCGCGGGTATACTCTAAAGTAATGCTAAACCCCAACGTGTGAAGATGTGTCCAGGATAAGACTGTCTGATATAACTTGTATAAGCACAATACAAGTTACCCACTCTTAAACTCAGCAACGGGGATGGAAGTAAAACGCCGCACGAAAATAAAAGCAAGAAGATGAATAAAAGTAAACCTAGAGATGGTCGCTGCTTGTGTGTTTTGAAAAGAGATTTTCGAGTTGTATTTATAGGAAAATTAACTTGCAAATAAAGTTAGGTTTAGGTTTTTTCTTACAAAACGAGTTTTGTTTCTTGTAAAACAATTAAACACAAAAAAGGAATTTTTTCCATAAATAAAACTCTTAAATAAATTATTTATCAAGTTAAAAACTTGCAAAAAATAATTTCAAGTAGACACGGACTTGGTGCTTGGTACACGCGCATGGGAATGGGTCGAAACATGTATTTTTCACCTGGTTTCACTCAGGAGAATGAAGGAATCAACGCCTCATGGAAGGCGTACGTATAGTGTTGGACTTCTATTAACACACGTATCTAGCACGTGTGGCATTAAAGCCCGGACAATCTCTAACCACCACGTATAACCCACGTGTTCACTTTCCCTTTACCCTAATCTTCTCCGTCTTCTTCTTTTCTTTTCTACCTCCTCTTTGTTTCTACCGCCCACAAACACAGCTTCTAAACAAAAACATCACAGTAACGAGCAGTAAAAGAAAAGAAAAAAACGAGATACTTGATGAACCCGGGTTACAAAAGAGGTATGTTTTTTTTCTTCTTAATCTCTTTTGTTTTATCCATATTGTTGTATAATTTATTTAGGGTTTTATTTGTTAAAATTAGTTTATCTAAAATTTGGTTTTAACGAACAAATATGAATATGAAATTGGTTAAATTTAATTGGGTATGTGTGTTTTATGTTTTTTTAGAGATTAATATGTATGTGAAAAAAACCATATTTGATGCTTATGTAAATTTGGTTAAATTTTTTTTTAAAATAGTTAGATTTATTAGAGCTTCCACAGTGGTATTGTAAAAATTTATTTGTGGGTATTGTAAAAATTTGATTTGTGGGTATTGTAAATTTTTATTTGATTTATAATCTATTCACTAAAATTTATTAGAGCTTCCACAGTGGTATTGTAAAAATTTGATTTATAATTTTTGGGTATTGTAAAAATCCGTGGTTATGTAGATTATGTGGGAAATAGTTCTCACCCTTCATCTGTTTCAATCAACCTATTTCAATTGAGAGCTTCCTTTTATTGTTTTTCTTCATGTTGTCTGTTGGTAATTAATTTTAGTGAATATGGTTATCAATAATTGTAGTTATGTAAATTATTGGATTAATTTTAAAATTATTGAATTAATTTTAAATTATTGTAAATTATTATAGTTATGTAAATTATTGGATTAATTATTGGTTTTCTGCATGTTGTATGTGAATATGGTTACCAATAATTGAATTTGTATTGTTTTTTATTGAATTTTGAGGTGATTAATTTTAGTTATGTAAATTGTAGTTATGTAAATTTTGGGAGTTACATATGTAGAAGAGCTAATTGCGTGAGTATGGAATTGATTTTTTATTGATTTTTATGGAATCTTGAAGTGATTAAATTGGGTTGTGGAATCTTGTAATGATTTTGGAAATGCATCGGTGACGATTTAATTTGTGTTTCTGGAATTATAGAATTTGGAATTGATATGGTTTGTGTTAAGGATTTATAGTATTTGGAATATAAATGGTGATGGACTAATAAAATATTCGTTAATGAGGGTTGGTCTTTTAATAATGTAACTGCATCTATATTGTGTGTGCACAGATGTTGAACAAATTCACAGCGCGTTTCAATGGTCGCATGAAGACGAACAAGAAACAAAAATCTGTAGCCGAAGAGGATTATAACTTAATCGCTACTGGTACAATTAAGGAGGTTGATATTCCCCGGTTAGGGAGGTTTCCTATACTGCAAGATGATAAACCGCACGCTACTACGGACATCACATTTACAGGGGAGCACAAATTGAAGTATCAACATCGTGGATCTTTGGCATCGGTAATTCATCACTATCAAACTATTTCACAACACTGTCCTAGAGCTAAATATATTATTGAAAAAGCGGGATGGCAAAATTTACTGGACATACAATGTAGCGAAACCAACCATTCAATGGTTGATTATATTGCTGAGCGGTTTTGGGATACAACAAACACTTTTCACTTCCCATTTGGTGAGATGGGATTCACCCCCCTAGATTGGCTCATGTTGACTGGACTGAGTATCGGTGATGGGCCTGATGTTCCTTATGATTCTGGGAAGTACCAATTTGAACATGTTCGTGAGCATATCTTTCCGGATATCCAAGATGTCACGCTCTGTCCAAAAGCACCGTCGTGGGTTTCAAATTCAATTACAATTAAATATTTAAGGTCATATTTCTTCGAAGACAAGTTGGTTGCGGCTGAAAATGATAGCACCCTTGCTCATAGAGTAGCAATTGCCTTTTTCATGTATGTTTTGGGACATTTTTTCTTTTCTAATGCAAAGACTTATATTGATGCTGGATGGTTAGTTGCTTTTGAAAATCTTGATGTAGTATCCACGTATGACTGGGGTGGTGCTGCGTTTTCGAAATTGTATGCGGCACTCCGTTTATCTGGGAGGAGACAGAAGGCACTATGTGGTCCATTCCAAGTATTAGAGGTATTCTTTCAATCTAGTTATTTTTCCTCTCATTGTTTATTTTGTTGCTAAGTTATTAAATTGGCTAATTATTTTGATGGAGTAGTTTTGGGGGTATGAATACCTGGGCATATGTCGACCAGAAATCCCATAGGCGAGTACAGAACAAAAATGGCCCATATCTTCTAAATGGAATGTACCGAAGAATACAAATGATATTTTCCGTTGTAGGGATTTACTAAGTAAGCTTACTGCCGAACAAGTGACATGGCGCCCATGGGAATCATACAGAGAAGTTCTTGCATCTGATATGGGATGCACGGCTACGCGGCTATCAGGCTCGAGATATATATTTTCTTACATGGGCATTGTGAGTTAATTTGTAAATTTTATTATATAACATACTTTTTTCCTATATAACATACTTTTTTCCTATATAACATACTTACTAAATTCTTATTCCCTTTCTAACTGTACAGCACAACATGTATCTTGGTGAAAGGTGTTGGCGGCAAAACCATTGTACTTTCGTTGTTCCTATAAGACTACACACAGTTATAGGGGATATTGGCAATATTCAAGGCGAACGCCTAAAAAAAGAAGGTTTGGTCGATGCAACAGAGATAATGCAAGTTGTTAAAGATTATGATATATATTTACAATACTAGACAATGGTAACCAACTCCAAAAATTACGTGACTCATCCTATTTGGGAAGCCCAAACATATGGGTATGTCGGTGACTTGTATACGGTCCCAATTGAACAACCTGTTTAACATGTACATGTCCCTCCTCCACATCTATTATCCCACGTAAGTGTACTTTCGACTTTTTATTGTACGTTCGATTTTTGTTGGTATATTTGTACTTATATATTTTATTTTTTCTTGACAGCATGAAGCTTACACATTATTTCAAGAAAATGCTGATTTTAATCAACAATTTCGCGAATTTACATTAAAACAAACGAAGGAGAGGATGGACGTTATTATGTCGAAAGAAGCAGAAATACAAAGGCTAAATAATGTGAACGTTGATTTGCAGCAACAACTATCTCTTTTCCGTATGCGGCACACTGTCCAACCTCAGCTTGGATACGGTTCCTTTTCCCAAACCCTGCCATCACAAGTTTGGAGTGGTATGAATCAAGGATCAGCTTCAACAATGTCCTCAGTCAATACAAATCCGAGAACGCACATGCCTTTTGTGGCACCAAGGTCGTCCACTTCGGATAATGATAATATGAAGGGTTAATTTGTTATGACTATTTAGATG
Organism: Papaver somniferum; assembly: GCF_003573695.1. Lineage (NCBI taxonomy): Eukaryota > Viridiplantae > Streptophyta > Magnoliopsida > Ranunculales > Papaveraceae > Papaver > Papaver somniferum. Next base: position 38,930,835 of record NC_039366.1, read on the forward strand.
ACCTGTCTTTGGAGTTATCTTTTCTTATCTTATATAGTATAGTCATATCATATATAGTATAGTCTAATCATATATAGTATTGTCATATCAGGTCACTGACAAACAGTTTATCTTTTTTGGAAAACACATTTGCGTGAACCCAAAAAAATATCTATTTTTTGTTTTTTTAATGCTCTTGAAAATGGGTTATAAATTAAAGATTGGTTTCACTCAATATATGAATAACAATACATCTCTTCTGCTTCATATAGTAATGGAACACTATGAGAAAACCGCTCATTATTGCTCTTCTGTTTCTTCTTCATATTCTTCTTCTAATAGTAGTTTTTATTCCTCGGATGATGATGCAATAGCAATTATGCAAAATAACATGGCTGTTAGTTTGGGAGTCCTTGTTACAAATTCAAAATGGCCTCAAACTCGTATCAGAATACCAAGAGATCGTGAGTCAGGGGCTGAACTTCTATGGAACGACTATTTGTCTCCGTACCCAAACCAACCACCCATTGTTTTTCGCAGAAGATTTAGAATGCGTCGACAATTGTTTAACTGGATAGTGGAAGGTGTTACCAATGCAAACATATATTTTGTTCAAAAACCCGATGCTTGTGGAGTTTTAGGATTAAACCCTCATCAAAAAGTAACAACAGCAGTACGAATGTTAGCTTACGGATGTGCGGCAGATGCAATAGACGAGTACTTACGCATAGGAGAAACAACTGTGCTGGAAGCTACTCGTAGGTTCTGTAAGACGATTGTGTATGTGTATGGGAAAGAATATTTGCGTGAACCAACGGCTGGTGATATTTAACTGTTGCTCAAGCAAAACAAAGACCGGGGATTTCCTGGGATGCTGGGTAGTCTAGATTGCATGCATTGGAAATGGGATAAATGTCCGTCGGCAGAATCTGGGGCTTACACCGCGTATAAAGGGAGCGAAAGTATCGTGTTGGAGGCAGTGGTGTCGTATGACCTATGGTTTTGGCATGCTTTTTTTGGTATGCCCGGTTCTAACAACGATATTAATGTTATGAACCGTTCATATGTTTTTCGAAGTCTTGTAACAGAAAAAGCACCGCCGGTGAGCTATGAGGTGAACGAACATTCATATGATATGCCGTATTATCTAGGTGATGGAATATACCCAGAGATTCCTACTATTATTATGGCCATTAAACATCCGGTTGGTAGGAAAAAGGAAATATTTTCATCGATGCAAGAGGGTGCAAGAAAAGATGTTGAACGGGGATTTGGTGTACTTCAACAACAATTTGGAATCATCAAACAACCTGCAAGAATGTGGAATCCAGATGTGCTTGCCTATATCATGAAAACTTGTATTATCTTACATAATATGATAGTCGAGGATGAGCGTCTACCCGGTGACTGGCCACATGTTTATGAACAACGTAGCAACGCAGCACCGGTTAATATATTAAGAGGCAATAGTGACGAGTTTTCCCAAATTAGAACTCAGCAACGCCGACGTGCAATGCGTAACAAAGATGCACATATTCGCTTGCGTGATGACTTGATCGAATATATATGGGCAGAATATGGGAATTAAAAATTGTCGTTTGTCATTTCCTTTCTATTATCTCTTTGTATGTAAACATCCTCAAGTTTTAATTAAGGTCGTATGTTTCAAAAAAGTAGAAATTTAATTCAAATCAAAAGGAAGTAAATTTAAAATCCAAAAATTACATAATAATAATGCTAATTGTTCAGATAATAAGAAATTTAAAACATAATAATACTACTAATCACTAAATAGGAGAAATAATTAAGGTTTGAACTATTCCGCCTTTGTGTTAAGATTGGTTTCTTTTATTCCGAACTATGTCCGCCCTGCGAAGTCGGAAGTACTCTTGTTATACAGGTTCCATTTTTTCAAGATCCATCATAATGATGCGAAATTCTTCGTCTTCAGCTTGCTTGGCTATTTTTGCCGCATGTTCAGCTTGTTTTGCTGCAAACTCTGCTGCTCTTTGTTGCATCTTGAATCTTGATTGTGCTTGGTAATGAGTATTGAAATTTTGTTGTTCTTTAATAATTATTCCCATCAATTCCTCTTGGTGACTGGATTTCTCTCTCCCTGTTTTCTTCAATCTTTTTGCTGCTTTTTTCCCCATCTTACGAAGATATGTGTTCTCTATGTCTCCCCCATCTGTGTCGTTACCGGTCTCTCCTTGAGTTGTTGTTTGCGTCCCTTCATCATCTTCCTCGTTATTCTCATAAGTGTCCAAATCATGCGTCGTATCGAATACAAAAGTCGATCGTCGATTATATTTTATATTTTCTAACACAACTGGGTAGCACTCTTCGTGCTTAAATTTTTTCCCATCGTTGCATTCCTTGAACCTCTTGTTAACTTCTTCAAGCTGTTAATGTTTTTAAAAACACTTAAGTACATGGGCGCTTATTAAATATTAGAAAACAATTGTTCGAAAAATCAAGAATGCTTACCTTCTTTTCAGGACCCCATCAAGTATGATATTCACCTTCGACTTCTGCCTCTTTTGCCGAAAATAACGCCACATCTTTACTTATTCCCTGATATCGTTTTTGCCAAGAACTCCAAGACCGCTCTGGATTATTAGGTAAATGAAGTTCAATATCATCCTTGATACGAGTCCACAACGTCGCCTCTGATTGATCAGTTCCAACACTAGAATCTTGAGATATAGATAAATGAATTTTACACATTGTTACATCTTCGATTGTCGTAAAATTTGGACCTCGTGCTACTCTTGGTGCCATTGTAAGCGAATCCGTGAAAATTTTCCAACTGATTTGAAAGCAGAAACAATATTTCTTCTTATTGGTGTGGATAGTTTGAAGTATTTAGTCGTGGGAAAATGTCACAGGATCTCATGTGTATATATAGGTGTTTCTTCCGAAATTTTCAACGTTCCTAAATGTCTTCCAAACTTTCCAACGTTCCAAATTATCCAACGTTCCATTTTCTTCAACGTTCGAATTACCAACGGTATAAAAAAATTTCAAAATCAATTTTGTCTAAGTATTTTTTTTTTTTTTTAAACTCAAGCTTGGGGCGTTAACTATATAAACGCCTGGAGTGGGGCGTTAACTATATCAACGCCGGGATGGGGCGTTAACTATATAAACGCTTGGCGTGGGGCGTTAATTATATCAACGCATGTCTGGGGCGTTAACTATATAAACGCCTGGAGTGGGGCGTTAATTATATCAACGTCTGTCTGGAGCGTTAACTATATAAACGCCTGGCGTGGGGCGTTAACTATATATACGCCTGGCGTGGGGCGTTAAGAATATCAACGCCGGGCTGGGGCGTTTGTATAATCTTCGTCTGAATGGGGCGTTACTTTTATGAACGCCTGACGTGGGGCGTAAACTTTAGCAACGTCCCAACGGGCGAACATTTTATCAACGCCTGAACCGGGCGTAACTTATATGCACGCCTCTTTATGGGGCGGTGACTTTACGTACGTTTCACAACAGGCGTAGATTATACACACGCCCGATGCCAAACGGTGATTATACCTCCGCTCCACTATATATAGTTTTGGTCTTGGTCCCAGACCAAATATGGTCTGGAATTTGGTTTTGGTCCAGATTTTAGTCTTTACTCCGTCCCGTTGCGTCTCGTCCCTGGACCATAATTATAGATTTGCTCGTCCACTGCAGTTGCTCTTAGGGACTCTAGATCAACTCCGGTGTTGGGTCAACAGAAGGGTGTGGCAATGCTTAGTGGATTTTGAAAGAATCTGTTGACACTGTCTCTGGAGGGTTCTGATTTTAGCGAGTTTACTCCCATTAGAGTCATGGAAAAGGCCATCTCTGGGGAGGAATACAGTAAACTTGTGGTAGTTGACTAGTTCTTGAAACCGAACATATATATGCTCTATAGTTTTCAAATTTTGCAGTTTGATCAATTTGAATCAGCTTCAACAATTAATTTCATAGGAAAACTGTTATAATAATCTCTCTTTTTTCATGTGAAACCAATATTTTTCTGTTGTGCATTAACTATTTCCATTGTATATAGCTACCACCAAGTTTGTATCGGTGTCTATATCGGTGTCTATGTGGGTAACAAAATATGATGCCTGTCCTGTGTGGAGCAAGTGTCTAAAACTATTACGCATATACGTACTCTTGGTTTAACAAATAACCCATGGGCATCTCCAACCTTCCAAAGTAACCTCAAATTATAAGAAAATTTATAAAGTAACTTATTGAGCGGACAAGGATTTTCTATATTCAAGGGCGATGTGATTCAGCACCAGAGAAAATGATTTTCTCCTACTAGCAAACTTTAAATTACCGATAACAACTTCCAATTACTGCTTCCAAAAAAAAAAAAAAACTTCAAGTTACTGAACTGAAGATGCAAACTTTAAATTACTGACAACAACTTCCAATTACTGCTTCCAAAAAAAAAAAAACTTCAAGTTACTGAACTGAAGATATTGATGGGGCTATAATCTCCAGCAAAGTCTCCTAAATTACATTACATAATTATATCGAATATTGTTCTTAATTAGCAAATGTTCCCCTTACTTAGTCCGCGATTTCATTGGAGCATCCCAGCTTATTGTGCACATGCGATTTTGCGAAGCAAAAAAATGCAGCCAGCTCGATTACACTAAGTCCAGCTAGAAACCAATAGAAGTAGTCTAAATGCGCCTGATTCATGTTGTTTGCAAGCCATCCGTGTTGACCTCCTGCACTAGTTACCTTCTGAATGGCAAATATGAGAAAGACACTCAAGATATCTCCTATGCCAAAAATGGCTGAGTACAGGGACAAACCCGCGCTTCTTAGATCATGTGGAACTTGATTGTAGAAGAATTCCTGTAAACCGACTTTGGTGAGTACAAGGGCGAGACCTGACAAGACATATTGTGGAATCAACCACCAGATAACCATAGGAACTATTGTGTTTGGATCATCATTGATCAATCCAAATTCTTGAGCAATTCTAAGCCTTCTGTTCTCCACTAAAGCTGCTACAATCATCGTTATGGCAGAAACAAATATTCCACCGCTAATTTTCTCAGATGATCCCCTTCTGCAACAGAAGTTATTTCATATAGGAGATGAAAAAAGAGTAAAGGTCAAAAGAATTTAAAAACTTTCCTCATTTTAAGGTTTGTATCAGTGGAGTAAATGACGCGCCCTGTCATCCCATGGGACGAAAGCAGTAGTTGAAGCTGATATTCACCGCATGAGACCAATGGATATTAAGCCATGGACCACATTTTCTAGCATTGAAGTAGTATTTAAGCCAAATTACTAGCCTTCCCGGAAGCACATGAAAGCTTTAAGGCCAACGTAACTATAAGACGTATGTACAGGTCACATTGATATGTGCGGTCAGAGCACATATCCAACGTACAAGTCCAAGAATGATATAGTCCAAGTCCGTTGCACCTATCAAGCCTGATGACTAGAAGAAGTCTGTACATATTCAAGTCCTCCGACTAATAATAAGATATTTGTTGTAACAAGTTATTTTGAATCTCCAGCAATGTCGTACAGTTTGTTTACTTACGTTTATAATTCTTCTCTTGTAAATCATATATATACTGAATGAAAGCACCAACAACGATGAGCAAATTAGTTTTCATTCAGTATATATATGATTTATAAGAGAAGAATTATAAATCTAAGTAAACAAACTGTACGACATTGCTGGAGATTCAAAATAACTTGTTACAACAAATATCTTATTATTAGTCGCAGGACTTGAATATGTACAAACTTTTTCTTCTAGTCATCAGGCTTGATAGGTGCAACGGACTTGGACTATATCAGTCTTGGACTTGTACGTTGGACATGTGTTGTGACCGCACATATCAATGTGACCTGTATTTACGTCTTATGGTAACCCCACTTTTCCCATAATGCAAGATCTGAATGCAAGAGAAGTTGCGGAAATTTGTAAGATTGAATTACCGCACCTTACTCAAATTAGAAACCGCGTGGACTCAAAATTATTCGACCTAGACATGGAATTGCGGTTGTGATTGTACTTCTCAAGTGCATGATTGCTAAAGGGAGATACTATACGAAGATATAGTGGTGACCTTCAGGGAAGGGGAAAAAAAAAATCCAGTGGTCAAGGATTATGTTTATATCCTAGTTAGTATCGGTATCCCCTTTAGCAATCGTGGTTAAGTGTAGTTCAACACAAAAGTAAGAAGTAAATGTTGCATTTAGGAGTTAGGTATAGCTAGCAACTCATCTTTACTCTATCATGTGGTTTTCAGTTTCGTGCCTATCTACTTCCCAAAACCCCAATTGTGGAAATTCACATTTTATTCAACTAAGAAATAAAATTAAGATAACCTTAATTTTATGAAGAAAAATGCATTAAAGCAACGGTGAGAAATTACTTTCACGTCAAAAAGTAATATGGTTTTTGGATTTTAACTATTTAGATAGCGCAAAAGTCGAAAACTCAGAAGTTAGTTTGGCTGTCAGATTTCAAAGCGATTTTTCAGGAAGTCAAAAAGTCAACTTTTTGTGAAGCAAAATAGTTTTGCTTCTTACTTCGATTTCTTGAGAAGCAGAAGCCAGAAGCAGAATTTGATTCGCAGGCCTTATAAATACATCTTGAGAAGTTATTTTTCGACTTTAACTCCAGAATGACTTCTAAGACTAAAAAAATTTAATTGTTTGATTGTTAAGAATGATGTTTTTATTTTTGATTTTTTGGATTGACTTCTGACAGAAGTACTTCTGCTATGGGTATGCTTTTGTATCCCGACATGTTATTTAGATAAGCAAATTAATTCTACTTGTTGAGAAGCAAATTATTTCTACTTGTACAATGATTTTCTATATATTCAAGGTACATGCGATTCATCACCAGAGAAGATCACCTCTCGGGTCGGGTTCTAAAAACAATAAAGAAAATGCCATTTAAACACGTGAGGAAAGGCATGTTGCTGCTGGAGCTTGTAAGGACCTCTATATTTCAATGGCTGTACAAATGTACGATTTTATTTTGTTTGTACTCTTTAGGGGAGAATTTATGACCAGAAACTCGTAAATTGTGATAAAAAAAAATGGTATCAAGAATACTGTTGAACTTTTTCATTCATGCATTTCTAGACGTCAACAGCTTTTTGTTGAAGTTGCAAGAACTCAAATTCTGATTGTGCTTTACTAGACCATCTATTATCTCTGCATCAAACATCAAGTCTGGATTCACGTTCGAAGAGTTTTCACTGGAACTCATTTTGATAAAGTAATACTAGTAAGAAGAAGGATGAAGAATATGAGTTGTTAACTACCCCCTTTAAATGGATTTCAGGGTTCAGAGAATGCGATTCAGCTTTAGGATTCAAACTTAACCACATTCCAAGTATTTTTACTGCCCATAGAGAGATAAATTACTAGAATCTTCAAATTACTAGAAACTTCCAAGTATTTCTACTATCGAGAGATAAATTACTAGAAACTTCAAATTACTGACAACAACTTCCAATAAAAAAAAATTCAAATTACTAAACTGAAGATATTGATGCGGCTATAATCTCCAGCAAAGTCTCCTAAATCACATTACATAAAGATATTGAATATTGTTCTTAATGAGCAGATGTTCACCTTACTTAGTCCACGATTACATCGGAGCATCTCCTTGGTTATTGTACTCGTATGATTTTGCGAAGCATAAGAATGCAGCCAGCTCGATAGCACTAAGTCCAGCTAGAAACCAATAGAAGTAGTCTAAATGCCCTTGATTCATGTTGTTTGCAAGCCATCCTTCTTGACCACCTGCGCTAGTTACCATCTGTATGACTGATATAAGAAAGACATTGAAGATATCTCCTTTGCCAAATATGGATGAGTACAGAGACAGACCCAGATTCCTTAGCTCATTGGGAACTGGATCATAGAAGAATTCCTGTAAACCAACTTTGGTGAGTACAAGAGCAAGACCTGACAAGATGTATTGTGGAATCAACCACCAGATAACCATAGGAACTGTTACGTTAGGATCATTAACCAGTCCAAATTCTTGAGCAACTTTAAGCCTTCTGTTCTCCACTAAACCTGCTAGAACCATTGTTATTGCAGAAACAAATATGCCACCACCAATTTTCTGAAGTGAAGTTATAGCGTTAGATTTTCCAGTAAAAGCTCGAATAAGTGGAGCAAGGATCCAGTCGTACGTTGCCACAAACAGAATGATGGATACAGTGAGAAATATCTGAATTGAAGCTGCAGGTACCTGAAAGTCTGGTGTGATCGACCTTTCCATAGTGCAGCCCTGCTTAACAAAGAAGGTAAGAACTTGAGAGTGCACTAATGGATATGTTAACCACAGCATCCATCGGGGAACCAACGGCGGCACAACATTTACATCTTCAACCTTAAAATTTTTGACAGCCGCAACTAAACCGTTAGTTAATGCTTCTAATGGGTTTACTTTATCTGCATCTTTTTCATGAGCATAGCGATAACATACGCCTCCAAACATGATTACATTTTGCGCTATGTTCATTAAAATGTATGATATTCCAAATGTTATATACCAACCTAAATTATCTTGGACATGGTTCAATATCAAGTGGGAACTGCACGATCCAACAGATAGTCCAAATAGCCACCATTTAAAGAATGAAATTTTGGACTTGGATTCATTTGGATTTCGGTCATCAAATTGGTCTGCACCAAAAGCTGGTGCTCAGGTCTTGAATCCAACACTTCCGATTCCAATTAGATACAATGAGAAGAAGAAGATTACTTTTCCATTGTAAGACCACCCATCCATTACCAAATCATATAGGGTTATCGCTACAAGCCCCCTAACACAAATAACAATTTTTTCAAAATGTATTAGTACTCATTTCTGAAGTAAGTGCATCCAACTAGATAATAGAAAAAACTTTAGGGAATTAATTTTTTTTTTGCTCAGCTGTTTAGGGAATTAATTAAAAACAAAATTAAGGGCGAGTATGAGATTTACCAGAAGATAGAAGGCTCCAGAAATCAGGATGGTAAGGTATCTGTTAAAATAAGAGGGGTGACCGATAACATACACAGCTAGTAGTGGAAGCATATGCATGAAACCAGTCCAAGCATTAACATTCTGTGCAGCTGCTGATGTAGATTGTCCCAATTGCGTGGTTAGAAAGCTGATCAAGTTTGAAGCAATTCCATAAAAGATGAAAGATTCTACGCCTCCAAGGAAGAGAATTCGAGAAGCACAACTCCATCCACCAAACTCCCTGTTGTTGCTCTTGACCATTTTGTTTCCTTTGATATTCACCATACCTTCAACATTTGTTGTATTAGTATCAGTGACTTGCACACCTGCAGGTGTGGTAGCAGCCATGATATCTTCTCTTGAAAGCTTTGTTTCTTTCAAACTTGTTGATGAAAATGTTGTATGAATGTAGATGGAGGAGAAGTCATTTAATTTAGTGATCAGATGGAGAAGAAATGCAAGTGGGTTAAATTATTATCTCAAGAATTTAAAAACTTTCCTCATTTTTAAGGTTTGTATCTATGGAATAAATGATGGGCCCTGGTCATCCCATGGGACGAAAGAAGTAGTTCGATTGAATTACTGCACCTTAATCAAATTGTAAACCGCGTGGACCCAAAATTATTCGAGTTAGGTATAGCTAACAAAGAACGATTTTTTAGGGACCATGGTTTTTTTTTTGGGATCATGATCTTATTAGGCCAACCTCCTTATACTTATAAGGGGTGTCCCAAAGTTAGGTAAATATTCATTTATCCTTTACTTTGATTTAAATTAAAACCAACTTAATAACTATATAAATCTAATCATATACATCTAATCTAAATGAATTTATTAACCAAATCAAAATTAAAAGAGCAATCGAAAATTTTTAATTTTGAAAAAAAATTTATTCTCTTTTTCTTCTCTCTTTCCTTGACGTTTCTCGTTCGATTGAAAAACCCATCAATCTTTTTAATTCGTTTTTGAATAGGAAAATTGAGTAGAAATCATCAAAATATGGTTTAAATGGATGTTAAAGTTGCATGTTCGGTTAGGAATAGTTTTAAAAAAAAAAACTAGTTTTGTAACCGAACATTCTGAAACCAAGAACACGAAGAACACTTCGGTTATCACGAATTTAATTTTTCATAACCGAACTCCGAGTTCGGTTGGATCGCAAAAAATTCTAAAACTAGTTAGTAACCGAACTCTACCCATAATACAAAAAAAAAATGTAACCGAACTGTGTTATTTTTCCTACTATGTTGAGTTATGATATAACCGAACTTTACCTACCTTGTTCGGTTGGTTCGCAAAAATTTCTAAAACTATCTAGTAACCGAACTCTACTTATATTCCAAAAAGAAATTTTTTTTCTAATGTAACCGAACTGTATTATTTTGCCTACTATATTGAGTTTCAATTTAACCGAACTTGTTCCACTATGTTCGGTTTGTTTGCAAAAAATCTTGACAAACCGTACTCTTCACTAATTGCATACATGTGGAGTTCGGTTAGATATGTTGTTGGATTAAAGTTTGCGAACCAACCGAACATTATTCTGTAAGTCCTATAAACAAAGTTCGGTAACCTGCGTGTATGGAAAAGGTAACCGAACAACTAAAAACCTCCATTAAAGAACGAGTTCCGTAACCTGCGTATATGGAAAAGGTAACCGAACTACACTTTCAGATGAGTTCGGTAACCTGTTCTTCACATAAGGTAACCGAACAAGCCCAAATCTACCCTAAAAATTTACAGTTTTTTGAAAATTTGGAGCAATTCAACCAACATTATCTAAGTTTGAAACATACCTGGGTACCCAAATACTCTTCCTTTGGTTGTGGTTGGTAAAATCCTTTGTTTTTCATGTTTTCCTTCTTCATCTTCTCCAACTTTACTCTCTCAATAATTCTTCTTCTTTTAAAAAAAAAAAGTCATCTGATTTTTTAATCTCATTAATTATCTTTAATTTAATCATTTTACTAATCACTACTATAACTATTATTAACATTAACTAATCATTACCAAAAAATTAATCAGGAGGATAATTTAGGTATTAATATAAATATCTAGATAAGGGGTGACCTAGATTTACTTCTAATGTTTTTATCCAAAATAAAACCATGGTTCCCAAAAAAAACCATCCTCCCCAAAAAAATCGTTCCTAACAAATCATGTGGTTTTCAGTTCCTGTACCTATCTACTTCCCAAAGTCCCATTTGTAGAAAATTACATTCTATTCATTAAGAAACAAAATAAAATAAGAAAAATCATTTATTGAGAAAAATGCATTAAAGCAACAGCTAAAAATTACTTCCAAGATATTTGAGAAGCAAATTTTTTCTATTTAGCAAAACCACTTGGTAAAAGTAGTTATTCTTTTTTTTCTTTTCTTTTTACTTTTTGGATCTGAAGTGGAGGTTTTGCCCACCATATTCTAACATGTTTGGCTAGAATATCAGCTACTTGATTACATATCCTTGGGACAAAAGTATAAGGCCAGGTAATACAACTCGATAACATAGACTGACAACGACTAAAGTGGATTAATAGTTATTCATGTGATTAAAAAATAGTTATTCATCTGATTAAAAGTCAGTAGAAAGTGGAATAATCAGGCTAGACCTGGACTCATTAAGATACCCTATAGTCCTAAGGTGATATACTCTATGACTCTATTTACATAGATGTGGTAGCTCGGCAATTCAGATGGCTCCGCCCCTGCTGGTTACCAGCGTCACCATCACCAGATTCACCACCATTGTATTTTGCTTTCAGCGACTCTATTTCCAGTTCCATACTATCCAATGCAAGACTTGCAGTTGTGTAGTTTTTCATTCATGCACTTATCAATAGCAGTACAACTTTTTCTTGAAGCTGTAACTGTAATAAGAGTTCTCTCTTTCACTGCATCAAACAGTATGTCTATATAGGAACTTAGAGATTTTTCAATCGAACTCATGCTGCTAAAGGTCTGGGTTGACAATTACTCAATGACTGGTCTGTCAACTACCATTGATAAGCTGCTGTGGATTGTCCTAATTTATTTAAACTCTCTTCCCAGCAAGAGGTACCAATTGAGCCAGTTGCTAAGTCAGGGTTAGAAGTACACTTATCACTTCATCAGCCATAACAAAATTTAACTCCATTACAGCACTATTACTATTTATAACATCTTACATCCTAAAAAATTTATTTCTGGAGAAGATAATGTGATTGATTCCTAAAACGGCCACAATTTATGTCGAAGGAAACATCAAGTGATACATCTAGAGTTACTTAATCTGTAATAACTGACTAATCCAAGTGCTAACCTCCTACTCCTGCTAACCCGGATTCCTAATAATAAGTTTTCAAATATCTATTAGGAGTTGACAGATACGAAAGTGTGCAATGCGAAAGTTAACAGATATACAGACATTAAATACAATAGTTTAAAATAGATCAGACTGAAAGTTTCGTGATAGAAATTGCAGAGATACTTCCCTAAAACACACCAAATTGAGAACATTAGGCAAAAAGAACAAAATATCATCTCCAAATCCTTGGGTCCTAAAGAAAATCTAGTGCACATGAGGCATATATGTCATCATTGAGTTCTTGAATACGCACGCAAACAGGAAGATTAAAATAACTAAAAAAGAGACAAATGAGTACCGCAGTTTAGAATGCATAGATCACTTTTGAGTGTCTATCCAAGAGGCCGCTGGAAGTACTGTTGGCATTGGTTTTAGCACAAACCGCAGGAACATCGCACTTTTATCATCATCTACATCTCTGTTGAACAGGCAGAGCTCTTCAAAGCTTCTGGTTTGGATATTGAATCCCCAAATACGATGCTCGAAACCGAGCAAAACAACATTAATTTTAGTATTATCCTTCCTTCCATTCTAATTTTAGCATAACAGACCCGGCCTTCTGACTCCCCAAGAATACTATTAACGTCATTATCCTCAGACTCTGGCAAATTAATCAAACTACATCGATGTCCATCACTTCCACTGTTCTGATTGAGATTGTAAACTAACAATCTATTCCCCCCTTCAATCCAAAATAACGTACGATTTAGGATAACAGCATTCTTACATCTAAAATACCCCACTCAACATTTTCATCACTTAACTTCAAACCTTTCCCATACACCCAAAACAGAACAAAAAACATCCACATTAAGTTTCTTCGAGGGCGTAGCAAACAATGGGATATGTACAACCTTATAACAACTTGCGAAGGATGAGGAGTACTCAACGAATATACCATTAACATCATATAGACTAGTCTGGGAAGGCGGTGAAGGAAGTGAAACCCATTTGTGAGTAAGTGGACTACAAACATGATACCTCTCCTGATAACTTGAACTGGTTGAATGACAAAGAACCAGACCATTACTAGAACTCACCGCGCACACTTTTGCTCCTTGAAATGATTTCTCATTTACAAGAAATTGAAAAGAGAATAAATGTTCATTTCTATCCATAAACCCTGAATGTAATTCAGGATATGCATATCTAAACCTTCGATATTCAACGTCACAAAACATGTGATAGTGTATCCATGGGAGAGAATTTTTATTGATTTGGTACCATTTTGTCATGAAATAAGGGTTTGAGAGGTTAGATAAACATACCTTTGATATGCATTTGAACTTATAGATTGAACTCAGAGGAAGATAAGTAAAGATCTCAATCAAGATATCCTCTGTTAGTGATGAACAAGTACGAGAAGTTGAAGAAGAAGAAGAAGCCATCATCAACAGATCGAAAAATAAACCCTAAAACGTGCAATTGTCAATTGAGTAGGAAGTTTTTTGAGCTCCCAACTTGGGGTTTCCACAAAATCAAGATAGAGAGAGATCAGAGGCTTACAAAATACAGAATCATGATTGAAAAGATTGAGAACTTGAATAGGGAATCTAATTTAGGGTTGTATATCTTCACTAACTTGAAATTGAGAGCATCAGCAACAATGAAATCAGTATCTGAAATGCAATAATCTCCTCAAATAGATCTCATGATTCTCATTCAAAGCAGCAGTGAAAAAGATGGAGTGGTTTAACAAGTTAGAGAGTGAGAATTTTCGACTTGGGGCTTCTCTATGCGGTTTCTCCAGAAATATGTGAGAAAATGAAAAGGCTAGTTGTTCCTGTTGGATTGGGGTATACCCAGATTCATTGGGTAATACCCAATTTCACCAAACAAGGGTTATTTGGAAGTAAAACTCAAAATTCTTTAGCTATATATTTCAAAATGGCTAAATTATCCTTTTTTAATTAACATTTGTTAGTTTAATTTATTTAGTTATATTAATTAGTTGAATTGAAAGTTTTGAAATCTTGTTTTGGTTAAAGTGAACTTTTGGATTTTGTCGGAAGATATCTGAGAATTTCTTTTGTATCGGAAAAGAAACCACACTAGCCAAACCACTTCTGATAAGAGGATTGTATAGTTGTTCAATGGTTTTATTCTCCAAATTACAAAAAAAAAAAATCAGAAATCACAACATATTCGACTAAGTACTTTCATAACTCCGTCTATTAACAGGCATGCTCCATTGAAACAAAGCATGTCAGCCAAACATTTGTTTTTCGGTTTTATAGTCGTCATGATTGAAAATATAGCATATTGACTATTGTTTGTCAGTCGTCATGTTATTTTTACGAAACCATGACGACTAATAAAAAAATTCGGACACAGACAAACTTGTTTTCTGGGAGTCATTACTCGGCATGTTAGACTAAAACTAAGCATGTCGACCGAACATTATTTTTTCGCATTTATAGTCGCCATGGTCGAAAATTAGCACACAGACGACTGTTTATTAGTCGTAAGTTATTTTTATAAAATCATGAGGACCAATAACAAAATTGGACACAGGAAAACTTATTTTCTGGTAGTTACTAATCGTCATGGTTAAGCTTTTCAAACCTTAGCGACTATTCATACTACATCACTAGTCGTAAAGGTTTATGGATGAACACCATGACGACCCTGTGAATGTCATTTTCAGAAACAAAACTCTTTGAAAAATTGTCACGTTGTTCATCCTACAACCTTGACGACTGAAAATAAATATGAAAGTCGTCATGCTCGACGAAAAGATACCATGACGACCATATAACTGTAGTTCAATAATATCAATTTTTCCGACCTAACATGTTATTCAAACAACAAAAAAGAATACTCGATAGACTTTTAAAGAATCAATTGACGATAAAAAAAATCCGGTATCCTCTTTCAGCGATCATGGATAATACTTCAGTTCCAAAAAGTGAGTCTTTTATTTTAGTGTTTTCATTTTGCTGAAAGTGAAGCAAGGATCAATCAATTAGAGCAAGGCATTATGTTGGTCAAATTTATCGCTCTATCTCTAGAACATGCAGAAGAACAATGGAAAAAAAATCATTCAGAAACTCATTTCCATTTTAAAAATAAACAAAAAAAATAAAAAATTAGTCGACGTGGGAAGAAAAGCAACTAGGATTTGAAGTCGTGAATTTTTGTCTCCTATAGTAACAAATGCAAAACTTTTTCCACAATCAAAATTTCATTTATAAACCACAAGCCCTAAATGAAGTAATTTATAGTAGATTCAAGGTTAAAATGAAGAACCAAGCCATGGAAATGAATAAAGTAACTACACCTACAAATTGAAAAAAGGGTAATTTTCTTGCGCATACGTTGATGGTTCAATTGATTAGTGCTTTCCTTAAGGTCATGCAATGGATTATACCTACAAATTAAAATAAGTATCATATGTCGTCCATATCACTTTGAAAATTATAAAAGTAGCTCTGCGAATTGGTGGAAACTGAGTCAACCCAGCTTTTAAATTTTAACAAAAAATGAATCATAGTAGATAGATTTAGCTACTTTTGATGTTTCTTTTTAATAAATATTTGTCTAGATTTCTGTTCTAAGTACCATTTTTATGTTTGAAATCATTCTGTGTAGTTCTTAATCCTTTCTTCCCTTTTACAATTTTATTTTCTCGGTTTGTAGGTTTCCTTTATTTGGTTTTTAGCTGCTGTTCTTTGATACTTTTTACCACTTTGATAATACTTTGATATATTTCTTTTACTGATACGGATTTCTAATTTTGTAGATTCCTCTGATTGTGCAACGGATTCCTTCCTATATTGGATCCTTGTTCTCAACACATGCTTGATCTTCAAGACAGTTTTGTCGCAACTGGCTATATTGCCTATTCTAGCTCATCCTCATCTTGCATTTTTGCAAACTACAAATGTTACACTTTTCAGTTCTTTTCAATATGAGAATCATCACCCTACCCCGATTAAAGTTTTTTCAGCCATGATTCATCAATATGCAAAACCGAGTCTAACCCCGATCCAAATTTCTAAAATTCAAATTGTTTCCTTTCCCCCTAATTTTGTCTGTGATTTCAGAAGATGTCATTATTTTGCGGATCACATGTTGTTGACCCCTGACAACATACTAATAGTCATCAATCAAAATTATCCCAAGCTTATCTTTAGGAAATAATATTTTTTGAGTCAGTTATCTATAGTAACAACCCTTATTATAAACAAAGAAGAACTATTCTCTTCAGAAGTCATCATAAACCCTAATAGAGTTTTCCGTTGCAATTCAATGGAGGTTACTGGTAATCAGACAAGCAGCTCTGGTGTTAAAAATATCACAAAAAAATGAAACACACTTCAATCAGAGGAAAAAGAGGTGGTATCGGTTCTGAAATTTTTTTTGAAAGAAGCAGCTGACGCTTGGTCAAACAGTTTGGTTGGGTTATTAATCACTACATATGACAAAATTGAAACTTCTGCCATTAAAGAGGAGCTGAATGAACTTTGGAAACAATAAAAAAAAAAAAAAACCAAAACTGTTGGAAAATACTTATTTGTGTTCAAGTTCAACTCCGAGAAGGATTTAAAGGATGTGTTAAAAAAGACTCCATGGAATGTTCAGAGAAGCCTTCTTGCTCTTCAAGAATACACAGCTGAGGTGGCATATACTGACTATGTGTTCAGAAAATAAGAGTGGAGTATTCCGTTTAAGGGTTTGCTCTTAGAGCATCATCATGAAACTGTTATTACGGAAGCAATTGAAGACTTGGGAAAAAAATCTCCATAGATCCGAAACACTGCAGACCAAGATCAGGAAATATGATCACTACTCGAATACAGATTGATTTAACTGAACCGTTAAAAAGGTAAGAATGGTGGAATTCTAATCATGGTGAACCTGTGTTGATTCGATATCACTGGCTAAAACAACAACACAGCCTATGCCCTAAATGTTACATAATAGATCATGATGACACTATCTGTGAGGAGGTTCCTGAACTTCTGCGTCAACGAGCAATGACAGTTGAGGAGTATGAAGAACATTGTAAGAAAAAGAAAGATTTGAATCTGCAGATGTTATGACTGAGGAAGATTCGGTGGATGCTGAACAAAATGGTGTAATAATGGATGATTTTGAGGAGGACAGGTCTGTCAAAAGAGCAAGAAACCAAACTGAGATGAACAATGGATTTGGTCCATCAAGGACCTATTATTGATGTTCATGGTGGGGAAATGAGTGATTTCATGGAAAACTCAAATGAAACAATGAATGGGATAGAGACTGGAGGAACTGAAAAGCATTGTGTTGAGGCTGAGAAGAATCAGATGCACAATCAAGGGGAATATGCTCTCGAGGTAAAATCTTACTTTTGTACATTTTCTACTTCTTTAGTTTTAGATCTTTTTTTACAAACAAATAGGTTTCTTTCGATTTCTCTTTATTATATTTGTTTAAGAAACTATAAGTGTACTTCCACTAGTAATATGAGGATTATAGCTTGGAACTGTCAGGGTTTTTCCAGTAAGAAAACTAGAGACAACCTAAAGGACCTTATATCTAAATATGACCCTGACATAGTCTTTATTTCAGAAGCTAAAATAGGTGCAGATAAAATGATAAAGCTGATTAAGCGCTATAATTACCCAAATCATAAATTGATCTCATCCAGAGGATTAGCAGGTGGTCTTATATTATTAGGGAAAGATGGCTTCCGCTTAAGTATTATCAATTGGGACTCTTGGATTATAAACTGTTCTGTGCAGGATGACCCTTCTAAACCAATTTGGCTGCTAACCTGTATGTATAAATCGTCGTATCCAAACAACAAAGAGAAGCGATGGAATTACATCAAAAATATCAGTGCAACAGTTCAACAACCGTGGGTTATAATTGGTGATTTGAATCTAGTTTTCCCTAATGACGCAAGATCATCTTCAAACAATGTGGGCAGACTTTCTTCTAATATGTCTTCTTCAAGTACTTCTATATCAAGGGACTCTCCTTATATCAGTCTAATACAAGAAGCAGGGTTGGAAGATATGAGTTATACTGGAAAATCATTCACATGGTCTTCGAATGTTCATGGTACTGGAGTTCGCCAATCAAGACTTGATCGAGCACTAACAAATGCAGATTGGATAATTCATTTTCCGGATGCTAAGCTTATACATCTTCCCCAACTAGGATCAAATCACTGTCCTATTATGTTTGATTCTTCTCATTCTTAAGGTGATATAAAACGTAACTGGAAATGTTTCCAATGTTACGAAAGGGATGAATCTTTAAAATCTGAAGTCGAAGCAACGTGGAATCACCAGATAAATGGCTCTCAAGCATTCAGGCTGTCTTAAAGATTGATCATATCTAGAAAATACGTCTCAAAGTGGAACAGAGAGAAGTTTGGGAATATACAAATCAACATCTTTCTCTTGCATCATCAAATTGAAGCAATCCAGCATGACAGCGGAAATGTTGAAGCTACTTATCAAGTGCAGCAGTTAGAAACTCAAATAGAGCATTGGCACCAAATAGAAAATGATTTTTGGAGACAAAAAGCAAGAGATGATCATTATCAGGAGATGGATAGAAATACGAAGCATCATCATGCAAAAGCAAACAAAAGACGGTCAAAAAATAATATTATAGCCATAAAAGATGAAAATGGTGTTTGGTGTACAAAGAGATCGGAATTGGAGGATTTGCTGACAAGGTATTATGGTAACTTACATACCAGTATGAACCCAGGAAAAAATGAACAAATTTTACAGTGCATCCCCAAAACAATATCAGCTGAAGATAACTTGGAGCTCATGAGGTTACCAGATGAGATGGAGGTTTTCAAAGCGTTGAAAGGAGTGGAATCTTGGAAAGCACCTGGACCGGATGGCTTTCCACCAGGTTTTTTCAAGAGTCATTGGAATCTGGTTGGAAAGGATGTTGTGGAGACAGTTCAACAATTCTTCCGTACAGGTTTATTGTTAAAAAGCTTAAACTCTACCAATATGTCTCTATTCCTAAAGACGAAAAATAAACAATTTCCGTCTGATATAATACCAATAGCGTTGTGAAATACATCCTATAATATTATCTCGAAGATTATGTCTTCAAGAATGAAGAAGCTAATGTGCAAGATAATATCTCCACTCCAAGCATCATATGTTCCGGGAAGACAAATTTCATATAATATTCTACTGGCACAAGAGATAATCCACACTATGAAGAGTAAGAAAGAAGATACCAAGTTCTTGGTTTTAAAACTAGACATGGATAAAGCCTTTGACAGGCTTGAATGGTCGTTTCTAAATGATGTGATTATTCAAATGGGTTTCTCACATGAATGGTGTAATCTCATTTCACAATGCACCACCACCACAAGGATTTCTATACTTCTCAATGGAGCCCCTTGCACTGCATATCAACCTACACGTGGAGTTCGACAAGGTGATCCTTTATCACCGTTTTTGTTCATAATTGCCATGGAAGCTATTTCAAGGCAACTGTACCGTGCAGAATCTCAAAATCTCATTGAAGGTATCAGAATTGTACAAAACGCTCCTTCTATCTCACATTTATTTTTCGCCGATGACTGCTTACTGTTCTTGAAAGCTGATTTGCATAACGTGAACAATGTGTTGAAGATTATTGACGACTTTGGGAAAGCTTCAGGACAAATGGTGAATTTTTTTAAATCTAGTGTGCATTACAGTGAGAGGGTTCCTGGTAGATTTCACAGAATACTAACGAGAAGACTAAAAGTGCCAATGATGCTTCCAACTGAAAAATACCTTGGTATACCTCTTATTATTGGTAAAAATAAAAAATAGTCCCTTTCTCATCTATATGATAGAGTTAAGAAAATACTCTCATCATGGGATGGTAAAACCATGTCCCAATGTGGTAAGTCGTTAATTGTAAAAACAGTAACTAATACTATTCCAGCTTATTCAATGAGCTGTTTTCAGATTCCCACATATATCATTAACAAAATGGAGGTTGCACAAAGAGACTTTTGGTGGGGTTTTGAGGACAAAAGAGGCACTTATGTTACATCATGGAAGAGTCTGAAGATACACAAGGATTGTGGCGGTCAAGGATTTAGAGACTTGAAGATTTTAAATCAATCTCTACTGGTTAGAGCAGCATGGAGGATTTGCACAAATACTGACACACAGTGGGGGAAAGTTGTTCAGGAAAAATATTTTTCATGCACAAGCTTTCTTCATGCAACTGTCAAACCAAACTGTTCTTGGTCATGGAATGGTTTTCAAAAACAAATCGGCTTCATCAAACAAAATAGCCAATGGGGGATAGGAAAAGGTGATAAGATAAAAATATGGCTTGATATTTGGGTGTTAGGGCTTGAATTATCTCCAGTTCCAAGGGAAGGCAACACAGACAGTGATTCTTATGTTTGGGTTCAAGAGTTAATTCTTCAAGATAACCAAAATTGGAATACTGAGATGGTTCAATATCTCTTTGATGAACACACAGCGGAATCAATTATGAAGATGAGGATTCCTTTTTTGTTGAAGATAAACTGATTTGGAAGCTAATAATGGAGCTTTCACGTTGAAATCAGCTTACAAAAGGTTGTATGAAAACAGTCTAGGAGATCTATAGATTTCTCCAATAATACATCACACGGAGATTGAATGGAAGAGGTTTTGGATGATTGAAACTTGGACGCGAATAAAACATTTATTCTGGAAGTGTTTTACAGATATCTTGCCAACAAAAGTGAGATTATCTCGGTCAGGTCATCATATTGATAGGTAGTGCCCCCTTTGCAACCAATTCGAAGAAATTGCAATGCATGTTCTCTTCTCTTGTACTTTCTCAAGGGAAGTATGGATGTTAATACTTGAAGTATCTTCAGTTCTTTCCGACATACACAACACAGTAGCAGAATTTTTTGAAAGTTGGATGCAACATGGTTTATAGCAGAATTTACTCAGTGATTGGATGACTACATCAATGGTGGTTACTTGGACCATTTGGAATACAAGATGTGATGTGCACTTCCAAAAATTGAAGATTGCACCGCAAACAGTGGAAAAAAAAATCTATAAACTTTTTTAATTATCTAGGAAAGCTTTATAATAGACAACAACATAATAGTCTGTTAAAACAACCATCCATACATATAGAACAGTCATGGGAACCTCCATATTTTCCCTTTGTAAAAGTTAATTATGATGCTTCATATGATCTAAACAATGGTCTAACTGGAATTGCTCTCATTCTTCGTGATGATGTAGGAAACTGGAGAGGAGGGATCTCAAAGTGCTATGCAGGTATAAGAAGTTCTGAGAAAGCGGAGTGCCTAGCTTTCTTGGATGTTGTGAACTGGTGCACAGAATTACAACTCTCAGAAGTTGTAGTGGAGACTGATCTCAAAGGAATAGAAAGTTATATTAACAATGCTGCCCCAGCCATGTCATGGGAAAGTGAAGCTATCTTGCTTGATGTGATGCATAAACTTAAGTCTTTTCTTAGATGGTATGTTTCTTTTGTTCCTAAGAAGTGTAATAAAACGGATGATAAACTTGCAAAATATTGCATGCAGCATAGATTAGCCAGGGCTTGGACTAGTAATCCCCCTGAAGTTATTGAGTCTTTTTTAATGTTGGATAAGTCTTCCTTTTATGATTAATGAAATTTCTTGTCTAGCATCAAAAAAAAATGTCGTCCATATCGCAGTTCATAGATAAAATAAGATAGCATTCACGGTGGTTTGGTGTTTTATGATGACCGAGAAAGATTATGAATGGGCTTATACACACTTGAAGTTACTTTTCCAACCAACAAACTTCTGTGAGTTATAGCGGCCTTCCTTGATTTTATTAAGCAATGATAGCTAACGAATAACAGTTAAATAATTTGTATGTTCGTGTATTGGGGATTGAACAACTCATGATGTAGCATCATGTGTTTTTAGCATGACGTGTGCATATAGATGTTCCATGTCCTGGGATGAAGCTTCATTGAAAGCTTTTGTTGTGTGATAAGTTGCACATTGGCCTGGGGCCAATATGTTGCCAAAATGGCACATTGTGTTAGCATATTGGCTAAAGGCCAATAACGCGCCAAAATGACACATTGCGTTAGCATATTGGCTAAAGGCCAATAACGCGCCAAAATGGCGCATTATGTTGGACATGTTAATTAAGGTCAATATGGCACCAAGACGGTGCAAGCTAACTTGGTTTATAGCCAATCTTGGCGCATTAAGGTAAGTTATATTGGCCAAAAGCCAATCTCGCATCAAAACGGTACATTTGGCCAATTGGGTAGATGGCCTTGAGCAAATTTAGTGCTAGCATAAAACATTACCATGTGTTTGGCCTATGCCTAATATCGTATCACTGTGTTGAGTCAGGCCAGAGCAGGATGGCTTTGACTGTACAACCATAATGTCGGACATTAGAATTGGGTTATGGACCAAAACAGAAAGTACAACCATCATGGACGGCTATTCATAAATACATGGCAACGGCCATGAATAGTGAAGCAAGCACACGGAATTGGTGAATGTCAAACTCCTCCCCTAATTTGAGTTGTAGAAATGTCAATAAAACATATATAGGGAGGAGTAGTTGGTTGAAGGTGCATAAGCGGACTATGCACAAGTAAGCTTCACGTCTTACACGGTAATGCATGAATGATGCTTAGGCCTCATTTATAGCAGCGTAGCCTTGCCAATTTATCATCTTAAGCACGGGGATAACTATTTTATACCGTGGATTTAGTAATGCGCAATCTTAGTGCATTTTGACGGAATGGCCTATACGGACTCGGTCATTATTATTATTGTTTCGCCACGGTATTGCAACGAGTTGGCTTAAGTTTCTATTCGTTCGAGGATGAATTACGGTTTATACTTGATCCTTTTAGAGTAGGGAAGGAAATAAGTTGAAGTATTTCCATTCCAGAATGTTAGCGCTCATATCTTCTAATTGAGAGATGATTGCGGCATATTGGCTTCTCTCAATTAGATGATATGAGCACCAGGATGATTGCGGCATATTGACTTCTCTCAATTAGCAAGTGAATAGCCAAGGTGGACCATTAGCAGGCCTGACTATAGCATTGATATGGTTTATGAAGAAGTCAGTTATTTCAACATTCAGATTATTGTTCCATATGAATGCTAAGCCACCAGCTGTGCCACTTATCCCCATGGGTTAACAAACCAATAATTGTTGACATTAACCTCAATCATAGTTTTTTCCGTGTTTCTTGTTTTTGTTTTCTTTCAGATAGAAAGATGATACATGGGTTCAGCTTATTTAACATGTCATTCAGATACTTCTTAGCATCCTTTGTTCCTAATTCTTGAAAATTCCATGACAAAGAGGTAAAGAATTGCCAGAAGTATGACAAGTCTTCTAGTAATATTATCATAGCAATGAGTGTTATAAATGTGGAAAGCTAACCTGATAAACTGACATAACAAAATAAACTTTGAATAAGTGAGGGAAAGTTGTACCATTTCTTCATAGAAGAAGCTTCACAAGTCACCATTAGCCAAAAAGATTGTATTAGTGCCCAGTTGCTCAGCAGAAAGATCATCATGGTCCTTGAATATTTTGAGACTATCAGAGACAATAAAGTTGATATTCCTGTCATCTTCCGAAAAAGAAGGCTTCTTTCTTTTGAATTATAACATTGTAGTCATCAGAGGGTTAGGATCAGTTTCAAGTTCATGGGATTTCTTCTTAGCCTTACAGGCCTCCTTCTTCTTTTTATCTAATTTAGCCTCCATTCTTGTCTTAATTTTTGCTAGAGTGGGTAGAGAGTTGAAGGGAAATGGATAAGGAGGAGGAGAAGCAGGAAAAATAGCCTCAGTGGCCACAATTGGAGAGTTAATGTTTTCAGTGGGGGTGGGGTTTTTGGTTCGAGCAGCAGTTTTCATCCTTGGAAGACTTTTCTTGTAGGTGCCTATAATTTTCTTGGACAATTCAAGTTTTTTGTTTCTGATTTTGACATGATAGGACATCTGGGTGGGGGGAATCTTGTTCTTCAATAGGTGTTGATTGATCTCCAAAGATGATAGGACTGTTGGAGGTTGTAGCAATGTTTGCTATGGATTTTTCAAGTTCTAGTCTTTTTGCAATCTTCATTCTGACTTCAAATTCAGCTGAAGTATCAGCATCAGAGTAAGGCCTGAAAATAATATCCTTTCCAGCCTGAACAATTTTTTGTTGATGAGTTTTTGGAGGAGGAGCTGGTTGGGGGGTTGGAAGATGGGGGTGTTTAGGTTGAGGATGGTTTATTGGAACAGGAAAAAGAGGGCTTGGGTGATCAAGAATTCTGCAAACTTAGCAGAACATTATACCATTCATTGCATAAGCAACTTCCGGCCAGTGAAAAAGAGTAGTTGTTTCAAATGCTTCAATACCAAAATTGAGTGGTCTAGTGACATCAACTGTAAGCTTTACTTCCAATTTTTTTTCAAATTTGTCCCTTCCATAAGGTTTCTTTGCATCTTGATAAAATCCAATTGGTCTGACAATTCCTCTTATATCAGGGTTATATGTTTTGGTATTCTTTTGATAAGTATCCATATCATGACATTTGAGAAGAGTTATTCATCAATCAAATCTGGTCCCCCAACTGGAATTCCAACCAAAACCATGAGTTTGTCAAAAACACCTCTAGTTCCTCATTTTCTCAAAGTAGAATAGTCTTCTTCATGAGTAAGCCTGAGAATGTAATAGTTTCTTCTTCTAGTCCAGACGTCTACCTCAACTCTACTCAGTAGCTCCCAGTTAGCATTGATGAAGTTGCTGACTCTAGTAGTTTGGAAACACATATTACTACATAATTTCCCAATAAAGCACCATTTCCAATCTATTGGTTGTTTAGTTTTGACATTGTCAGGGTTAAAGACCTTTGGGAATAGATCCTCAGGTATATTTAGTGCATAGTTCATTTTTCTTACCAAATTTTCAATGCTGGGAGAAGAGGAAGTTGAATTTGAAGCCATGGGAGAGAAGGCAGAGGTTTTGCAAATGCAGTATTTGGAAGGTAATGTTCACTGACTGTGTAAAGGAGTATATAGAAGTGGTCAAGAGGGAGAAGAAAGTTACAGGCTTTAATTTGAAAAATAGTCACATGCTTATAATCTTGGGTGTTTTTAAATTCACCTTTGGTATGACTAAATATAAAATTGTACTTGGTGGTGTGGAACTGGTACAGAAGGATAGTGATGTTGAAGCAGTTAGCTTGTCTTCGGGTGTCTGGGTGAAGGCAGATTTTCGTTTCTTGTGGAGATGTAGACTCATGCTTTGGAAGAGGGATTGATGGCTAACAGTACTTGGGAGATTACCCTGTGACAGCAGAGAGAGTTAGTGCTAAGAGAAAAGTTTTTCTTTTTACCTTTGTCTGCTGTGATGCTTTGTGTTGTGGATGAGCGTTCATTTGACTAGCAGTGTAGAAACAGCATCGAAAGAATGTTTTGGCTCCATTTAAATGATATGGAATGTGTTTCCGATCTTTGAGGCCCATCATAGACTTAGCGTCTAGAAATGGGTCATGGTTCGGGTCAGGTTTATTGCCCATATGTGAAGGATTCGTAAACAAACCCATATTCGCATCAGTGAAGAGTTTTCATTTGCCAAGTGTTTGAAACCGCTTTGCATGAGCCAATAAGGATGGTGCATAGGCATAAATCCATATCATAGAGCCGATAGACTTGGCAGAGCACGGTTTCGTCTGATCAAATTGCCTGGTACATGGGTTCTTAATAATATAAGAATGACATAACTCGATCAACGGTTGCGATGAAGAGTCAGTTGCTCTTCCAAACCATAATACATTCAGAAAAGAAAGAGTACTTTTCATTTTCTCCTTCAGTTTCTTCATAGCATAAACACATAGAGATTTAGTTTCCAAATTCAGAGAAATAAGCAAGTCATGCCTCGAGTGTTTTATTGTGAAGGGGATATCGTAGAAGAGACACCAGAGATACTGATGGAGCATACTGTGGATTGGTATAATCCTAATATCCCCATCTCTAGTTTTCCTTATGGTATTTCTTTCCCAAATAGTAGGGAGGCAATGAACTACACCCGAAATTTCAACTGGCACTAGGAAAATTTGCGTCATAATCGAAGAGTGAAGTTGGAACCGATGTATGATCAAATCCCTCCAGGTCAAGGGCAAGTTGTGAAGATACAAGGGTTTAATCTTCCTTATCCCAATCAGGTAAGCAGCTTTATCCTGTAAGATCATGAGTATCATTAGATTTTTTCATGATCTTTGCATGATAAGTTATGTTCAACCGTTTCTAGTTGCATGTTGAGAGAGCAACCATTCCACCAAATGGCCAGAGATATGCTAGACGTGCAGGTGGGAATGATCAAGTAAGAGATGGAGGAAGGTATGAATTTCTGAATAATGTTCATGAAGTTAGGAGTGGAAGCGGTTCTCATGCCGCAGATGGTACAACTCCTACTGATGGCGGCCAAGAGGATAAAGAACCTTCTCTAATTCCAAGTGCTGATCCAATGTGGGGTGTGGATGGTGGTTGGGTTGTGTTTGCCACTCATCCCAGGCATTGGCGATTTTTGGTAAATGAAGTTGTGGTACTTGTTGGTGATCGATGTGTGGTATGTGATGGAGTGCATCAAGGATTTTTTGCAGATGTAATGCCTGAGCCTGTCAGAGCCGCAATTCGTAGAAATGCTGCAATTCTCATTCCTCATGAGGTTGTGATATTCCCTCGACTTGAAATGTTGTGTCCCGTGGTTGGCCGAATTGTTACTGAGGTTGCTTCCATTGCAAATACTGGTTTTGGGGAAGTAAATCCTCCTCAGGTTGGACCTGAGCCAGGGCCAGCACCAACAGAGAAGACTGCAGGAGTTCCAGCTGAGCATGTCCCTGCAAGAGTACCTACAGGAGTCTCTGGGCAGTGTAGATCTATCTAGAAAGGTAATGTAAGCAACAAAATGCAGAGGGATGTGAGGGTTTTGAATTCTGCACATTATAGTGCTGCCAATTTGGATGTTTTTTGAAAAACTGATGGCTTTGTTAGTTGTTGTTGTGGTGTTTTCATGATTATAGTAAGACAAGTAAACCATAGACAGGTAATGGAATGTGTTTTGGTAGCTTATTTTGAATGTGGTATTGTAATTGAAACATGTGTTTAATCTATGTTTGTTGAGTAGACTAATGTTTTCCTGATAACTAAACCAATAGTTTATGGTGATTCTTATTAAAGCATGCTTAACAAAAATAGATAGGAGATGGAGGGTGTTGTGATTGTTATTATAATTTCTTGTAGATAAATTAGAGAAAAATTAGGATTGAGACTACTATGAGGAGGCAATTGTGATGAATTAGTATTTAAACTAAGCTTAGAATAGGTTGAGGTAAAGCCTCAGAGACATAAGACATAGGGATGCAGAGTAACTAATGAGGAGGACATACCAGATAAAACCTGTTTTGGTATTTCCAGTGGTAGTGTAGGTGATAGTGGAGATTATTCAGAATCCAGTTGCAGAAGCTTTTCAAAGAGACCGGTGAGAGTATCTTTTGGTGTTTGAGATTCTTGTTTAGGAACTGCTTTAGAGTGTTGAGGTGTTGTAGATTACAGACTCCACTTCGAAATTTATCATCTATTATAGGGTCATTGAGATAGAGACAATTACATTAACAATTGTGTTTAGAGTAGATTTTCTTGCTCAGATGAGTTGGTTGGTGATTATTCTTCATGGAAGGGGGAGTTCCAGCTTCCATACTTGTTTCTTCTGTGATTCGGGCCAGGGTAGAACCATTAGTGATTTCAATGTTGATGATAGTTTTCGGATTACAGGTGAGCTGATGAGGTCTAGAGTTTTTTGAGTATGCCGGAGTAACAATGATTTCGATGAGATTAGACATTTGAGGAAGAATTATATACTAGATTGATAGAAAAAGTGTTGGGAATCATTCATTAGATAAAAGTGGTTAAGATCAGTTAGGGGACATGAGCTCCCGCTAGAAATTCCGGCTTAAACTAGCCGTTGGGGCACTACCAGGCAAGCCAATGGTTAGGAGAATAGCCCGACGACGGGGAGAAATTAGAAATTTAGAGAGAGAGAGAGATCCCTCTATTTCAATGGTACAATTTTAATTTTTATGTACTCCTCTGGGGAGAATGCTTAAATATAATCGGTCATTTTGCATTTTGATTGTTGCGGAAAAATTAGTCATTGCGTCATGACAACCAACCCTTAGTTTCAAACTTCAAAACAAGACTTACTCGGGACACACACAAACACACATAAACATTATACTCAGAAGAATTAAATTAATGACCGAGATAAATATCGGGCTTTTTCCTCTCTCTTACACTTCTGCGAAGTTCTTGAGTTTCAGAACAAGCCGTTCCGCCTGTTTTCTTCTTGGCCGGAACCTTTTTCATAGGGCCATGGCATCAAGTTTATTTTCTTCATCTTCCTTTTCTTCTTGTTGATTTTCACTGTCACTAGTACTACCTGTAGTTGTAAGAAATCTTACAACTACACACCACTATAACCGATTCAATATCTAGGTGATCATTATGAATTCTTGTTTTATTAACTAAATATTAAGAATGTTTACAAGAATGATTCAAGTATTACAACAATTCTACTTGAAACCTAAGCTCGCTTTCTCTCTCTTCCTATTTCCTTTCCAAGACTTGTCCTAGAATCCTCCTAGATACAATGACTCTCTCCTTTATATAGGATTTTACATAGTGGATGACAGCTAAGAATCCCATTATTTTCGGGATCACTATGCGAAATATTCACTCATATACAATCTCTCATCTTCGCATAACATACTTCTTCGCATGATTCTTCACACTTTATTCGTGACTTTGCTGACATCATCTGGTGCGTCATCTCAACTTTGCTGTGGGCGACCCCCTTCGCTTAGGTTGTATTCTTTACTTCGCGTAGTTATTAACGTGTGCGACATTTAACTCCTACATTTGCCTCTTCTCATGTTGCTTATTCTTCAGAGTGAGAGGTATGAGAAATTATCCTCTTGTAATTCGCACATACTTATCTTTTTTCATTTTACTTTGACGATAATTTTACCTATCTTAAGCTCTCCTCATGTACGCGTGTCCTTTCTACCACTCATCTTTCTACACGTCCTTTTTAACCGTACGTTTTTATCCGTTCATTTCTTCGCATTAATGAGAATAAATCTTGAAAAACGGGTCGCTCTTTCCTATATATTCTCTTCTACCTTTCTTCTTTCATTTCTTTCATTCTTCTTCACCTTCTCTGCAATTTTATACTCTTCATTCCCATTCTTCAATGGCTCCTGCTGGTATAAAGATGGAAATCGAATTTAACAGAGTGAAAACTGACTTCAATCAGAGGGGTTATGAACTCTCTCTTCCACCTTCATGTAATTTCGCATCCAAACTTAATCTTGATATAATCAAATCTGAGCAATGGAATAACCGAAAAATAATCATTTCGTTAGGTCAACTTCAATTTCTACCAATTCCCTTATATAATCCTGAGATTCCTCTTTTCTATAGAATTCTTGCTGATGAAAGATTCGCACGAGGAATATTTGAGTTGAGTAGTGATGTAATCAGGATACCATTAGAGTATGCTCGTCGCGCAGCTGGTCTTGGAAATTCTTATCCTGATGAAGTGCAAAAAGAGGATCATCGTGATAAAATTATAGATCCTGCTGAGTATACTCTTGATAATTTCTTTAAGAATTATTACATCGCTATTATGAGAAGTAACGTGACTAAGTGGGATGTTCGCATAAGGAGAGTAGATGGTATCACTGAAGATGAAAAAATTATGCGAGACGGTGATTGGAATTCAAACTATGATCGTGTTGCTCGCAGATCCAATGATTCTAGTTGGCTTAATTGCCCTGTCATCTTGGAAGGATCCTTTGTATCTGGTAAAGCTTCGGATGGTTCTGACAATCCTCTGCCCGAAGATTTTCCTCTTTACCAACCTTGGGAATTTAAATTATTTGAAAATGAGGAAAAGAAAGTAACGGTATGTGATCCTCTTAATTCAATTTGTAAATTCTCGTAACTTTTCTTCTTATTTCTTCTCTTTCGCAGGATGCCAAAAAGGTCAGTACTTCGCGCAAAGTATCATCTTCGCAGAATAAGGAAGTAAGAAACACACTTTATATTTTTAACAATATCGTTGCATGTGTTTCTTATCTTGATTATTCGCGTAGGTGAATCCTTTAAACGACAACTTTAGGCAAAAGCAAGAGCAAGAGCACTCCTAAGAAACGCGCATCAAAATCTGAATCCAAGAAAACCTCGTTAAAAGATGATATCTCTAGAAAGCGTGTGAGGTATGATTCTTCTTCAAGTTCAGAATCTTCAGATAAAGATACTTTTGTTTCTGAGGAAGAGGTATTGATTGATTCGTATCGAAAGAAGTTGTCTGATCTTTTTTCTGGAGATGCTCTTGCTACTCTTGGGGATGATGAAACAGATCGTGCCTTCAAGATGGTCTCAAGGATCTGTACTGCTTCTGATTGGGGGGGTCGATCTCTTCGTGGGGATGCCTCTGTGATAAACCCAGATTTTCAATTTGCGATGAATGGCTTGGTAATATTCTGCAACATTTTCCTTTTATCCTTTCCTTATTATTTATTCTTTGTCTTATAATGCTTCTTTTACATTTCACGGAGTGCTCGCATATCTTATGCGATTTCTTTAGACAATGAAAGAAAGCTTCGCAAGTTGCAAGATGAGAACGCCACACTGAAACAGGAGAAATCTATTCTTTTGGATGCGAATGCGAATCTTACAGGCGAGAATACGAAACTTAGAAATGAGAATTTAACTAATTCTCAATTGGTTCTCCGAACTCGAGAAAGAAACAAAGAACTCATTGGTATGCAATTTATATTTTCTTACTTCTTTTCTTTTATGCGATCGTTCACACTTCTTACTTAACTGTCTTCGCAGACCTGTATGACCTTTCAGATGAAGCGGCTAACCTTCCTGATGCTGAAACTCTTTCAAAACACCTCAATTCCTCTTTAAATAATTATCCTACTCGAGGATTTAAAAATCCCAGCTTAGAAGAGTTAAGATTAAAATATACTACTCTTAGAGAACGCTATAAAAGTGCATTATCCACTGCCAATAATTTTAAACGACGTTTTTATGAGGAGAGAGAAGCAATTCAAGTATTGGAGGCGAAGTAGAACAAACTTATTATTGAAAAATATGAGATCACTCTTAGGGGTGCGAAAACACTAGAACAATTTCAAGAATCCCTTATTGAGGTTAATATAGAACGTGATTCAGCTTGTTGTGAGAGGGACATTCTTATTGAGGAAAGAAATTTAATTCGATCTCGACTCCTTATAGAAAAAGAAGCTGAGTTTAACTGGGCTGCTAGAATTCTGAACGATGCTAGAAATAATCTAGGTGTAAATGTTAGCCTTCACACTGAACATTCTACACTGGTCGCAGACATTATTTCCAATTATGAAGGTCATTTGTTGTTCTTTGATCTTCATTTATATTCTTTAGGAATAATTGTTTGTTATCTTAACTGTTTTATTGATGCTTCGCAGGGAAAGAGAAGGAATATCAAAAGAGAGTTGCAGAGCTAGAAACTCGCTTGGCTGCTAAAGAAGAAGAATCATCTGCTTGTAACTCAAAGTATCAACAATTGAAGGAAAATTGGTTTAATTTAGTCGAAAACATTAGTAACGATGCTAATCGTTCTCGTGAGGCTGCTGTTAAAATAGTTTGTCTTGAGAATGGTATTCCTTTGTCGAAATACAACTTTGAAAATGTACCCATTCCTGATATCCAAGTTACTGATGGAGAAGAAGATTCTGAAGGAGAAATTAATGATTTTGAGACTGAGCGAAATGAGGGAGATGGAAATTGATTGCTTCTTCTTGTTGTGATAATTCTTGTAAATTCTTGTAAATTCAGTTTTCATCTTTTTAATATGATTCTTTTTTTCTTCGCTTCATATTTATGACTTCTTCATATGCATATAAGACTATCAAAATGGGGCAAATAACACTTCTTTTGCATTCCCATTCTTGCCTCTTGTTATTTGGAAGATCTTGATAGACCAAACATGATTGGTTTATTTAAACGTTATGAATAATTTCTTTTCTTGTATTATCTATGAGGTCTTATTTTTGCCTTCCTATGTAAAGGTCTTATGTTGCCTCTGTTTATGTGCGACGAAATCGCAGGAAGTCTTCGTATTTTAGTACATCGACCCATTGATCTCGTCTTATCTTTTTCTCTTGTATTATTTCCTCTTCAGGTTTGTCACATAAATATCACAAGTCTTAATACTCCCATGAGTAAAAGCCTTATGATATTTACGTCTTTTGACACAATCATCTCCCTAATGGAGGGTGCCGTCCTTATCTTCCCCTCTGATTTCCCCTTCAAGGAAGCTTACCTCTATCGGGTTAAGATTATGGCTCTTCCCATCCGGTTTTTCAACAACCAGTTGATTTCGCAATCTCGCATACACTACCTATAGGGTTTATGGGGCAAGATCGCACCCTAAATGGGGTATCTTCGGACCGAGTGCATCATAGTCAGGACTTGTCAAGAGTGGCAAGGTATGCTTCAGACGTCTCTGGCACTCTTGACTCAACCGTGTACCTAGGCACCCTGATCGAGTTTCTGCACTCCTTGGGAGAGCCTTTCTCATCTTAGGCTCTCAATCTAAGATTACTATCTTAGACTGAAAATTTAAGGTATCTCTCCCGGATGGGCATTATCGTTTTATTCTCACCCCAAAATCTCCACAAATCAAGTTCCGGGGTCGGTGTAGCCTTCCCTTGAGTCATGCCTTCTAGGTTTCTCCAACTATGACGTGCGATAGGTCTTACTATATTGTCTCTTGCATATAAGCGAACTAGGGTGCACGCCACATTTGGATTCCTAGCCAATCTGATAATAAATATCATTTTCTGTAGCCTTTTATAAAGGTCTTATTATAAAGATTTCTTTTTTTGTTTTCTTATTATGGATTTACCATATGAAATTAAAATTTCTCATTCCAATCTTTAAATTCGTACAACTGTAGTACGTAAATGTTCTTATTCGAGGAAAATCAGGTACGCTATTGATTCTATTCATTTACCTTCTACACCTTTTGAATCTTCTTAAGTTCGCACATGTTTTCCAGAATATTCATTTGTATCACCATTGAGTTGGTTTTGTGCGAAAGTCATTGTGCCCTCCAATTTTTGGTATTTTGCCTCCACGTTTTTTCTTTTCATAGAACTTGCCTCTCCAACTTCATACACCGCATCGACCATCAATCTCTCTTCTCTTTGACTATCTGCTGCATATTTTTTGAAATTTCTTCGCTTGAATTCTCTTGCTTCGCATTTGTCAACATCAATTTCTTGGCAATTTTTACTTTCAATTATATCTCCTCTTATAATGCAAACACCCTGAGGTAGAGGAAACTTGATGCATTGATGGAATGTTGATGCAACTACTAATATTCCATGCATCCATGGTCTTCCAACGAGAGCATTATAGGGCGACTCGACATCCACTACACAGAATGTGATATCTGTTGGTAAATTTTGTAGAAGTGTTCGCATAGTCACTTCCCCCTTTGGTTTGTTCGCAGAACCATTAAAGCCATAGATTTTGTATGTTGAAGGGATTAACTCATCATCTCTCCCTCCCATTGTTTTATCTGTATGGTAAAACAGAATATCTACAGAACTTCCCGTATCTATAAGTATTTTATTTATCACCCAAGTATTCTTCTCATTTTCTTCTTCATCTTCTTCCAATGGTTTTGGATTAATTCCCAATTTCACCACTAGTGGGCACTGATGTGATGATCTTCCTTCTGGTATATCATCTGCACTGAACGAGATTTTCTGCCTTTGCAAGTCCTTCAAAGGTGATATTTTTGCCAAGTTGAAAATTTCCCTTCCTTCTCGTATATACTCGACTTAAGACATTATCATGAAAATCTTCTATGTTTTTGAACGAGTGTATGATCGAGTTACAATATAAATTCTTTTCCTTCGCACCTACTTCAATAATAAATATACTCCTTTCCTTATCCTTTGCATATGTATTTCCTTGAGGTAGAGGTGGTGGTGGTGGTAAATTCCTTAGTTGTTTTAGTAAGAAATGGTCCAACTTTCCTTGCTCAATCATTCGCAATATAATCTTCCTCACATTTCTACAGTTGCTTGTTGTGTAACCATGGAATCTATGATAGACACAAAATTCTTTACTTCTCCTTCCTGGTGGCGGCTCTTCGCCTACATTATGTGGTTCTGGAATATCATCCATTAAAAGAGCGACTTCCCATACTTTATCCACTGTAGTGTTCAACTTTGGCAAATTTATTTGTTCCCACACTATTCTTCCAGCTTTCTTGTTATAAGGTGTTTGCTGTCCTACAGAGCTTCCTGGTTGAACTGTATCAGCACCTCCATAATTTTGAAGTTGCTTGTCTCTGTACTCTTTATTAAACTCTGCTTGATCTGCACTGCCTATATCCACTAACTTTTGTTCCATCTCTGCATTATTCCTTCCTTGATTTCCCTGCGATGTACTCGCAACAACATTTGTGAGCCTCAGAAGTAAACTTGTATTTCGACCTTTCAAATCAGATATTGCAACTGGGTAAGATTCCATATCTCTTTGCTTTTCCTCAAGTGCTATGTATTCTTCTTGAAATTCGCGCAGCTCCGACATTGTTATTGTATACTTTATTCTGAAGATTTAGGTATATAATAAATCCGTTGCAAAGAGAGCATTAATTAATGCAACAATAATATGTCGCTCATCCACCCGTCTTCCCATTTCACTACACATTGTTCTCTAACGAGTCGTTATATGACGCAAACTCTCATTTGTTCTTTTGCGAAGTCCGAATGCAGTCTCAATCCCCGGTCTTGATAGATTATTACTTATGTATTGCCCCAAAAAGACATTTTGTAGATGATGAAATGAACCAATGGATTCTATAGGTAGGCCTTCAAACCATTTCAAAGTTTCACCTGCTAAACTTGCAGCAAAATACTTGCAAATTACTGCATCATTGCAGCAAAATACTTGCACATTACTGCATCATAATTTTCCCACTGCAATAAAGATATTGTATAAGCTTTCACATGTTGTATCGCACATGCACTTTCATCAAATATACTTGTAAATGTCGGTAAACTGCACTTGGATGGTATCGGTGCTCTTTGAATTTTTTTTGTAAATGGAGCTTTTCCAGCTTCCTCCACTGCTTCCTCTAATTGTCTTCTTCCATCATTTCTTTTTGTAGTCATCATTTCTCTTAATTCTGCCATCTCCTTAAGAATTTCTTCGCTTAATGATTGACCCAAATCCTCTCGCATGGGTCTTTTTAATCTTGCTTGTCTCAATCTATTCTCATGATTTTTTTGGCGTATTGCTTCTTGTATCTCCTGTTGTTCAGTTTCTTCTCTTCTTCTCCTACGCCTTTCAGTATTTGCTTCAATTTGTACTCTATCATGTCTTTCTTCATTGCCTATGCGATCATATCGATGTCTTGATATTTCTCTTTCTGGTGGTATAACTCGACCTTGATCTATATCATCTATGCGATGACGCTCGCGTCCCTTACTCGATTATCAACATGATGCAATCCACTTTGTAACTCTCTTTCTTCTAATTCTTCCCTTCTTCTATGTCTACCTCTCGCACATGCAATCTCTCGTTCGCGCTCATATTCGTATCTCAACATTTCTCTACCATGTAATATCATTTTTCCTTGCCTTGGATCCTCTTCTTCCCTTTCACAATTAGTATTTGCACGACGAATAAGTCCGCGTGGGTGTTCATATCGATTAGTTGCTAAGTCAATTACACGTCTCCTTTCTCTTTGATCTTCCAAATTTTCATCTTCTTGCGAGTTTTCTTCAATGACTTCCATATGTTGCCTTCGCCTATCATTTCTTCGATTAGATTGGCTCTGTCGGGAAGAACTCCTACTGGATCTTGACCTTGAGCGTGTAGCACTTCTTGACTTTTGTTCTTGTAACCTAAGATTCTCTTCTCGTAAATCATCATTTTGACGGATTAGATTCGCACGCTCTTCTTCTTCTCTCTTTCTTTAAATTAATAATCTTTGTCTAAGCTCTGCAATCGTCATATTTCCTTCACTTGTTGTAACTGGTTCTTCGTTCCCAATTCTCTGTCCTTCCTCTGTGGAATTCGTCATCGAAGTATGGACAGTCACTCTATCATAATCAATATCATTATTTTGTCCTTGTTCTCGCTGTGATCCAATTGGAATTTCTGATCTTTGATGTTCTTCCATTCTTTCCTCTTGTTGCTCAAGATTTGTAATTCGTC
This sequence comes from Papaver somniferum, assembly GCF_003573695.1. Lineage (NCBI taxonomy): Eukaryota > Viridiplantae > Streptophyta > Magnoliopsida > Ranunculales > Papaveraceae > Papaver > Papaver somniferum. The sequence goes on from NC_039366.1 coordinate 38,967,463, forward strand.
TTCGTTCAGCAAGTTTGTTACTTCTTCTAGTTGTCATTCCTTGTTCAACAACATACTCGATTCTTACCATTTCTAAATTTTTAAATCTCACTTTTTTCCTTAAAATCTATGATATACTATCAGGAATTAGCATCCAGAGCTGTTTTCTAGCGCCAAAAATATAGTTGTAAGAAATCTTACAACTACACTCCACTATAACTGATTCAATCTCTAGGTGATCATTATGAATTCTTGTTTTATTAACTAAAGATTAAGAATGTTTACAAGAATGATTCAAGTATTACAACAATTCTACTTGAAACCTAAGCTCTCTTTCTCTCTCTTCCTATTTCCTTTCCAAGACTTGTCCTAGAATCCTCCCATATACAATGACTCACTCCTTTATATAGGATTTTACATAGTGGATGACAGCGAAGAATCCCATTACTTTCGGGATCACTATGCGACATATTCGCTCATATATAATTGCTCATCTTCGCATAACATACTTCTTCACATGATTCTTCACACTTTATTCGTGACTTTGCTGACATCATCTGGTGCGTCATCTCAACTTTGTTGTGTGCGACCCCTTCGCTTAGGTTGTATTCTTTACTTCGCGTAGTTATTAACATGTGCGATATTTAACTCCTACACTACCACCATCACCCGATTCACTCACAATGAATTTTGGTTTCAAGGATTCTATATTTCTATCTCAAGTTTCAAATTCTCCATTGCAAGTTGCAGTTGTTGAACTTTGCCATTCATGCATTTCTCAACGTTGACAACTTTTTCTTGAAGTTGCAAGAACTCAAATTCTGATGGTGCTTGCATAAGACCCTCTATCTCTGCATCAAACATTAGATTCACATTTGGAGAGTTTTCAGTAGAACTCATTTTATTCAAGTAGTAGTAAAAACTAATAAGAATGAAGAAAATGAGTTGTTAACTCCCCCTTTAAATAGATTTCAGGGTTCAAAGAATTCAAGTCAGCTTTAGAATTCAAACTAACCACATTCGAAGTATTTTTACTTACTGCTCATACAGAACAGTGCCATTTATTAGTACTTTGGGCTCCCAAAGTTCAAAGAAGACCAAACAGTGATTCCAAAACTTAAGGATTCGAATAGGTTGTGTTTCTGGAATTCTACTGCAGCTGTTGGATTTCTACTATATAGAGATAAATTACTATAGACTAAAAGTCAGTAACTTTTTTAATAGATATGAGATAAGTTACTGACAACAACTTCCAATTACTGCTTCAAAAACAAAAACAAAAAAAGACTTCCAGTTACCACTAAACTGAAGATATTGTTGGGGTATAACTCCAGCAAAGTCTCCTAAATCACATTACATAATCATATCGAATATTGTTCTTAATTTGCAGATGTTCCCCTTACTTAGTCCACGATTACAATGTACGCATATGATTTTGCTAAGCATAAGAATGCAGCCAGCTCGATTGCACTATGTCCAGCTAGAAACCAATAGAAGTAGTTTAGATGCCCTTGATTCATGTTGTTCGCAAGCCATCCGAGTTGACCATCTGCACTAGTTACCATCTGAATGACTGATATATGACTGAAACTGAAGAGATCTCCTTTTCCAAATATGCACGAGTACAGGGACAGTCGACCCAGACTCCTTAGCTCACTGGGAACTTGATCGTTGAAGAATTCCTGTAAACTGACTTTGGTGAGTACAAGAGCAAGACCTGACAAGATGTATTGTGGAATCAACCACCAGATAACCATAGGAACTATTGCGTTTGGATCATTAACCAATCCAAATTCTTGAGCAACTTTAAGCCTTCTGTTCTCCACTAAACCTGCTACAACCATTGTTATTGCAGAAACAAATATTCCACCACCAATTTTCTGAAGTGAAGTTATAGCGTTAGATTTTCCAGTAAAAGCTCGAGTAAGTGGAGTGAAGATCCGGTTGTATGTTGCCGCAAACAGAATGATGGATACGGTGAGAAAGATTTGAATTGAAGCTGCAGGTACCTGAAAGTCTGGTGCGATCGACCTTTCCATAGTGCTGCCCTGCTTAACAAAGAAGGTAAGAACTTGAGAGTGCACTAATGGATATGTTAACCATAATATCCATGCCGGAACAAACCCCAGCACAACATTTACGTCTTCAACCTTACAATTTTTGACAGCGGCAACTAAACCATTAGTTAATCCTTCTAAAGGGTTCACTTTATCTGTATCTTTTTTGTGAGCAGAGCGATAAGATGCGCCTCCAAGCATGATAGCGATTATAGCTATAGTCATTAAAATGGTTGATATTCCAAATGCTCTATACCAACCTAAATTATCTTGGACATAGTTCAATATCAAGAGAGAACTGCACGATCCAACAGATAATCCAAATAGCCACCATTTAAAGAATGAAAATTTGGACTTGGATTTCGGTCATCAAATTGGTCTCTGCCGAAAGCTGGTGCGCAGGTCTTGAATCCAACACTTCCGATTCCAATTAGATACAATGAGAAGAAGAAGATTACCTTGCCATTGTAAGACCACCCATCCATTACGAAATCATATAGGGTTATCGCCAAAAGCCCCTAACACAAATAACGTATTAGTACTCATTTATGAAAGTAAGACACTGCAAGATCCATTTCTTTAGCCAACTAGAATATATAGAAAAGACTTAGAGAATTAATTAAAAAAAAAAATTAAGGGCGAGTATGAGATTTACCAGAAGATAGAAGAGTCCAGAAATCAGGATGGTAAGGTATATGTCAAAGTAAGAGGGGTGACCATTGACCAATAACATAAAAGATGAAACCAGTTAGTAGTGGAAGCGTATGCATGAAACCAGTCCAAGCATTAACGTTCTGTGCAGCTTCTGCTGTAGATTGTCCTAATTGCATAGTTAGAAAGCTGATCAAGTTTGAAGCAATTCCATAAAAGATGAAAGATTCTACGCCTCCAAGGAAGATGATTCGAGAAGCGGAACTCCATCCACCAAACTCACTATTGTTGCTCTTGACCATTTTCTTTTCTTTGATATTCACCATACCTTCAACATGTATTGTGTTAGTATCAGTGAGTTGCTCACCTGCAGCTGCAGGTGTGATAGCAGCCATGAACTTTTCTCTTAAAATTTTTGTTTCTTTCAAACGTGTTGATGAAAATGGTGTATGAGTGTAGATGATCCCCTTGTGCAACAGAAGTTATTTTCTTATAGTGATCAGATGTAGGAGGAGTAACGCAACTATGCAAGTGGGTTAAATTATCTAGGAATTAGCAATAGGTACCATTATAGTGTTCTTAGTTAGTGGCAGGTCCACCCATTAAAGCCCACTAATCAGAGGTCCATAATTAAAAGAAAACATGAAAATGGACCAAATTTTTTAAGCCCAGGTCCTGTACACGTGTGGAACATATGAGGACGTATTTTTAAATACCTAAAACACTCTTAAGTATATAAAGCAGTAACCAAATCCATTTCTTCTTCATTTCTCGATCTATTCTTCTTCTTCTTCATTTTCTCATTTGTGGTTCGGTGAAAAGCTCCGGCTATGAAGATCTTCTGAGGTGTTGATCAATTCGTGAATTCAAAATAAGATTAATCGGTAAGTTCACTTCCTTACTGTTGGTATAGTTTAGGTTTTCATTTTTCCTTTCTTCTTCAAAAGCTAATTTTAATTTAGGTTTTTTTTCTTCTCAGATTAGAGAAATTTTTATGTTTATAGCAAAATCTAATGTTTAGGTATTAGATCTGATGTTGATTCGGTTATATTCAAAGTTTTGTCATTGTTTTTGGATTCTATCAGCGTTTTTTAATTGATTTTTGGGTTCGATCCATGAGTACGTATATGTAATACTGAAATATTTGTTTTGATTCTGAGGTATTTCGTAAGTTGATTTACCTATACTGATCTTTATTTTAAGTTTTTTATTGATTCTATCTTAATCTGAGATCCAAATCTCTTGATTTCATGGGAAAAAGAATTCAAAATTCAGATTTTAAGGTTCCGAAAAGAGGAATTAAATTCAGTTTTTTTGTGTTTATGATCTTCATGCTTGATTCGTTAATTTTTTACTTCAATTTTGGTAAAAATACTTTAGATCTAGATAGATAGTGATGTTTTATGTTCATTTCATTATTAGATCTGATGTTTTAACTCGGTTTTGTTGGTCTTTGGTTTGTTTTTAGTTTGCTTTTGTGTATTAATCATCAGTAAATATATGATGTACTGAAGGTTTTTGATGAAAATAGTCCAGATCTAGTTATAAAATCATGTTTTACGTTTGTTTGGTTTGTAGATCTAGAATTTTAGTTTCATTTTGTTGGCTTTTGGTTTGGTTTCAGTTTAGTTTTATGTATTAACCATCAGTACGTATATGACGTACTGATTTTTCTGTGTTTACTATGCTTCTATATGTTTGGTTTCAGTTTTTGCTTGTGTATTAAACATCAGTACGTATATGACGTACTGTTTTTATGAATCTTGATCGTAATTATTCGATTTTTTGGTTAGATTTTGATGGTTTTAGCTTATTTGAACTCTCAATTTGATTTTCTAGTTATTTTCTTTCTTTATTTTCTCAAAATCATACTAATCATACTTGTTAAGAGTAATAAGAAGCTCTGTGCTGTAAGTTTTGTTGATTTGAATTGGATTGTTTTAGGAATTGTCATGATCTTCGTTGTTGTTGCAGTTTTTGAATCGTTTTTTTGGAATTGCTATTATGGATTATAGAGTGAAAATTGATAATAAATGTGCATATCTGGTGGTTCACTTGTTTCAGGTTATGCTAGATACAATAGGCCCTGAATTGCAAGTTCTTAATAAAAGTGAAAAATCGATTGCACTGAAGGCTGAATCATCGGTTGTTTTGACTCCGGGTCAAGATAAAGAATCAACTTCATATGTATTGCCAATCAATTATGATGGATTAGCAAAGGTGTGCTGAAATTTTGGTTAAATCATAGTGTAATTTCAGTTTGGGCTTGGGAATTGTTGTCACATAATTCGAATATGTTTGCGTTCTGTTGATGTATATCGTAAAACTGGAAAACAATGATTAGGAAGAAGGATGACAGTGTAGATGTTCCCTTGAACCTTCCAATTGTTGTCTTTGCGATACCTGTGTGACTATGTTATCCTAAGCTATATGATTCTGTGCAGGCGGTAAAGAAAGGAGACACCATCTTTCTAGGTCAATACCTGTTCACAGGAAGTGAAACTACATCAGTTTGGCTTGAGGTAAGGCACTGAACTCTGACATTTGGAGGATTCATCAATTCTTGTTTACAGGAAGTTGATTTTTATTTCATGAATACGCAGTACGTATAAGGCGTACTGATAGAAACTTCTTTCGATTCTGTTTTATTCAGAGTTTTGTCACTTTTTTTTGTTTGATCCATGAGTACGTATGCGCAATACTGAAATATGTGCTAATTTATTTATAATTGATTCTAACAGATATGTACTTTACTTGGAAGCGGTGCAGCAGATATGTACTCGAATTGTAAGCAGCGGATATATACTCGAATTTGTAAGCAGTGCGACAGATATGTACTCAGATTTGTAAGCAGTGCGGCATATATGTACTCAAATTTGTTAGCATATATGTACTCGAATTTGTGAGCAGTGTGCCAGATATGTACTCAAATTTGTAAGCAGTGTAGACACACACGTTTGGTAGTAGGGGGTATTATGGTCATTTCTATTTTTTTTATTAATTTTGGACCTCCGGATAAAAAAAAATTCTGGTTGGACCTTACTATAAATAACTATATGGGCTTTGGACCAATCAACAAATTTTCCTTAAATTATTAGCTAGGAGATGAAAAAAAGAGAAAAGGCCAAAAGAATTTAGGGGGATTTTGTGTTTCCCCCTCAAAATAAATGGCTATTTTGCGTTTCTCCCCTTTTAAATTGATAACTGCTGGATCCCCCTCTCAGTCATAACTGCTGTTACCCTTACTTAATTGTGCACGTATTGTTCACGTGTGTGCCATTCAAAAATATTAGATTTACATTTTAATCTAATCCGACGGTCCTCAAAAAAGATCATACGCTAACCCTAAAAACATCAAGTATCGTCCTCGTTGTCTCCAATACATCCATATCAGTGAGACTACGGACTATAGGCGAAACTTAAAATCCCGTTTTGTTTCCCAAGTCTGCAAAATCCCCTTAACCAAAAATCAAAATTTCCTACAAGTGAATCCTAAACAAACAAATCTTCACCGTAATTCGCCTAAAATTTCACAAACAATCAAAATTCCAATGAAAGAATCAAGACCAATTTAAATGCAGTTTCTTATGTAATTCCATTTTTGCAATCAAGGCACTGATCATTTTTTCATTCATTTGATCAAACATTCTAAGAGACATCTCAACATCACCTGCTTAGGCAAACCCAAAAAAAAAAAATCATAATTCAGAGAACACCCATGTCCCAACTTAATTTGTTCAACAAATCAAAACATTCACTATGATCCCCATTTAGCACAGCCCATCAGTAACCGAGTCCATTTCCTACACTTCACAAAAAAATTCAATTGATCTTTGAATTTTTCCGATCTTGGGTTTGAGAACATTAAAAAATTGGTATTCACTATTAACAGAACTACAATTCTTGATTCTATTGCACCCGATTGATTATTTGAAAGATCCTGGATTGGGATTGTGTGTGGGGTTGCAGACTTGGGGGAAGTTACAGAAATTTTGACGGAGACGGAGAGGAAGAAATGATCTTTCAGATCTCTATCGCAATCTCTTACACTAGTGGAAAACAGAAGTTCCGCGACCGTTAGGACAAGTCATATATACGAGTTATACGACTAGTTTTAACCGTCTCTGTTGGGGTCTCTGATAAAGCGTCTCTGTTTGGTACGACCCAAAGCCGTGGGTCTCAGAATAACGACCGATTTTAAGGGTGGCGAGGTACAGACCCTTAACCGTGGGTCTCAGATTTAAATTATAATATAAAAGAAAAATATAGATTCAGATTTGCTGAAATGCCTGAATGGCTAAATCTGAAATAATACGACTGCATCAAAGTCAAGTCAAGTCAAGTCAAATTGAACTCAAGTCAAAGTCAAGTCAAATCAAATGGAAGTCAACGTCAAGTCAAATGGAACTCAAAATCAAGTCAAATGAAACCCAAACTTAAATTCAAATTTAAACTCAAATTTGAGAATTCCACATACATTCATTTTATCTATTGGGTTTAAAATTACACAAAAAAAAATGAAATTCTGGTTCAAGACAATACATGTCCAAACTAGCTAGCTAGTAATTAAGTTCTAACAACAAGATGCTAATAGACAATAAGCTAAAAAAACATGTTAAACAACAAAACGATTAGCTCCTCCGATGAAGATGAACTTAGCCAATACTTCATAAATGATATCAAGTAGAGCATCCATGTGTTGTGTGTCCCTGGTTCACATACGACAAAGAACTTCGTTCCTGCAAAGCAAATCAACAACAACACAATGACTTCGTTCAGTTCAAATTAAACTCAACTGTTGTCATAAAATGGATAAGAAAGCCAAACCTAGTAGAAAATGGCATGATGGGGAGTTCTAGTTAATTTCGTTGAAGACGAACCTAGATGCTTTTATCTTCAATTGATAACTCTCTCTCACCGATCTTTTGAATACAGTAGTTTGCCTCTCATCTAACAACCTGGGCTGTGATGTTTTGACAATTGCAGATTGTATTGATATTAGCAAACTGAACTTGAAGAATGATAAAGTTCAAAGAATGTGTCGTTACCTTGTCTTCTTATGTGCTGGCATCTATATCAATTGTATAAACTTAATTCTCCTGAAATTCCGTATCATCGACTCTGGTATCAGGACGCCTGGAACACTTCTTGAGTTGATAGATGAGCACACCTTCGACAATTTTGCAGCAACAACCTTTTGAATATCTTCAGTTACTTCTTTATTCTGCCACAACATTCAGAAATTATATATCAATAATGTGACAAGCTGCAAACCCCGTGTCTGTAAAGGCATAGAGATAGAGCGAGAGCATTTAAATTATCTAATTAATAAGAAACACTTACCCTGGTGTCACTCTCTAGAGCGGCTTTAACTGCACTAATCCCCCCCCCCCCCCCGTACCTGTATCAAGAATCAGTCGAGAGTATAAGAGTCACTACACATAAACATTGGAAGATCCAGTTTTCATTAAAGTCAAATGACACCCAAACTCAAAATGAAATGAAACTTCAAATTTAACTCAAATTTAAAGTACTTAAACTAAGAATTCATTCATTTTATCCATTAGGTTTAAAATTACACAAGAAAGGATGAAATTCTGAGTTCTGAACAACAAAATGATGAACTAATAGACATTTGATTAAACAACAAATTGGAGATCTCAAGCTTCTGCACATAAAACTAGCCAGTTCATTATTTAAAGATACTTGTATACAGAGAAATACACCTGTAAGATAAGTCAATAACCAAAATGCAATGCAATATCAATTTTTAAAAAGTAACATGCAACTGGTGGGAAGTTATGTGAATGGTTTAAAAGCATGAACTTTATAGACTACAGAGAAAAGCATTTGTATACTCGGTCTTTTCTCTGCATGACGAGCTATATCTTGGCTGCTAATTCAGCTTTCTTCGATGAAGCTGCCTCACAAACCAAAGATCGACGTGCTACTTTCTCTACTTGCTTCAAATCTAAACCACCTAAAACATAAACAACAATGATAGCGAGTCAGTCCGTATTCCCTGTCATAAACAGACACAAGAAAAACCACCAGGCACCAACACCAACAAAACACAGGAAAAAGCACCAACGACTCTATAGAAAACCTGCATTAGCAGCTGCGTACAACAAACCTACAGGTACCTATTACTTAAAATTGCTGACATGGATTCATGTACGATGTATCTCGCTGCTAACTCATTAAAGACTAAACTATGATGAGTAAAAAATGGAGATTACAAGTGGTCCATTTCTATCTGAGTAAGAAATGGAGACCTATAATTCTTCTTCACATCCACCGACATCAGTATTTGTTCATATAATGAAACCAACATGATTCGAGTACGTGAGTATTTGGGAGCCATATCTTATGATGAAGATAATCAAACAACGATTGCAAAAATAAAATCTAGTGACCCAAATTGAACATGCCCACTGAAATATTCTACAAGGTATGAATACTTCCATATTAACAGTTTTCAATACAATGCAATATGTTGGTAATTTTTACCCAACACAATAAAAAAACTAAAAGAGTTTGAAGCTAAGCATTCACTTTCCTTTGCTGGGAACCTCGTGTCTGTCAAGTGCAACACACTCTAATAAAAACCCCAAATGATGTAACCCTGCAAATAGAAAAATCCAACGATCAGTACAATGGATGATTAGAAAATCACAGTGCACTGGAAGAGAGCAACAAATGATTTTCATAACTAAACAATGCTCATAAATGCAAATAACGACATGAACAAGAAACAAATTAATGAACTTACACTAACAGATGCAAGTATTTCAGACCTACTAAAAGAGTTCTCCCCATCTTGTATCAATCCCACATTTTCTATATTATTTATTATAAATCAAAAGGAGGGCTAACAGTACATAACCATGAACCCAAAAGGGTATGTCTTGGACCAGATGATGATTTTGGAGCCTACGAAGATTATCCATTAAAACCAAAATCCAAATAAGCATCAAGTATGAATATATCAATTCACTAGAAATGGAATGTTGATTCTTACAAAGGCACCACCAAGCTTGTCAAGCACACACTGCTTAAGCGCATTGATCCTCTTCAAAGCTTTTTCAACCCTCTTTCCTGTTACCATACCAAAACTAGTACACATGAAAGAAATAAAGGATATTTTTTTTACATATATATGTAACATATTCAACAATGAACAATAGACATAAAAATAACATCTACTACACGGACTATATATCAATCAGTTAAACTATCTCCTCCTTTTTCAATTACCCAAGTTTGAAACACAGAGTCATGAGATTTTCAGTGTGACATGATACATCACTTTAAGATTTCCATCTATTTTTACTGCCCTAAGCCACTAATATATGTTTCGCAGACCCACTGAAAGTCGAATAATAACTTTACAACTTAATACAACTTGTAATGATACCTGGAGAAACTAATTAATAACACCTAAAATGATAACAAGGACTACATTCTTGTGATTTACCTGAGTCTGAGCGGTGTTGGTCGATAGTACTACAACTTCTTAAGGAGTAAAAGTCATAGTTGAGCCTGGGATACGAGACTTGATTACAGTTTCTAATGTGCAAAAGCAACCATTATGTATCAATTTTGGTACGAATAACCAAAGATCATAAATAACTAACCAAAACTTCGAGAAGAGTCAAACAACAAAAAAATAACAATAAGTGACAACTATATTCCATTTAATCCAAAATATATATGGAAGAAGAAATCTTACCTGTGATATATCTTTCCTAGATGCTCAGAATTCATCCTATGAGCAAAAAGCCTGTACTCGGGGGGTTGAAGAATGTCAAAGTTTGAGTCTTTGACAATTAGTACCACTGTTGTGCATCCGACTGTAACTAAAATCCCTACCAGGGATCTTGTCCATACCTGCAATACCAAACAAGGAGCATTCAAAAGAGAACAATGTGCACATCAGCATAACAAACTAAGTTTATTTATCACTTTAAGAGAAATGTCTCAAGGTAAGGTAAGGAATAACAGCTTATCCAAACCTTCGTAGACAACACAGAGCCATTTGATCAGGTTAGCAGCAATTGTCTCTTCCTTGTTTGGGAGGTGAAGTCCTGCAATACAAACAATAGCTAGATTCCACATCATGAAACTGGCAGGCCCTTAACTGGTCCACCAAATTATGTTTAAAGACTAAATTCCATTCATGGGTAGAGATATCCCTGGCAAAGAAAACCAAACAAAGATTTTAACAAAACTCTATTTTTTAAAATAATAGTAACTAACCATTAAGCTTATCAACAACTTCATGAGCTTCATATGGATATTTATATCGAAAAAGGAAATGAACACGAATTTCCAGTCCTAATTCAATATGATAGCATCCAATTCCAATATTTTTTAGTGCTTAAAAAGACTAGCAAACAAATCACTGAGGCCCACAGAATCTAGTTAATCATCTTTGGGATATGAGATTGTAGTGATCAAAGGGGAGAATAAATAAATTCCAATCAAATAACTGAACTTACCCATATCTAACCCAGTTGGAGCTTCAAGGACTCTCAGGGCATTCCTCTATGGTTAGATATGCCTGGCCTACCTTTCTCTCCAAATCCATCTGCAGCCAAGCATACAAACACCATCAAAAAAGGTCCACAACCAGAGTTACAAAAGCAAATGAAGATCGAATATGAATAGAACCTACAAAAGCCAGGAATTCTTGATAATTGTTTTATTCAATTCAAGGAACAAGAGTCAAGAAGCTTTTTCTGCCTACAAAACAAGAACAATAAAACCCCAAATTCACTCATTCAATCTTCAAAGTGCAAAAACTAAAACTCAAACAAAATCAAATGAAGTAAATCTATCAAATTCACTTGACTGAAATAGCAAACCTGAGTGCGTGCAACACAGTACTAAGTATTTAGAATCACCCAATTCTTGTATCATCAGAATGTCGTTGTACACAGAAGATACGAAAACATCGAGTTAACAGCTCCTGAAATCGATCCAAAAACAGCTCCTTTAAAAACTAGTTACCACTAAAACCCATGAGATCAGAGTTTTTATAAAACCCACAAAAACAAACTAATTAGCTCACCTTACAGAACAGAAGCAGTGTAACCAACAATCTCTTAGCAAACTGAGCCATCTTTTACTTCATCACTACCACCACACTATCGTTATCAGGAATGACAACACGAACCAGTTGAAGTAAACATCAACTCTAATGAACAAAAATAACACTTCAATCGAAACTACAACCAGGAAAATCAAGAGCTTCGAAATTCACCCTAACCCTAATATTAAGAATCAATTTCTATAGTTGAAAATGATGAATAAAATTGAGACATAGATAATTACCCCAATGATTCGTAAGACGGAATTTATGACTCCGCAAATCTCAATTAGGTTTCTCTATATTCTACACAGAGACTGATCTCAAAATCACACTCTCCCAATCCATCAAAACCCAATCTCAAGCTCAATCTGATTAATCAATCAGTCGTGATTTCAGAATTCTTTTACAGAGAATTAACCACAACTCGAAAACTCAACAGCTCCGGAGACAATTTCCCAATCTGGAAAACCAAAATCGAATTCATCATATCCAACATCGAAGTCTCATACGTCCTCCAACAACCAAAATCAGATGCACCATCAGACTCCAAAGAACACAAGAAATCGACAATGGACGATTTCACTTGCCGGCACGCAATTCTGGGCATACTGGAAGACGATCTCACAACACACAGACTACCATTGAAATCGATTATTTTTTTGAGGGTATTGACTTCTATTTCACCTTCCGGATCTGGATCCATTATAGAAGAAGAAGATGGTGGTGGTCGATCGAGAGAAATTTAATGTTTAAACTTACGGAGAGAGGAAAGAAGGGCGATGCATTCTGCAGTGAGTTAGTGAAACAGGTATGGCTGAATAAAGATAATGGATACGAAGATAGAGATGAGTACAGATACATCGATAATAACGAAGTCACGATCAAGCCGTCCATTCATCTAGATCGATGGCTCAAATTTCTAACATTTTCAGCCGTTCATCTGACTACATATACATCACTAATCATGGGTAGTAGAATCGGTCTCTGAACGAGGGTAAAATAGTAAATATTCAGAGACTGTTTTTTAGGGATTAAATTTTTTTTTGTATTTTTATTATATCAGAGACCGATTTCTTTAGTCCACAGTCTGACTACCGTGAATGAGGGTCTCTGATGTGGGTGGTAAAACACCCATTTTCCACTAGTGTTATTTGGTACACCACGTGTTACCTGATTGGAATGGTTTCTTTAAATATCAACACGTGTTAAGCTTTTAAAATAATATACATGTGCACTACACATGCCCGATTAGCCAAGTGATAACGGCAGTTATGACTATGAGGGGGCTTCACCAATTATCAATTGAAAAGGAGGAAAACGCAAAATAGCCATTTATTTTGAGGGGAAAAAACAAAATCCCCCAAGAATTTAAAAACCTCATTTTTAAGGTTTGTATCCGTGGAATAAATGATGCGCCCTGGTCATCCCATGGGACGAAAGAAGTAGTATGAAGCTGGTATCTACCCACCAACGTCATATTCACCGCGTGAGACCCATAATGCAAGAAAAGGAGTGGAAATTTGTAAGATTGAATTACGTACTGTACCTTACTCAAATTGTGAACCGTGTACCCAAAATTATTCGAGCTAGACATAGAATTATGGTTGTGATTGTACTTCTCAAGTGCATGGTTGCTAAAGGGAGATACAATTGACAGTGGGGAGGACACCAATGTAAAGATCTAGTGGTGACCTTCAGGGAAGAAAAAAAAAAAATCTAGTAGTCAGGATTATGTTTATATCCTAGTTAGTGTCGGTATCCCCTTTAGCAATCGTGCTTAAGTGTAGTTTAACATAAAAGTAAGAAGTAAATGTTGCATGTAGGAGTTAGGTATAGCTAGCAACTCATCTTTACTCTATCACATGGTGCCTATCTACTACCCAATTGCATTAAAGGAACAACTAGAAATTTTACAAGGTCTTTGCCTGATTCGGGCCGAGTCAGACTCTAATCAAACAACAAAGTGTTAAACTTGAATTGACAAAATCAACCAACCTGCCAGCATCAATACATTCTACCCATTTTCCAAGGATGCTCTCGCCACACTTTTTCAACCCATAATACAAGACTTGAGTGCAAATTTGGTCATCAATTATTTATGTTGTCAGAGAAGTCGAGGAAATTTTGTAAGATTGAATTATACATTGCTCGAAATGTAAAAGAAAATGATGGACCTATTGCTTAATGGTTTTAATCGGGCTAGACATAGAATTTGATGTTGATTGAACATCACTTGTTAAGTGTAGTTTAGCAGATGTTGCATTCAAGAGTTTGGTATAGCTAACACACCTTCATTCGTCTATATATGCACGTGGAATTCACTTTCGGTGCCTATAAATGTATGTAGCTCCACAATGGTGGAATTACTTTTCGAGTGATATAAACAAGATGATTATTCGTTCCGCTAACAAAAAAAATAAAAAACCCCTTGTAGAAAAATGCCTTGATCAAGAAATTTTACATGGTGTTTGGTGTTTGCCAATTGTTTAAGAAGCCGCTTTTCAATTTCTAAAACCAAAAAAATATAAGGACTTTGTATGGAATCTATGGATTTGAAGTAAAATAACTTCAAAAGCTTCTTATAAGTAAGAAAATAAAAGAAACAAATTAGAAGTTGGAAAAGAAAAACTTAAAAGTGCTTCTGAGAAATACTTTTACCTCTTGGAGAAGCATAAGCAAAACTAATTGGTAAAAAACTTTAAATCATCCGATGAAAAAAATGGTGGAAAGTGGACTAGACGCGACTCATCCCCCGAATACTTTACGTACATAAATAATGTGGTTAGAACTTCTTGTGCTGATAATGATTTTCTATATACTCAAGGTACATGATGTGATTCTATCCAGAGGAATGGAGATCATCTCTTGAGTATTCCTGATGCCAGGTTCTACAAAAAATAAAATGTCATGTAAACATGTGAGAATAGGCATGTTGCTGGAGCTTCTAAGGAGCTCAAATAACACCGCAAGTTTCTTATGGAATTAGCTTGAGCACATATCTTAAGTTTCAACTTCAAAGCTATATACACGCAGAGACGACAGGTCTCAGCAATTTGATTCTTGGAGAGGGAATATGGACTGGATTCATTTTGCATTTTGATTGTTATTATGACTTGCTATAAACTTAGGTTTTCAGAAGTACTCCACAAAACTAGCCCTTGCATCATTCGACAACTAAAGATAAGTTACAAAAACTAAGATAATTTAAAATATTTAGAGTAGAAATATAACCAAGTAGAGACTTAATAGCTAGATAAACTGGTAATACATAACTTTTTTGGTAAACAGATGTCTCCTCAAATATCTCTATCTAAGCCTGCTAGTGCTACTACATTACTGGAAATTAAAAACTTAACTATATTTACGATTGGTTTTTGCTATGTCCTTCACTTTAAACATTGGTCAGCTCTCCAACCATGTCATCACTCATCATCATTGACCGATCTCTGCATCTTGATAGTACTGTCAGTAGTAGTAGCATCCAACGCAACAGGCTGATAACCCGCTCTATCGCGATCATCTTTGACCAAGCTCTGCATCTCCACACCGCCAGTACTAGGATTTAATGCTACTGATTTATCAACGAGATCGTAACTACCAAGATGATCATACAAAACCTTCTTATCAACCACTTGATTGTGGTGACTTTTACAGGCATAGTAGAAGACGCTCTGAACTAATAGCCCTGTGAGATTAACTGCCACCAGCATCAACAAACACAGCAATCCCAACAAAAGCTTAACCATGAAATGTACTTGAGACTCCAATGCAACCTCGAACACAATTTGTATGGTCCATAAAGCCCCCAAGTATAAACTTGCAAGTCTGAAAGCAATACGAGTTCTCTCTCGTAAGAGTTGTGTACTCTTCTTCATGGCTGCCAAGCCATAACCATTTGGTTCAAGAACAGAAATCACACTGGCTAAATGCCATTGAGCTGTAACATAGAAATGAACAAGATCGTATACGATAGCAAATATGATAGAAAAAACCCACAAGAGAGCTTCATTGATATGTATCAAATCCAAGACAGCACTAGGAACGTAGTAGGTCAAGTAGTTGACAATCACGAGAAGTAAGACGTAAAAGAAGGTTATCATAAGATGTTTGAATATGCGAGGAATTGCAAAGAGAGTAGGGATAACGGAGATGGATTTGGATACATAGAGAGAAGCTACTGTGAAGACAATAGCGGAGATAGAGAGAAGAGAGAATAGGAAGAGGAAAAGAATGTAGAAGAATTCATGGGTGGAGTAGGTGCGGATGAACTGTTTAAACGAAGGAGATGAATGATGATCATCGGAAAAGTAATCGATAAAAATAGAGTATAGGATAGAACTATGAGTTTCAAATAATAACTGCATCAACGAAAGTGGGAGAATGAGGGTTAAGGTAATCAAAAAGAATTTTACTGGAGATGATCTGGCTGGGATTTTCACTGCTTCCTTGATGATTTTATTTGCACTGAAGAATTTGAGGTCTTCTGCTGCAGTAAAGAGCTCCATAGTTGTTTAGATTCACTGGTGAAAGAAAGAGACAAGACAAGTATTATAAGCATATAGTGGATCCAATGAAAGGAAACGCAAGGAAACTTCTTGGTTCTTAATCAAGTCAGAGTCGAGTTACCGTGTGGAGTACTAAGAAAATTGATGTTGCATTTGCAAAAATGCTAACAATTGTCATGGAGGGATGGTATAATAAAAGCTAATGGTAGTGGATCCCAAACATAAAAATACCACATTTTGTTTCATATGGGTAACCTAATTCTTACTAAGTTACTTTTGTAGGAATGGAATCTAATTTTGTAAATCTCTCACCTCAGTCCACTCCACTGCTCCACCACCAACATGTCAAATACTTAACTAAGAGAAATTAGCTTGCCAGCCATCTTGAAAGCACATCAAAGCTTAAAACCAATTTAACCTAACCTCACCTTTTTTCCAATCAACCAAAACTTTCAGAAGAAAACAGTCAGAGGTTAGGTTTGGGTATAAAATTTCAAAATGACTTCTAAAAGCAAACTAAGTTAATTTCTGGCGAAGAAAAATATTTTTATTTTTGATTTCTAGAATTAAGTTCTGCTTCTGGTGTCCAAACACCCTCTACCGTTTGAATCGACAAAATTAACTAACTTGCAACATTCAGGAGTTGGGTATAGCTAACACAACTTTCAACTTATTAGAATAAAAATCCCTTAATTGAATAGCTAACACAATTTCTAATGTCCATCACTTCCGTTGTTCTGATTGAGATTGTAAACTAACATTCTGTTCCTCACTTAAATCCAAAACAAAGCACCATTAAGGATAACAACATTATTATAATTAGAATAAATATGCATTTCTAAACCTCAAAGGGTATCAGCATCTTCATAAGACGTATGTTATTGTATCCATGAGAGCCACTTAATTAATTGGGAACCATTTGGTAATGAAATCAGGGTTTGAGAAGTTAGTTAACCATTCCTCAGCACATTTGAACTTATAGATTGAATTCAGAGGAAGATAAGTAAAAATGTCAATCAAGATATCCTCTGTTAGTGATGAAGTGAGAGAAGTTGAAGCAGAAGCCATCGTCATCAATAAAATCGGAAAAAAAAAACACCTATTAACTAGATGATCACTGCAAATCCACCAAAAAATACCTAGTTAGCAAAGTGAAGGAACTCAAAAAGGCGAATGTCTAATAGTAGAAACGTGCAACCAGAGACCATCAAGTGACATTTACAAAACAGCTTATCATGGAGGAAAGAATTGAAGACAAGGTCCTAACTCCTAAGCTATAGGAGAAGCTGCAACAATTCGATTGTGATGGAAAAATTATTATCACATTACAGGGTACTCCAAAATAAAGATTAGTATCCATCAATATTGCTGTTGAAGAGGGAATCCTTTTGGAAAACTATAATTCTTTACTAATTCACCGAGATAATCCATCAAACAGTACCCTACTGACTACTGAGACTAAACAAAGTAGAGAAATGCAGCTTTGGGTTCAGGGGTACAAATCTATCAAGCCCTTCAAGGCTTCAACCTACTAAGATTAATGAGAGTCGGAAGAAACAACTTTGGGTTCAGTAACACAATTTAGCAAACACTTTTAACCTACTGAATATCATAAAAACAAAATTACTTACTGAGGTTGGGTTCACAGAGACAATTTGTCGGTGAGTAGAGAATTCTTGGAGCTTCCAAAAAATCTAGATAGATAGAGAGGAAGATTAGAGTTTAGACAAGATACATAATCATGAAAGTAGAAACAAAGATTATGATTAAAAAGATGGAAAACTTGAATATGAAATTTAGGGTAATATATCTTCACTACCTTGTAACTGAGAGCATGGGGCAACAATGAAATCGATATATGAATTGCAACATTCTCCTCAAATGGACCTCGTGATTCTCATCCAGATAAGGGATGACCTAGATTTACTTCTAATGTCTTTACCCAAAATAAAATCATGATCCCCAAAAAAATCATGGTCCCCAAAAAAATCGTTCTTTAAATATGTGAGACTCAAAAAGTCATGGTGTTAGTAGCTTGTGGGTCCGTCCAAGTTAAAATGAACAATCGTTCTTAAGAGACCGAGGAAAAAAACCTCGTTTGATTGGGGGCCAAAGAAACTAGGAAACTAATTGGGGGCCATGACATTTTATTTGCATCCAAAATTTTCAAGGACGTATTAATCCGACTGTGAATATACTGTTTTATCCTTGACTATTTGTTTTTTCAAATGACGACCCTAATTAACGACCCTTCATAGACATTAGCGACAGTTTAAAATCTTCATATACATAATTAAACCAATAAGGACTCTTCCAAAGGGTCGTCAGGGAATTGATTATGTATATGACGACTCTAAACTGTTGTACATTTCCGCCATTAACGATGAAGATAACGACTCTTTTTAGAGACTAACGACTATTTTTAACGACACTTCTAAAACATTAACGACTGTTTACAGTCGTCATATACATAATTAAAACAATAACGACTCTTCCAAAGGATCGTCAGGGAATTGATTATGTTTATGACGACACAAAACTGTCGTACATTTCCGTCATTAATGAATCTTCGACAGTTTAGAGTCGTCACTGAAACAATAGAAAAATTAACGACTGTTTGGGGTCGTCACTGAAAATTTTCAATACCATGACGACCTTTCATACAGATCTGGGCAAAAAAAAAACAGACACAAAATTGCAGAAAAAAATCTGGAAAAAAAAAGAATTAAACTCTAATTAAATCAGATTATCACTAATTATTTAGGGACATTTTAGCCATTTAAAAAATATTTTTTTAAGGGGTGACCCAAATTAGGATTGGGTGACCTTTTTTGTCCTCTAGTGCAAGGCCCCTAATTAAAATGTTTGGTCCCCAATTAAGCTAGGGGAAAAAATCCTGTTAAAATCGCCTCTCACATATTTTTTTTCCGCGGGTTCCAGTGAACCCGCTCCTCGGGAAACGTGCAGGGGTGGACTGTGAAGGGAGGTTTTTTCTCTTGATTTTTTCCATTCTGTTAAGAATTTTTGTAAATGAATTAGAAGCAAGTGGGTTAAATTATCATCTCAAGATTATTTATTTTTTAACGGAAAAGGGCAGAATAGAGACCCAAGAGAAAAGAGAAAATGCCAAAAGAAATTCATGTGTTTAAAAACTTTCCTCATTTTAGGGTTTATATCAGTGGAATAAATGATGCCCCTGTCATCCCATGAGACGAAAGCGGTAGTATGAAGCTGATATCTACCTACCGGTGGGTGAGACCCATAATGCAAGACCAGAATGCAACAAAAGAAGTGGAAATTTGTAAGATTGAATTACCTTACTCAAATTGTAAACCCTGGACCCAGAATTATTCGAGCTAGACAAAGAATTATGGTTGGGCTTGTACTTCTCATGTGCATGATTGCTGAAGAGAGATACAATTACTAGTGGGGGAAACCAATATAAAGATCCAGTGGTGACCTTCAGGAAAGGAAAAATAAAAACGGAAAAGATCTAGTATCCCCTCTAGCAATCATGCTTAAGTGTTGTGTTTAACATAAAAGTAAGAAGTAAATGTTGTATCTACAAAAGATCCTAACTTCACTGCCTTGTGCAGTGAAGTTAAATTGTTTGGTGTTGTCTTCCCAAACATGACCATTTAACTTAGATATGAAAAACCTTGAAAAATTGATGGATCTTTTGTTGATCCTGACATCCCTGCCTTGTGCAGTCATGTTGAATTGTTTGGTTTTGTTTCTAACATTCCAAACATGACCATTTAACCCATTTAATCTTATTCTGCCTATCTGGTTTTGGCATTTGAAATCAGTTGTAATGTTTGAATTATATGATCCATGGAGAGCCCAAAGTGTTGAAGGTGATAGCTTAAATTCTGAAAATGTTGTAATGATTGTAATCTCAATTATCTGCCGAGTCAGTCCCGTAACTTTTGTAACTCTTATGAAACAAATTAATAAAAAAAAAGTTGCATTTAGGAGTTAGGTAAAGCTAACAACACATCTTTGCTCTATCTCGTGGATTTCACTTTTTGTGCCTATCTACTGCCAAATTCTGGAAATTTACATTTTATTTCAGATAACAAATAAAAAAAATTATGGAATAATTTACGTTACCTCCCATGGTGAAGATTATAATTTGAGTTATCTCCCCTACAGAGATTAAATCAGTAAAACCTCCTTTCGTTAACTGTTCCGTCTAGATCCCAGTTAGGTGAGTCAGCCAGTCATGTACACGTGGCGAAAATAAACAGGTGTCATTCGAAGTACCAAAAATAACCCTTATGTTTCTATTTCATGACGATCAAAATCAGGAGCGAAACCTTGTCGGACGGTAACTGAAATCTCTTTCCTAGAAGTGAAATTGCAGATCCTAATCTACTCACCTTTCAGAATTCTTCCTTCCCAATTCACTACTTTAATTGATACATTGAGCCGACTTCATGGCCACATAATCACCAGTTCACCCTGAATACCAATTACTAAATGAATCAGAAATTCATTGTGGTGATCAAGATTACTCCACTCACCATATATATATATATATATAATTAACATCAAAAACCGCGTTCTTAAGACAACTGGGATCTACAGATAGGATTGATTAAAAATTAAGGAAATATGTAAATGAAATTACTTAAAATTAGAGGATCGAAAACAGAGTCTGAAAAAATCCCATGTTCTAGAGTCATGAATCGGTTGTTATCTCCAAAGAAATTTTTGGTCTGAAACGTGACCAATTTTTGACTGAAATTTAATCCGAACGACGGACACAAAGTAAAAATCAATAATCCACTTGCACCCCTCATCCATCATAATTACAAAAATTAAACAACTACAATGATCCTATTGAGCTATATTATACTTTATTCGCTACCTAATGCTGCACAAGTGATTATGAATATGCCGCCGTCGCTGTTCGATTTGGGTCCATTGAAGAGGATTATTAGAAGATAAGATTATGATCTATCGATGATTCGTGCTTGATTCTCCGCCATAACCGAAATCCTACTGCAAATTGCTTATGATTTTCATCAAAAAAAAACGAAACCATACATTATGTAACCTAAATAAAAAACGAAACCTAATGAAAGGAGGTTTTGCGGCAAAGGATTTCTGTTGCAAATCGATCACGACAACTCACCTTTGCCAGACAAATTGAGTGGCCTAGATCGCACCTCCACGAGATACGGTGGCATGGACTTGTACACCGGCAAGCTGTCTACACGCATGCCCGATCGGTCCCATCAAAAACTTTGTCCATGCTTGATTTCGGTCAAGCTAAATAGTGATGCTTGCGCACATCTTTAAAGCCCTAAAATCTATCAACTGTCGCAAACATGTGTCGTATCATCTCGTCCGTCCAACTTTGCCAGCTTGGTCGGAAAATCTAGGCTAAGAGTTAAACGGCCAATTAGGCACCTTGGTGATTACCGTCTGTCACTCTACTACAAGGAGTGATCGGTCAAGGGATGGCCCGCACATGCGGCCTCCAAACGATCACTCGAAGATGGTTTGGCATGCGCCTATTTTAAGACGCTTAATCCGCGACTTACTCCGTTAAGCTTTAAAACAGCGATGCTTCATACATATTGATTGTATTCGATGCATTACATGCATAAAGTATACACGATATTTCATAAATATCTATTTCCTAAATAACTCAGTTATTTAACCTAGCACCGTATGCTACTTCCTGTGGGTCCCACGATCCACTTATTCGAGACATCAAGCATGTCACAAACTGGGGATACTTACTGGGCTATTGGTCTGGCGGTTTACAGCGTGCGGCGTGCAACGCGCCCATATATAAGAACGTGTCAGGAGGCATGGACAGTTAAGATGATGAGGGAAGTGGGCTAAAACGTGATCATGCAATCACCTACACGACCCCACTACTCCATCACTCAACTTCCTCCACTTCCTACGAGATGAGGGTTTGCGCTCAATGACTTGTATAAATAGGTCCTTCGCCTATTTCCAAACAACACAGACAAACATAGAAAAACCAAGTGTTGTTACAGTATCCAGAAAAACACTCAGAACTGATAGCTTACATTGTGCAAGCCAGTTCATCATTCCGATACAAGTCATAAACAACCAACCCCTTCACAATCTCAACACCTTCTTCGCTTCCCTCCCTAAGATCAACCTCATCTTCTTCACTTTGTGACCGAAGCAAGTCTGGAACGACCATTTCTTGGTTTAGGCCAGAATTGTATAGATTGATCTCTCGAATCAAAATCACTCCCGTGCAGTACATTTGTTTATGGTTTAAATTCGTTTCTCATCCAAACACACCCAAATTTACCAAAACCAGCAGAAACAGTTTTCACCATAAACACCGGCATGATCGTTAACCCGAACAATGACGACTAATTGTATGTTAGCACGCTAACAAATCCACATATTGACGACTAAGATGGCCGGAAATACCATTTTCATGTATCTTTTTTCTCAACATAATCGATAAGATAATATAATGATAAAAACGGTGAAAAAACTTTGGTCGACACCTCATAAAATATTCAACTTGACGGACTAATCCAGGAAAAACTTAAAATTATCTTGGACAAAATGGTCACATTAGTTGTCGTTTTAATAAACTGACAATAATAATGACCAAAGTGTAGTTGACATGTTAAGAAAACTCAAAATGACGACCGTGGTCGGAAAATAATAGCACATCCCTGGATAAAAAACAAACAGACAAAGTAACGTCATTTTCGCCACCCTACCCGCTAACTGGCGGGTAAGAATTTTTTTACCCGCCACTAAACGGGTAAGATCCTACCCGACCCATTATTTGCCGGGTCGGGTAGGATATGGGGGCGGGTATAACCGTTTTTTTTCTTTTCTTTTTTCTATCTGGTTAACAATTACTATTCACTCTGTATACATAATAATATAATATGCTTTCCAATAAAACAGAAAAAAATCTTGCAACAACAATATGTGCCAATCTAACTAAAGAAAAATAAACAAACAAAAGCATCCTGCTAGGCCATTTGTAATCTCAAGAAACAAAGAGAGTCAAGTAAGAGTATCCTTGAAAAGGTGGACATCCTTGTTCTTCAAATAAGAGTATCACCACCAAAAGCTCTTCATATGACCTTCTTCAATCATCATCTACGATGATGGAATACGCACTAAGATCACCAAATAAAGTTGCATAACAACAGTTGAAGCCAATCAACATAAAAACAGAGGAGAGTTCAACATAAAAATGCCCAAGATATTCAATGCAGTTTCCAAATGCAGAGTACAACAAAAGACAGGACATAACATGTTGATTTCACTTTTGGTGCATGTTGTTGAAAGCAAACAATGGAGGGGGAAGTGAAAAACAAAGTATAGGTGTAATCCAATAGATCATCACAAATATGAGAGAAGAAAGTTGGAATACCCTAATTTCAGGCTTAGATAAATTTGGGAAGGACCTGTCCATATATACATACAGCAGGTAGTAAATCAATAACAGCAAAGAGAAGAAGGAACCACTATTAAGAAAACCAAAAGAATGACGTAGCAGCAGAATTACAGAACCGGGATAATCCCCACGAGATAACAAATCTAGTATGGGAAAAACGAGATAATATGCAACGTAAAGAAACAAGAAGAAATACGCAATTCACCAGCAAGAGGTCAAGACATATGATGTTTAAAGCACCGCTAAGCCACTAAAACTTCTGCTTTCTTGTGAATTACCTATTACTGGAGTTCATTCTTTAACAGTTCTATTATTATACATACCATTCCCACATCTCTGTTTAACAGCATGTAGTAAATAAAACCCCCCATAGCACGATACTGAATTTCGAGTACCAACAGGACTATATCAAAACTAGCCAACATTATCTAAGATTACAAAAGAAAGTACAATACAACCCCCAAAAGCTCGATATGAAATTTCAAGTACCAACAGGACTATATATCACAACTATCCAACTGAAATGTTCAAATACCAACAGGACTATATATCCCCTGCAGAATTATAACAAGTTATCATGTGTTGCATTAGGAGGATTGACAACAAAGTGCCTTTCATTCGAAACATTATTCAAATCTTTGGGTTTCACATGGGCTGGAACGGATCTTCAAATTAAATGGTCTATACTGAATACTCTTTCAATGTTAAGTCGGCATTACAATACAACACTAAAACTAGCATCTACTATGTCTTATGAAAATGATATTTACCTCAGCAGTCAACTTTTATTTCATTCTTCTTTTCACTTTGTTCTTCCAGATAAGTTTTTTTTGCTGCTGCTGCAACCAACAATTGAATGAACAAATACTTAGTTCTTTCTAGAAACCACTAAAAATTGCAAGCCAACTCTTAATTAGTTTTATCTGAAACGAAACAGAATTCAATCTAGTCTTTCAAATCCTAAACAAAAAACTAGCTGATAATTGAAACAAACCTTAAAAGAGGGTGTATGAACAAAGACTAAAATCATGAGAATGAGTTAATGATTCAGAATAGTCCGTTTTCCCTTTCGAAAATCAAACATGCAGATTATGAAATTAGTAGATAAATCAATCAAAATTCTCACAAGTTCACAACAAAATCAAACCTCAATTTACTCGTTAGGTGGAGATGGAGATGAGTTTTAAGACGAGTTTAGATGAAGATGGTATTGATAGAAGAAAGGGTTTCGTTGAAAATTTCAATTGAATGATTCTCCTGCTAGATTTGGAGCAGAGTTTGATTTGAGAACAGGGAGAAAGGGTTTCTAATTTTCTTCGATTTGTGATTTGGAAAAGAAAAGAGATATGGAAGCGAAAAAACCAACCTCACTTTTTACCCCTGATATGTTTCAAAATTACGAAAAAAAATAGGCAGGAGATGAAAACAATGCGAGGGTTACTCAGTCATTTGAGTATATTAGCGGGTAGGCGGGTAGGGTAGGATAATTTCGAGTTTCACCCGTCACCCTACCCATTTAATAGTGGGTAAGAAAATCTCTAAACGTCACCCTACCCGTTCAATGGCGGGTAGGGTAGGATACGGTTAAATCATTGGCGGGTAGGGTAGAAATAACGGATATGGGTAGGGTTTGTGCACCCCTACATAAAATAGTCGTCATTTTACAAAAACTAAAGCTTGTCGACCAAACCATAGTCGTTAAAATAGGAACATTGAAAACATGTCCACGATAACCAAAGTAGGAACAATCGGCACTTAATTAAAGCGTACAAACATTAAAAATTGAACCCTAAGACATTTGGGACATATGTAATATCTTTTGCCAGTACACACTTGTTTTGGTGAGGTAAGTAGCTTCATATTACTATCACAACATGGATCTGTTGATAGAAGGTTGATTTTAGCGACTTCTTCTTCATACGGAGCTACATGCTCATCTATCCAATAGAAAAATCCATAAGATGTGTCTTTTGAAGCATACGATACATCTCCTTTTGCAGCTTTCATGAGAAACAAGAGCCCTTTAAAATTAGTAATGGTGCATATGTTTCCTTCAAATGGAGAATCTTTTGGAAAATGACTAGATAGTGCAGGAAGACTACAAATAAGTGGTAATAGTGCACTTGAGCCTTCCATTCTTTAATCTTGGTTGAAGATGAAGTTCAAGTTGAAAGTAGTTTTATACTAACAATATACTTAATGGTTAATATTTGAAAATACTAGTCGTTGAGCATTCAATTGAGTGTACTTTGTACTTCAAATATTACTTTTATACTAATAATAGGTTATAGGGTATGTAGGTTGTCATGGTCTATGCATCGGTACCCCAACGACCAGTAAGAGTTCTTCAAGAACATTACTATAGAAACATAACGATTACTGACAGTCTGCAGTTTAGAAAATTTTGGACCTTGACGAATTACTACTAGTCTAACATTGTTTGAAACTGCAAAAAAAGACTAAAATTTAAGAGCAACTAAAAGTTAACATAAGTTTATACGTAATTGAAAGGTCTCAAACCACAACCATAATATAAAAGTACCCAGTACACTCTAAAATGTCTTAGAAACACTCCACAACAACTACTAAAGAAAACATATCAAACGCATTAAATGGATTAGTATCAATGTTATCGTTTTCATCCACTTCATGAGGGTTTTCAGCATCATCAGTTTGTTCTTCCTCAACTTCATCAGGGTTATGAGCATCATCAACTTGTTCTTCTAATTTCTCAGGTGAGCCTATGTACTTGCCATTCTCGTTGAAATATGGGTTCACCCATAAAAGTCACATTCCATGAAAATTAATCTTAGATCATAATCATATTACTCATCTTCATTGCATGATGATGATGATTCAATATATATTTGAGGGGATTGCTTGGACTGTTCATATGCCTTAGGAATTGTTCTGGATTATCCTCAATCCACTTGAAAAATTCTGCTACATCATCCTTTTCACTTTTATCACCAAGACTTCTTGAAGGAAGAGAAGCCTTTTCTTTTTTTTTTTTGTTAACAACTTCGGGGATTTCATGCTTGAGTTCGCTATGTTTAAGTGTTTTTAGGAGCAATCCCTATTAGGTCAAGGGAAAGAATTGATCTTAAAAATGAGGTATATTTTAAGTGTTTTAGGTCAAGGGAAATAAGGAAAGTTCACCACATTTGACCTCTCTTTAGCCAAGGCTCTAGATCCAATTGAATTTCGATGTATACCCTAATTCGGCCGGTTTTTTAAACACTAAATATAAAATTAAATTTAGTAATCTGATCCAACCACTAATAGTACTATTATCTAAGAGAGGATTTCTTCGCACTCTTAAATTTACACAATCTCACACCTTGGGATATATAACTAAACTTAAATGGTAGCGTATTCGAAGATAATTTTTTTGGGATATGGTTGTCATCTTAGTCTCTTCTGTTGGAAATACAATGACGTGGCCCATGTGCCTTATCATCATATGTAATTGTTTCATCTAAACGACATGTCTCTACACCTTAGGTTGTGTCCTTTCCCTTGAAAGTATGTCTCTTTTGGAATTGGTTCTCATGTCTGTTGTGACTCTTGATGGAAGAGTTATTTAAAGAGATCAAGAACAGGTCCCTTCACTCACCGAAAACAATCTCAAAATTTATGTAACCATCATACAAAGAGATATAAGGATTCGTAAGAGTGTAGACATACCTTGTAATAATTATTCTTACTTCATTGTGTTTTACTATATGGAAGCAACTGCGATTCTTGCATTCTTCTCTGGGATTTCTTTAATGGTTCTTTTATTCATCAAGATCAAATCAGCAATGACCAGAGGTATGTGATCTTATCTTATTTCCGCATAAATAATTCTTCATTTAGTATCAGAGCATAGGATGCTCTGGTCCTTGTTTGACTTGATATTGATCATGATTTGGGATTATCATATATCTTGTGAGAGCGATAATTTAAGTTTTAAAAATAAAAGGAATCATGTTATCACCAATGTTCTGAAAACCGGCCCGGCCCAGCCGGCCAGCCCGGTAAAACGGTGACCTAGTCAGTTTTCTGGGTCGTTCCAACAGCAACCCAGTAAATTCATTCAAAATCGGCTTATTTTTTGAGAAACGGGTGACCCGACCGTGTTGACCCGTGATCCAGCGGGTGCACAGGAACCGAGTCGGACCGGCGGACCGTCTCGGAATCGGTGGAACCGTACCTGGTTTTGTACCGAACCGAGGAAGGAGGTACAGGTACCGGTCCAAAAATAGGAACCGACCTCTGGGGGTACAGGTACACGGTCCAATACAAGTCTCATGCCATCCCGGACCGAATGTACCGAGTAGTAATAGTCGTTAGATTTAGGGGTAATAAATCAATAATAGTCATTAGATTAAAGGATGATATATAATAGAAAGATAGGGCTAGGGTTTCTCATTTTCGTTTCTTTTTTTTTCCGTCTCCTCTCTCTCTCAGAAGGAGAAGAACTCCATTAGATTTCTTCTGAATCTTCTCTTCTCCATTAGAAGAACTCCACGAACTTGATCTACTTACCAGTTACACCTCTCGATCCAAAAGAAGAAAGAGAAATTGTTAACCAAGGGTAAGTGTTGAATCTCCTATTTTGATTTTTGGAACCTAGGGTTTTGATTCTTTTGAAGTAGTGCTGGTTTGTATTGTTTACTAAATTAATTACTAGTGAGTAGTGATACATTTTTCATTATTTTTATTCTATCTAATAATTCTACCTTCCTTTATATTGGATCGGATTTGTAATTAAGATATCAAAAAGATTTCTTCCTTCTCTACAAGAGTATTTTGATTTGGCTTGGATTATATTTCCACCAAACTGGTAAGAATTCTATCTTCTTAATCTTTTGATTTTTCATTATTTTTTAGTTCATATGAAACCCAGACTTTGAATTTGGTTTTAAAATTGTATTTACTGATCATCGTTTTAATTTGTGAATTAAATGATTTTTTTTGTTCTTCAAAAAATTGGGTTTGAGCCTATAGACATATGGTGCATGTTTTGTGTTTGATGAAGTTCTAAAGTGAAATTTGAATGATAAACAATTAACGCGTCTATGTCTAAGTACTTTATTTTGAGGGTAATGTTGGTCATCGTCAACTAGTGAATAGTTTTTGCATAATGTTATAGTAATGTTCGATTAGATGTATTATGTTTTCTACTTCATTGTATTTGAAGTTAAACATGAATAATACTGAACTTAGCATGAACTATAGAAGCAACACTATTGTGAATGAGTAATATTTCTATCCAGCTGTATGTTTGAATTGTTCTTCATTCTTTTATTCTGCACAAGTAGACTTTGATGCTAGATAAGTGCCTGCTCTGACATATACTGATGGCTTTGCTTACTGAAACTCCTGCTTTGCTTTTTACCATGTTAGTTCTTAATTTGTTGTTGTGTTCTGTGTGGGTATGATTCATGTTTGAATTGTGTATATATTGTTTGTCAGTGACCAATCATAGATGCATCAAGTCCATATAGGGTTCGGAACATAATATGGCGTCATTTCACTAGGAGAAATGTTGCAGAAGCCACTTGCAATTATTGTGGAAGGACATTTAGGGCTCACAGCTTCAAAAATGGAACAACAACAATGCGGAATTACTTTAAGAGATGCACTCACATTCCTAATCCTAACAAAGTTCACATAATTAATGCTTAGCACTAGGCTTAGACTTAGTGGTTTATGTGTAATGTGTACTGCAGTGTAATATGTACTGCAACTTTACTATTAGTATTTACTTTGGAGTTTGAACTTTGATGTCTTTAATCTTTATGAACAATTTGTAGTGGAAGCACAGTATGAATATATGAATGAAGTTTTCAGTTCTTATATGTATGAAGTTTTCAGTTCTTACTTCCTTTGTGGTTTTCTTTAATTTTCAGTTCGTATATGTATGAATATTTGATTAGTATTTGTGTATATGAACTTCAGTTCATAACTCATAAATGTATTATGTATTTATGTTTATGTTTATTTGTGATTTCTCAGTGATCAATCGTGGATGCATCAAGTCAAGATCATGGAACATCTACTCTTACACCTACTTCAGTTGCTACACTTACACCTTCTACAGATACAGTTGTTGGATCCTCTATCCAACCAACAGATGGAGCAGCAGAGCCAACAACAATAGATATAGAAGCTACTTCTACTCAAATTGGTGGTAACACTGGTAAGATAACTTCTGACATTTGGAATCATTTCACTAGGAAGAATGTTCAAGAATCTGAAGGTAATTACTGCAAGAAGATAATAAAGGCTCATAGTGGAAGGAATGGTACAAGTGGAATGTGGAAGCACTTTAACAGATGCAAGCAGAATCCTAACAAGCCAAAGCCAAAAGGACAACAGACTCTGACATTAAAACCTGCAACACTGGGTGAGGATGAAGGTCAGTTAGTGTACTATTTTCAGTCAAGAAAAATGTAAAAAAGCAGTTGTTGAGTTTATTATAATTGATGAGATGTCCTTTAGAGCAGTTGAGGGTGAAGTTTTTAGGAGAATGATGCATGTCTTAGAGCCTAGATTTGTTGTACCAAGTAGAATGACTGTTTACAGATGTTTGTTAGAAGAACAAGAAGAAGAAGATGATGTGAAAGGCAAGAAGAAACAAAAGAAGAAGAAGAAGAAGGCTATAGTAACCTGCCCCATGTCAAGAGGACTGGATCTTTTCCAGAGGTCTTGTGAAATGTTTGAAGGTATTATTTGATGCCACTGTTGCATTTTCAGCCTCAACTAAGGTAACAACACATACATTCTTATTCAATTAGTTCTCATTTATGAATAACTAGTTGAGTTTAGAGATAATGTATATGAAGATCCTTTTATTGCAACTATCGCTCCAAAATGTTTAAGAAGTATAACAAATATTGGGGTGATTATGCAAAGATGAACTCTACAACGTTTTTTTTCCATGTTGTTGGATCCCAGAGAGAAATAAAAAGGACTAGAATTTGCTCTTGAGTGTTTGTATGAGAAGAAGTCTCCAAAGGTTGAACTTGTTATGAGGAGTGTGTTATTGGATTTTAAGATTCTATTTGAATTTTGAAGAATATAAGGATGTGTATTCAGTACATGAGGAGGTGTCAAGTACTTCTAAGAAGGGACAAGCCAAATTAGTAGAAAGTAAACCAGGGGCAGAGCGAAGTCGTATGAAAGAGTTGATGTCAAGGAGTAAGAGGCATAAGAGCAACCCAGATGACGATGTGGGCAAAATAGAGTTGGATAGATATTCATAAATAAGTTTAAAGAAGGTGAAGGAGAAGATGGTGATAATGATGAGTTTGACTTATTGGGTTGGTGGTAGACCAACAATAACAAGTATAAGATACTTGGACATATGGCTAAGGACATACTATCCATTCATGTGTCTTTTGTTGCCTCTGAATCTGCTTTTAGCACAGGAAAGCGAGTGTTAAGTCCTTGTAGAATCTCTTTATCTACAAGGACAGTTGAGGCATTGCTTTGCACACAAAGCTGACTAAGGAAGCCAATACAACTTGATCTTCTATGTGACTACATACCAGATGACGATGTCGAAATTGAAGAAGGCACATACCAGATGATGATGTCGAAGTTGAAGAAGGTAACATATATTCTATTCCTTTTTACTTTTTTAGTATTAGACTAGTAGTTACTAACTTGCTAACTGCTATTACTTGTTTTTGCGGCGGTGCGGTCCTATCAACAATAATGCCACCACCACCGGTGCTGCTGCCATGGAATAGAAGATCCAGACTTTGTATTTTCCATTGCCACCAGTGCTACTTGTTACTTTTCTATCACCAGTGTCCAGTCATTGCTATTGCTACTTGATACTTTGCTACTTGTTACTGTTTAATTGTGTGTGTGAGCGACTGTTTCTGTCAGTCTTTGAGACTTTGACTCTTTTGCTACTTGTTACTTTTTTTAGTTTTTCAAGACTTGGACCAGTCGGTGTTTGAATTTGACACTTTTCTTTGCTAGTATTAATATTATTGCTACTTGTTGTTAGTATTAATATTATTGTGCTTTGAGATATTTCTTAATATACTATTGCTCAGTAAAACAGATTCTAAGTAGGAAAAAAATTGTCTGAAATAATTAAGAACTAAGACTGGTACCGGAACCGTACCTGATACCGTATGTGTACCGAATGGTACCGGAACCGAGGTACAAGATACACGTACCAGTACAAAATTTTGGAACCGAGGCTAGGGAGGTACAGGTAGTCGGTCTCGGCAAGAACCGAGCCGAACCGTACCATGTGCACCCTTAAGTTGATCCAGTACGAGTCAATGGGTCGATAAATATAATCTTTCTGAATCTGTAACATTTGTACACATGAAGATAATCTTACAAACAGACATGAACAGAAAGAAAAAAAGAAAAGAAAAAAAAACATACGAGATTAAGCAAACAAACCAAGGATGCAAGACAGTCATTTTTTTGGGGTTTTGTTCCAATTGATCAGCTTGATAATTTGATTCTGATGATGAAGAATGAATAACATTCCGGAATGAACTGCTCCTCAACATCTCTTAAAAAAAACATGGAATTCCCCTTTGAAAATCAAACCAAATCGACAGAATACCCACAACGTTAACATAAATCAGTAAACAACTTTGAAAATACTGAAATTAATCGGTGATGTGGAGAAGAATTAATCATGTTTTTCAACTTGTCTCCCTTTTCTCTCATAAATCAAAACCACAAAGGGAAGGGAGGCAATCACGTGTCAAACTATCAACTTAGTGGATGCCTAATGCCATGACGCGCGCGCGTGCATTTATAAGAAAAAGATATGAAATGATTTGACCAGCAACTTACTCTCACTTATGGTGCCTTATCCTATATTTTAATTTTGACCCAGTCAACCCAGATTGATTCGCTAGTTAGACCATTAACCCTTGACCAAGTAACTTCACCGGTTCAATGTCCGGACCGGTTTTCAGATCATTGATCACGAGAACATTTTCCTAAATGGTTATGGCTTTTGTATACTCCGATGCATGGATTGGCAACATATTCTTACTAGAGAATCTTATAGTTACGATTTTTTATGTGTCGAATTCTCATTTAACTTACTGGTGATTGACTTATTATAATCGATTTTTATATTTTGGATTGTTATCTAGATTTGGATATATGGTTGGACAATTCTTGTGTCTTAGATATTATTTTGAAGTAAACTTTAAGACTTTAAGCTCAAAATATATTAACTACTACGCATAGAAGTTCATAGGGTCCTACATATATGTGATCCAGTGAACCCGGGTTGAACCACTGGTTGACCCAGTTGACCCTGACCCGATAATTTTTCCGGGTCGACGTCCGGGCCGGTTCTCAGAACATTGCGTTATGGGTCCTAATATGCATGACTAATATATTTAGGTTACCTATTGCTTAAGTTTAATCATATGGAATCTGGCGGATGTATTTGGGTCTTCATGAAATTCATGAATATTGCATATATATAATTTATTTATATTGTTCCTTGATTACCTCCAGATAATTAATATTGTGCAAAACTACTTATTCTGATTCATATGGATACGATTAGACTCAATATGGTAATTAAGCCTTTTGAAATGTTAAATATTGGGTTAACGAAATTAGGATCTAATTACTTTCCATAATTATCTCATGCTTATTGAACATTATTGTCTGCATTACTTACTGTTGACCGTGATTTGTGTGCTAAGAATATTGCATACGAGATATTTATTTTCATAATCATGGAACTGCTGACTAATTAACTAGCATAAGATATTTTTATGAATGTCATTTACGATTACGTTGAATTTATATCAATTGGTATTACGATTTTAGAATTAATTGGACCATTTACAGACTCGGTTCATTAAAGTGAATATTTTTTGTGATATATATATATATGTGTAAAGTGTTAATTAATGGTAATAAATTGGTAATTTAAATTTGTAAGATTAGCCACAGCTTCTTATAAAATTGAAGTTTTGAAAACTTGCAAACGACTATATTGCTGTCATGGATTCGGCCCCACAGGGAAGTAGATAGATGTCGTTTGTGATATGATTTTAAATGAAATATTAGATTGAAAATTTCTTAATGCCCATAGGTAAAAGATGTTTTTAATTTGGTATTTTGAATTTATTAGGCATATCATAAAGCATCATATATATGCGTAAGTCAGTTATATGTATGATATAATGTGTTGTTGTAACTTTTACCCACATGAGGGTTGCAGTAACTTAATTTCTAGATTAGTAAATATTAGTTGAATTTATTGATTTTGTTGTGTTTGCTTCGGTATTTGATTGTGGACATGCTTTTCATTGTAGTTATTCTGCTTTTTTGAATATTCCATCTTCCCATATCCTAATTGGGGATGATTCAGTAATGTTTTCACAATTAGTTGATGGTGCCAAATCCAAATTTTGGATCCAAGCCTTGAAAGACGAGACATATTCCATGGATAGTAATCAAGTTTGGGACCTTGTAGTACCAAAAAGAGTTAAACCCAAGGGTTATAAATGAATCTTTAAAGACCAAAAAGAGACTTTAAAGGTAATGTCGAAAGATACAAGGCTAGACTTGTAGCTAAGGTATTTACTCGAAAGGAATGTATTGATTAGCATGAGACTTCCTCTCCAGTTTCAAAGCGAGACTCATTTCGGATAATCATGGAATTAATAGCTCATTTAAAACTTATATTTACACCAAAGGATGTGAAAACTGCATTCCTCAATGGAGTAGTAGATGAAGAAGTGTACATGGTGCAACCTCAAGGTTTCACTTCAAGTCTAGGTGATCATATACTTTGCAAATTAAGGAAACTTATATATGGGCTTAAACAAGCATCCCACCAATGGTATATAAAATTCCATAATGTGATTTCTTCATTTGGTTTCGTTGAAAATATTTTGGATTAATGTATATACCTCAAGGTTAGTGGGAGCAAAATAATTTTTCTTATCATATATGTAGAGATATTTTGTTCGCTAATAATGATCGGAGACTGTTACATGAAGTTAAAACAATTTCTTATACAAAACTTTGAAATGAAGGATATGGGTGAAGCCTCTTATGTTATTGACATTGAAACTCATAGAGATAGGTCCCAAGGGACATTAGGACTGTCTCAAAAGGCCTTCATAAACAAAGTTGTGGAACGGTTGCAAATGCAGAATTATGCACCTAGTATATCACTTGTTCAAAAGGGAGATAAGTTAAGTTTAGATCATTACAAATGAGTGATCTAGAAAGAAAAATGATGGAAACCATTCCACATGCATCAGTCGTTGGAAGCCTAATGTATGACAAGTCTCTACAAGACCTGACATTGCTTTCGCAGTTGGAATGTCACGCATATTTCAGAGTAACCTTGGTGAAGCCATGGTATGTAGCATGTTACAGAGCATCTTCACAAGCTACAAGGTTACAGAATTTTATTGCAGGGCTAAGAACTTTGGATTGTATTTCTAAGTCATTAGTGTTGTACTGTGATAATTTAGCTGCAAGTTTTCTACTCCAACATCAAGAAAAGTGGGAGTAAGAATTAGCGTAGATATCAAGTAGCTTTTGTCAGAAAATGTGTCAAGTTAAATCACGTGACTAAGGAGCACATTAACACTGAATTTATGCTTGTAGATCCATTGACAAAATGATTGTATCCTCAATTATATAGGGATCTTGTTAAGCATATGGGTCTGATCAACCTTTGATGTGTATTAAATATTGTGTGTTTAAACAGTTTTCTGAATTATGTGACTTGCAACATTTAGGAATAAAATTTCTATATTTTCCATTCAAGTTGTATACATAAGGTCTTGGAAAATTAGAAATGTCTCGCTGGAGACAACAGTTGGACTTGAATAAGTAATTGGTACTTACTCATAAAGCCATTACAGTGGACCCATTTATGAAAGATGATGATACATGGAAGGGATTGCTCACCAATAGAGTTTTGACCGCCATGATTCGTACATTAATTTTATTAACAGGTTCCATTTTATTGAGAACTATCACTGGCCAAGTGGGAGAATGTTGGAAAAACAATGATGTTGCCCATGTGCCTTATCATCATATGGAATTGTTTCATCTAAACGACATGTCTCTACACCTAAGGCTGTGTCCTTTCCCTTGAAAGTATGTGTCTTTTGGAATTGGTTCTCATGTCTGTTGTGACTCTTGATGGAAGAGTTATTTAAGGAGATCAAGAACAGGTCCTTACACTCACTGAAAACAATCTCAAAATTTATGTAACCATCAAACAAAGAGATATAAGGATTAGTAAGAGTGTAGATAGACCTTGTAATAATTATTCTTACTTCATTGTGTTCTATTGATCATGAAAGCGACTGTGATTCTTGTATTCTTCTCTGGGATTTGTTTAATGGTTCTTTCATTCATCAAGATCAAATCAGCAACGACCAGAGATATGTGATCATATTTTATTTCCGTATAAATAATTCTTCATCTTCATTCCCACACAAAAATGGGTATATTCTGTAATCCCAAACCTCGCCGTCTACCAATCTTGGTTTTAAAGATTGAAAATTCGTTAAATTTCGACTATTGATTTTTAAAATGGTGGATAATGGAGTTATACGTTTCAGAATATGCTTATTTCTATAGGTGTATTGAGATTTGCAAAGCGAACATATCCCGAAACATTAGATTCAAATATGTTGTCGTTTCATTTTTGTAAAAACAAAATTAGTGTCCAAGATGCTGAGGTTCGGTTTTTGTAAAAATAATCACCATCCCAAGTGTGAGATGTGTAGTAATAGGAGTGTGACGGAACCTTAGTCCAGAGAAAACACAAAAGATGAGCGGAGAAATTAAAATGCCCTTTGAAGCCGTTTATTGATAGATATTTTCAGCGCATCTAACAATGGGTATAGTCAATCCACATGAAACTGTATCCACCAATAGAAAAAGCTCTTCTCTTTTTACATAAATCCCATCGTTTTTAGGTCTTGTTTCTTTAGAAAAAATTGTCGAAGAAAAATACAGAGAAAATGATAAAATCACCATCACCACCAATGATCAACAACAACAGCGATTTTGGGAAAAAAGAAGCAATGGTTCAGGGAAAATTCAATCAAATTGAAGAAGCAGCAGCTATAATTGAAGATAAGGAGAACAATTTTCAAATATCTTCTGATGAAAACAAGAGCAAGGGGTTTTTGGCTATGAAGATGGAATCTGTTGGAAAAGCTACAAATTCAGCTGTCAAATGTGTTGGTAAAGCTGCTGGTTCTGGTGTTGAATGTGCTGGTAATAATTTTTTCAAGTCTACAAATTCTGTAATTGAAAGTAATTGGGGGATGATTAATAAGATCTTTGGAGTTATTACAGTTACTTATGTGATCAACAGTGTTCTTAATCATCTTAAGAAGAGTAAGTAGGTTTCAAATTAGGGTTTTGTATTAAGAAAAGAGAGAAAAAGAAGAAACTGACTATTAGGGTTTTTATGTTTTGGGGGTTACGGTTAAGATTTGGGATATGAGTAATATGTATGTATGGAAGAAACAAAAGAGAAATTAATGAAAAACGAAAATTACTTTTAATGTTACTTTTTGCTTCAACAATGTGATTGCATATGATATATCCTTATATATTCTTGATTCAATTGTTTGAATATATGTAGTACACTAGTATGTACTAGTAGGATAGAAAAAATTTGGGGTCACTAAGAACAGTCCATGTAAAGGGTAATCATGTAAACCTTCTTGATATAAGTAAATCTGCCATGATTTTAGATTCACCATTGTGTTTCTGCAGAATTTGTAGGCGAAATAGTTGTAAATATGTTATTGTTGATGCTTGGTCTTTAACATTTCCACTAAATATGTTTCTGCAGGATTTATGCATCTGCATTCACTTTCACTTTGGACAATGCTTTGTATTCATCTACACTAATATACATATCTCGTTTTTGTGTTTATAGTTATCTGAAAGTATAACAATGAAACCCACGTATAATAATACTCTACCAGTCTGTGGTAAGTCTGATTTTTTTTTTTTGCTGATTATTATCACTTTCTCAAATGATTAATGGAGTATGAAGTTACTATGGACTTTAACAGTAGAATCGCATTATATGCATGCAGATTCCAGGACCCCCTCCATCTAAAGGATTTATAGAACACCAGAAAAAGGTTGCGCTTTGGGAAGTAAAGCTACCTTCGGCAGACATCACTGTTGTCCGCAGAACAGTTTCAACTCTGACAAGAAACCCTCATGGTCTTCCTGGGGTAAGTGAGAGTGATGAGCATATGGAAAAGCGAAAGAATTTCTGGCTGACATTGAAGCCTGCTCATTTTTGAGCGAAGTTAAGGTCCAAATCTCTTTTGGATGTCTTTTGATTTATCACGGTTGGGATCCTCAACAGGTATTTCTTTATTGAAGTTGATGCTAAAAAGGTATTCGTTTGATG
Source organism: Papaver somniferum (assembly GCF_003573695.1). Lineage (NCBI taxonomy): Eukaryota > Viridiplantae > Streptophyta > Magnoliopsida > Ranunculales > Papaveraceae > Papaver > Papaver somniferum. The sequence goes on from NC_039366.1 coordinate 39,005,594, forward strand.
ATTAAAGTTGTTACTAACAGGTATATTTTTTAGTGTAGGGCAAATATGATTTGTAACTATCAACATTGCCGGCACGATTTCTTATCTTGAGTTCAGCAGCAGCCGAAACGCTGTTGCTAATTGTTAAGCATGCAGAATAAACAAGGTATATGAATATATTGGTAGTTTAACTCTTGATAGAGTCCCTAAGTTTCTCCAGTTACAAATATTTATGAGCAACAAATGAGTGGTCAGTATTTTTGAAAGTTTTTTTTTTCTCATGAGAAAACGGTGTGATTTGACATCAATAAATATCTCTTGAGATGAGATTCCAGTATTCTTAGTGCAGAGTATTGAAAAGAGTCTACTTGTTTTTCCAGAATCCACTTGTAGAAAATACAGAACATTTGGTTATAATAATTTTGGTAATTGCCGTTTTAGGGAGAATATAATTTTGTGGCGTGCACACATGATGCAGAAGAATGGTCATATGGAACATGTTCGTGCAGCCTTAGTTATCATGTGTTGATTATCTTAATGGTTCATAGTAGGTGGCCCTTAATGTAACGATCTCTGGTTTTAAATATTGCACCCTGACTGCAGTTACCATGTATTTTGTCCTCTATTATTCAGTGTAATTGAGGTTCGAGGACTCAGTTTTCCATCTATATAAGGTGTCTATACGATTGCCTCTTGTTTGGTATAAAATGACATTCATGTTAAGAGCTACCCATGGAAATCAGTGTTTGCAGTAGTCCAGGAAATCAATGTTTGCAGTAGCCCCTGTAAAGTAGGATGTTATTTTTTCTTTATGACCAAGTATACAAAACATGTGCTTGAAATTAAGTTAATACGAGAGAACATTAATTGCCACTTTCGATGGTTGTTAAACTTGGTAATGTTATGGTGTAGACTTTTGGTTATGGAAGCACTGGATTATGCTACGTCATATTAATATTAGTTCCGTCCTTCTCTGCAGTAATTGTAGACCAGTCAGGAGCACTTAGTATCCCACGTGCTTCCCTTGCTCGTGCGCGCTTATGATGATAATGATTCCCGCATACAAGAAGAAGTTTTATGAAGAACTACGGCCCTCACGAAGCAGCTTGATGTTCAGTTGCACCTTGTTTTATAGAATTGGTGAGCACCACGGACATACATGCCACATTGGAGATTTTGCGGACTATCCAATGGTGTGCTATTGTGGGTCATTCAGCTCCCACCCCTATGTGTACTTTGGGAGTTGCAGACTCGATTCTCAAGCAGGTACTCTCTCTAATTTCTACTTTTATGCTTTTTTTAAATGCGAGGAAATCCTTGTTCTGCACTGCTGATCTTTAAAATGCTTTTTCTCTTGTTAAAGAGTTGAAGAAACTGAAATGCTTTTTTTTTTCTTTCCTATTACAATTAGAAAAGTTGAGGAAAGTCATACTTATAGTCACTTTTTTTTTTCTTCTGATCAATTCTCCTTGCTAAGCATGGTGTTGAATTTGCTGCTGAGCATGTCCTTCCACTACTGTTACCACTTCTCATTGCAACAATTGAAAGGTCACCACTTTGCTGAAAGATATCCTCAGGTGGTTCAACTAAGTCATTACTCTGTATCTCTTTTCTTTTCCTGTATGGGTTTCTCTCACTTTATTCAATATGTCCGACGCATCTGAGCTGGAATAAATGTCTGCTTTTTTCCACCGTTCAATTTCGCAGGAAAATAGAAGAAAAGCGAGGTGTTTCTGTGACTGATTCTGGAACTCCCAAAATTAGGCAACATCTGTACTAAATGGAACTCCATCTCAACCATCTGTGAAAACAAGCCAACCTGTTTCTTCTGCACAAATAGACCAGCATGGGATGTAGATTGCGGTCCCATAAAAAAAGAGATCAATTTCCGCCAATCGTCTGAAACTAGCTGACCTTGCGGGTTCCACAAGTCAACAGATTCCTTCACCATGTCCCTCAATCGACTTAGAGTGGCCTCCTCGAGTTCAGGTGCTTCTCTCACTTAGGCGACATTGAGAAACAGAAACCAAACACTGAATCGTTTAGCCAATTGGCCCCAAGATCTAGTAACTTATAAACTAGTTGGGGCTTTGCCTCAAATAGTGCCATGGGATGAGCAATGGAACTCTTTCTTTGATGCAACTAATCAGACCATTGGGTGCAAGAGCACGCACAGTTCTTCAGGGTACTCACATTTCTTCAGGGTGTTCAAGACAGAATCAGGGTGCTCAAGACAGAATCAGGGTACTCACAGTTCTTCAGGGTGCTCAAGACAGAATCAGGGTACTCACAGTTCTTCAGGGTACCCCTTACTGGCCTGCGGAGAGGGGGCAAGACCCACCAATTCAAAACGTGTGTGCTGGTGACGGATTAAATTACTTATATAACTCAAAAAGTAATAAGAAGGTGTTTAGACTTTGGAACTGTATATATCCCGGCTTGAATAAATTACTTTTCGACTTAGTTTCAGAATGATTTTTACGTGCAAAAAAAATTGACTTTTTGGGGCACAAAATTTTCTTACTAATTTTTGGAATTGACTTCTAGCATAAGCTTTTGTATCCAAAGATGTTAGTATTAAAGAAGCTAGTTTTACTGTTAGAAGCAAATTATTTCCACTTCCCGAAGCAAAACCACTTTGTAAAAAAAAAAAAAGAAAGTCACTTAAGGCTAGACCTAGACTCATAGCCAAATAGGGTACCCTAGGCCTAGGGTGATATACTCTATTGACTTCTATGTAGTGTACATAGTTACGGACTGCCAATAAAAGCTGAGAGTGCACTAGCCATTTAACTCTATTGACAGGTGTAGTTCAAATCAATTATGCCGAGGTTCTTTCCAACTGCCATCAGTAATAGCAAAGTTCATAAAGGCTGTTATGAATTTTGAAAACGAAGAAAAAACGGGTCAAACCAAAGCATATGATGGTAGGTTCAAGAACTTGCAGTTGTTTAAGTACTTTTCAGTTTTTCTTGAAGCTGCAAATATCAACTTTCTTGTTGTGCTTTGGTAGGAGTATTCTCTTTCTCTGCATCAAACTGTACATCTAAATTGGAACTGAAGAGACTTTTCAATCGAACAGATTTTGCTGAAGGTCTCGGTTGACAACTCAATGACAGGTCAACTGCCATTGATAAGCTGCTGTGGATTTTCCTAATTGATTGGTTTTTGCACTCTCCTTTCAGCAAGAGGTACCAACTGTACGTATGTCAGGGCACCAGTGAAAGAGTTGGAACTACCAGCTACAACAAAATTTAACTCCAACTATTATAGCATCTTACATCCAACAAAGTCTATTTCTGGAGAAGATGATGTTAACAATTCCTACAACATGGCAACACCTACAATTTATGTCTAATGAAACATCAACTGATACATCTAGACTTATGTAATCTGTAATGGATGACTGATCCAAGTGTCCAACCTCCTACTCCAGCTCACCCACAGTCCTACAAATAAGCTTTAAAAAGCTCTATTCTCTGGTTGTGATTACATAGATTTGATTTACGCAAGCTTTAGGAGTTGAGTATTAGACTAAAGATAGAAAAAATCTGTGCACTGTAAAAGTTAACAGATATACAGAAACATCCAAATCCAATACAATAGTTTGAAATAGATTAGACTGAAAGTTACTAGATAGAAATTGCAAGCTACTTCCCTAAAAACACTGAAGTGAGAACACTATCCTAAACGAATCATCTCGATATCCTTGGATCCGAAAGAAAATCTAGTGCACCAAAGGCAGATGTATAGATCAACATGGAGTTCTTGAATCCGCAAATAGGAAGATTATAATTTGCTAAAAAGAGACAAATGAGTTCCACGGGTTTGAAAAGCAAGGATCACCTTTAAGTATCTGTCCAAGAGAGCAGTGGAAGTGTTAAGAATGTAAACTTGATTTTAGTTTAGAAGTGTCTAGAATTATCTAGGCCCAACTAGTCTATTGTATATTAGTCCATAATACTCTAGCCCATCTAGAGACTTCATGGCTATTAGAGCCCAAGTTCTCTAGAATATTCTAGTTAGTTGTAAAGTGAATGAGTCATGAATATTCTAGACCAAACTAGAGTAGTGAAGAGTTGGTTAAGAGATCCTATAAATAGGGCAATAGACATCATGGGGAAGATGTAATTGTAAGAAGTTGTATGTACAACTATAGTTTCGAGAGTGAAATAAAAATTCAGTTTTTTCATTGAGTGTTGTGAGCCCATTTTCAAATCATTCAATACCCATTTAGCCCATTAACTCCAAAATCATTTCCAATAGGAAGTACTGTTGCCATTGGTTATAGCACAAACGGCAGGAACACTCCACTTGCATCATCTACATGTCTATTATCCAAGCAGAGCTCTTCGAAGCTTCTGATTCGGATATTGAATCCCCGAACCAAGTGCTGCAAACCGACAAACAACATTCCGTTCGACCGGATTTAAATCTAAAACTTGGATTGTTGAAAATTTATCAACTTCCCAAGAATACATTTCTTCTATACGGTCTACAGAAATATCCTTGTGCAATTTTTTCCAGTTGATCTCATCAAGCACCCAAACACTCAGTCATTTCCCCTACTGCCATTTTAGCTTTAGCATAACAGACCCAGCCTCTTGCTCATGAAACTCCTCATCTGGCAAATTAATCAAACTACATAGACGATCAAGTGTCATTCACAAAACAGCTTCTCATGGAGGAAGGAAATGAAGATTACAATGTCCTAAGCTATATGAGAGGCTGCGACAATTCGGTTGTCATAGAAGATTATTATCGCATTACAGTACTCAAAAATAAAGATCAGTATCCGTCAAGATTGTTGTTGAACAGGGAATCCTTTTGCTCAATTTACATTACAAGGGAAATTATAATTATTCACTTATTCAGTGAGAAAATCCATCAAACAGTTATCCTACTGACTACTGAGATTAAACAAAATAGAGAAATGCAGCTTTGGTTTCAGAGGTACTAATTTATGAAGCACTTAACCTACTGAGATTAATGAAAGTTGAAAGAAACAACTTTGAGTTCAGTAACAAAATTTATTCAAACACTTTTAACCTACTGAAAATCATAAGAGTAGAAAATTTACTGAGATTGAGGAGGGAATTATTCGAGCTTCCAATTTGGATTCACAGAGACAATTTGTCAGTAAGTAGGTGATCCTTTGAGCTTCCAACTCGGGGTTTCCACAAAGTCGAGAGAGATAAAGAGAGAGAGAGAGAGAGATTTGAAGGTTATACAAAACACATTACCATGAAAGTAGAAAGAGATATTATGGTTGAAAAGATTGAAAATATAAAAAGGAAAATCGAATTTAGGGTATTATATCTTCACCACCTTGAAATTGAGAGCATCAGCATCAATGAAATCAATATATGAATTGCAATGATCTCCTCAAATGGATCTCATTATTCGCATTCAAAGCAGTGAAAAAATGGAGTGGTTTAACAAGTTAGGGAGCGAGAATTTTCGTCTCGGGTCTTCTTCTCTGTGCGGGCTCTACAGAAAATGCTATTTAAATATGCAATCATTCTTAACATACCGACAAATTGGACCACGGCATCACCGCCGGACACAATTTTTCTGATGGTCCCGGTGAGCCCCGCGCAGAAGAGCGGGGTCCGTTTTGGATTTGTTATGTGTCTGGTGGGTTTTTTCTCTTGGTTTTCTTCTTGGCGGGTCTGTTAAGAAGTTTTGTTAAATATGTGAGCAAATGCATGTTGTTGGATTAAAAATTTTATAGTAAACTAGTAACAAAAATAGATTAACAGACCGAGTGATGCTACGTTGACCTGGAATCTCCCGAGGAAAATTCCGAGAGACATAATAACTTTTGGGCCTACCTGGACAAAACAGGGTCTCATTCACTCGGAATTTTTCCGAGAAGATTCCACGACGAACTAAGCATTATTATAATAGACCATCATTTGCAACAACATAAAGACAGTCCTTCACATAAGTAGGGCCTAGCTTATCTATAAATGCCTCGCTAATTCCCACGAAAATGGGTCTTGCTTTGTGTTAGTGAGACGATTTTGGTGTTGTTTCAAATGACGGTTCGTATAAAATTATTGAGGTGGCATACTTTTCAGGTATGCTTAACGGATCAAAATCTAGATAGAGAGAGAGTCGGAGATTATAAGGTTATACAAAATACATTATCATGAAAGCAGAAAGAGAGATTATGATTAAAAAGATTGAAAATTTGATTGGGAAAGGGTATTATATCTTCACTACCTTGAAATTTAGAGCATCAGCAACAATGAATATACGAATTGCAATAATCTCCTCAAATGGATCTCATGATTCTTATTCAAAGCAGTGGAAAAGATGGAGTGGTTCAACAAGTTAGGGAGCGGGAATTTTCGTCCTGTGTCTTCTTCTCTATGCGGGTTCTACAGAAAATGTCATTTAAATGGAACTTTAAATGTATGAGAAAAGGCATGATGTTGGAGGTTGTGGGCCGATCCAAGTGAAAATGAAAGTGTAGATACACATTTCATCTTCCTCCGCGTGTCCACAAAGATACACGTGGAGGACATGCGACTGAGAGCATCAAGATATGATATCACACGTGGACAGCCAAGAGACACGCCTTGTCAAGATAGCGTCGCCACCCACCAGATCCAACGGTAGAGGATCGAGGAGACAGAAACACTAGAACACTGCGAAGCACTGGAGGATAACCCAAGAGTCACTTTATCCTATCCCCAGAAAGATCTAAGATCTACGGCTGGGGATAGTCAGACTGACGCAGACAAGACAGGGGCAGAGGACAACTGTCTACCGCGGACAAACATCTCAACTACCCGCATTAAATACCCTCAAATAGCATACATGTCAGTCAGCCTGTATTGGAAGCGCAGATAATACTGTGTATCCAGACAGAACACGCAGATGCAGCTGAGAACACGAAGACTTCTGCGTGAGTGGCACAAAACACAAGAGCATAAGGTTATAACGGGCTTCAGAAGTGGACCCCACGTAACCTCCCTATAAATACCCCTCTCTCCCAAGTGATGAGAGGCCGAAAAACATTGAGAGGAGAATAGGAGAGAGACAGAGAGATAGAGAAAGTTCCTCCTGCTACGCAGGCTTCATTCGACTATTTCTGTAACCCTCATACATATAATGAAAAACCCAATCCCGTAGACAGAGATCTAAGTGATGAATCATATAAGTTAATCGTTTCATCTATATTCATGCATTTATACTTTATATGTTCAATTCGATACTTATGGTATATCATGTGCGTACACTTTATATTTCGTCCACTATTTATCTTATTGTATGAGCCAAGAACAATGATTGTAGTTGATGAGACGAGGAAGAGTATTAGAACTCTGAGTCAAGGATTCGACATAACCTATCCATTCCCCTCAGGCGCAGCTTATTTACTGTATTGTCATGAGTCTGCACGCATTATTTGTGAATACTTAGATGATACCAGATTTTTGTGTTCACAATCTGGCGCTAGAAACAGGAATTTTCATCCCGGTAAAAGATTTATCTTCTCCTGTGACTTGTTTCAGGCTTCGTTTTCTGAAAATAACGATGTATGGAACACTACGGTTTTTTCCGTTCATGATTTCAAAAACCAAAATTTTTAACAGATCAGCGTTTATCTACGTAGATTTGATTCTTCATGCATTTTCTAAGTTTTCACGTCTTTAAAAATCAAAATTATGAACAGATCCGCGTTTATCTAAGTAGATCTGATTCTTCATGCATTTTCTAATTTTTTAGGTCTTTGAAAATCAAAACTTCGAACAGATCTGCGGTCATCTACACAGATGGACGCCTTAAGTATTTTCAAGATTTTACACCTTTGAGGACTCAAAACGCTAATAGATATCACGTGGGCCCATTGTCTTCGTGATTTTTTCTCTTTCTTTCAGGAAAATATTAAAAGATGGAGAGAAGCAAAGATGTCGGGAAGGCTAAAGCTCCTTCAAAAGAGATGCCAAGGACAACCCCAGTGGTAACTAGGAGTAAGCAGAGAGGTGAAAAGCTAAAGGCAGCGGATAGGGCGCAGGATAATGCAGAAAGCATGGCCCCCATCAATGCCAACATCATCGCAGCAAACGCAATAAATGCCGCGACAGCCAAAGCAGGAGCTTCAAGAGCTGGCGGATCCAAAGTTGGAGCTCCCAGAGTAACCAATGCTCAACTACAGGAATATCATGAATTCTTGGCAGAGTCAGGAATACAACAACCCCTCTATGGGATGCCCTTAACCAACGAACAGAACATACCCTTTCCATCCAAGCAACCGCTTCTAATAGCAGGCCAACCCTCACAACAACCGTCGAGGTCCCAAGGTGCACAGTTAGACCCACCAGAACCAGTAATACAGATCATGGATGAGGAACAAACCATAGCCGCTGATGAGCAATTGCGGGCAGGAACACCAAATCAAGGGTCAAATCATTCCGCTCAGATGATGGCCGAGCTGACAGAATTAAGGAAGAACTAGAAGGCATACGCAGATGCTGTGGCGATATTAGCACAAGAGAACCAGACACTAAAGGAAAGATTCATTCATAGCGCAGAGGTAGAAAACCAACGCGACTAAGCCAACTCCAAGGCCGTAGCACCTAATCAAGATAGAAGAATGGTGATCGCAAACAACCCACTTCCATTGAATCGAAGAGGAGCAAGGAGCAGCCAAAGATCAGACCCTAATTACAATCCCGAGAACTCGGACTACTACGACGGTACCACCTTCCCACGAGCAAAATCTACCATTCATGAGGACACACCAGACCGCAATGGAAAGTCTGCGTGCTGAGATGCTGGCAGAAATCAAGGAGCTAAAGACTAGGCAGGGAGGCGGAAGACTAGAACAAGTGATGAAGGAAGCAAACAGCTCGGGTATGATTGATATTCTTTGGCTCGCCCTTCCCTACCTACGCCAGAAAAATAGACAGCGCCTCACTTTGGACTGTTTTTGGAAAAGTTAAGGACGAAGTACAACAACTCTTAATTTTAGAAAAGGAAAAAGTTCACCCACGTACGATTCCTTTTTACTTCAACTTGCTGAACTCAGCAAAAAAGTTTGTTTTGACAAATAAGACAATCTTTTGAAATACTGTTTTGTTACGTCCCTTTCGGTACTTTTAGTATGCATTAATCATCATTTGTCCTAACATTCTTTATGCCAGAAATAATTAATTATCCGTGTTCGGTCGGAAAATTTCTTTCTTGACTAAGATTTGTGGTGATGACCTCCGTCAATCGATCTGTCGGTGTCTTAACAACACAAGTGGTCCAAACGAGTTTCCTCTTCCTTTTGGGTTTGTGATGATGTTGTAGGGCTCTTGTGACAGGGTTAAGATGAGACATTGTCAAAGTGGTCATCGTACCCCTTATAGCCATAGCTTTGGAAAACCCTAACTCAATGATTCGAGCTAATTTTGCCGCTGCTACTTTTATGATGAAGTAACCCATGATGTAACATGACCAGCGAGATGGAGTTTTTTATAGCTTCTATCAAGCATTAAAGATGATTCTTTTGGGAGTTTCAAATCTTTCTAACCACTTGCTTTAGTCAAAAAAGAAAACACAACCGATCAAAACTTAAATCTGAACTTTTAATCAAAACTGTTTCAAGGGTTTTGACGTAAAGAGAAATTTTTCAAAAAACATACATCACAAGCTTTTTTGACTCGAAATCGTAAGATAAAGAAAAGTTTGATTAATATGCAACGAGAATCTTGTTTTACAAGAGCAAAACAACTCTGACTATTGACGGTATTTTGTGAGTCCAAATCAGAACTTTACAAACTCGACGAAAGTTAGATAAAAACGAAAGTAACAAAACCGAGTCTCGAACAAGAAAGAAAAAAAAAACTTTTAAAGACTCATCTATCAACTCATATTTCTCAACCATTAGAGTCTTTCACTTAGAGTCAATTAACATCAAAAGATGTTTTTAGGAGATTTTGAATCTCTCTTTAATGGCTTTAATGCAAGGTATCAAAAGATGTTACACGTTCCCATTAGTCGGCGCCAGAATGTAGATGCGGAAAACCCTACAACTACTTCCGAAGATAGGGATACACACTCCTAATGAAGTAAACAAATAAGAGAAGCACAAGAACACAAGATATAGGTGGTTCGGTATGATTACCTACGTCCACGGGGGTAAAGGGATGATCTTATTACTTGATTCAAGGTTACAAAGGACGTCTCTTCTTACAAACTCTCAAGTCTCACTCTTAAGCTCTTGGTGTTCTCTATTCCCTCACTGATTACTTACCTCTCAACTCTCTACATGGCCCTCTATTTATAACCGTGAGTGATGATACATCTAAGTTACAGTGTAAGCTGTGGTGAATCCATCTTGATGTTCTTCTCGGGTTAGGAATAGGGTTTAGCCCGAGGTTCTGACCCGAGCCTAGCAATACTTCCTCCCGATGTTCCCTTGTCTGACATTGTCTGCTTAATGAATAGTGTCGATATCGCCCTTGATATATTTAGCCGAGTCTTACTTTGACCAGATTCTTCTTCTTTCTTCAACCACTTTGTCAGTGCATTTATTGCTCTTGTACTCGATGGCCATCTCTTCAATCACCTCCGACCTTTGCATGTATTGCCTTCACGGGTTCCGTTGGTATCTCTTTTCTCGCGCCAAAGCCAGGTAATATGATTTGGTGCATCGCGGTCTATCTGCTATCGACGCTTCACTACCTAGGATTGCTCCACCTGGACTCGTGGATTATTTACACATACACATACAAAACAAAATAGAAAGATCATAGTTACGTGGAGTGTAGTTGTAGAAAATTTAACAACCTACATCTAACATTCAACATGAGATTCAAGAAAATAAGTAAGTAAAGAGAAACATAAGAACACGATGATATACATGGTTCAGCATGTTACCTACATCCACGGAAGATACAGAAGAATGTTATTGCCTCTCACAAAGATACAATGGTGATAATGCTCCAAGAACTCTCAAAAGGAAGATACACATAGTCTCTCTCTTTACATTGAACCTGCCTCACCTCATTACTTCGCCGGGTACACTAGTGGAAAACAGACGATTTAAGATAGTCAGATAATGTCGTTTTAACGATTTAAACGGCATTTTCGGAATGTTGCTGAAAATGTCGTAGATTTCTGGAATGACACTTTCTAAATGCCCCTGAATTACAATGCTTTCTGAGTTCCGCTACGCACGACATCTGGATATCGTCGTAGATTTGATTTTTTTAATTTAAAAAAATTAGTAAGATCTGGCTAGCTGACTCCAATTATTCTGACTGGGCTGAAATAAATCTGATTCAAATTCAAGTTGTACTAAAATGAAACTCAAATTAAACTTAAATTAAAATGACAATTCAAATTCAAATGAAATTACTCAAGTTCTGAAATTCAAGTGAAATTCAAATTCTCAAATTCAAATTCCATATAGAAACTGATTCGTCTAATACCAAATGACACCAAATGACAGCTCGGTTACATTGAACTGTACTCATAAATTTAGTGCAAAATCATTAAAAAGAACTTATAATTATTAAGGTTTCTTAAGTGATACAAATCCTGAGAATTTCAACAACAATTTCAGTCATTAGGATCTTTGCACTAGCTTGCGTGAGAGCAGACTACGGTGCCTTTTAATGATCGCTTTCGATCATGAAGCCAATTGTTCATTTCTAGTGTCTAATTCAGAATTTTACTTGAAAGTATTTGCTTGCTTCATTTATTACGTTGCGGACTACGGATTTGATAGCTGATAACCAAATATATGAGAATTTCATGATATAGTTCCATTCAGGTACTCCCACCTCTTTGGCAGAACTTCGATATATGGTTTTGTAGCCAATGATCTTACCCATGATTCTCACGATACTATGTTAGTTATTGAAGACTAATTATTATTTCCTAAAATTAGCCGTGGTTATTTAGGGAAAGGGTTTCCTAAACCGGTTAGTATTCTTGGTGGCCAAGTTTGTAACCTATATTAATAGGTAATTAGGCCTTGTGGAATTGTATTGTGTAGAAAACGATTAAGAGATCGGCGAGAGATTTCTTGTATAGCTTTTAGGGCTAAAGTTAGGGTTTCGTTGTGATAGCATATTGGTGAGGAACAAGAGACAAGGTTATCGTCTCGGGTAATTGTTACAGTTTAACCAAGGGTTTGCTGGGATTCACACGACGTTGTAATCGTTTTTCTTCATAGTGGATTTGAGTTGGTGCGGCTCAAAGTGGACGTAGACAATATATACACGTTGTATGTATTGGTCGAACCACTATAAATCTTGTGTCTTATGAGTTGATTTATCTTTCTCGTATTTTCACAATTGCTTGTGCTTGGTTTACTTATTATTCATCATAGTATCTCAAGATCCGTTATTCCGCGGTTGTCAGTGATTCCATAAGAAGATCCTGGCATACTATGTATTGGTCCAGCAATTTATAGTTTTCAAGGTGCATAAAAAGTTGCAGTTGGCATGCTTACATACATAATAGGTTGCACATAAAGATTTTTTACCTGTATCCAATGCATCTGAGCTGGAAAAAATGTCTGTTTTTTTACACCCTTCAATTTCACAGAAAAATTTTAAGAAAATGAGGTTTCTGCGACTGATTCTGTAATTCCGGAATTTAGGAGAATACATGTACTGAATTGGACTCGTCTCAACGATCTGTGAAAGCGAACCAACCTGTTTCTTCTGCGGCAAATAGCAGGCCATCAAGGGATGAAGATTGTAGTGTTATAACAATCCGACTTCGATCCCTCCAGACGCCTGAAACTAGCATACCTTCTTGCAGAAAATGCAGGTTCCACAGCCAGTTAATACCACTCCACTTCCCTCTGTGGTATCTACATCCCAACAGATTCCTTTGACAAAATAGATGTTTTTGGTAATTGGCCAATATATGCAGTCGCTATTGGAAGCATATGTATGAAACCAGTCCAAGCATTAACATTCTGTTCAGCTGCGTTTGATGTAGCTTGTCCTGATTGCATAGTTAGAAAGCTAATCAAGTTGCAAGAAATTCCGTAAAAGATGAAAGATTCTGTCGCTCCAATGAAGATAACTCGAGAAGCAGAATTCCATCTACCAGGTTACCAAAAGTCGCTGAGTAGCTCTACTGCAGCTGCAAGTGTGATACCCATGAAGTCTTCTTTTGAAGTCTTTGTTTCTTCCAGTTTTTCAAACTGCTTCTTGATGAATATGTTCCGTGGATTTAGCCGTTCTGCAACAGAGGTCAGGTATGGAGTAATGAGCTAGTGGGTTACTGACAGTGGATAGTAGCAGGGTCCCATTCATGTTTTACAACGGCCAAAATTCTGTTGATGTGGCTAATGCGAAAACAATGGTTCTATATGAACCGCCAATTTAAACTAGATAAAAACCGTATACACACAATAATGGATGGGCCCGCCTTTGAGAGAACAAGGGGTCCATTTTAGTGTTTGAAAGAGAGTACACGGTTTCTCATGCTTCAATCTCGTGGTTCAAATGGATTTTTTGATGTGAAAAATACATACAGTGAACAAAAAGAGGTAAAAATTTTATATCCGCGGCATCAAGATACAAAGACATGACTAGCAACTTCAATCAATTGCATCGAACACCTTTACCTCCGTCTGAGTTTCTATGGACATTTTTATGTCCATCAAAAATACGGCGTTTTTTGTGGAAAGCATTGACCGAAGGTCTTTTGACTTTCGAAACCAACATCCACCGCTGCTACAACTATGATCTGAAGATTACTACTATGCTCCAATATTATGTTCCTGTACATTTCTGGCTTCTTAATCCAAGTGTAACTAATGAATCTTGGGGTATTATGTATCCTCATGTAATAACTTTTCAGTAGTTTAAAGAAATTTCATACTTCAAAAAAAAAAAAAAAAATCCGGCTATGCCTGAACTAGTGCTTTGGGTACTGAGAACTCTTTTTTCAATACAAATAAAGAAGGCTTAGAGCAACTGCGGTGGTGCGAGTATAACCAAAGATTAAAGACCAAAAAAACGACCAAATTTGAGTTTAGTTTGGTGTGTGACGCTACGGGTAGAAGACTAAATTTGGTCGAGCGTGCACTATACGTACGCTCGATGAGATTCCAAAAAACAAAAAAGAAAATGGGGCGGAGGTATAAAGCCCGCCCCAAAAGAAAAAAAAAGAAAAAAAATGCGAGGTATAAAACACGTCTGGTGTAGGGCGGGAACTTTATGCACGCCTGGTGTGGGGCGTTAACTATACACCCGTCTGATGGTGGGGCGTTAACTATATGTTCACTCGATTATATTTGGTTTTGGTCTTAGTCAGAAATTTGGTCTTTGGTCGGAATTTTAATTGATAATCTGTCGGTCGTGTCTCCTTTTTTGACCAAATACTTGGTTATACTCCTCCACTGTGTTGCTCTTAGTAACACAAAATAATTACTACTTAAATGCTATGTGAAATGCTCCATTTAGACAGGTCATTAATCATGGTCGGAAGTCTTGTCAATACGGCTCTGGTCGCTAGATGTCTTTATGAGATGCTCTGGTGATGATGGGGATTGCTCGATTCATACTCTGGAATAGAGTGAACTCCCAAGTGACAAGACATTGAGTGAAGTGACAAGGCATTGGAGGCAACGCATAAAATAGAAAATATTAAACACGTGGCTTCGGTGACTTGATTTCTGTGAAGAAATTTTGATTACCGATACTAATAGCTTCTAGCTTCTAGAGAGAGGATCCACAAAATGAGTTTAATTCATTTAACCACTAAATTATGAGACACAGTTCGCCAAACGGAAATGATTAACCCACATAATGAACCGTGTGAGAGAGAGGGTGGTGGGCCCCAAATACCACAGTTCGCCAAACGGAAATGATTTCAATCTGCTGAAATCATTGTTGATGTAGGGGTCCAGGATCTTGGAAGGCCAGTCCTGTAACCTCATGCAGCCAACCAAATTCAACATGACTGAGAACTGTCTGTTAGGGTTTGATGTTCAGAGAAAGTGTTCGGTGTTGGGGGTTTCGCAAGCAGAACTTACAGGATTGGTGGGATTCAGCTCCCCGAAGCGGAGAGATTGCTTACTGCGGGGGGTTTCGTAAGCAGTCTTCTCCTCCATATCCCCACCTCCAGATGAATCATGGGAGGCCTCCGATGGAGCATCTAGATTCACATCATGCTCGTATGAATCCACAGTTGAAATAAATTCTAAAGTCCAGAATGCATAATCCAGAACGAGCAACCACGTCATCGATATCCTGGGATATTCACTAACGAGCTCCCAGTATGGTTAGATCCACCTTCCCGAAATCATTTTTTACAGCAACAGAAACAGCAACCATGCAATTTACCACCATATCATCCACTACAAGGACATCAGGGAGGCACACCTCTGCTCCCTCATCTGATGAACGGGGAATCGGGGATTTCAATTTCATCGCTAAGGAAGCCATAGCGGCTATGATGATCCTAGGCCAGCTCCTGGTGTTGGTGGAAGTAATCATCCGGAAGCATTTGGGAATGGAGCTGAGAGCAAATGCCAAACAGATGCATCCTCTAGATGGTCCAGGGCTTTATGTTGAGGTTGACATAAGTATGAGGAGGAACGAAGCATCATAAATTTGAGTGGTTGTCTTCAGTCGGCTGGTGTATAATACGGATTTCAGTTCCAGTGAGCGTCTTGTCTGAGATTTGAAGTTCTCCCGAGTCCCAAAAAGAAAAAAACATTCCCTCCAAGTTGAATACATGAAGACTTCCAAGTGAAACTAGCAGTGAATAACATGAAGACTTGACCTTAGATCTCCGGTGGCTATACTTTATACAGCTAATATCTCAGTCAACTCCTAACATAATGTATCGCAGACCATAAGTGTCTTGGAACAGAAATAGGTATTCCTTATCTCCAAACACTATGTAGGCCTGAAGTAAATAAGAAGTGAAGGAAATAAATCGCGTTAAGAAATACTAAAAGAGATGCAAGTAAATTCGACGAACCAAGGAGCTATATAGAAATGCAGCAGCTTCAATAGCTGGAAAATGTGTATATGTAAATAGACTTTGCCACAGATGTTTTGGCCAATAGCATTAGAACTAAAGGCACAGACTATGAATAGTGAATGAACTTCCCTTCGTATCTTAACTCTGTAATGCAAGAGGATAAAGCTTTTGTAACAACTCTTTGATATCAATGAAAACCTCCCTTTGGATCATATTGCTAAAAGAGATATGGCAGTGGATTTGATGTGGGTAACAATTTTTTCAAGATAAGTGCATGCATATACTGGTGCATGTTGGGGAAAACGTTGCATGAGAAACTCCATATAATCCGATCTATCAGTTAGTAACAGCCAGTTTCCAGACGGACCATATAGCCCTATCTATATATATCTAAAGAATCATAAATTCTTACCCGTTCGTGGCTTAAGTGCACATCCAGCAAAACAGGCTTGTGTGGGATTCTTGTGCTCAAGACAATTTAAGTGAAACTCCTGCTTGGACAATCCCAATGGTTATTACTATCCAGAGGGGATAGTAAGCCTTTCAGAGCCTTGGGCAGTCCTGTAGTTATTTGATCCTCCTCAACAAACCAACATCTGGGAAAGATAGAGTGGAGATAGAGGAAGATAAAACAGCTCGATTCATCTTCCCAGAAAACAAAAAGAAAAAAGAGAGATTGTACATTAGCAACACGAACAGCAACAAACAAGTTATACGAAAAAGACCTTAAAATCTTAAATCATTTCACATCTTCAGATAATGGTGAAAAAATAATGGAACGAATTCGTATTTCTCAGATAGTATAAACTGCAACTCTCGGAAAACAAAAAAAGGGAACTATTTTATCAGTAATGTTAAAGCTATACACAGAGAGCGGAGCCTTGATAATAGAAAGCCCCATCCGAGCGGGACATATTCTTCACGGATACTCTTTCCAGAATTCTAAACCCTCACGAGAACAATTCATTTCACCAACTTCTCTTTTTCTTACTAACACCAAAATAGCTTCTTCCTTTATTTTCTCCTTTATTTTTTACAATTTTTTTGAAGCAAAATCGAATAAAATACACAGAAATAGTTATTGACTTATTGGTAAACCACAGAAAATTTGGATGTAGACAGTTACTACGTCTACGTGGATTTAAATACATGAAGTCGTTTAAGAAAAGCCTCCCAGTGCTACTAAGTTATTGTGCCAGAGTGCAATTGGCACTCGATCTGATATCCAGAGTCGGCTGTTTATTAGCAGTAGATACAGATAAAGTTTTGAATGCCCTGATTCTATGTTAACTATCAGAAAGCCAGCAGTTAGCAACACATACAAAAGAGGATTTCTTGGTACTAATTCATTCTGTCATCCCAGATGAACCTACTATATAAGATATCTCACCAGTGGTGCCATCCTTTCAAATGGAACAAGTAGGTGCGTGACTAAGATGAAATATCATGATTGTAGTGGTTGCACATGCTTTTGTTTCCAGTATGGCCACACATGAAATGGGTTTTTGTGAACCATATTTATCATTTTAGTGCTAATATAATAACCTCAGGATAAATATGAGCCAAAAAGCTAAACCATTATCTATTTCTTATGTACAAAGATAAATGTAAGTAAAGCGGAGTTTGTAACCTACCTGCAAGGCTGCAAATTTCATATCTCCCCCCATTACTCCCATTGCTTTTATCGCCTTCAATACGAAGTAACTACCGCAGGAGCATGTTTTTGCGTTAGTCATTTTCTTCATCTTTTTTTATAAGGAAAAAAGAAGAAGTAGAACCGGTATTGAAAAAGAAAAAGGTACTGTTGTTCTGCTTCTGTTTATCTGTATGGTAATATCCTCTCATGCATCAGACCAGAACCAGCTTCATCCATCTGTTTAATGTTTCCTACTCTTAGCGACCACCTATAGAAAAGTGGATACACACCCCCACCTAAACCGCTTGATCATCTAGCTCTTCTTCAATCCAAAGCAACTGGTTATATTTTGCAAGCTGTTCACCTCTAGCTAGATGATCTGACTGGTGGGAAGGACCACAGCTAAATCAGCTTCAGCTATGAAGGAATCTTCAGGCTCTCCACATCTATGAGATTACTACTCCCCAGTTGGCATTCTTAGCTAGCTTCACAGCTTCAACGATTCCGGTAACAGTCCCAATCTGATTCACCTATAAGACGAGCATGTTGCAAGTGATTTCATCTATTGCTTTCTCAGTATGTTTCGGGTTTGACATCAACAAATCATCTCCAAGACTCCAACAACCTGGAAAATCCCTAGGCATGTAAATAACTGTGTATCTTTCCAACCATCCTTGTCAAATGGATCCTCAAGGCTCAACAGACACAATACGGTAAACCATATAGAGTTGGGTGTACCTACGCAAAAATCAGTAGCCGCAACATCCATTGCTATCTTAATTCTATCACTGTAATCTCCTCCGTCAATTGGTTCCTTGACGAGGTTGAAGCCCTCAGTCAAACTTGGCATATTTGAAGCAAATCCACCAGCTTCATCAACATTGCATCCATTTCATCCGTACTTCTCGATAATAATAGCCTTTAGATGATGATTGGTATTAGAGCTGGTTTGCGCTGACTCCTCAATTGATTTTTCCCCAACAAGGATTTTCTTTGTGAAGGCGGTGACAGAAAAACAATCAGAACAGCTGGTATAGCATTTGCGCCAAGTTCACCCTCATTATCAGTCTTGTCCAAATCTATCATAGCCTGGTCAATTTGGGACGGCAGTGTTGGATTAATACTAACTAGAGCTTCAGCGACCTTCTCATTGGTATTTGTACAGCTCTGCAAACACCTTTTCCAAGATAGTTCGGATTGTCACCATCACGTCATTCAAGAGCCTCGTACATTCCAAAAGAAGTTCCGCTAGGAGCTGCAGCTCTAAACATCCTTTATTTGTGTAAATATCGATTTCAACAGTAAGAAGCCCTCAGCTCTGAACAAAATATCAATTAAACACAAAACAAATTAAGATAATACTAAATAGCACTCATTCTTATTAAACTTTCATATATGTCAGTTCAGTCATACTTCCATCATAATCAGCAATTAAAACTTCTTAGTCATTTCAATAACAAGATAAAACCTAAACCCTAACTGTATATTGGGTTAGAGCATCCACAATCATGACCAAATATGCATGAGAAACGAAGCGCAATGCGTGTTGCTAAAATTCAAAAAGCTAGAAAAGCTTTAAAGCTATGCCACATTTGGCTGGTGCAGATTAAACCTTCGCCCTGTAACTGTCCGTAACTTATAATAGCGCATGGATCAAACATATTATTTAAATACACCTCACATGAGATATGCTAGTGCTTCCTTTGAGTGTGGTTTATGGTTAGGTTTAGCGACAAACACAAATTCGCAAATCCATCCAATTTTTTTAAGTCTTTTATTTTTAAATAACCTTTTCATTTCTTGCTTTTTTCATACAAGGAGTACACATACTGTGTCAATGTCCAGCCTGTGAAAGCACCATTATAAGCTAAGAAAACATTAAATACAATGCAAAAGAATGTTCGTAATTACGTCTAAAGCGGAAACTGATTTTTACCGCAATCATGTTATATATAAGCTATAGGTCTAATTCCTAAGATCTAAGTTCGATGATTTATGAATTTTGCTCTGGAATGGTTAGGTGTTGTTCAGAAACCAGTCCGCCCTGAATTCTTCTCCTAAATTCTAAAAGCTTTTTGATTTGGGTCAGAAACTAGCATAAACTGTTGGTTCTAGGGTACCAATAGTTTCAAGTAATTTAGCAATAATTGAAGACCATTAACTCAAAAACCCCAATGATTTCAATTTTTAATTATTTTTTTTTTTTGATGAAAGGCAAATTCATTAAACTAAGCGAAGAAACTTACATTGTTTTTGTTACAAAGTTTTTCTATCCAAATTATCTTCCTATTACTATCCCAGTTAAGGGAATTTACATATAGATCGTAATTTCAACATATTTTACACAATGTCAAACAACAATCAACAAAATAGATAAACATTCACTAAAATATCAAACAATTATTAGGAAGAATGGAAGAAGAATAATACTCACCGCACCGTAATTGTTCATTAAGAAGATCTCAGAGCTTCTCCAACTGTTGTTGTATGTATTTCCTATGTGGCAACACAAACAAGACATTTTCATCCCAATTTTTCCTTAAGTTTAGGTAAAAAAAGTTATTCATCTCCAATGGTGTTGTTTGTGATTATTTTCTTATTAAATGTAAATTTTATGTTTAGTAATTTGAAGATTTTATTAGATCTAAAAATGATTATTTATTGTATTAGAATTAATTTTAGTAAATAAAATATATTTTTAATTTAAAAAAGCTGACTAGGATGGTAGACAATGTCAAGGGGAATGTGGGAAACTAGACATTTTCTACATAAAGTCATGCATACATTGATTTATGACATCCGGGTTAGAGAATGATTTTAGAGAAAATGGATGTGCATCCTACGTGGATTTTGACATTTATCTCCACACACATGCCATTGGAGAAGCTCTCAGTAAAGCTTACTCGGGGTTTGGGTTATTGCGTTTAGTGGAGGGTTTTGAGATGAGAAAGCCAAAAATTCAGACAGGCTAGGGCTGCAAGTCCGTCTAGTACGGGCTCCATAATGAGGGCAATTCCTATTGCCGATTTTGCTCCCACTATGGGCGCAACAGTAAATTTATAGGTTGCCCATTGCAGCGAGAAAAGAGATGCACGCCTTTTTTTTGGCCGGACGGTTGATGTTGAATCGCCAGCGGTAGACACGGGATTGCGCAGCTTACTGTCAACCGGTTCTGCTGACGCTTTTTTCTTAACCGCGCGGCGCAATTATATCTGAATGGCTAAATCAAAAGGAACTCTTTGAATTCTCTATAAATACTCATTTTCTCTACATAATTTCTAATGTATCAGAAAATTTCTTAAAATCCATTATATTTGAAATGGCAAGCGGTTTACAACCTTCACAACAAAAATCCAGTAGAGTTTGTGTTAAGTTTACAAAGGATGAAGGTGAATCGATCTGTATGAATTATGTATATTTTATAAAAGATAATATCAATGATTACCAGCAAATGGGAAATTTGTTTTATCAACAAAAAAAAAAAAATTGACAAAGTTTGTGAAGAATTTACTAACACCCATTATCGTTATAGTAAAAGTTGTCCCACTGTTGTCATAGTATTACCAAAGAGTCAAAGAATATATATATAGCTTTGATTATACAAACATAGCGATGCACAAAGGAGCAATGAAGGTGAACTAGATATGGAAAGAAAAAAATTTGCATTTCACTTCAGTAATTTTTTTTAGTTTTGTACTCTTTTAGTTAAATTATTTATCCCAAATTGAAGAACCAAAGATGCCGAGAAGATTGGCAAAGGGTTCCAACACGAAATTGTTTCAACATCCTGAAGGAACCTTAACAGATTTAATCAATACGTGTTGGAAGGTAGTGCCAACATGATCACCATATGGACCAATTTCGCAGGATTTTCATAATGGTGCACACTTGTTTTTTCAAAGGAAGCAAATTCATTCCCACCTACTGTTGTCCAAGTAGTCAGAAGCATAAAAGTTCCAATCTCTTTGTTAATACTAATGTTAAAAGAACAAGATGAGCGGGTCAGAGAATGAGCAAGAAACACCAACCAAAAAAACAGCAGAATTTGGTTCAACCGAGTTTAATTATGCCGAGTACATGGAAAAAGATCGTCAAGTAGAGTATATCGAAGCTTGATGTCAAGGCAACTTCGAAAAAGTCTTCTTTCACGAAAACAACATTACATGGATTTTAACTGGAAACTACTTTCCACGATCATGAATACTTCAATAATGAATCTGCGACAACTTTTGTTGTGGGAAAAAGAAGCGGATATGGTGGAATACAAGTGAATGAACAACTGACCGCACAACCTGGCCAATATGAGGATAAAGATGTTGATGCTGATGTCGGTGCCTCTGAAGAGAAAGAGGAAGAGAAACACCATATTGATTAAATGTACTAGTTAATTTATATTTAAATGTAGTAGTTAAGCTATATTTAAGTTTGAAACCTAGTTAAATGTAGAGGTTAATTTATTTGAAACATCATAGTTAGAGCGTTGGTCCGTCAAACTCACAAGTTTTGGTATGTCAAGCTTGTTGTCAATTTTGGTTGATCAAAAACATGTCTTGATTTATAGTTTACTAAATTTAGTCCCGGACGAGGAATAAAGCATGGTAGTTGAGTATCGGTATTCACCAATCGACCATGAAGAATGGAGGACTGAAGACAACGTCAACGGAAAATTCATCACAAAGGTATGTGAAGACCGACTAACTTATTTACTCATAATATCTACTACTCTATCTGCTAATACATCCCGTATGGCTTTATTATAATGATGAACATCGCAATAATATTCCAAGCTATAATGAGTACTAAAGTTAGTTCTTAAAGTTCTCAAACTATTTTATCGATTCACGAACTTGAACTTATAAATATAAAGACTTGGCTTTTAATATTTTAACTAATCGTGTACGCGAACTGATTTGGTCAGTTCGCGAACTGGTTGATTTTGGATATATCATGTACACTTTATATTTTTATGTAAACAATTTTGTTTTGCACAGTTCACAAACTGTTGTGTCAGTTGACGAATTGATTCAGTCTTGTGACGAATTAAGCTTGTTGGTTTTAGAATTACTTAATTGTGGCTCTTTGTCCAACCACATGGTGCACTCTGGTTATATGAATCTTATTTATAATTCAAAGCAGACGTCTCACATACTTTATGCATAATCTATATAGAGAAGTTTCATTTACTTGGTAGTTCTAAATCAGGCAATGTTCACGAACTTAGCTTTGTTTGTAAGCTATCAAGATCTTTCATGAATATAAACAGATGACTCACTGCATGCTAGAAACTTAATACCAGCACTTTTATGTCCTACCTGTAGACCACAGTCGTCCTCTAAGACCTAGGTTCTCTCTAGGAAACATGGGTTATTTTGCGTTTCCTCCCCTCCCAAGATCGTTATTTAGCGTTTCCTCCCCAAATAGATTGAAATTAGTGTTTCCTCCCATCGTTACTTTTTCCATCCAGAATTTTGTTAGTTGAGTCAGCACTTGTGCACGCATGGCAGAAAAAAATTTATTAGCAAACTACCTGAAATGCCCTCATCTTCTTCAATCCAATCAATTGGTGTGGAAATCGAAACCGAAGATGGTGACGATTGCGAGTGTGGAAGAAGAATTAAGTGGATGAGGTTACTAATGATAGTGGTGGTTCTTCTCATACTGATGATGGTGGTGGCTGTATTGGGAGATTTGGGGGTTTCTGGTGAGAATCGTTATGGAGAGAAAACATGAAACGAGATGGGGTATTGGCTCAGAATTGGTCTGAATTGTTGGTCTGAAACAGATTTGGGGATTTTTCGTATGCCATCCAAAATTGGATTTAATGGTATTTGTTCTTGAGAATTGGAGGGAAGTTGACAGTGAAGAATGGTTGGGTAGTATGGTTGTGGTCGATTGAGGCATTGGTAGTCTTTTTATGCCCTAAAACAACAACAACGGTGGGATTTTGATTGGGATTCTTGAGAGAGTGAAGGTTCAATCAGTGGTGGTTGTATACATATCGTAGACGGAATGAAGATGGAATTGAGCTTCTGTTCGAGCTAAAGGTGTTATGTAAATATCCAACTGAGGTCGAATTCGGAAGAACAAGATTCAAATGGTTGGGAAATGGGATCTTGTGAAATTATGGTTTTTGTTTGTTTGTACATTAAAGAAGTTAAAATTTGAAATGGGTTTACGGAGATGGAGGTTGAAATGAATTACCAGCAGATGGGTTGAATTTGGTGTTGTGCGACATTGAGAGTCAGGGAACGAAATGGAAATTGATGTCGGAAGAACTGATGCTAATGGTCTGGTTTATTTGAGCGAAGAAGATGAGGGTATTTAGGGGGGAAAATTACACGCGTATATTTTGCCACCTGTGTAGTCCTCCTGACTCAGCTAACCGGGTTTTGGATGGAAAAGGTAACGATGGGAGGAAACACTAATTTCGATATATTTGGGGAGGAAACGCTAATTAGTGATCTTGGGAGGAGAGGAAACACAAAATAACCCAAGAAACATATTTAGGTTACGACCTTGAAAGACTTTACCAAGGGATTCGTGGAGCCCAATCAGACTATCATTTACCTGATAGCTCTTGTTATCTTGATCTTGTTCTTATTGATCTTCTAAGTTCTTGAAACTTAAGATCAAGAACTTGATAGATAGAAGTCATAAAGTACTCTTCGTCTCAGATTTTTTGATTACACAAGATAGATATCTAAATCACCTTTGGTTGTTTAAATTGTTCTTGTAATCGAGATAGAATTGATTATGAATCCCTATAACTTTGGAAGAGGATAAGTTCAACCTAATCTTGAGTTTGCATTTATATTTTCATACCTTAATTGAATATCTTTCAGAACAATATAAAATAGGCTTTCTGTTAGAGGCAGAATAGTCATAAAAGTTTTTACTTAGGTTGAAGCAACCCTTAGGCCTTTAAAGAACGTCAACGAGAGGAATTATGTTTTGTAGGGTCTTGTGAGATCTAGGAGACATAAAAGGAGATAACATGATTGAAGACGAATTACTTGTAAGGTCGATCTAGTCTCAACCACATTCCAGTCTGAAGTCTGATAGTATGCTAGTGTTTATAGCGGCTGGATAGAGTGTGCTAATCAAGTTCCGTACTAGGTCCTTAGGGTTTTTTGCTTTGCAGTTTTGTCCGTTAGCAAATTTTTTGGTGCCTTGTGTTATTTTTTTTCCTTATTATGTTGTTTACCTGAAATAGAAATATCACAAGAAGTATGTTAGAATAACCTAGAAATTTTTAAGCCAAAAAGATTATATAGAACACATAAGATTTATTCTTGAGAATTCGTATGTTGAACGAAAAGTTACAAAACTTTGTTATTTTTGGAATTCGGTTCTGTAATGGTTCGGGTACATACTTGGTTATTACTTGGATATTGATTTCGGAGATTGTCCAAGTTAAACTTGTCGTCATATCATTGTGACAAATTTGTCCATGCAGGTTTCCGAATTGAAATTTAGTGGTCGACTTGGTACCCCTCTTTTTGCATCGTTATCTGAGCTGGCAAACACCGAAAATGTGTAATAGTTTGTGTTCGTAGCAGTCTAGACCTGTAATATAACTTAGAAAGATGGTTTCAACATGATTTAATTATCCCAAGTGCTTATATTTCACCTCACAGGATAAGTGTGATTCTTCCTTAAGTGATTTCTCTGAAATAAAGGGTATTGAACCTGCACAAGTTTCCTATCGGAAAATTAGGTATCTTTGCATTCTGATAATTTTGATCATGTGACAGCAAAGGTAACTCCTAGA
Organism: Papaver somniferum; assembly: GCF_003573695.1. Lineage (NCBI taxonomy): Eukaryota > Viridiplantae > Streptophyta > Magnoliopsida > Ranunculales > Papaveraceae > Papaver > Papaver somniferum. The sequence goes on from NC_039366.1 coordinate 39,030,940, forward strand.
AATTCGGAAGACATGTATGAGATATTAAACTCCCAAGTCTCCAGAACAAACATTCTATGTAAAAAGTATGAGCAACTAATGTGCTGATTATCTTAATAAATCTCTTGGTAGTGAAAGCTTTTTTTGCAAAAATTTTGAATCTTGCTCTCTAATTAAGATTAATGATCTTATTCAAACCTAGAGAAATAGTGTGATCGTATTATTTTGGGATCCTACATTATAGACATGTTAAATCCCACCCTAAATATTTCACCAAGGTGTACATATATGCGATATACTAATATTAGTTATCAAAAAAGAAATATACTAATTAATATTATATTAGTTTGGAAGCGAGGCCTTGTGGGTCTTGGGAGGTCAGACGATTCAAAAATTACTTTTTTTTTGCAGATTTTACTTTTGGTTTCCAAAAATGCTTTTCAACTTAATGTTTTCTAATTAATTCTATTAAATTTGGTAATTATATATGGTCCTTTTATGACTATTATGGATGATTTTCAGTGGCCATTTATTAAATAATTTATTTTCACTATACTTCATTTATTTCTTAAGTTATAAATGACTAGTTTTTGGAGAAGATGAATTTTTGAGAGATTTAATTTTGATAAAGTGTTTGAAAGAATAGTTGTTGGTTCGATTCTTATAATGCTGAGAAATCGAATAAGAGAGTGATCAACTATTTTGTCGCATATGATTTTCAACAAGAGTTTTATGCTAGCACAATCAAGAAGCAGAGTGACGAAACACCTTAAAAAGAGCAACCTAGTCTGCGACTCGGAGATTTGTTCCTTTCTGATTATTTTTGTGTTATTATTTCCACCAATTTAAAGACGTTTATTTCTTATATAGTAAGTTAAAGGAAGCATGTTGATTATACCAACAAACCTTCAAGTTTGAAGGGATGCATTTCAAAATATAGAAACAAAAAAGATGTTCTTTTGTCTCAAACCTATGAGACTGCATTTTGATTGTGTCATATGTTCATCCTTGAAGTATTTAACCTGTTTCTAATAACACAAGTACTTGTACTGCTAATGATACTGGTGCTGCTGATCCCCTTGCTAGTGGTGACAAAGAAATTATTTCCCAAACTCCCGTGGAGAAACAAAAAACTACTGGCAAATGGTCGATGGTGATTTTGACTACTATATCCATAATATTTTATCTGATGATTTGTATGAATATTATTATACCGTTGAAACTGCTAAAGATGTATGAGATTTTTTACATAAAAAAAATGATACAGAAAAAGTATGATACTGAGGAAGGTGATTCTACCTTCCATAACTACTAAGACGAAAACTTCACGGTAATTGTGGTTGCCAACCCACAGTGTTGTACACTTAGTGGTCTTGTTGTCTTGGAAAACAAACCGTGAAAAGGAAACTTTTCTAAAACTTCCTAGACACACAAATACTTTTTTGTTGCTTTTAACTTTTATAGCTACTGAGCTTCCTATAAAAATAGGTCCTCAAGAGAGAAAAGACTTCATCTGTCTAAATGATTATTGAATAGATCTTTGTAAGAAAATCAATGTTGAGAACTCAACTTTACTCTATCAAGAAAGGTAACACTACAATTTTTAATTTTTATCAACAACTAAAGAAAATTTCAAATTCTCTAGTATAATTGGTAAAGCAGTACCTGATTCTGAACTTGTCATGTACAAATTATCTAGACTTAATTAGTAGAGATTATACTTAATTTGTTATTACTGTTCAAAATAAAGAATCGCCTCTTAGTTTCTCTGGGTTATGATCTTGACTTTTTGTATTAATCGTGAAAAATGGATGAGAGTTTAAGAAAAAGATTCTTTCTCATCTCTGTCGCGAGGTACAATTCCTCTTTCAAGTAACCTGCAACGCCAAACAGTTGGGTTGGTGACTCATCGTACTGCCTTATTTAAATAAATCGTATACTTTTTTTTGTTTATATATTGGGTTAATTCCCAAAGGCTATAGTAAAGTTTAAACCTGAAAGAGGCATATTACCTACAAGCCTAAGTAGCTAGGAAAAGAAAGAAAAAAGCAAATTTCCCCACCCCGGTGCTGATGAGTTTCGAACTCAGGTCGTTGTATTATCGCCCAACAACTTTACCATTGTACCAAACTCAAGCCTTCTAAATCGAATACCTATTATCAAGTGGAATGAATACAAATCTCTTTAATCAACTTTGCAAGGATGATTTATGAATATTTTACATGCAGACTTCAAAATAAATAAATAAATTATAGTTTACATGTAACAATGAATCTCTTGAATAATGGCAAAATCAATTTTTTAGCAGAGTGCCTATAATTGAATATCAGTTGAATTAATTCTTGACTTGTTTTTTTTAACCATTATCTAATAAAACATTTATTAATATACTACTTAAAATAATATAAACAAATCCAATTATGTAACTTCTCGATCCTTGGTACATATATTGACCAATCCAAGACGATTTATCCATGGATATCTAAGAGAAAACACATAAAACGAATATAAAATTTGTTATACATTTTGGGTCGTTTATTTATAAAAGTTAGAGCGAATCTAACAGTTAATACTGTCGATCCATGTCACACCATAAAAATCAAGAGGAACCCAAAAATACCAATGTGTTATAAATAAATTGATTATCTTTAATGAACTTTCTCGAGAGACATTTGTGAGAGAAGGATAAATTAAATAGAACAGATGAGTAACATAATTAGGTCAACGTCATCATCACCACCAATAAGTTATGGGGAAGTAACTTTTCAAGAAAACTCTCATGGTAGATTTTCTTTTGTGGAAGAGGAAGAGGTAAAATCTGTTGGAAGGTGGACTGGTAATTAGGAATAACATTCACGGAGGTATTCCGGTTTTGAAAGTATGGGTTGGTTTTATTGGAGCCATTAATTGCAGCCACATACATGATTAGCACAGTCGTTAATCATGTTAAGGATAAGTGATTAGGGTTTGGTGTTAGAGTTTATGGAAAAGAAAAAGAGGAAATTGTTAGGGCTTTTAGGTTTCTGGGATTAAGAGTGGATTTTGTGAGTAATATCATGTATGGAAACTAACAAAAAATGAATTACTATGACATAGATTAAATTTTTAATGTTGTGTTTTTCAATGATATCTTGATTTGGATTTCAGTTCAGATTTTGAAACGCTAATTTTGAACCAATGGATTTTGGTTAGATATAAGTAATAATATTAAAAAGTTCAAAATCTGGTAATGTTGTAATCGAGATACCCGATATATATTTGAGTTAAGAGATATATGTTAGTTCATAGAAACTAATAACCAAGAACTTGATATTCTTAATATTATTCGGAACCATTAATGTTGCAACACGTCTTTGTTTTTTTTCTTGTTTTCTTTAAAGAAAAACGGGTGGACTGTCAATAAAATAAACATGTGCATGTTACGTAACAAGTGTTACTTATAAGCAAACGAGATTTACCTAGTTTTTGATACAAGGATCACTTTATTGTAAGGAGATTTTTTATGACACATTTTTTTGTGGTACAATGTTTGAATATTTTGTTTTCTTCTTTAACAAGATATTATTTTAGATCCGCTAATTTATCATTATTTAATTATAGTATGATCTAAATATACCCTAGATCGGTCTCATAATTTAAAAATCGTAACAAAAACTTATCGGCAGGCTTGAAATCTTGTTTTCTTCTTTAATAAAAATATGATTTTTAACCTAGTAATTTATCATATATTCAATTGTGGTATGACCCAAATATTTCCCGAATCTTCTTTGTAATTCAAAATTGGTTTCATAACACAATGTTGTCTTTATATATATATATAACCTAAGGTGAAAAGTACCTTATTAGAAGAAAACGCCCATAATGACATCACTACCAGGATCATTACAGAGATAGTGTAAGCAATAAAACTTACAGAGATGGTGCGAGAAATTTAAATTCACAGAGAAAATGGAGAAACTTAAGCAAACTTAACAACTAAGGACACTGACAATTCTGGAAATATAGCAAAGAAATTCACCAAATAATACTACTAATTGAATTATTTTCTTATGAAGATTAAATTATATTATTTTGAAAGAACTAATTTCTTCCAAATCAATTAACAACTTTGCACAATGAAATGTTGTTAGGATTCAAAAAAAAAGTTCATTCGGCTCTCAAGGTTTTGGGTGTGTGTCTGTGTCTGGAGCTTGTAAGAAAGGTAAACAAGTAAGAGTTCCACAAAAATCATCACGAGAAATTACCATTATGACTTCACCTGATTTAGTTCATATGGATATCTTTGGACATATTCAACAACCTATTGTTGGAGGGAAGAAATATGCTTTGGTAATGGTCGATCGTTGCACCAGATTCACTTGGGTGACGTTCTTAGCACATAAGAATGAGATTCAAGTGAGTTTAAGATTATTGCTAATAGAATCCAGAATGAACAAGGTCGCAATCTAAAGAAAATCATGAGCGATCTTGGAATGGAATTTAAAGACACCAAAGTATTTGAGTTCTGTGACAAACTGGGTATTATTCAACAATATTCGCCATCTATAACTCCACAAGCTAATGGAGTTGCAGGAAGGAAGAATAAAAGTATACAATAAATGGCCAGTGTAATGCTCCATAATAAAAATTTACCTTTAAAATTTTGGGGAGAAGCTATCTTCACAGCATGTTAATTGATCAATCGTGTGTATCTACGCTCACGAACCTTAAATACTCCATATGAGTTATGGTATGGTAAGAAACCTAACTTACATTATGTCTTTGTGTTTGGCACTAAGTGCTACGTATATTCCTAGGGATCGAGAACAACTAGGGAAATTTGACTTAAAAAATGATGAAGGTATTTTCCTTGGTTATGCATCTGACAGTCGTGGTTTTAGAGTATACAGTCTCAGAACTCATGTTATGATGGAATCATCAAATTTTATCATTGACGATTTGAAGGATTTCCGTCATGATGACTCTCCTGCTGAGCTGCCTCCTTTGGAGACAACTGATAAAGTCAAAGAAGTTCCAGAATCGGTGGAAGTTATATCAACGATTACCGATCTTGATGTCTCTGATGACGAGGAGAAAATATCGAATCAGGATATTCTTGTTGAACGAGCCACTCAAAGACACTTGTGGGTTCAAAGGAATCATGATACTGACAATATTATTGGAGGTACGGAATCCACTGCTAAGAAGAGAAATCAACTTCGAAATATCTGCAATTTTGCATGTTATATCTCGCAAGTGGAACCGAAAAATATTGATGAAGCTCTTAATGATCGACTTTAGGTGAATGATATCCATGAAGAGATAAATCAGTTTAAAAGACAAGATGAATGGGAATTCGTACCTTGTCCCACTGATAAACACGTAAGAGCGACACATTTTCACCCATAACTACATTAGCTTGGACTCATTTTATCACTAATAATCTTGTTTTAAGTCTTTTCAAGGAAATAAGCTCTTGTGGAAAATATTGCTTGAAAAGTTGATAAAGGCACCGCCGGAGGACGTTTGTTATTCGGACTCCCAAGTTTGGATAAGGGGTACCTCATTTGATAAGGGGTACACTAATTACTATCGGCACCCAAGCACTCTGGATAAGGGGCGACCTTTTTCTTCATTTGAATTTTCAGTTTTGGCGGGAAACTTGGTGGCAGAATTAGGGTTTGGGTTTTGGAGCTGTTCGACTGAGACTCAATGGCTGAAATTTAATGGGTATCTTCCTTTGGGTTAAACAGGCTTGGTAAGGTCTTTCGAGTGGAACGAATTTTGCTAGAACGATTGATTTGAAGGCACAACATAAAAAGTAATTTTGGCGGGAAAGTGCAGGTTTGAAATTTCTCACCTGCGAAGGTTGATTCGGGATATTTATAAAGAGATTCAGTCGTTCTGGTTAGTTTGTTTAGGCCTGTTTGGACTAAACAGGGTTGGTAATGTCGATTTATTCGAAAGAGTTGGGTTGGAAATTCGGGTGAAGCAAAACAAAGTCGGAAATATACTCGGAATTCTGTTGAGAAGATTTGGATCTGTTTTAGGGAGATTCAACCGGAGAATTTGGCTAGGATAGACATGGATTGACTGAACAGGGTTGATAACTCCGTCTGATTCAATCATTTTGGGCTGGATATCGGGTTTGATGATAAAACAGGGAAAATTGTGTGCGATATTCTCGGTATTGATTTTGGACAAGATTTGGTCTGATTTCTCGCTTGGTTTGGATATATACCAGCCTGTTATATCAAAACAGGATTGGTAAGTGCTTTAAATTCGATCAGAGGGGAAGTTTACACGTAATCTCTACTAATCAGGGCAAGCACATTCTCGGGAAACTTCTGAGTTATTTTGGGAAGGCTTGTGTGTGTTTTCTGCGTGCTAAACTTCTTATGGAGCGTGTATAAGGTTGTTGGGAGTGTACAGAGTACAGGAAGATGCATGAAGGAGCTCCGAAGGGATTTTATTCCCGTGACAGGAAGAAGAGAATATTCAGAATTAATGAAGATAATTTTGAGTTATTATCGAAGTATTTGCGATGCTGAAGGATATATAAAGGTTGCTAAGGGTTTTGAGAGGGATATCGAGAGTTGGGGAGAAGACCAGACGGTTGCAGAGCAGATTTCTCTGCTGCTGTGAAGAAGAAGAAGAAGAAGAACATTTGACGCCTGCTGACTGTCGCAGAGAACTATCGTCTATAAACAGTACTCGTAACAGTCAGTTTGGCACACTTGTTTTGAATTTGCAACAACTCTTGTAACGGTGACTTTTGTAACGTCATTACAGCGTTGCAGTTTCATTGTAATATTAGTTTTCTTCAATAAAAAACCATTTGAGCTATGAGTTATATTTTTGAGTGTGCTTTCATTATGAGAAGCTAAACCCCAACACTGGGTCGACGGAGGAAGCCGAATTTCACACATGGGTGAATTTGTATTATTTTCTATATGACTTTTGCACTCATTTTAAATTGATTTATGATTCGAATTAATTAGTTATCATTTCATTAGATGGGTCATGCTTGCTTAAATGTTTGATGTCCCATGCTTACGATTTATAACTAATGTTTTGAGGATCTACCTTGGCAAAATAAGAGTCGATGTTATTTTATTTATTGAGCAATAATTGCTGAGAATAAATATTGAACCTATTGGTATGAACTCGGCGGAATCCTAGACCCAGTAACTCTCCCTTTATTATTAAATCTTTAAACTAATCTTCACAAGTCTTAGAGTTCGAATCTTTATTACTACAAAAAAAATTAAAAACCATACCATTTTACTAATATCAATATTGTCGGTACAAAATGGATATTTAAGAACAAGTCAGATGAATTAGTAACAGTGGTCTGAAACAAGGCAAGACTTGTCGTTCAAGGATATTCACAGACTGAAGGTGACTTTGATGAGACCTTTGCTCATGTTGCACACCTTAGGTCCATTCGATTGTTATTGGCTCATACTTGTTTTATCAATATTAAGCTATTTCAAATGGACGTGAAATCTGCATTCTTGAACGGATGCGTAAGGAAGAAGTCTATGTTGCTCAACCTAAAGGTTTTGAAATTCCAGAATATGCCGATCATATATTTTATCTCAAGAAGCCATCATATGGGTTAAAACAAGTACCTCGAGCATGGTATGAAAAACTTACAACTTCGCTTCTTAGGAAAGGTTTCTCAAGAGTTGGAGCAGATAAGACAATATTTACCAAATGGAATGGAAAGGAGGTTCTTATTGCTCAAATCTACGTAAATGATATAATTTATGGATCAAAATCCGAGAAACTTGCCAAAGAATTTCAAACTTCTTGGTAAAGAATTCAAGATGAGCAATATTGGGGAATTAAGATTCTTTTTGGGTCTACAAATTCAACTACATAAGGATGGAATTTCAATTTCTCAAGAAAGGTATCCAACGGATCTTGTTAAAAGGTTCGGTCATTGAGAAAAGTACTCCTAAGCTAAATCCCATGCCTATCACTGGGAAGCTGCATAAAGATGAGAAAGAAGTTAATATTGACCAAAAATTATACAGGTCCATCATTGGAAGTCTTCTATATCTAACCGCAACAAGAACAAATTTTCCTTTAGTATTGGTTGTTGTGCTAGATTTCAAGCTATTCCAAAAAAACTCATCTTGCTGCTGCTACAGATCATACAATATGTACATCATATTATTGGTTATGGTCTCTCATATACGTTTGATACTAAAACTGATCTTACAACATATTCTGATGCATATTGTGCAGGTTGTGTAGGGGATAAAAAAAGTACATCTGGAGGATTCTACTATGTGGGGAAAATTTTGTTGCTTGCCATAGCAAAAAAAAAAAAACTCACAATCTTTATCAACATGTGAAGCCGAATACAATGATGCAGGTTCGTTTTTTACTCAACTTTTACGGATGAAACAAATTCTTACTGAATATGGAATCGATATTAAAACAATGAAAATATTTTGTGATAACTCAAGTGCGATTCGAATTAATGATAATCTCGTTGAGCACTCAAGAACAAAGCACATTGACATAAGATACCACTTTATAAGAGATCTCTTTGAAAATGGTATTGTCAAATAGAGTTTGTGCCATCAGAACAATAATTGGCTGGCATTCTCACCAAGCCCCTAGACACCGCAATGTTTCAACACCTTCGGAAGTCTATATGGTGTTGTTTTGGTCCATTAAATCAAGTTGAAAATGTTTCCCCTGAATTAATTCATATCTTTTGGGCAATAAAACTTGAGTTCCAGTTAAGGATTTTTTGTCATCGTATTAAAAATCCTCATTTTTCACTAAAGTAAGGTTACTCATGTTGTTCTCCTAGGAATGATATCCAATGGAGGAGAGTTCTTAATTGAAATTTAGCTTAAATGATATATCTTTGTGAGGAGATTGGATTTGTAATTTAAAGGGGATGCTTGTATTTTAAATCCCTAGATGAGACGCTAAGTATTTTATACTTTATGATATCATCTAAATTAAAGTTGATATGTGTTCCTTTTAAGTATTGAAATATCTTTTGTTTGAATTCATTATGATCCCATAATTTTCGTACCTTTGCCAATTTTTATTGACAAAAAGGGGGAGAATAATTAGTAATTTCACACTACATACATATGGTTTACGTATCATTATGTAGGGGAAATAAATCAACATCTTTAGGTTTTACCTATTATGCAAAAGATGTAAGCATTGACTAAGAGGGAGAAACATATCACCGTAGCATTACTTCGAAGTTGTGATACAATTGAGAATATTTGTTTTCAAAAATTTTATCGCTACAGATCTTCAACAATAACTATGCTGAGTTGAACACATTCAGAATCATTGCAATTTGAAGTAACGAATAATTCAAGGAGTTGAAGAACCAAGGAAATCAAGCATGATGGATTTTGGAGTTTTGATGATTTATTTTTAATCCATATGTATTGATACTTTTGTCGCTAAAGTTGACAAAGGGGGAGATTGTTAGAGCATTGCTCAGTCGAACTCACAAGTATTGCTATCTCAAGCTTGTTGTCAAATTTAGTTGATGAAAACTATATTTTGGTTTCTAGTCTACATTTAGTCACGTCTCGGATTAGGAAAGAACTGTGTAGTTGAGTACCAGACAACACTGCGTTCTACCGTTTGAAGGCGAAGATCAACCAAATCTTTGGAGAACCTCGTCAACAAAAGGTAAGTGAAGACTGAACCACCTATTAATCAAGTTTTCACCTTTCTATCTTTGAGACAATATCACATGACTAAATTAGACATTACATGCATAATAGAAATTTCAAGTCAAATTTATTATCTTGTTAATCGTTCTCAAAATATGCTAACTAAGCTTAAGAACATTTGTTCATACTTGGTGAGTTTGATTAAGAACAATTTATTGTTTATGACCTAAATTATGATTCAAAATTTAATCATATGAAAAATAGCCTGGAACAGTGATATGTGTCATTGATATTATTCGGGAATGTTTCGAATTGATTATTAGAGAGATATATAATTATTGTAAATCTAGATACATGACAGTATGCATACCAGTTCACATATTGGGATAACTGTTATAAGTCCAGAGCCGCAGTACATGTACCCAATACACGTACCGGCGTAGCTATAGTTTGGAAGCAACTTTTTGGTACGCATACCTGGTATCCATACCATAAAGAGTCTGTTGACTCTTGAACCAGGAAAGGTACGCATACCTAGTATGTAAACGAGAAAAAATTTGTTGGTTTCTAAATCGAAAAGGTAGACATACCCAGTATGAAAACCGCAAAAGATATGTGGATTCCTGAACCCATTTTTGTCTTTAGGGTATACAAACCCGGTACACATACCAGGACAATAACATTCACGAATAGGAATACTGTATACATATAAGGTACACGTGCTTATCCTGTTGAATATTTTTAGATGCTTCCGAATTATTTCTAAGAGATAATCGGCATTTAAAAAACTCTCTAAAAGCACTATGTAGACATGTTTGGTCACATTTGTGGCTCAAAATTAAAGTCTAAAGTGTTATATGAAAATGGTTAAGCTTATATTTCGACTAGCTAGTTTCGGCTAACCTTAATGAACAAGTCATTGTACACAGTTTGGTTACTGATCATCCTAACCAGAGTGTATATTCTATTATGTTAATCTGAAGTCAAAATTTTCATATAATGGCGATTATTGATTGCTTGTAACCAAAGCTACCTTACTTAAATCTAAAACAACCTTGATCTTGAAAGTCTATATACGGATAACCTCAAGCAACTGGCATCTTTGAATCCCTGACACTATTCTTGTGTGTCCTAGTTATAAACTAGATTCCTCCTCTCCTTTAAACCTTTTTAGGTTTAGCGACTAAAAATACTTCACCTAGGAATTCGTTAAGCCAGGTCCAACTATCTTTATTTTGATAGTTTGTGTATCCTGATATTTAGGTTTGCTAGACTTTGTCTATTCCAATCGATTTCCTACCTCACCTTGATTTTTGATCAGAACATAAATCACATATAGGCTTTTCTGTGGGAAGCAGATTGGTTTAAAGTATTAAATTAAGTTGAAGCAACTCTTGGGATGTAAAGGACGTCACCTAAAGGAATCAACTGCGCGGAGTCTTGCGATATTTAAGAGGTGTAAGCACCGCGACTGCAACTGAATCGCTGTGACGGTATATTCGGTCTCAAATACATTTCAGTACAAAGTTTTGATAGTAGGATAATTGATGGGTGTCGTAGGCCCAACAAATTAATAATCTTATTTCCAAACAATTAACTGGTAATATAATGGAAGTAAGGATCTTTCCCATGAAGAGCAGTGAGTTTTAGTTGTCAAAATGTCACAAAGGGGGGTTTGTTTTGGATTTGAATAAACTAAATAAAATAAATTGAAAATATTAAATTGTGAGCAATAGGGAGAGAGATGATCGAGGAATCCTTCTTCGTTAATAAACTATCAATGAGTTAATATATTCATCTATTCGTCATTAATCATAGATTATCACCAACCGTAGAATAACAGGTACGCTTTGCTATTCCCAAAATTCCTTAAATCACTGGATAACAGGTACCTTAGTTACCAGATTTTATTCGTCTGAAACACCTTGAGGTACGCTTACAAGATGTAATTCAATCGAATGCTTTAGGTTTTGTGAATTTGGGTTGATCCTAGTAGTTAGACTTATTACGCTAGGTCTACTTGCTAAGGTTGTGTTTACACGTGATCGCTTTACAGAATCCCTCTGCAAGGTTTCACGCTTTCTACTTGTGTAAGGTATTATTCAATAATTACGGATATCCGAACCCTCACTAGAAATAGATTAAATCAACAAATATATTCAGTTGGCCACCTAAACACTCTACCAATTAATCATAAGTATTTTTAATTGTAAACACAAACGATAATCATACGAAGAAATCAAAATAGATTCATATATTAAATCAAATCAAATTTATAACTTAGAATTCATCCTCAATTAATAGGTAGAGGTGTCAAAGAGGCCAGGCCATCCCGAGCTTTCTCCGTCCTGGTGTGTATAAGCAGGCTAAAGCCTGGCCAGTTTACAACTTAGAATTCATCCTCAATCAATAGGTAGAGGCGTCAAAGAGGCCAGGCCAGTCCGAGCCTGCTCCGGCCTGTCCTGGCCTGGCCCGTGTTTAAGTTGGTCGGGACGGTCCCAGGCTAAATACAGGCCCAGGCTGGGATGTATAGTTTTTTGTCCTTGTAGCCTGTTAGGCCTGGCCTGCTTAAGCCTGAGCCATTATTGGGCCTGCTCAGGCCAGCCTGTTAAAACTGTTGAGATACAGAACTAGGTGAGGTTCGAACTTCTGGTCTTCGGATCATATGCCAGCCAAATTGCCATCGTGGACACATGGATTTTGTGTTCACCTTTGATCTGGAGTTATACTAATCTGTCTAACCAATAGTCATAATATGCTAACATATCGCAAATTAATACAAATTTATTTACTTTCCCTTATTTACAAATTTCTTTAACTTCTTGCTTAATTATTACCATTGTGAACACAAAGATCTGGTGTCATCTGAGTATTCACAAATAATGTGCGCAGACTCACGACAATACAGTAAATAAGCTGCGCCTGAGGGGAATGGATAGGTTATGTCGAATCCTTGACTCAGAGTTCTAATACTCTTCCTCGTCTCATCAACTACAATCATTGTTCTTGGCTCATACAATAAGATAAATAGTGGATGAAATATAAAATGTACGAACATGATATACCATAAGTATCGAATTGAACATATAAAGTGTAAATGCATGAATATAGATGAAACGATTAACTTATATGATTCATCACTCCGATCTTTGTCTACGGGTTAGGGATTTTCATTATATGTATGAAGGTTACAGAAATAGTCGAATGACTTTGAGATCAATATAAGCCTGCGTAGCAGGAGGAACTTCACTTACACTTTCTCTATCTCTTTGTCTCTCTCCTATTCTCCTCTCAATGTTTTTCGGCCTCCCTCTTCACTTGGGAGAGAGGGGTATTTATAGGAAGGTTACGTGGGGTCCACTTCTGAAGCCCGTTATAACCTTATCCTCTTGTGTTTTGTGCCACTCACGCAGAAGTCTTCGTGTTCTCGGCTGCATCTGCGTGTTCTGTCTGGATACGCAGTATTATCTGCGCTTCCAATACAGGCTGACTGACACGTATGCTGTTTGAGGGTATTTAATGCGGGTAGTTGAGATGTCTGTCCGCGGTAGACAGCTGTCCTCTGCCCCTGTCTTGTATGCGTCAGTCTGACTATCCCCAGCCGTAGATCTTAGATCTTTCTAGGGATAGGATAAAGTGACTCTTGGTTGTCCATGCGTGATATCATATCTTGATGCGCTTAGCCGCATGTCCTCCACGTGTGTCTTTGTGGGCACGTGGCGGAAGATGAAATGTGTACCTACAATTTTCCCATTTTCCTCCTACTGGGCGGTTAGTCGAAGTGGGAAGAAAAAACGTGTTACTCTCTTCATCTTCTCTTTACTATTTTCCTAGATTTTAGAGCACGTTTCCCACTATTTGTAATAACTTCTTCTTGGGTAGTGGAAAAACGTATTACTCTTTGCATATATATATGAGAAGGAATGTGAAAATTCTTTAATCATAAATTTCATTCCTTCTCTTTCCTCGGAATTTTCATTCTTTGTTCTCTGCTTTTGTATCCTTGTGATTAACTGCTGTTGTTGCTACTGTTGCTCCTCAAAGTTTTCTGTTGCTGTTGCTACTGTTGTTCGTCGAGGTTTTTTGCTGCTGCTACTGTTGTTCGTCGAGGTTTTCTGCTGCTGCTATTGTTCGTCGAGGCTTTCTGCTTAATTTTTTGTTTATAGGTAGGTGGTTTTACTGTGTCTTGATTATGTTTTGATGAATTGTTGCTATATGTGTTTGTGATGAAGAACATATATATAAGTGTGTGTATGATTTCCCCTGTTCGTTATTACAAACAGTAATGATTTCTTCCTTCGTATATGCTTGCCCCTATTTGTTATTTCCCCTTTTATTTAGGGTTTGTTCTTATTTTCCATCTGGTTCATGATTATGAAGAACTGGATGAAATTAGGTTTTTTGATTTCTGTTTTGTCTTCGCGGAAATATGAAACTTGTTTGTGTACTACGCAGACATGGATGACCGTCCGCGGGTTTCTTATCAAACTCCACCGCCTAGTCCGCGTAGATCTCCTCCGCGTAGGGATCCTGATGTTTCTCCGCCTGGTGGAGGTTTGTCTAAATCTTCCCAAGGTGATGCCAGCATTCATAGGGTTTCGTCTTCTTCTGGTAAGAGGCACTTATCTTCTAAAAGGGGTGAGTCACATAGAGGGAATACGCAGAAGGGGGACCGGCCAAAAGAGGCTCCTGGCTCCCGGTATGCTGTTTCTCGTCCCTTAGTTAATCCGCATGATGATCCTAAGAGAACGCGGGATGTCCTACCTCTTCGGTCAGTGGCACATCCTTCCGCGTCTCATCAACATCCTCTACCTCCCCCTCCAGTGTCTCAACCCAAGGGGAGGTCTTAGAAAGAAGTGGTTTCGAAGACTGATGTATCTAAGGTTCATCCTAAGAGGAAAGCTTCCGATAGAAACCCTTCGAAGGGTTCTGCGCCTGATCCCGTGGAGGAGGAAGATATTTCTCAGGAAATACGTAGCGTCGTTGTTGGGGAGAAGAAAGTGACCTTCAAACATATTGATCTGGAGGTTTTCAAGGAAAAGCATGGTCTTCAGCTATTCGATGTTCGTTTTTACGCTGCTGATGATGATATTACTTATGAGATGATATCGACATATAAGTTTGATGAATTTCATCTGCTGACCACGGTGGGAGACTTTGAAGAGGGTCTTATGTTGCCTTTGTACAAGTCTGGGGATTCTTTTTATTATGATGTGCTGGCTGGTCGAGAGGGTTCTTCGAAGAACACACACTGTCGCTCTATTTCCCAACTTCATGGGAATTATCTTCGTGCACTGAGGGAGTGTTATCTTCGAAGCAAAGGAGAGACAATGATGACTCTTTATGTTCCCAATCCTGAGGAAAGGGAGTGGTATACGCCTGAGAATTTTAACAAGTCTTTCGGTGACTATGTTAACAGTAGGAATCGTAAACCGTGGAGTGTGAGTCTTCGGAATATTGCCGCTCCTCGTGGTGAGATCCGCCTTCTGAGTGAAGTAAGTGGTGCTAAGGTGAAGTACGTCCCGGATACAGAGAATTATACTAACCAACTGGTGTTTCCTACTCGTGAGCGGATCAAGCGTGATCATGACTATGAATGGCACGCAACTGTTATTGAGGTTGTTGGTCCCTGGGATTGAGGGTGGGTTCCAGGTCCGCAAGGATGGCGTCCTACCGCAGATAGCCATATACGTGCGGCTCCTCCTGCTCGTTATGGGAATTTCCGTCCTTGGCATTTGAATTTTGAGGGCATGGATTTCCAATATGCCCTCGATGTTGTTGATGGAGATGACGAAGAGAGTTCCGATGCTGATCTTCAGGAGAAGAATGCTGCGGTTGTCAAGGTAAGATTTCCATATGCCTTGTCCTTTAGTTGAGGCAGTTTTAATTCTTTTCAAAGTCAGGGATTTTTATTCTTGTGCCTTGTATTTTTAGGCGACGAAGAAGAGGAAGATAAATCCCAAGCAGTCCACCACCGCAACAATCGAGGAGGCGGAGGTTTATGAAGAAGTTAACAGTCCTGTGACTGAGCTTGGAGAGGATGAAGATATGTCTGATATGGAAGATCGTACTGATAGATCCCCTCCATGTCATGATAATGAAGAATTTGTTGAAGGGAATACTACCGCTGGTGGCAGCGATATTGGTGGTGAAATTAATCCCGCAGGTTGTCATGATGCTGGTGCCGAAGATAATCCTGCGGGTTGCAATGATGCTGGTGATGATAACACTGGACTTGGTGATGAGGGTGTTGGTGGTGAAATTCCTGCTATGTCTCAGGAGTTTTCGTTTGGTCGTATTTATTCTGCGGAGGAAAGTTTTGACATAAACGCTGCCCTGGGCCTGGATTCTGATTTCAACCTGCTTTCCCCAAACGATGATTGGGATGTGCTTGGTAACTCTAACAAGGCGGATGGAAAGGGAAAGGGAGTCGTGGATGCTAGTGATGTTCCAGAGGGGAGCGGTGCTAGAGACCTTCCAGATTTGGATGCGGGAGTAGCCTCGAACTCTTCGGGTGCTAAATTCACAGACATGGGTAAGGCCTCGGTTGGGTCTTCTGGAGATGATTTTCCCCAGTCACTGATCCTTGAGGGTGATGATGCCATCTTAGCTTGGTTTAAAAATAAGAACTTGATGTTCGTACCCAATCCATCTCCTGTGGTGGAGGGTGAGAAGAAATCTGATGCATATACCCGTAAGATGATGCAATTGTCTCCCGAGGACCAGGTTGCAGAAGCGTGGGATAAGAATATTCGGGCCTTGGAGGATGCTCTAGTAGTCGACGCTCCCTCGACTGTTGCTGATATGATGACGTTGGCTGATGGGTATCAGTATGGATTTCCCCAACAGCGGATGTTAGAGGTGAGTTCTCTCATCATTTTTCCTTGTATCAATTTTTAGCAATTTTTAGAGTCAGGGTGTTCTAATCTTCTGATTCGCATATGATGAGGAGTGAGCATTGCAATCACATGTTGTACCAGTTTTTTAAGGCCAAATCCCTTAAGTTGGAGGCTAAGCTTCGTCTTCGGGAAGAGGAGCTTACTGCGGCTGAGACTGTCATTGCTGATAGGGATAGGGAGATATGTGAGTTGAAGAGTCTCCTCAAGGCTAAGGAGCAACAAGGCAAGGAGGAGGAGAAGCTTCGCTTGGATCTTGCTATGTCTCGTAGTGAAGTTGGAGGAGGCCAAGAAGAATTCTTCGGCTGTTACAGGTTTGATTATATGTTCTCTTCCTTGATGTTGTCCTTTACTGTAATTAGTGTTCTGTCTGAGTCTCCCTCCCCCACCCTATCTTCAGTGGGTGGAGTTCCTGAGTTAGTATGGCTTCGGAAAGAGCGGCAGCGTCAGAAATCTCGCATCGCAGAGTTGGTAGAGAAGATAAAGAGCGAGGCTGATAAGTGGAATGCTCGTGCCGATGAACATAATGCTCTGGCATAGGATTGGCGGGTCAGACGAGTCCAAATGATTGATATGCAAAACAAATATAACAATGATTGTCGCTTGTTTAATGGAACGTTGTTGTGGACGCGTGATAATCTTCGTGAATCCCGAGAACAGGTTTCATCATTGGAAGCTAAAATCAATCTCTTAGAAGAAGAATTGCGTCAAGCTCGTTCTTCTCAGTCTTCTGATGTTAAAGATTACATTCAGCGTCTTGTTAGGGAGAGAGATGACGCTAGGGCTGAGGCTGGTGCTCTTAGCAAAGCTTTAGCTGCGTTTAGGGCTGATGTGGTACGCCAAGCTGAGTCTGAGAGAAATCTTGAAGTAAATATGTATCGGCTCAACAAGGGTATGGAGGGTTTAAACAATGAGGTCAACCATCTTTGTCACTTGGATTCAATGAAACAGGTAGAATTAGATGCGAGTCAGTACGCCCTTTCAACCCTTCAAGCGGATTATAAGAAGTTGTCAGATGAGTATGATTTTCTTGATGAAGCCCGTGATGCTGTTGTTAACGAGTATGAAATAGCTTCGGCGAGAGTCGAAGGCATATGCTTATATTATCGAGTGTGATTCTGTAATTTCTTGGACCTAACCATCTGCATTTTTCCTTTCCTTGCAGAGCTCCAGGGACAGCTTCGCACTGCAAATGAAGAGCTTGCGGAGGCTCAATCTCAATTAGTGCATCAGGAAATCCAGATTAATTATCACAAAGGTTTAGCTACAGCAAGGGACGAGGCTGCCCAAGCCGCTTCGAAGGAAGTGAGTCGCCTTTCCTCGTTGTTGTCAAAGGCTGAGATGATGAATACTGTTATTACGTACAAGGCTCGATGTCAACTAGTGGAAGAGACTAACAAAATTGTGGATAGCATCGAGTATGATCTTAAGACCGAGCATGGCCTTATCAAGAGCTATCCGCGCCGTGAGAAACCCCCGCCCCCTACATCTGGTTCTTCAGGGCCTTCCTCGGGTGGGAGCGTACCTTCAACGCAGAAGGGGAAGATTGCTAAACCTGCTGGTGGGGTTGAACCATCCAAGTAGATTTTTGTAGAGAGTTTATCTTTGTTGATTATGAGGCTTCGTGAGATTCCTTTTGTATTTTCTTGTTTCCGCGTATCATTGCCAAGCCTGTAATCAACTTTTAATGAATTGATCATTTTTTTTTAAATATTGTTATGGTTAATTTGGAATATAACTGAATGCAATCAGGGATAGCGAAGTGTTTGAGTGCAAACCCGAAGATATGTGTATTTCCGTGAACGTCTTGAGACCTGTCACCCCGCTGGCTAATCCTGGGCCAGAGGATTCCCAGACGGTGGGGGTCGGGGTAGCGTTCTAGGATATGAGTTGTTTGGAATGTACGTTCATTCCGTCAACCCTCTTCCATAAGATTGGTTGGGTATCTCTTTCTGCTGGATGCCTTCCCCATGGTCCTACACTTATAGACGCTGATAGGGGAGTCCCGAGAGATTGTAGGTGACTACTTTCCCCAAGTAAAATAGAACAACAATTAACACCAGTGTTTACGTGGTTCGACGGCAGAGTGATAGATTACTATGTTGCTCCATGTATTGTGACTATTTTTTGCCAAAAGTTTGCTTGATTGATAGGTTGAGGTTTGCTACTCCTATCTCATAGATAGAAACGTGTCGATCGCAAGCGTCGTTTTCTTCTTCTGGCGCTCTTCACGCAGATGCAGGTCTGCGTTGCCCTCTACGGGTAGTATGGATTGAGATATTTTGCATTCCATGGGTGTTTGAGGATCTCCCCTTTTAGGTTCCGCAGATAATAAGACCCATTTCCCGCAACATCATGTATGACGAAGGGTCCCCCCCATGTTGGTGCTAATTTTCCCCACTTCTTTTCTCGTTGGTATTGGGGAATGGTCCTCAGCACATACTGCCCTTCTACGAAATTTCTAAGCTTAACCCTCTTATTATACTCCCTTGCTAGTTTCCTTTGATAGTTTTCCATTTTTTGTAGTGGTGGCTCCCTCCTCTCTTCTAGATCATCCAACCTTTCCAACATCATGTCCGCTGTGAGGTTCTTCTCCCATGCTTCAGTCTTCGTAGTTGGCATGATTATTTCTGTTGGGATAATAGCTTCGGCTCCATAGGTGAGTAAGAATGGGTATTCTCCCGTGGCTGATCTTTGAGTTGTCTTATAAGCCCACAAAATGTTGTGTAGTTGCTCGCACCAACGCTTCTTGTATTCGTCCAACTGCTTTTTGAGGATGAGTGTGAGGGTTTTGTTTGTGGCTTCTGCCTGACCATTGCTTTGAGGGTAAATTGGTGTTGACTTGTTCTTTTGAATTTTGAAAGTATCGAAGAATAAATCGATGTTTTTTCCCTGGAATTGCTTGCCATTGTCAGATACAATCTCAGCTGGTATGCCAAACCTGCAAATGATGTTTTGAAAAATGAATGTGAAGACATCTGCGTCTCGGATCCTTGCCAGGGCTTTAGCCTCTACCCATTTGCTGAAATAGTCCGTGGCCACTATCAAAAATCTTCTCTTCCCTGATCCTTAGATTAGGGGACCCACCATGTCTATGCCCCATTTTTAGAATGGCCAAGGGCTGTCTACTGGGTTCAACATTGTTGCGGGTGCGTGGATTTTTTGGCGAAACGCTGGCATTCTTCGCATCTTCGTGACATTCTTGCAGCGTCTCGTATCATTGTTGGCCAGTAATATCCTTGAGTTTTCGCCTTATCTGCTAGGGATCTCATTCCGCTGTGATTGCCTGCGTCGCCGCGGTGTATGTCTTTCAAAATCAAATGTCCTTCGGATCTGGATAGGCAACGTAATAATGGTCCGAGAAGATTTTTTGTACAAAATTTCTTTTCTCAGATCATATCTTCCTGCCTTTGACTGTATTTTTCTGGCTTGCTTTAGATCCGAGGGTAGTATTCTTTCTTTTAGGAAAAGATGAATCTCAGATCTCCAATCTTCTTCTTTGCTGAAGTCTTCATCTTGATCTGCCTTAGCCATGATGTCGTCTTCTTGGAAATCATCCGCGATGAATTCTCCCACGTCATCATCTGCAATATCTTCTTCTGCGTGGTTCCTCTGTGTGCAGCGCAGAGTTCTTGAATATCAATTGAAGGCTCGTAAATCCTGGTTACTTTGATTGCTTTGACGTCCTCGTTTCTGAGCATCGATGATATGTAGGCCAGGGCATCCGCGTGCCTGAGTTCCTTCCTTGCCAGGTGTCGGAATTTGATGTTTGGGATTTGTGATGCCAGTGTTTGCACCAATTCCATGTATGCTGACAATGTTCTGTCATAAACATTATATTGCAACCCTATTTGTCGGATGACCAGCTGTGAATCGCTTGTCAGACGCACGTCAGTTATGCCCATTTCTATTATCAACTGAAGGGCATGCACCACTGCTTCATATTCAACTATGTTGTTGGTATGCCCCTTGAATTCTAACCTGAAAGCATGTATGATCCTGTCTCCTGTTGGGGTGGTGATTACGATGCCTATCCCCGCCCCTTCTTTATTTTTCGACCCATCTACGAAGACTTCCCATTGCCTAGGATTTTTTGGTTCCAAGATGTCTATAGGGTCTTTACCTTCGTCCATTTCTGGTAGTCCTGCTGCCTTTCGTCCTTCGATGATGACTTCTTCGCAGTTATCCAATGGTAAGTCTGCTAGGAAATCTGCTAATACTTGTGACTTCTGAGAGTGTTGTAGCTCATGGATGATATTGAATTGATCTAGGTGAGTATTCCATTTTGCAATTCTGCCTACTTTTCCTGCGTTTTTAAGGACTGCTTCTAGCGGAGCTTTGCATGGGACGCGGACGTAGTGAGTCAAAAAGTAAGTTCTGAGTTTCAGGGTTGCCCATACTAATGCCAAGATGAGCTGCTCGATCTTCGTGTAGTTCCTTTCTGCTGCGTTCAGAGTCTTGCTGATGTAATAGATGGGCTGCTCTATCTTCGTGTTGGTTTTAACCAATACTGCGCTGACTGCATCTTCTGTTGCTGCTATGTATAGTGCCAACACTTCATCAGGGTCTGGTTTTTGTAATATAGGGATCTCAGCCAGGTATTCTTTGATATTTCGAAAAGCTTCCTCGCACTGCCGTCCATTCGAATTTGCTTCCTTTTTTGAGAATGTTAAAAAGTGCTTACATCTATCCGAGGACCTGGATATGAACCTCCCCAGCGCAGCGAACCATTGAGTTTCTGAACCTCTTTTAAATTCTTTGGGGATGGCATTCTTACGATGGCTTCAATTTTAGCGGGATCGACTTCAATGCCCCTCTTCGTCACCAAATATCCGAGGAACTTTCCGGAAGTGACACCAAAAGTGCACTTCTCTGGGTTTACCTTCATGTTGTGCACTCTCATTGCTTGGAAAATATCTTTTAGGTCTTGGTGATGATCTTTGCGCAGCTTGCTTTTAACGAGCATATCATCCACATATCTTCCAGCGTACTTCCAATCCATGGTTTGAAAATTGCATCCACCATTCTTTGGTAGGTTGCCCCTGCGTTTCGCAGTCCAAAGGGCATTCTTACATAGCAATAGAGGTCGTGTGGTGTATAGAATGTTGTGTTGTGATCTTCTTCTGCTAGGAATAATTGATTGTATCCAGAGTATCCATCCATGAATGACATTTCTTCGTATCCTTCAACTGCCTCGACAAGTTGGTCAATGCTTGGCAGTGGATAGCTATCTTTAGGGCAAGCCTTATTGAGGTTGGTGAAGTCGATGCATATCCTTACTCCGCCATTTTTCTTCGGTACGATGACCATGTTAGAGATCCATGTTGGGTACTTAACTTCTTTGATGAATCCTGCGTCCAGTAGTTTGCGGAGTTCCACTTCAACTGCTCGATGGTATTCTGGAGCTACTTTGCGCACCTTCTGCCTAAAAGGGGGGGGGGGTACCTGGTTTTATTCGAAGTTCGTGATGAACTAACTTTGGGTCAATTCCCGGCATGTCCCCCAATTTCCAAGCAAAGATGTCCGCGTATTCCTTTAGAAGTTTGATTAGCGCGGCTTCTCTTTCTTCATCCATCAAGGTGCCTATTCTGATAATCTTCGGGTTTCCCTCAGTACTTATGTTGACTTCTTTAGCTGCTTCGACAGGTGTAAAAGTGGGTTTTGGTTCCCCCAAGAGAGGAACATTCTTTGATTTCTATTTGGTGGGCTCTCCGTCTTCTTTTGTCGCGGAGGTGCTTGCTTCTGCGCTGCCAGTGGTGCTTACGTTCAGAAGGCTTTTTCCGGAGATTTCTTCCAGATATGTATATATGGTTATCTCCTTATTTTTGGCTCTTCGGGACTGGTGCTTTTCTTCCCGCTCATTATTGATCTGATTCTGTAAGGTCTGACATTCCCGCACAGTTACTTGGTCTCCTTTAATTTCCATGACTCCCTGGGGTGTTGGGAATCTGAGATATTGATGGTAGGTTGCCGCTACTCCCTTGAGCTTGTGAACCCATCTTCTTCCGGTGATGGCGTTGTAAGGTGAAGGTGCATCTACGACGCTGAATCGAGTGTCCACTTTCATGGGCCCTGCGTCTACTTGTAAGACAATGTCCCCTAGGGGCTTTGTAGCCGCGCCGTTGAATCCGTAGATGGTGTAGTAAGATGACATCAGTTGCTCATCGTTGAGTTCCATACGTTTGAACGTTTCATAGAACAGGACGTTGACTGAGCTTCCTCCATCGATGAGAATTTTCTTGACATTGCACCCTACTACTGGGAGTGTGAGGACTAGAGGATCATTATGATCTTCCATGTCTTCTTCCACATTGTCTGCATCGAAAGTCATGGCGCATCCATCCATTGTTCGTTCTCGTTTACCTATTTCCCATCGATCTTATAAAGCTCACAATAATCTTCGAATTGTTTTCTCTATCTCTTCCCAATATGGGAGGTTAGGGATGGTCCTTGAATCTCTGAACATGAAATCGTGTTGAGGGTGCGGTTGCCTTTTGGTAGTTGAACCTGCTTGCCTCTCTTGGTTCTATCTTCGTTATCAATCTTCTGTATATATTTCTTCAGGTCTCCTGCGTCGATTAGTTTTTGAATCATTATCTTGAGATTTTTGCACTTTTATGTTTGATGACCGTTGAAACAGTGGTATTCACAGTATTCCTTGGATTTTTCTGATCTAGGAGGCTTCTTTCCCTTAGACCATGGCCAATCGAAGTTCTCCCTCCCTTTGATCTCTCTCAGGATGCGCGAATAATTGGTATTCATCTTGGTATAGATTTGATCTTCAAATTTTCGATCACCTCTTCGTCTATCATCCCTCCGTTCTTTTCTTTCTTCGTTTGGGCGTTCTTCTGTGATTCCTCTTTTGGACCCGCTGGCTTGATCCATGGAATTTGTGCGTGTGGGACGTTGAGTATGAGCTCTGGGATTTTCACGCTGAATTTATTCTAACCTTGCATGCTTTTCTATGATTATCCGGAGATCTCCTTCGGTGGTAGGGATGGTTCCATGGATCTCGACAAATAAAAGACTCATCATGTCCATCCCCCATTTGTAGCAGTTGATACTAACCACGGGATCTAGGTTGCCAATAGCTTGGCAAACCTTGTGCCATATATTAGTATATTCCCTGATGGTCTCTTTGTATTTCATCTCCAGCGAGAATAGTTTGTCCATGCCGGTATTGACAACCTTGTTGTACATGTATGTTGCTAGAAATTTTTCTGTGAGTTGGTCGTAGGAGTCGATGGAGTTTGATGGAAAGTTATCAAACCATGACAACGCGGACCCTTTTAAACTTCATGGAAAGTATCTGCACAGTATGGAGTCTTCGTTATCCCAACGGGCCATCATTCGATTATAATATCGAAGATGAGCCGCGGGATCAGTTGATCCGTCATAGCAATCGAAAGCAGGAACCGAACACTTATGCGGTATGGAAGCCCTGGCCAAGTGCGGTATCAGCGGGGTAGTGTTTGCTACCTTCATCACTTGCTCTAGCCTTCCGCCTCCCTTCCTAGTCTTTAGCTCCTTGATTTCTGCCAGCATCTCAGCACGCAGACTTTCCATTGCGATCTGGTGTTCCTCATGAATGGTAGTGGGAAGGTGGTACCGTCGTAGTAGTCCGAGTTCTAGGGTCTGATCTTTGGATGCTCCTTGCTCCTCTTCGATTCAGTGGAAGTGGGTTGTTTGCGATCACCATTCTTCTATCTTGATTAGGTGCTACAACCTTGGAGTTGGCTTATTCGCGTTGGTTTTCTACCTCTGCGCTATGAATGATTTTTTCCTTTAGTGTTTGGTTCTCTTGTGCTAATATCGCCACAGCATCTGCGTATGCCTTCTGGTTCTTCCTTAATTCTGTCAGCTCGGCCATCATCTGAGCGGAATGATTTGACCCTTGATTTGGTGTTCCTGCCCGTAATTGATCATCAGCGGCTATGGTTTGTTCCTCATCCACGATCTGTATTACTGGTTCTGGTGGGTCTAACTGTGCACCTTGGGACCTCGACGATTGTTGTGAGGGTTGGCCTGCTATTAAAAGCGGTTGCTTGGATGGAAAGGGTATGTTCTGTTCGTTGGTTAAGGGCATCCCATAGAGGGGTTTTTGTATTCCTGACTCTGCCACGACTTCCTGATGTTCCTGTAGTTGAGCATTGGTTACTCTGGGAGCTCCAACTTTGGATCCGCCAGCTCTTGAAGATCCTGCTTTGGCTGCCGCGGCATTTACTGCGTTTGCTGCGATGATGTTGGCATTGATGGGGGCCATGCTTTCTGCATTATTCTGCGCCCTATCCGCTGCCTTTAGCTTTTCACCTCTCTGCTTACTCCTAGTTACCACTGGGGTTGTCCTTGGCATCTCTTTTGAAGGAGCTTTAGCCTTCCCGACATCTTTGCTTCTATCCATCTTTTAATATTTTCCTGAAAGAGAGAGAAAAAATCACGAAGACAATGGGCCCCACGTGATATCTATTAGCGTTTTGAGTCTTCAAAGGTGTAAAATCTTGAAAATACTTAAGGCGTCCATCTGTGTAGATGACCGCAGATCTGTTCGAAGTTTTGATTTTCAAAGACCTAAAAACTTAGAAAATGCATGAAGAATCAGATCTACTTAGATAAAAGCGGATCTGTTCATAATTTTGATTTTCAAAGACGTGAAAACTTAGAAAATGCATGAAGAATCAAATCTACTTAGATAAACGCAGATCTGTTCATAATTTTGATTTTTAAAGACGTGAAAACTTAGAAAATGCATGAAGAATCAGATCTACTTAGATAAACGCGGATCTGTTCATAATTTTGATTTTCAAAGACGTGAAAACTTAGAAAATGCATGAAGAATCAGATCTACTTAGATAAACGTGAATCTGTTAAAAATATTGGTTTTTGAAATCATGAACGGAAAAAACCGTAGTGTTCCATACATCGTTATTTTCAGAAAACGAAGCCTGAAACAAGTCACAGGAGAAGATAAATCTTTTACCGGGATGAAGATCCCTGTTTCTAGCGCCAGATTGTGAACACAAAGATCTGGTGTCATCTGAGTATTCACAAATAATGCGCGCAGACTCATGACAATACAGTAAATAAGCTACGCCTGAGGGGAATATATAGGTTATATCGAATCCTTGACTCAGAGTTCTAATACTCTTCCTCGTCTCATCAACTACAATCATTGTTCTTGGCTCATACAATAAGATAAATAGTGGATGAAATATAAAATGTACGAACATGATATACCATAAGTATCGAATTGTACATATAAAGTGTAAATGCATGAATATAGATGAAACGATTAACTTATATGATTCATCACTCCGATCTCTGTCTACGGGTTTGGGATTTTCATTATATGTATGAAGGTTACAGAAATAGTCGAATGACTTTGAGACCAATATAAGCCTGCGTAGCAGGAGGAACTTCACTTACACTTTCTCTATCTCTTTGTCTCTCTCCTATTCTCCTCTCAATGTTTTTCGGCCTCCCTCTTCACTTGGGAGAGAGGGGTATTTATAGGAAGGTTACGTGGGGTCCACTTCTGAAGCCCGTTATAACCTTATCCTCTTGTGTTTTGTGCCACTCACGCAGAAGTCTTCGTGTTCTCGGCTGCATCTGCGTGTTCTGTCTGGATATGCAGTATTATCTGCGCTTCCAATACAGGCTGACTGACACGTATGCTGTTTGAGGGTATTTAATGCGGGTAGTTGAGATGTTTGTCCGCGGTAGACAGCTGTCCTCTGCCCCTGTCTTGTCTTCGTCAGTCTGACTATCCCCGGCCGTAGATCTTAGATCTTTCTAGGGATAGGATAAAGTGACTCTTGGCTGTCCACGCGTGATATCATATCTTGATTCCCTTAACCGCATGTCCTCCACGTGTGTCTTTGTGGGCACGTGACGGAAGATGAAATGTGTACCTACAACCATTATTATGTTCTTGATACTAACATTTATTAATTGATACCAAACATTTCCATGAATGTATATTTTAATATTTATTACCATTATTCTTCATTCATAAGTTTCCTAAGTTTTCATAATACAATTTAATTAATTTTAAGTTCTAAATGCAATATGATTTCTTTATTTCACAGTCACAACAAACCAAGAAATTACCGTAGCATAGTTGGTTTCGAGTTTGTTGACGAAGCTAAGGGTCTCAACATCGACTCCCGTAGACTTCTTAATTATAAAAAATTAAATTTTAAAAAATACCTGGAGAAGAAGGGCTACCCTGGGACTGGTCCGGCCTGTTTGACACTTCTATCAATAGGTGTTTATCTACTCATGGATGTAGAAGCATCCATGCTATACATATAATAAAAGTTTATTAGAGATATTGTTACGATTAAAGAACCGCTCCAAAAACCTAGCTTTTGCTCCGTGTGTAGTTTCTTCTCCCAAAACCTTACAATTTTGTGGCCTCTTTATAATATGACTTAATACCTCCTTTTATAGGTTTACATTGCTTGACCTTCACGTATTTAGTTCGGTTCAAGAACCCGACCCGAAAATAAGAAATAATGACCCCAAACGTGACCTTAGGTCTTCACAAGTATGCATACCCGTTTGCATACTTGTTAAGTATTACCGCAAATTCCAGCAGAAATTTTCGGAACTAAGTATGTGTACCCGTTTGCATACTTGCTTGTCTTCGGTATTGGATAAAAATTTTGTTTTGGCCACAATTCTTCGTATGAACTCGGAATGACCTCATTCTTTTTGCATTCTTTTTATCTTTCAATTCTCTTCAAGATTATGATGATAAATCCTTAGTTTGAATGAGTTAAGATCGTTCTTTGGCCCGTCTCTTGATTTTGAGTGTTTTGCTCCTTTTTTTCGCACTTCTTCCACTTCTCTTGGACTTGGGTGCTTTGATTCTTGGAATACTTCTCTTCTAAGCTCTTTTCAGCATTTTGATGATTCACCTAATAGAGGAAAATAAGAGAAAACAAGAGTAATAATACGAAAATATGCAAGAATAATAGCTAAAACAACTATGGAATGGACACTAAAATCATATGAATTACGCACTTATCAATAATGTATGTAGCGGTCTAACTCGGTTTGGTGTTCAAATATGGACAAGATCCTGGGGGTTTTCTGCATTTGTGGTTTCCTCATTAAAAGATCTTATGGTGTATGTGTTATTTTTTTTCCGCATTATATTTGTTTAACTTTATAATTGAAATATCACAGGTTGTACGTAAATCAATGAAAGTAGATGTATCCATCTTTTTTTGTTGGATACGACTTGATTGATCTTGGATATTAATCTTTGCAATCGTCCAAGTACTCTCACGGAATAATAAGGTTCACAGACTTGTCTCTGTTTACATTCTGATTGGGAGAGAAAGAGATATAATCTCTTCAAATAATTCCTGATTGAGAATCTTTAAGTTGTAACTCTCGGAATCATATTTGAGTTTAGTCCATACATGTTGCCTAAGAAAAAGTTGGTGGTGCATTTTGATTACCCCGTGTTTTCACAAGTCTTATGGATTTTTAAGATCCCTTCATTTTGCTCTTACGTCTATTCGTTTCTTTGTCATTTTGTGAAAAAAGGGGGAGAAACATATTGATAGACGCATTTATGTGTCTATTTTGTTCTCAATGTGCTGTATTGTTAGACTCGATTAAATACTTATTGTGTTATTTTATGTTTTTGTAGATGTTTTTGGAAAAATAAGCTCTTGCGGCGAAATTGGCTCGAAAAGTGGTGTTTTACACCCCAGGATAGAGACTAAAAACACCCCAGAAATGCGCCTTAGGAACCCATAAAAAATGCTGGAAACACCCCAGAAAAATTACTTAAGGCACCCCAAAGGACATGTGTTATTCGGACTCCGGCAACAGATAAGGGGCGACCACTGGATAAGGGGTGACCTTCTTCACAAATTCAAAAAAATATTTTGGCGGGAAAATATTTCTTTTCGCCGGCAGATTTTTCGATCGGATTTTGGAGGAGTTTTTGTGCGATTCAATCGCTGAAACTTCATGGGTAGTTGTGATATGTCCTAACAAAGCTAGTATGGTTGTTTGTTTCGATCAAATTTGTCTGGATAACTTGGTTTAATTCAAACAGGGAGTTGGAGGAAAAACATGAGATTACACGAGTTGTGGTGAATCTAAACGTGTAATGCACGTGTTTGGAAGCCTTAATCAACACTTTGGAACGTGAAGAAGATTTATAAGGAATTTAATCCAGCTGCATATGCGTAAAAATCAAAATCATTGATAAAAAAGAAACAAAATATCCCGAGTAAATGAAGATTATTTGGAGTTAATGGAGGAGATTCAATGTCGCAATCACGTATAAATATGTTCACAAGGTATCATAGAAGGGGGTCGAGAGTTTGGGGGGCTGAGGAGAGCCAGAGAAGAAGAAAAAATCAAGTTACAGAGCTGCCATTTTTCTGCTGCTGCTGAAGAACGCGAAGAACATAAGACCCACAAGGAGCAGTCTTATTTTGCTACAGTTCAAAGACTGTCTTATTTTGCTACAAGTTCAGCGACTGTCGTTCAACAGTCTTATTTGTTACTGTGACAGTCTTATTTGTTACTGTCGCGAGACAGTCTTATTTTCCGAGGGTCGTAGTTCTCTGGTTTGTAACAAATATAATTGTTACAAACCCGGTTTTGAATTATTTCTCCCTTTTCATCATTTGTAAACACCCTTTGACCAATAATAATGATTTTTGAGCGTGTTTCCAACATGATGAGCGGCTAATTCTCCCACAACCAAGGCAATGAGGAAGCTATTTACGCATGAATAATTGGTAACTATTTTATTTTCTCTAATATTTAATTATAATTCACTCAATCACTGTTTTTGCAGAGTTTTAAATTGTTTGTGTAATTTTCCTAATCAGTTGTGATTCAATTAGATAGGTTATGCTTTGTTTAGATAATCTATGCTTACGGGATACAATTGATGTTTGAGAATTTGCTTGATTATTAGTGAGTTAAGATATAAAGGACTTAAAAGATAATTAGAGTTTTGGATTATTTACCATCATTAATTCATGTGTAATAGTGGAATCAGTGTCTTGGTTGTTTTCTCATACCTCTCGCCCACTTTGTTAATATTTTTGTATACAATTTTATTAAATATTTAAATTTAATCTTCACAAGTCCGAGAGTTTGAACCACATTACTACAACAACAATCAAAAACAATATCACAAATGGAGTAAACAAGCGTATGGGGGGGTGGGGATGTAAATCTTTTGTTATTCAAATTTTAACAATTACATTTATTTTCTGAATATGTGCTGGATATTGTGTTGTTGAACATGGAATCAAGCGTATGAAGAATGATTTGTTTTGTAATTCGTTTATCTCCATGTGTATTAAGAGATTTTTCACTAAAATTGACAAAGGGGGAGATTGATAGAGTATTGAACGGTTGAACCCACCAAACGTTGGTATGTCAAGTTTGGTTGTCATATTTTAGTATCAAAACTCAATTAGAGTCACTTGATTAAATATACTAGAGACTAACTTCATTTAGGTAGACTAGAAAGTCTAGGAATGTTGAGACATACAAGTATTACTCTGAAGACCTGAAGACGTAAAGACGTATCGTCTATAACAAAGACATCATCCTTCCACTGTTTCACTTAAGGTACTGTGATATTGACTTGACTTATTTCCATTCCTATCGTTGCTTTCAAGTCGTTTAAGATTGAAAACATAACATGCAAGGTTATATTTAATACTCTAGTATTATACTTGATCATTCTAGTATGATCAAAGTGTCAAGGATGAATATTTGATTACGAAATATAACGTTTGTCTTTTGAACTTCGCAAATGTGACATCGACATAATCTATGTAAGTCATTACTTGATTGTGTGCTGGATATAGGTGTCATTTCATCCTAGGAAACTATGTTAGATTACATATGTTTAAGGGAAGTACATATAAAAAACTTGTTTCGTAATTGAAAAGTAAATCAATAGGCATTTTGGTCCGGTTTTCATTAAAGAATCTATTGGATGATCAATTCGAAACCTGGGTAATAACTTTGGCAGAACCTATCTTGACTTATATTGGGAGCTATTGTAGAACCGATCTTTACCTAGTTTGGGGTATATCGTAGAACTGATCTTGACTTATGTTGAAAGCTATGGTAGAACCGATCCTTACCTATTTTGGGATTCATGGTAGAACCAATCTTTACCTATATTGGGAGTCCTGGTAGAACCCATACTAGCTATTGTTGGGAGTCATGGTAGAATCGATCCCTACCTGTATTTGAAGATTTCGTAGAACCGATATGAACCTATGTTAGGAGTCATGGTAGAACCGGTCCCAAGAGCAAAACCGATCCTTCATATTCACATATTACTTTACGGTTTTGTGTGAGTTTGGAATTAGGCGGTTTGCTAATTAGGAAAGTTTCAGATGTTGACATAATATGGACATGAGTATAATTCTTATCTTTAATTGTCCAAAGATATTCCTTGATACTCAAGGTGATCCCGATCCAAAATATTGAGAATCTTTTAATTAAAATTTTTTGATTATATGCTTTTGATTTTCCAGCAAATCAAAACATAACTCTTGGAAAGTTATATTAGTTAAGTGCTAAATTCATTGTGTTTTTTCTTGCAAACTATCCTAAGAGCCATGCAAAGTTCATTGTGTTTTTTCTGGTGGAGCCGTCTATCTGGAGAAGAAAGTACCCTAATTAGGCGAAATTTCTTATGGCGCTCATTTAAAGACTTATGTGGGATCAAGAAGCTCTACGATTACCGTTGGTGGGAAACTAGATAATTGCATTGTCATTTTAGTTTACGATTATTGAATTGATTGACTAACAGTTGTTGAAACTTTGATTGCACCTAGTTTGATTATTCTTGAGAGCCTTCACTTCTGACAAAAGGGTCACTCAAACTAAATCAAAGTGTTGACGAGATTTATAGACATGTTTTTAGATGTAAAGAAATCTTGTGATAATCCATTGTTAACAGACTCTGTCCTATGTGTGATTGATCACAAGATGATTCAAGTTTTTGGTGGTAGGTAGATAAGAAGGCAATTGGAGATTTGAAGACAACAAATTTTTTCTTATTTGTTTTTGTATCTCGTGATTTGTGCACACATCTAGATCGGCTGGGATCCAACTTTAGTTTGATTTATCTTTGATAGATTTGATCATAAAGTCGTGTAGATCGGAAACTATCATTTGGTGTTTCCTCAATCTGATAGTTGTGAATCTAGATCTGATTTTCGGATTTGGATTGATCTTACCTGACGAACGAGTTTACAAGATTGAACGTAAGATCTGAAAAAGCGGGGGTCTAACAACAACACCCAATATTTCGCTTAGCAATCTGTATGGACTAACTCGAATATACTTTCAAGAGAATCAACAAGACTCAATCAATTAAAAGTATATCAACGAGTTAATATCTCTCTCTTGTTTTGATTTAATCAAGCTAATAGAAATCAGCGAGTCCTAATCAAACATAAGGAATAACTTGGACGGTACCAAAGACCAATGTACAAGGATCAATCAATATCAATCAACAACCAAGGGTCGGATATCCAATTGATTGATTCAAACACACAACCTGTATTATTTCAATTATATAAACAAATATAATGCGGAAATAGAAATAACACAGACACCAGCATTTTGTTAACGAGGAAACCGCAAATGTAGAAAAACCCCAGGACCTAGTCCATATTGAATACATATTATATTAAGCCGCTACAGACACTAGCCTACTCCAAGATAACTTCGGACTGGACTATAGTTAAACCCCAATCAGTCTCCCACTGATCCAAGGTACAGTTGTACTCCCTACGCCTCTGATCCCAGCAGGATACTGCGCACTTGATTCCGTTAGCTGATCTCACCCACAACTAAGAGTTGCTACGACCCAAAATCGTAGGCTTTAACAATAAACAAATCTGTCTCACACAGACAAGTCTATCAAAGGATCAATCTGTCTCCCACAGAAAAACCGTAAAAGTTTTTGTTCCGTCTTTTGATAATAATCAAGGTGAACAGGAACTGATTGATAATCCGGTCTTATATTCCCGAAGAAAAACCTAGATTAATCAATCACCTCACAACAATCTTAATCGTATGGTAGCGAAACAAGATGTCGTGGGATCACAAACAATAAGACGAAGGTGTTTGTGATTACTTTTTATATCTTGCCTATCAGAGAACTCTCACAATCTCAATCTAATCAATATGATTCTACTGTTACGATAGAAGATGCAAGATCAGATCACACAACTACGATAAAAGTAGTATCGATCTGGCTTCACAATCCCAATGAAGTCTTTAAGTCGTTAACCTGGTTTTAGAAGAAGAAAACCTAAGGTTAAAGGAGAAACGACTCTAGTACGCAAACTAGTATCACACGTAAGGTGTGGGGATTAGTTTTGCACAATATTAGATGTCTCCTTTATATATCCTTTCAAATCAGGGTTTTGCCTTAGTTACAAAGAAATCAATATTCACCGTTAGATGAAAACCTGATTTAGATTCAAGCTAATATTTCTCAACCGTTAGATCGAAAACTTAGCTTGTCATATTCAAATGACTGTACGCTTCTAGGTTTGTTAACCGCACCCAAACGTGTACATTGTTGGTTCAACAATAGTCTACCCAAAGAGGTTAACCACATGAGCGTTTCATACCAACCATGTTCTTCTTCACCATAACTAGTTCAATTGACTCAAATGAACTAGTTAAGAGAGTTGTTCAATTGCAAGGAAATCTTATGTAACTACATAAGACACAATTGAAGCAAATAAGATTTGATTCACTCGAATCGGTTCATGAATTTTAATATCCACGGTTTGCAAAAGCATTCCTTAGTCTTTTAAGATTAAGTTCAGAAATCATCTTTAGATATATAACCTTCTCAAGTTCACAGACTAGGTTCACGGACTTAAGACACCGGATAGAGTTTAAAACTCCAGCAGAAATTCTCGGGTTCGAGAACTACGCCAGTTCGCGGACTGGGTTCGCGGACTTGGCTCACGCAAGTAGTTTGTCAACTTCAGCAGAAATTCTCGGGTATGAGAACTTCGGCAGTTCGCTAAATGAGTTCACGGACTTGGCACTTGCCATACTTCCGGTTCTCTTGATCAACAAAGTTCGAAAACTTCGGTTCAAGGAATCCATTGGTTATGTAATATAAACTCTCATTACAATCATTGAAGCATTCTTAGAGGACGTTATATAGTTGTTACACTATTTCTCGTCAAAGCAATTTTCAAAGTGATTGAAACATTCATGACTTTCATCACTAGGTAAAGATAAACTTGGTCGAAGCTAAAAGCTTACCAACACATATTTCGATAAATAGATAGGTGAGGTATACTCGGCTCGAAATACCAAATGTGTATGATCTAGTCTATATATATAGCATACGACTTTTGTCTCAAAGAGTAAGAGATAGAATAGATAGACTTTTGAGTGACAGATAAGTTCAAGTCTCCATATACCTTTTTATCGAGAAGTTCCACCGTTTCCTTGAAAAGATATTCTACTTGTATGATGAATCGCCATGAAGTCCTTGAGCTCGACTGCACTTACTATCCTAGTCCGAGACTTAGCTATAAGAGAATACAAATCAAGACTTATAGTTTTGATCACTAACATTGACAAACATGCTTGAGTTAGCAACACATGCGAGTTTGACCGAGCAGTGCTCTAACAATCTCCCCCTTTGTCAATTTTAGTGACAAAACTATCAATACATATGGAATAAAAAAAATATAATGAAACTTTAGTAGATCTTATTCCACATGTATAATCTTCAACATTCCTCGAAATCTTCGTCACTTCCAAGTACTCCAATGATCCCAAAGGTTGTAAGTTTAGCATCACCGTTGTTGAAGATATGTAGCTATAACAATGAGAAAGCATCAGTCTCGATCATTGTTATACAGTGTCATAGTACTATTACACAATGTCAAAGTCCAATTGTATCACAACTTCAACAATAAAACTATGGTGATTTGTATCACTCCCTCTTAGTCAATACTCCATCTCACATGAAAACCACTCCCCCTTACACAATGATCCGAAAACCATATGTATTTGTAGTGTGAACTACATATTAATTCTCCCCCTTTTTGTCAATAAAATTGGCAAAGGTACAAGAATGGGATCATAATGAAATTTCCGTAAGAGACATTTCATGACTGAGAGAAAGAAACACACATCATCTTATTTAGATGCAATCATATAGCCGAAGCTAACAGCATTCATCAAGGAGTTTAAAGATACAAGATAACCCCTCTAAAATTCCACAGCCGCACATCCCTCAAGATATGACCTTAAGCACAAGTTCAAAAGAACTCTCCCCCATTTGATGTCATTCCTGAAAGAACAACAACGAGCGATCTTAAATTCAAGAGAAACGAAGGATTTTTATTGGACACCAAAACCATGAGAATGCTTTTTATATCAAAAACTCAATCAAATTATTCATAAGTAAACCCATGAATAATTCAATCGGAATACATAATCAAATTAAACACAAAAGTGATCAATTTAATTCATTGTGCTCAACATAAATAAACTTACGGAGCAACGACTAAGTTAACCATACAAAAGAGTGATTGGCTTAATCGTTCATATACTCAACACAAGAGAACTTGTAGAGTAATAACTAAATAACCAAGAAGATGATTAATTTAGTTCTAAATGCTCAACATAACATACCTCACGGAACAACCAACAAAGTTAATCAAAAATAATCAACTTAGTTGTATCGTGCTCAACATAAGATACATCACGGAGCCTCACGGTAATACAAAAAGATGGATCAATGAAGATCAATACCGTGGATTACACAAGGATTCATTATTTTGCACAAGCATATACAATAACAATAATCCTTGGATACAAAAGATTTTAACCTATCTTCCGTCAAGGATTGACAATATAGGCTTAACTTTTGTATATGTCAAAAATCTATTCATCCTTAAATCAATACATGAATACCGACCGTGAACGACTTTACTTTTGACAAAATATGGGACAACATAGTTCACGAACGTAAACAAGTTGCAATATAACAAATCAAAAATATTTCAAAACATCATCCTCCATATATTTTTAGAATTTAAACCAAAAACCTAAAAACAAGAAGATGAAAACAATAGCTATGTGTAGTCACAATCATCGCTATTAAAAGCACTAGTTATTCTTCCAACTAATCTAAAAAGAAGACATACTAGGCAAAAATAGTAAATCAACAAGCTAAGAGAAAACAGACTCCAGTACACTTTCCGAACACGAACTAATATCATATGGACGGTTCAGGAATGACATCATTCATTGCAACACTGGTGTGGTGATTCTCTTTGCGAAGATCATTGATGCATGACTTTATGAGACCAAGGTAAGTAGTAACCTTTTCCAACTCAGTTTTCAAAGCATCAAGATTTTTCAGAGTAGCAATGATCTCTTGTTTTGCTTCTCCAAAGTACTTAAGAAAGTCGTGAACAACTTTAGCAGAAATCATATCATCCTTTTCATCATCCTCATGGACATAGGCAAAGTAACATGAAGCATTGAGATGATCTTCATCTACAAGAGTTCTTTTCTTCCTAGACTCGACAACAACTTCTTTGTCAAGGAATCCTCTTGCGAAACCACCATAGCAAGATGAAGAAGAAGACATACTTGATAACCCAGAAACCAACCTAGAGTATTCCTACGTGACTTTTGAAACTCACAAGTTGGTATATAAGGGTCTCTTAGAGAAGAGATTCTAGGGTTTTCTTAACAGTTGACTCGTGCCAGAACACGGGTATCCGTTCGAGTACAACATGACCCAGAAAAAGAAGCCGGAAAAAAAAAGAACACGACCCTTTTTCTAAAAAAAAAACTTTTGAACCTGGATGTAGCAAGAACCAAGATTCAATGGAGGGATTCCTAAAGAAAAAAAAACAACTTTAGACCAAAACAATACTCTAAGCACAACCAGTCTGCAATCGTTTTGCTATGGACGATAAGAAAATAGCTCAACTTAACAGATGTGCATGCCAAAAGTATACCTGAATATCAACACATCTTTCTCAATAGGATTTTTTATGAGTAAGCTCTTTAAACCTTGTGATTAATTAGCACAAGTATGAGCAATATGATCATCAAGAGATTTGTGTTTATGGCCAAGTTTCTTTTTCCTTCCGAGATGAGGAAATGATCCCTTGTTATGTGAGAAATTATCATAAAACTTATTGTCATCAAAATACGAGACATAGTTTGAGTTCTTACCAGAAGAATTTAGGTTTGATGAGGAAGACAACCTGTTGACGAATTCTCTATACCCTTCAATTATCTTCTTCAGATTATCTCTCATTTCACCAACTTTTCTTCTTTCATCTGAACTTTCTTTCTCAACAGGAGAAAAGTTATTTTCAGAGATCATCAAACGATCTTCCTTTAGTCGATGTTTATTCAGATGTCTGTTTTGTTTTCGAGTGTTTGAGGAACTCATTGAACCGACTTTCCTGGTAACATACAAAGGATAGGTACGAAAACCAATTGGTTTAGACATATGAATGTCAGTTACACCTTTAAGAATCAAATCTAAGGTGTGTTGAAGTTTAACCAAGGGGTTTTTCTTCAACTTAGCGGTTCCCTTTTGTTTCACCGAACTCTTTGTTTCACAGACAAGACATACTTTCTGATCATCAGAATGATTAAATAGTACAGTCTTAAAAACATATTTAGAAGATTTTCTCCCTTCATTTGATGTGCAGCCTTTTTGATTGATGGTGACTTCAAGCACATTCGTTTTACAAGAAGGGGTTTCTGTTTTTGCTTCTGATCATGAACCATCTTTTGTGTAAGAAGTACTTGGTATATTAGATTGCTTTAAGCATTATTGAATAGAGAGTTTACTCAAGTGGTGTTCAATTTCCAAGGCATCTCTTCTGAGACTATCTTCAAGAGACGTACACGATGACTGAACATCAGAGTTTTCTTTGGATTTGCAATCTCTTATTATACCAAGTAAAACATCGACATGATGTTTTAACCGATTAAATTTATCAGTTTGGATTCTAGCAAGGTTTAGAATCAATTGACTCTCTTCAGTTGTTTCCTGTTCAATTGAAGGGTTCTCGGAAGAACACATGTCGGTGTTGAAAAAGCGGGGGTCTAACAACACCACCCAATATTTCTCTTAGCAATCTGTATGGACAAACTCCAATATACTTTTTATGAGAATCAACTAGATAGTCAGACTCAATCAATAAAAAGATATATCAAAGAGTTTATATCTCAATCTCTCGATTTGATCTTTACTCAAGCAAATAGAAATCTGCGACTCTTTATCAAAGAGAGATAACTTGGACGGTACCAAAGACCAATGTCCAAGGATCAATCAATATCAATCAACAACCAAAGGTTGGATTTCCAATTGATGATCACGAACGCACAACCTGCATTATTTCAATTATATAACAAATATAATACGGAAAACAAATAACACATACACCAGAAATTTTATTAACGAGGAAACCGCAAATGCAGAAAAATCCCGGGACCTAGTCCAGATTGAGTACACACTGTATATTAAGCCGCTACAGACACTAGCCTACTCCAAGCTAACTTCGGACTGGACTATAGTTGAACCCCAATCAGTCTCCCACCGATCCAAGGTAAAGTTGTACTCCTACGCCTCTGATCCCAGCAGGATACTGCGCACTTGATTCCCTTAGCTGATCTCACCCACAACCAAGAGTTGCTGCAACCCAAAATCACAGACTTGACAATAAACAAATCTGTCTCACACAGAAAATTCTATCAAAGGATAAATTTGTCTTCCATAGATAAACCCTAGGTTTTGTTCCTTATTAAGATATGAAATCAAGGTGAGCAGGAACCAATTGATAATCCGGTCTTATATTCCCGAAGAACAGCCTAGATTAATCAATCACCTCTCTACAATCCTTCCTGACTACACAGGCGGTTTGTCGAGGAATCACAAACAGTGAGACGAAGATGTTTGTGACTTCTTTATCTTGCCTATCGGAGAACTCTCACGATCTCAAGCCAATCAATCCATTGTACTCGTACGATAGAAGATGCAAGATCAGTTTACACAACTACGATAAAAGTAGTATCGGTCTGGCTTCACAATCCCAATGAAGTCTTTAAGTCGTTAACCTAGTTTTAGAGAAGAAAACCAAAGGTTAAAGACTCTAGCGAGTGCACTAGTATCACACAGACATGTGGGCATTAGTTTTGCACAATGCTAGATGTCTTTTTTATATAGCCTTCAAATCAGGGTTTTTCCTTAGTTACAAAGCAATCCATATTCACCGTTAGATGAAAACCTGATTTAGATTCAAGCTAATATTTCTCAACCGTTAGATCGATAACTTAGCTTGTCACACACACTTGGGTAGACGTTTACTGGGTTTGAGAAAACCATGCCCAAACGTGTACATGTATGTTGGTTCAACATAGTAACCCAAAAGGTTAACCATATGAGAATTTCGTATTAACCTTGTTCTTCTTCACCATAACTAGTTCAATTGACTCAAATGAATTAGTTAAAGAGTTGTTCAATTGCTATGAGATCTTATGTAACTACAGAAGACACAATTGAAACAAAGATGATTCGATTCGAATGAATCGACTCATGAACTTTATAGCCACGGCTTGCATAAAGCATTCCTTAGTAATTTAAGTTTCATGTTCAGAGCACATCTTTAGATCATAACCATTTAAGCTCACAAACAAGTTCGCAGGCTTAATACAACCGGTGGAGTTTTTCAAACTCAACAGAAAATCTCGGCAAAGAGACTTTCTCCAGTTCGCGGACTGAGTTCGCAGACTAACATGCAAACGAGTTTTTGGAAAATCCCAGCAGAAATTCTCGGTACGAGAACTTCCTTCAGTTCGCGAACTGAGTTCGCGGACTGGGTTCGAGGACTTGGCAAAGCCAATTCCTCCGGTTTCTCTCAATCAACAAAGTTCGAAAACTTCGGATTAAGGAATACATGGTTATGTAATCTAAACTTTGATTCCAATCATTGAGACATTATCAGAGGACGTTATTAGCCGTTATTCACAGACCGTTTCGCGTCAGAGCAATTCTCAAAGTAATTGAAACTTTTCATGACTTTCGTCACTAGGTGAAGATAAACTTGATAAAAGTGAAACGCTTTACCAACACATGATTTCGAGATATAGATAGGCGAGATATACTCGGCTCGAAATGTCAAATGTGTATGATCCAGTCTATATAGCATACGACTTTTGTCTCATAAGAAGTAGGAGATAGAAGATATAGACTTTTGAGTGATAGATAAGTTCAAGTCTCCACATACCCTTTTGTTAATGAAGTTCCACGGTTCCTTGAGTAGATATTCGTCGTTGTATGATGAATCACCATGAAGTCCTTGAGCTCAATTAACTACACTTTTCTATCCTAGTCCGAGACTTAGCTATGCAGGATAGAAATCAAGACTCATAGTTTTGACCACTAATATTGACAAACATGCTTGAGATAGCAACGCATGCGAGGTCGACCGAGCAATGATCTAACAATCCCCCCCCCCTTTATCAATTTTAGTGACAAAACTATTAATACATATGGAATACAAAAAAGATAAACTTTAGTAGCTCCTATTCCATAGTCTAATCTTCAACGTTCCCTGAAATCTTCGTCCTTCAAAGTACTCCAATGATCCCAAAGGTTGTAAGTTTAGCATCAGCGTTGTTGAAGATCCGTAGCTATAATAATGAGATAAATCGAGATTCTCGATCATCATTATACAATGTCATAGTATTATTATGTAACATCAAAGTCCAATTGCATCACAAATTTAACAATAATACTACGGTGATATGTATCACTCCGCCTTAGTCAATACTCCATCTCGATTATGGAAACCACTCCCCCTTACACAATGATCCTAAAACCGTATGTATTTGTAGTGTGAACTACATTATTTCTCCCCCTTTTTGTCAATAAAATTGGCAAAGGTAAAAGAACGGGATCATAATGAAATTTCCACAAGAGACATTTCATAGACTAAAAGAAAAATATATACCAACTTAATTTAGATGCAATCATAAAGCCGAAGCTAAATGCATTCATCAAGGATTTTTAAGATACAAGATAACCCCTATAAAATTCCACAGCCGCACAACCCGCAAGATATTACCATTAAGCACAAGTTCAAAAGAACTCTCCCCCATTTGATGTCATTCCCGAAAGAACAACAAGAGCGAGCTTAATTTCGAAAGAAAAGAAGGATTTTTAAATTGGACACCAAAAATCATAGAAATGATTTTCTATATCCAAAACTCAACCAAATTAATCACAAGTAAACCCATGATTAACTTAATTGGAATACGCAACTAAATCCAACCACAAAAGTGATCAATTTAATTGAAAGTGCTCAACATAAGTAAGCTTACGGATCTACGACTAAGGTAATCATACGGAGATGACTAACTTAATCGTTCACATACTCAACATAAGGAAAACCTTACAGAATATACGACTACATTAACCAATAGAACATGATTAGTATAGCCGTTCATATACTCAACACAAGGTTTTGTGGAATATATGAAAACTCAACTAGACTAATTACAAGAGAACCCATAATTAATCTAATTGGAATACAAACAACCAAACTAATCACAAAAGTAATCAATTTAATTGTCAAAATATTTTGCTCGACAAAAGAAGACTTTCAGAGCAATAACTAAATAACCAACCAAGATGATTAATTTAGTTCATAATGCTCAACATATAGCATCTTATGGAACAACCAACAAAGACAATAAGAATAATCGACTTAGTTGTATCTTGCTCAACATAAGACACACAATGGAGCCTTCACGGTAAAACATAATAAAATGGATCAATGAAGATCAATACCGTGGATAACATACAAGGATCTATTCTATTTTCCATCATAACGAATAGACTTTATCCTTGCCAAACAAAAGATTTTATCCTATTTTCCATCAAATACATGACTGCATAGGCATAACTTTTGTAATTGTCAAAAGTCCATTCGTCCTTTCATCAATATGAATACCAATTCATGAACGACTTTACTTTTGACTGCATATGGGACCTTCAAGTTCACGGACGCAAACAATACATATCCCATAATCAAATTGCAATATCACAAAATCATAACGATCAATACTGCAATAACATCATCCTCCAAATAGTTTTAGAATTTAAAAATCAATAAACCTAAAAAATAACATAAGAAGATGGAAACAAAAATATCTATGTTTAGTCACAATCATCGCTATTGAAAACACTAGTTATTCTTCCAACTAAATCAAAAGAAGACTTACTAGGTATTGTAGATCTTTCTCAGGGCATCTACCGAAAACTCCTTCTTGTTATTGAAAAAAAACCATTGATTATGGGATCGTTCAATTCCTCTAAATCTTCAGAAATATCAGTTAACTCACTAAGTTCCTTTTTAGATCACGCAAGGTATTCTTGGTTAGAGACAACCTTTGTTCATAGTGAGTTATTTCTTCCACAGAGGAAATGATTCGACATTTTAAATCATTTCTCTTGCTGATGAAGTCTTTCACCATTTCTCTAAAATGATCATCAGCACGACAACCAGAAATGAGACAGTTAGAGAAAGAACTTTTTCTTTGATTATATACTTTTTATTTATCATCCTTGAGGAAGTAATTCTTTTGCACAGATATACGTTGACTGTTTCTACTGCATTACTTTTGGAAGAGCCTCTAGTTACAGGAGCCATGAAAACGTATGAGAAGAAGAAGAAGAAGATAAGAAGATTTAAAAGTGTCAAACCCTGATACTTGACACAGTTTTCCACAGTTTAAGGACCCATAATCAATATCGTTAGCAGAATATTTTCTTAACAAACAAAGATACATACTTGAGCCACAAGATGCAAAGCCTCAATCCTCTCAAGATAAGAATGAGGATGCAGGCGTCTCCGTCCTAAACCAGAGACAAAGTGAGCCAGATGCTCCCCTTGCTTGTCAAGGCTTGTTGCATAAACAAGTTTCCTCCTCCTTATAATTCTGGAAGCATTGGTTTTGCACGACCTTTGATTATCCAAATTCAACTTTTGCATGTTCTCTTGTAGTTTAAAAATTCTTTTGTTCCTCTGCTTGAACCTCCAACACGTGTTTTGAACATGATTTGCATTTCCACAAAACAAACAAACCGGCGATCCTTTGTCTTTTTGAAATGCCTTCTGTTTATCACAATTGCCAGCCTTTGTTTTCCCATGACACTTAGGAACATAGTTGACGGTACCTGCAGTCTTGCTCTTAAATCCTAGACCATTAGTGTTTCCAAAGGATTTCTGACCAAATAACATTGCTGAGATTTTATCAGAACTTCCAAATAATCGTTGAAGATCATCTTTGAGAGTATTAATCTCTTTTTCCTTTAGAAAAATGGTCCTGGTGAGTTGATCATTAAGACAATCTATCTCAAGATCTTTCACTTGGATTAAAGATTCCAGTTTTTTCAATAAAGCTTTTAATTGAAGATTTTGTTGAAGTACCTCTTTGTTCAAGAAATCGAAAATCTCTGTGTCAAACTCAATTTCTGAATCAGATTTTGAGTGTATGGAGGTTTCTGCTGCGAGGGATGTTGATTCACATCCAACAGACGTATTCAAGACGTCGACACAAAGAGATTTATCTTCCATAGAATCTTTAGAAACACTAGCTGACAGGGGATGTTTATCACGTCTAACGCTCCTCTTTATACAATCCTTGATCCTTTCTGTTAACAACGGTTTATTGAACCGATAACCAGATGAACATCACTCATCATCCCAAGATAAGTTAGAGGATTTACTTGTCTCGGAAACAGCATTGCATGCAAAGGTTTGGATAAAATTTGGATCAGGAATTGTCACCTGTCCACAGGAGGTATTCATGGAAGGAGTGTTGAGGTTGTTCCCTCCATTGATAGCATGTTTCTTAGAAACGTATCTCTTGTCTTCAAATACAGTTTCTAAGATATCCCAGGATTCTTTAGACTTAGTTCAAGTAGCCACATAGTACTGAAGATCTGGGGTAACGGCCTGTCTGATAGCATTTAATCCAAAAGAGTTTTGCATTGCAGCAAGAGATTCTTCAGGACTATAACTACCAACATCCTTTGGTATAGATACATCGTCTTTTATATTAACCAGAGGATTATAGCCATTAACAATACATACCCTGGTTTGAAAATCACAAGCTTTAAGATAAGCATACATTGCAACTTTTCATGCTGAGTAGTTTGAGCCATCAAAGACTGGTGG
The DNA here is from genome assembly GCF_003573695.1 of Papaver somniferum. Classification (NCBI taxonomy): domain Eukaryota; kingdom Viridiplantae; phylum Streptophyta; class Magnoliopsida; order Ranunculales; family Papaveraceae; genus Papaver; species Papaver somniferum. Next base: position 39,074,743 of record NC_039366.1, read on the forward strand.
TACGTTAATAGAGATAACACCTCTGTCCATAGAGTCAGATCGCTACAAATACAGATTCTGATGAGGTCTTTAACGTGTTTGCTTGCTCTGATACCAATTGAAAAAGCGGGGGTCTAACAACACCACCCAATATTTCGCCTAGCAATCTGTATGGACAAACTCCAGTGTACTTTTTATGAGAATCAAGTAGACAGTCAGACTCAATCAATAAAAAGATATATCAAAGAGTTTATATCTCAATCTCTCGAATTTGATCTTTACTCAAGCAAATAGAAATATGCGAGTCTTTATCAAAGAGAGATAACTTGGACGGTACCAAAGACCAATGTCCAAGGATCAATCAATATCAATCAACAACCAAAGGTTGGATTTCCAATTGATGATCACGAACGCACAACCTGCATTATTTCAATTATATAACAAATATAATGCAGAAAAGAAATAACACAGACACCAGAAGTTTTGTTAACGAGGAAACCGCAAATGCAGAAAAACCCCGGGACCTAGTCAAGATTGAATACACACTGTATTAAGTCGCTACAGACACTAGCCTACTCCAAGCTAACTTCGGACTTGACCATAGTTGAACCCCAATTAGTCTCCCACCGATCCAAGGTACAGTTGTAATCCTACGCCTCTGATCCCAGTAGGATATTGCGCACTTGATTCCCTTAGCTGATCTCACCCACAACCAAGAGTTGCTGCAACCCAAAATCGCAGACTTGATAATAAAAAAATATGTCTCACACGAAAAAGTCTTTAAAAGGATAAATATGTCTCCCACAAATAAACCCTAGGTTTTGTTCCGTCTTAAGATATGAAATCAAGGTGAACAGGAACCAATTGATAATCCGGTATTATATTCCCGAAGAACAGCCTAGATTAATCAATCACCTCTCTACAATCCTTCCTGACTACATAGGCGGTTTGTCGAGGAATCACAAACAGTGAGACGAAGATGTTTGTGACTTCTTTATCTTGCCTATCGGAGAACTCTCACGATCTCAAGACAATCAATCGATTGTACTCGTACGATAAAAGATGCAAGATCAGATCACACAATTACGATAAAAGTAGTGTCGGTCTGGCTTCACAATCCCAATGAAGTCTTTAAGTCGTTAACCTGGTTTTAGAGACGAAAACCAAAGGTTAATGGAGAATCGACTCTAGAGAGCGCACTAGTATCTCACAGACGTGTGGGGATTAGTTTTGCACAATGCTAGATGTCTCCTTTATATAGCCTTCAAATCAGGGTTTTACCTTAGTTACAAAGCAATCCATATTCACCGTTTGATGAAAACCTGATTTAGATTCAAGCTAATATTTCTCAACCGTTAGATCGAAAACTTAGCTTGTCACACACACTTGGGTAGACGTTTACTGGGTTTGCGAAAACCATGCCCAAACGTGTACGTGTATGTTGGTTCAACATAGTAACCCAAAAGGTTAACCATATGAGCATTTCATATTAACCTTGTTCTTCTTCACCATAACTAGTTCAATTGACTCAAATGAACTAGTTAAAGAGTTGTTCAATTGCTATGAGATCTTATGTAACTACATAAGACACAATTGAAACAAAGATGATTCGATTCGATTGGATCGGCTCATGAACTTTATAGCCACGGTTTGCATAAAGCATTCCTTAGTAATTTAAGTTTCATGTTCAGAGCACATCTTTAGATCATAACCACTTAATCTCACAAACAAGTTCGCGGACTTAAGACAACCGGTGGAGTTTTCCAAACTCAGCAGAAAATCTCGGCAAAGAGACTTTCGCCAGTTCGCGGACTAGGTTCGTGGACTGAGTTTGCGGAATAACACGCAAACGAGTTTTTGGAAAATACCAGCAAAAATTCTCGGTACGAGAACTTCCGTCAGTTCACGGACTGGGTTCGCGGACTTGGCAAAGCCAATTCCTCCGGTTTCTCTCAATCAACAAAGTTCGAAAACTTCGGATTAAGGAATATATAGTTATGTAATCTAAACTCTCATTCCAATCATTGAGATATTCTCAGCAGGCGTTATATAGCTGTTATTCACAGACCGTTTCGCGTTAGAGCAATTCTCAAAGTAATTGAAACTTTTCATGACTTTCGTCACTAGGTGAAGATAAACTTGATCAAAGCGAAACGATTTACCAACACATGATTTCGAGATATAGATAGGCGAGATATACTCGGCTCGAAATATCAAATGTGTATGATCCAGTCTATATAGCATACCGCTTTTGTCTCATAAGAAGTAGGAGATAAAAGAGATAGACTTTTGAGTGATAGATAAGTTCAAGTCTCCACATACCATTTTGTTGATGAAGTTCCACAGTTACTTGAGTAGATATTCGTTGTTGTATGATGAATCGCCATGAAGTCCTTGAGCTCAACTGCACTTTTCTATCCTAGTCCGAGACTTAGCTATGTTGGCTAGAAATCAAGACTCATAGTTTTGACCACTAACATTGACAAACATGCTTGAGATAGCAACGCATGCGAGATCGACTGAGCAATGCTCTAACATGTGTAAGTCTGTCTCGTCAGTGTGGAAGGTTTATCTAAGTACAAGATAGTAGAACCCTTGTTTTTAGAATTAGACGAGATAGAACTCTTATTTTGGGTGTCGCGTTTATCAGAGATAGTACTCTTATCCATAGAGTCAAATCGCTACAAACACAGACTTGTGAGGTCTTAACGTGTTTTCCTGCTCTGATACCAATTGAAAAAGCGGGGGTCTAACAACACCACCCAATATTTTGCTTAGCAATCTGTATGGACTAACTCGAATATACTTTCAAGAGAATCAACAAGACTCAATCAATTAAAATTATATCAACGAGTTAATATCTCTTTCTTGTTTTGATTTACTCAAGCTAATAGAAATCAGCGAGTCCTAATCAAACACAAGGAATAACTTGGACGGTACCAAAGACCAATGTTCAAGGATCAATCAACGTCAATCAACAACCAAGGGTCGGATTTCCAATTGGTTGATTCAAATGCACAACCTGTATTATTTCAATTATATAAACAAATATAATGCGAAAATAGAAATAACACAGACACCAGAATTTTGTTAACGAGGAAACCGCAAATGCAGAAAACCCCGGAACCTAGTCCAGATTGAATACACACTGTATTAAGCCGCTACAGACACTAGCCTTCTCCAAGCTAACTTCGGACTGGACTATAGTTGAACCTCAATCAGTCTCCCACAAATCCAAGGTACAGTTGTACTCTCTACGCCTTTGATCCCAGTAGGATACTGCGCACTTGATTCCCTCAGCTGATCTCACCCACAACTAAGAGTTGCTACGACCCAAAATCACGGGCTGTAATAATAAACAAATATGTCTCACATAGACAAGTCTATGAAAGGATCAATCTGTCTCCCACATAAAAACCCTAAAAGTTTTTGTTCCGTCTTTTGATAATAATCAAGGTGAACAGGAACCAATTGATAATCCGGTCTTATATTCCCGAAGAACAGCCTAGATTAATCAATCACCTCACAACAATCTTAATCGTATGGTAGCGAAACAAGATGTCGTGGAATCACAAACAATGAGACGAAGGTGTTTGTGATTACTTTTTATATCTTGCCTATCGGAGAACTCTCACGATCTCAAGCCAATCAATATGATTGTACTGTTACGATAGAAGATGCAAGATCAGATCGCACAACTACGATAAAAGTAGTATCGATCTAGCTTCACTATCCCAATGAAGTCTTTAAGTCGTTAACCTGGTTTTATAAGAAGAAAACCTAAGGTTAAAGGAGAAACGACTCTAGTACGCAAACTAGTATCACACGTAAGGTGTGGGGATTAGTTTTGCACCACACTAGATGTCTCCTTTATATAGCCTTTCAAATCAGGGTTTTGCCTTAGTTACAAAGCAATCAATATTCACCGTTAGATGAAAACCTGATTTAGATTCAAGCTAATATTTCTCAACCGTTAGATCGAAAACTTAGCTTGTCATACACAAATGATTGTACGCTTCTAGGTTTGTTAACCGCACCCAAACATGTACATTGTAGGTTCAACAATAGTCTACCCAAAGAGGTTAACCATATGAGCGTTTCATACCAACCATGTTAAGAGAGTTGTTAAATTGCAAGGAAATCTTATGTAACTACACAAGACACAATTGAAGCAAAGATGATTTGACTCACTCAAATCGGTTCATGAACTTTAATAGCCACGGTTTGCAAAAGCATTCCTTAGTCTTTTAAGATTAAGTTCAGAAATCATCTTTAGATATATAACCTTCTCAAGTTCGCAGACTAGGTTCGCGGACTTAAGACACCGGATAGAGTTTATAAACTCCAACAGAAATTCTCGGGTTCGAGAACTACGCCGGTTCGCGGACTGGGTTCGAGGACTTGGCTCACGCAAGTAGTTTGTCAACTCCAGCAGAAATTCTCGGGTTTGAGAACTTCGGCAGTTCGCGGACTGAGTTCGCGGACTTGGCACTTGCCATACTTCCGGTTCTCTTGATCAACAAAGTTTGAAAACTTCGGTTCAAGGAATCCATTGGTTATGTAATCTAAACTCTCATTCCAATCATTGAAACATTCTTAGAGGACGTTATACAGTTGTTACACTATTTCTCGTCAAAGCAATTTTCAAAGTGATTGAAACATTCATGACTTTCGTCACTAGGTAAAGATAAACTTGGTCGAAGAGAAAAGCTTACCAACACATATTTCGAGATATAGATAGGCGAGGTATACTCGGCTCGAAATACCAAATGTGTATGATCTAGTCTATATATATAGCATACGAATTTTGTCTCAAAGAGTAGGAGATAGAATAGATAGACTTTTGAGTGACAGATAAGTTCAAGTCTCCACATACCTTTTTGTCGAGAAGTTCCACCGGTTCCTTGCGTAGATCTTCTACTTGTATGATGAATCTCCATGAAGTCCTTGAGCTCAACTGCACTTACTATCCTAGTTCGAGACTTAGCTATAAGAGACTAGAAATCAAGACTTATAGTTTTGATCACTAACATTGACAAACATGCTTGAGATAGCAACGCATGCGAGTTTGACCAAGCAGTGCTCTAACAAGATCATTTGTCGAAACTCAACATATCTCTTTATTAAAATATTAATTGAGTAGATACCAAACGACTTTGTTCTTTTACTGTTTGGAAGCCGATCAAAAGGAGTTGAGTTCTTAAGACTTTACATAGGTAAAGCAACTCAAGATTGATTTTCTGTCTTGGGATTCACGTGCATGACCGGTAGGCCGTAGACACAAGGATACTGAAGAAAATAAGTAACTAGGGGTAGTTTACTTGGTCTCAACTATACGAAGTTGGTATTGTACTTTGTGTAGCGACTTAATTTTGAGAGTATTCAAAACTGGACTAGGTCCCGATGTTTTTCTGCATTTGTTGTTTCCTCGTTAATAAAAATCTTGTTGTGTAATTTACTTTACATCCGCATTGTAATTGTCTTATTATAATAAAGTAAATTACACTTGTACATCAATTCTAATTATTTGACTTTTATCCTATAGTCAGTCGATCTTGTACCATAACTATTGTCAACTGAATATCAAGTTGTCGTATTGTCTCGACTTTTTCCATAGACGATCATACTTGTATTGGACTTATAGGTTGAAATAAAAAGATTGTAGTGTATTTGGGTACCATCGTCTTTTCAATACTATAATAATATGACATGTATCGGTAGATATAATGGTAGATAAAATGAGCAAATATGATAGTCAGTCTTCACTTACCTTTGTTGACGAAGTTTTCTATGATGTCGTTGTTCTTCAGTATACAATGTTCAAGGTCGGTTGGTGAGTTTTGATACTCAACTAATATGCTCCATTCCAAGTCTAGGACCAACTCTAGTATACCATAAGTCAAGTTATAGTTTTGATCAGCTAAATATGACAACAAGATTGATATACAAAAACCTGTGAGTTTAACCGAGAAATGCTTTAATACATAATTTCAAAATGGCTTATAGAAGTAAAACCTTTTTTCTTCTGACTTCTGGGATCAACTTGTACTTCTTGTATCCAAACATGCCATAAGTATAAGGATCATCATCCTCCCGGTGGTATTTTCATGATAAATTTTACCATACATATTTTGTAGCACATATCAATAGAACTAGGCCTGATTTTCTTGACTGTACTAGTAATAAATCCCGAGCCAATGCAATTAATGGGTCAGATTAATAGATACCTAAACCTTGTTCCTTCTAAAGTTGTCCAACAAGAAATTACCCAAAAGAAAGGAACTTTAGTTAGGAATAGTTGGTCTGACATAAACACGTACATATTGGATAATCTTTATTGATGCATCTTGTAGAAAAGAAGATTCTTCTATGGGTTATTCCTTTTTACTATTCTCAGTGGATCACGAGACTTTCATTCATATGTCAGCGGGTTCAGAGTGGGGTACTTCAGATTTTCATGCAGAAACAAAAGCCTTGGTAAATCTAACCACTTGGTTAAAGGAGAACATTTTGTCAAGTGTTTCCATAGTTACCGACTGCAAATCTTTGGCAGACAATATCAATAAGGTAAGTACATAAGCCCCTTAGACAACAAAAAACACTTTACAAGAAGTCAAGACAATCTTGTGAGAATTACCCCAAGCTCCGGTGAAGTACATAAATAGAAAACTTAACTCTACAGCGGACTACATTGCAAAGGAAGCAAGGATAAAATGTCTTCAACATATGTCTACACATTTGTAGCAAAAAATTCAAAAATCTAGCATTTATTCCAATGTATTTGATAAAAATGAAATGGTAAACTTATTGTACTATATTTGTTAGTTAATATAATTTGATATTTCCATCAAAAAAAAGAAAACCATTGAAATAGGTTTCTAATCTTGTTTGTGGTCTGACAGGACTCTAGTCTCTTTGAGCAAGTCCAATGGGAAGCTCAACTTAGCAAATTTATCTTTTTCTTTGCTCACAGTGGAACATACAAACACGTAAACTAGATGTACAAACCCTCAAATAAAAATATTTATCCATCAAGTCTCAGATTGAGCAGAATGTCTCGACTTGAGATTAGCGGATCAAATTATGACAGTGATCTCAATTTAATTTGGGTGACATATTATTAAAACAAAAAACAGTTAGTTATATCAGTTGAATTAGCTTTTAAATATAATACATATATATATATTTGAAAGTGTGGATTTGATAAAAAAGTGTGGATTTGATAAAACTAATTTGCATAAAATCATAAATAAATAAATATTAAAAAAATGGGACTCACAGTCAAATTTGCCCATTCATTTCCCTATTTACCATGGTAACAAATTAAGTTTGCCTGGCTAAATTGGGGCTTATGCCACTTAATTGGGGCCTATAGCTAGATGACAAAATAGGGTCATTAAAAAATATTTCATAGAAACCCCTTATCCACTATTTATGTTAATACCTAATATACCCTTGTTAAAATTAGTGCTAATCCGGATTATTAAATAATACTTGATCAAGCTAATCCTGAAATTAAATTTCATTAATGCATAATCAACAGTTGTCAAAAATTTTAATTTTTTTCGAAAGACTCGATCCAGAATCGGTTTATGTTAGTTAATTTGTAAACCGATTTTTGGTTGAGTATTTTCAAGTAAACCCAGAATCGGAGTTTTAACAATACCTAAATAAACTGATTTACAAAATCGATGTTTATATATATGTATATAATCCGATTATTCCTTACTTTCATGAACAAAATATTCATTACATAGTTTAGGAAATTATCGCAATACATATAGGATTCAATATGGGAATTCTAGAATTTGACACATCAAATGCTCGTCAATGAACCTCCGAGCACGTCGATACAACGTCGTGTATTCTTTGTGGTGAATGAACTTTCTTTCCCCATTACGAATTCTCCATAGCCCGTTGAAACGTTCCAGCTGAAATTCAATGAATTCTTATATGTTAGTATGTGAACTAGTGTAGTTGGCATAGTTATAAAAATGATCGCATTACTCACTTTTTCCCTAAGAGGAGCTCATGGATGATAGTGGTACACCATATTTCTAACTATTACGTACTCTCGCATTTCCCCTTTAATGTATTGGAATCGAAATGTCAAGTCTCTCCATTTGCGGTTGTTAGAATTCGCGGTACGCCCGTAAAAGAACTCTTTAACTCTCTTCCAAAACATTGAATAGATTTCATTCGGACGTTCACGGAACGTATTAGCAAAGGATTTAACGAGACACAAATCTTCAAACGCTTCCCATTCCATTTTCTAGGCTAAGCGTGTGATATGAGAGTGGTTGAAAGAGATTGTCCTTATATAGATAAGGACTCAACGGCTATTTTTTTCAAATTCAAATCAAACAATCGAATTTTAGGTATGTCCACATAAACCGATTGTGTCCTTACAAAATCATATAAGTGTTGTGCCTCTCAACAATCGGGATTTTTTAATGCACATGTAAACCGATTGTCAAAGTTACAAAACTTTTCTTCATAAAAATCAGATTACATATTTATACATGTAAACCGATTCTAAAAGTTACCGAACTTTTCTTCTTAGCAATCGGATTACATTTATGTACATAGAAACCGATTCTTGGCTTCAAAAGTTACAGGAGTTTTGTTCATGACAATCGGATTTTATAAAGGTACATATAAACCGATTCTGAAACTGGACCTCTGGGAAATTGTCAGAATCGGTTTACATACAGTTACATGTAAACCGATTCTGACTGAAAAAATGCCAGAATCCTATAATTATCGCGTCTTGGAAAAACACAAACAATTTTTTAAAGAAACCAGATTAAGTCATTCATAAACTAGGAGTATAACCAAACATAATTCGACAATAAGTTTAAGACGAGACATAATTTTTGACACCATAATTATCCATAGCTAAAGACATAAACATGAATGTGGTCGTTCATTCATCAACGTCCCCACCACGACCACGTCCACCGCGTCCTCATTTAGGAGGTTTGGCACTGCTCGATGCAGCTTCAGACATCCTTTTTGGGGGTGATCTCTTCCTTTTTTTTCTTTGGCTCCTCCTCCTCCTCCCCCTCCTCCTCCTCCTCCTCATCATCATCATCCTCTTCCTGCTCCCCAAACTTTGCACCAGCTTCTACATCTTCGAGACCGTTCAATTCATCAATTAGCTTTTCATTGGCCTTCACATTTTTCCCTTCCCTGATCTGTAGCTTTGCCTGGGTTATCAAGTGTCCGACTTGTCTTCTCTGTTTCAATTTCAAATAACAAACATTCAATATATAATGCTAAAACCATTAACAAAATCGTAATTGAGTAACAATACGCACCAAGTAATCGAGAGCCGTATCTTTGTCCTCTATCTTGGGCCTCTCATCTACTCGTACACTCGAGTATGCATAACTTTGAGGTACCACGGTATGTAACCCGAAAGTGTCTCGTCATATGCTCGAGATGGATCATCCAAATGATATCTGTGAAACGCTCTGTCGTCCCAATAATCACATGATGGTAAAGGCTTGTGAACAATGACAATATCATTATCATATGATTTGGTTTTTGTCCAATTGATGTTGAACATCTTGTGCGCCTTTGGGATTTTTTGTACGTAAACGCATTGTCTTGCAACTCTCGTCGGGTTGTACATTACATATCCTCTTGGGTGAAACAAAGGCCCACAAAATTCACTTTTCTCTCTGCATCCAACCTTCTTTCCTTTTCCTTTAGCCACATCCTGCTTGTACGGATCAAAGACAACATCCTTCGTCGTCAAGTTGTCTAACTGGCGTCTCAAATTCAGAAAATCCCTTTTTTGTTTCTTCGGCTTACTTCTGTATTTGTAATTGTCTCCATAATTCTCTCTGTCCCATTCCTTGTTCTCAAAAGACCTTTTAGAAAATATTGGGAAGTGCAAATATATTCACGCCTGCAGAAAAGCCATATTCCCTCCGAGTTGGTTCCTGGCTGCCCTAGAATCCTTTCTCAACTCCTTCAACGAGTGTGCAAGCATGGCAGTACCACAAGAGTATTCGTGCATCTTGTCAAATGGTTGCAACAACTGGATAAAGTTGGCGCTCACACGCGCACCAGAAATGTCGGGGAAGATAACAGCTCCCAGGACATAGAAGACATACGCATTGGCCGTGGCGATGATACGTTGTGGCGTCACCTCTTTTCCCTCAGCACGAAGCTTCTTTATTACCATTAAGTTGTCCCTCAGCTTCGAGAGATGGAATATCCCCTGCTTTGACTTGCATACTTACATCTCCTTCTTGGTCTTCTCCTCATCCCATTGGAACACTTCCTTGTCCCCACGCATAAATCTTGTCCCACGCAAGATCTTTCAAGTACCCTTTGTGCTTCACGGCTTTACCTTCTATGCTTAGCCCGGTAATGAACTTCGCATCATTTGGAGTTATCGTCATTTCTCCAAACGGAAGATGTAAAGTATCCATTTCTCCATAGTATCTCTCGGCAAAGACGGAACAAAGAGATCTGTCGTAACCAAGGTGGTCCAAATTGTCGACCGCTGGTACCAACCCTGTAGAATTGACTAGCTCGACTACTTCCGGAAGTTCTCCTTCGGTGGATTCTGGTGCTATAAGTGGCCATTGCCTCATCATACTCACTGACGTTCCTAGCTTCATAAGACGAACGACATCCTTGTGATCCTATAAAACAAAACAACCACAATGGACAATCAAAACACTACACAGATAATAATGTTTACATCACATAGCATAAGGTTTAGGTACTTATTATGGTATTGTAAACGACGGAGGCCCAACTGCTTTTGCAACCCCATAATACATTTCCTCCATCACCGGGTATCCCTAAAGGTGGATCATCAGGGCCACGAGCAAACATCTTCAGCGGGTCAGGCATGTGGTCACCTTTGTTCTTCTTTGCTCCCGTAGGATCAGAATCTCGCAGCAATAATGTCTCAGCGAAATTATCAACAACACAACACAACAGCGTCGCAGAACAATTTCAGAAATGACATAATAAACGACGTCAGCTAAAATCATGAGAAAAATGTGATGGTCCTGCCAAAATTAGAGAGTTTGCGAGATTAACATTTGTAAGGTTGCGAGAATGTCACAAGCCATATCCGAAAATAAATGATAGATTAGCTGTCATCCACTATGTACTTCCCTATAAATAGTCGTTCAGTTGTAAAGGAAAAGAGAGATCTTTTTCTAGGTGAGAAGCAAGTAAATAGGAGAGAGAAAATCTAGAGTAGTGGTGATTCTTGATTCCTTTATCTTTTCTTGTAAGATTATTCAAAGATTCATCAATAAAATTAAGATTGTTAATCTAAAATGAGTTGAATGTTAATGAAATCATATGAGGGGTGTAGTGTAGGATTTCCTGCAACTACATAATGGCGCTAGAAACAGGAAAGCTGAAGATCGAAAGTTGAAGATTGTTGTTGAGATTGTTCAAATCAAGAAAGTGATTAAACAAATCAGTGAACCAGTTAGAAGAAAAATGATTAGAGTCAATAAAGATGACAAAAGATTGGAGTGTAATATGATAACAAAAACAATGGTTAATGAATTCCATGAAAACATCAAAGGAAGAATACATAAACGAAATTTTGAAGGAAGGAAGGTTATGGCGGTAGAAAAGACATCACCCTTAAAAGATTGGGAAAAGCAAAAAATCACATTCATGGCGGCAGAAATACCAAAAGAAAATTTGAACCACACATCTCCATTGGTTATGACAGTGCCTATTACGCGAAAAGAGAAGGGGACAACAACAAAATCCACGGAAGAATGGATATTGAACAGAACTTTAGTCGATACAGGAAGTTCAGTGGATATAATATTTTATCATGCGTTCAGGGGAATGGGATTTAAAGATGAAGAAATGTCCAATTCAACATATCTTGTTCATGGCTTTGGAAAATCCACAACAAAACCTAAAGGAGAAATAGTGGTACGAATTCCACTATGAGAGATCGAAACACACGTGACACTATGCGTGGTGGATATGGAATCGCCATATAATATGTTGCTAGGAAGACCATGGATACATGCGATAAAAGATATAGTATCAACGTTGCATCAATGTATTAAATTCCCCACACCAAATTGAATAGGTGAAATCAGAGGAGATGTTGACAATGCAAAATTATGTCATCAAATTGAAGTAAAGCATTATGAAGGACAAGCAAAAAAGAAACAATTTCGCAGAAAGTTGGCAAAGGAGGCAAAGAAAGAATAAGAATTTAGAGTATACACGATAAGGGAAAAAGAAGGCAGGGGAATATATACCCAGCGAAATTTCGGAAGAAGGAGAAGGACCCGCGAAAACAATAAAAGAACCAACACCAATGGGAGAACCCAAGTCCAGTTACACTGTCGCAGAACCAACAAAATAAGTAAACGTTGGGACTATAGAAGAACCTCTATATTGAGAATTGGAACCAATATGGATGTAGAAGAAGAAGAAAGAACTGTTTACCTTTTGCGAGAATATAAAGACATTTTCGCAAGGAGCATGGATGAGATACCGGGAATAGATCCATCAATTGCATGTCGCAAGTTGGAGATTAACAAGAATGTGAGACCATTTAAACAAAGAATAAGAAAAATCGCAACATCTTACCATTCCCAAATAGAAGAAGAACTACAGAAAATGCTTGATGTAGGAATCATAAGAGAAGCTAAATACCCAGAGTGGATAGCGAATATGGTCATTGTCCCAAAGAAAAACAAAGGAATAAGGATTTGCATAGATTTCACTGATTTAAACAAAGCTTGCCCTAAAGATAGTTTTCCGTTACCAGATATTCCTCCCGCAGAGGGAAATGATAGGGTATCGTCTTTAGATGGGTACAAAGAATATAACCAGATCCCTCTCGCTGAAGAAGATCAAGAGCATACTGCTTTCTTCTCCCCTAGAGGTTTATATTGTTACACGAAAATGGCATTTGGTTTGCGAAATGCGGGAGCGACATACCAAAGAATGGTAGAGAAGGTGTTCGCGAAATGGATACACAAAACATTAGAAGTATACGTGTACGACATGTTAGTAAAGAGTAAAGAAGACAAAGACCATGTACAGGACCTGAGGGAGATTTTTGAACAAATGTGGCAGTATAACATTAAACTGAATCCTGAGAAGTGTACTATTGGAGTTGCATCGGGAAACTTTTTAGGCTACATTGTATCAAAAGAAGGAATACAGGTTGATCCAGAAAAAGTGCAAGCAGTTCGTGACATGCCAACACCAGCAACAATAAAAAAGATGTACAGAAGTTGAATGGACTTTTAGCTTCGGGGGATTCATTTCGCGATCATCAGACAAATGCAAATATTTTTTCGATATACTCAAGAAGGGTGCGAAATTCAAATGGACTGATGAATGCGAAAAAGCTTTTCAAGGGATCAAAGAACATCTTATGAATACAACTATTTTACAAAAAGCAGAATCAGGAGAAGAATTATTGATCTATCTTGCGACGACGTCATGCATTAAGTGTCGTGTTATTGCGAATAGACGCAGGAGTGGAGAAACCCATCTATTACATTAGCAAAACTTTTAATACTGCCGAGAAGAATTACTCAAAGATTGAGAAGCTAATCTTAGCATTAGTTTATGCATCATTTAAGCTCCGCATATATTTTCAAGCGCACAAGATAAAGGTATTAACAAAAGTACCAATTGAATCAGTGATGAAGAATTCAAAAGATCAGGAAGAGTGGAGAGATGGAATGCACAAGTAGGCCACTTTGATATTAAATATGAAATTTTGTCTTCACCAAAATCACAAGTTGTTGCAGATTTCTTGGCAGAATTTCCTTTAGAAGAAGATGAAGCGGTAGAAGAAATGATGGATATAGAAGAACACGGAGATCCAAAAGACTTATTAACAGAACCAAATAGATGGGAGATATTGGTAGATGGATCATCAAATGGAGAAGGCAATGGAGTTGGAATTGTTTTAATTTCGCCAGAAGGAGTGAAGATGGCTTTTTCATTCAGATTGGAATTCGCATCCACTAATAACGAAACGGAATATGAAGCTGTGATACATGCCTTAAAATTCGCAATAGAAATGAAACTAGAAAATGCCAGGATCACTAGTGATTCGCAGCTAGTTATTCGCCAAATAAAGGGAGAGTACTACAAATGAACCATCCTTGAAGAAATACAAGAAGCTCGTTGAAGAATTGTCAGCGAAAATCCCAAAAATAAAATGGAGGCACATTTCAAGGAAGGATAACAGACTCGCAGACGCTTTTGCTTTCATCTCAAGCATGATGACAGATCCAACTGCGAGATGCATAAAAATACAAACACTTCTGTCACCATCAATCAATAAAGAAGAAGAAGAAGTGAAGTGATGATAATAGACGGTGAAGAAGAAGAACAAACGAACAATATCGCAGATTGGAGAACGAACTTCATGCATATTTGGCGAAAGGAGAAACACCAAGAAATAGATTGGAAGCACACAAGTTAAAAACCGCGCAACGAATTATGAATTAAGAGATGGGTGCTATACCGAAAATCCTTTAATGGACCATCACTCAGATGTTTGACACGAGAGGAAGGAGAAAAAGTGCTAAAAATGTTACATAGTGGGGATGCTGGCAATCATAGCGGGGGAAGATCTTTGGCACATAGAGCAAAAATGCAAGGCTATTACTGGCCATACATGCACGAAGATGCAAAACAAATATCAAGACGTTGCGAAGATTGTCAGCGGCATGGAAAGAAAATACATGCACCTGGAGCACCATTGTCATCTTCAACCAGTGTGTGGCCTTTTGGAAAGTGGGGCTTAGATATTGTGGGGCCATTTTTACCAGGTTCTGGACAAAGAAGATACTTAATAGTCGCAACAGATTATTTCACAAAATGGACAGAAGTGAAGGCAGTACAGCATATTCGCGACAAAGATATCTTTACATTCATATTCGAAAATATCATTTGCAGATTCGGAATTCCTGCGCAGTTGGTATCTGATAATGGGAAACAGTTTGAAGGACAGAACATAGAAATGTTACTTAATGCATTTAAGATAAAATGTGGAAAGTCTACTCCTTTGTATCCACAAGCTAATGGGCAAAAAAAAAAACAAAAAAGAAAAAACAATTGCAATATATTAAAGAATAAATTGGATCACAAGCATGGTGCGAACAAGTCATAATGCAATATGGGCTTATAATACAACTAGAAGAGAGCTACTGGAATGTCACCTTTTTGTTTAACATACGGTTGAAGCGGTGTTACCAACAGAAGTTGTTATTCCGACAACAAAGAGAGAAGCTTGGGAGAAAAATTTAGTGCGGGTTTGATCTTAAACAAACTTGATGAATTAGAAGAAAAAAGAGAAAGAGCTTTACAACATATGGAGAATTATCAGCGAAGATTAGCCCGAGAATATAATAAACGTGTCAAAGTACGCGAATTCCAACCAGGAGATTTAGTTCTGCGAGAGACACCAATATATCAGCGAGAAAATGGTGGAAAATTAGCGAAAAAATGGGATGGACCTTACATCATTAAGGAGATAGTTGGAACAGAGCTTATAATTAATGGATCCAGAAGGTAGAGATGTTGGTCATAGACTTGACAGACCATGGAACAGTTGTACTTAAAAAGATATTATCCGTAAGAAGCTTTGAGAAGTTATGGATTCTGAAAGAATAATTGCGAGATTATTCATATCAAAACAAGATCATGATGTGCGAAACTTTCGCAGAGATAATCATAGACAATGACATAAAAGAAAGGGGCGAACCTTTATGGCGTACACCCTAGTTCGCGAATAAAATTTCGCAAGAGGCAAATGTAAGACCTAAAGTACGTCATATAAGGGGGTACCTGTTGCATGGCTCAGGGAAAGGCTACACCGCCACCGGAACCTGAGTCATGGAGATTTGGGGTCAATAAAGCCCATCCGGGAGAGGCACCTTGGATTCTCAGCTTAAGCATATGACTTAGGTTGGGCGACTAAGGTAATAAGGACTCTCCCAAGGAGTGCAGAATCTGATCAAGGCGCCGAGGTACACGGTTGAGTCAAGAGTGCCAGGGGCGTTTGAAGCGTACCTTGCCATTCTTGACAAGTCTTGGCTTATACTGCACTCGGCCCGAAGAAAACCCCACTTAGGGTGCAGTCTCGTAACCATAAACCCTATAGGTAAAAGGGATAAGAGGCTGCGAAAACAACTGGTTGTTGTTAAGACTGGATGGGAGGAGCTAACCTTGTATGGTAGAAGTACGCCTCCTTGAAGGGGCAACCAGGGGGAGATAAGGGCGGCACCCTCCATTAGGGAGCTGATAAGTGTCTTAAGACGCAAATGTCATGAGGCTTTTTACTCGCAAGGGTATTAAGGCTTGTCATATTTGTGCAACAATCCTGAAGAGGCAATAATACAAAAAAAAGATAAGACGAGATCAATGGGTTTTCGCATGAAAGTGCGAAGACGTCCTGCGATTTCGTCGCAAGACGGCAATGTCATGGGGCTTTATTTTCGCAAGAATATTTAGGCCTGTCATATTGTCGCAACATTCCTGAAGAGGCCATAATACAAAAAAAAGTTAAGGCAAGATCAATGGGTTCTTGCATGAAAGTGCAAGAACGTCCTGCGATTTTGTCGCAATGACAAGAGGTGGCATAATAAGACCTTTAATTAGGAAGGCAAAATAAGACCACATGACAAAACAAAATATTTATAAGTATTCATAACAGATCATTTCTCGCAAGAAAGATAATGAGAGGCAAGTATGGGAATCAATAAACAAGAGGCATTATCTTTCTCACCAGCAAAATACTAAAAGGGAAAATTGATTCCAAAGTTGGTTGAAGAATATTATTCGCAAAAAATAAAGATGAGACAATTCAAGAAGATAGAACTAGATAAGAAGCTCATGCTTCAGTATTAATTCCAGTAGAAGGAGATAATAGACGTTCTTCGCCAATGTTCTCATTATCGCCAACCTCTCCTTCATTTCGATTCTGATCTTCACCTTGATTAGCACCTTGATTATCGCCAGCAATTACTTCTTCAGAAGAGATTTCTTTTTCGTTTTTATCTTGATTAACACAATCGGTTGCTTCCTTAGAAGTAATCTCTTCTATATCTTCCAAAAGACTATCCTTTGCACCCCTTTCATAATCATAATCACTGTCAGCAGGACGAGGAACTTCATCATCATCTACTTCCAAAGGTTCGATTGATGTAGGAGGAAGAGATTTAGACAATAAAATATCATTTACAAGGACTTCAGCCCGGAGATGAACTTGACGAAGAAGTGCTCTCTGATGATTCCTATCTTGAATATCCTTAAAGTAAGCAAGATAATCAAGTCTTCTTTCTGCTCGGTCGCGAGAACCAGTAAGGACAGAGACGAGTAATGCATTTTCTTTGCGAATTTTGGCATATTTAGCCTCCAAAACAGAAATGGAGGAATGAAGATTTTTCTCAGACTCTGCGAAAGTTAGAATACAAAATTTCAGTAAGATGAAAAACTCAAAAAGATATGACAAAGAAAAGATAGTTAAGGGAGTCAAACTATTATGACTACCTTCCTTTTGCGAAATAAGATGTTGAATCAAGTTCAGACAACTATTCTCCCAACGGTCCATCACATCATCAAATTTATCTCCAACTAAATATTTTTCTCTTTAGAAATAAGAAAGGCATTTTTCTTCGCAAGAGAAGAATAAGATTCTTCTAATTTGGAATATTGTTCTTTAAGTTGATTCGCCTTTACACTTAAAGCTATTCTACCTTGAATGAGTGTATCTTTTCAGCGATAGATGACTCTGTTACTTCTTTAAGTTCATTTCTCAAAGAGTGAAGAGATTGCTCTTGGTCATCACATACTTTCTGAAGGATGCCAAGTTGTTGCGAAGATATCGCCATCTTATTTAAACAAATTCGTTTCTCTTGAGATAGAGTTTTATTCTCATCTGATAAAGATTTCATCCCAAGATTAGCTTTAGTTAAAGAATAAGAGAGGCGAGACATTTCATTACTTAATAAATCTTGCCTCCGAACTAATTGGGTATTTTCATTGGTAAGATTATTTATGATCAACAGAGTATGAATAGAGGTTATCTAATTGGTTATATTGATCCATCAAAATCTCTTTATCAACACGGGCTTCTTCAACAGCAGATTCAAATTGATATCTCTCCATTATTCGTTTCTGGTTTAAGGCTTAACATGCGAAAGAGGGATTTCAAGGATAATTAAATATGGGAAGGATAAAATCATTAGAAAGACAAATTGAAGACACAGATAAGGAAATCATACCTCTCAGTTCATCATTCTTCTTCCGAAGGTTGTCACGATCCAGCGAAACATTCTGAAGCTTTTGATTTTCGAGACGAAGAGCATTACACTCTTTTTCCAAAGCTGTTTGCGAAGTAGCTCTGTCAAAACCGAAATACTTACTCAAAATTTCGCAAATACCAGACTTGATAGGATCAATGGGAGACTTCTTGCCATCATCCAGGACTTCAGAAAAAACTTTGAAAGCAATATCTATTCCTTCCACGGTTTCTTTCGAAAAGGGAAGAGGCTCACGTAGAGAACTGGCAATGATAGAAGGTTGAGAAACATTATCAATAGGAGGATAAGAAGTTTCATTCACAGAAGGATCAATAATGGGGGTTTCAATCATTGAAAGGTCAGTTGAAGAAATGAAATCTGAGGCATCTTTTTCGCGAATTAGAGATAATGGTTTAACTTGCGAAGATGTCGCAGGAGATTTAGAAGAGATAAGTAAGTGGAATGGAACAGAGGTTTCAACGGTTTTAAGGTGGCGAGATTTCTTGAGAGGTTTATTGACATCCTTATCACCCTGCAAATTACAATCCAAATAAGAAACAGAAGCAACAATATTATTACTAGAAAAGAATAATGTTTCTTACTACCTTCTGATTCGCAGACTTTCTTTTGTGTACAACAATCTTATGCTGCGGTTTGGAAATATTAGGGTTCTGAACCGTAAATTTGGTGTTGGAGGCGTTTTTGCTGAAATAACAACAGTATGGGAATCACATAAGCAACATCATTAAATAAAGCAGTAAACAAGATCAATTTCAGCAAAACCCATAAGAAAGAAAAAAGAAAACTAACCTCGACAAATCCATGGAAAACACCAGCAGGAAGATTAATTCGTAAAAATTAAGAAAGTTACAAACAGTGAAGATCTTCAGAGGGAACAGTATGGAGATGAAGAAGAAAATAAAAAGAGTAAATAAGAAGAAACAAGAAAAGTTGCAATGGCAGAATTTACGGAAGAATAATAGAGTTGCAGGGATGAGAGAATAAAAAGAGAAGAGAAAGTAAAAAGAAAATGGAAAGAAGAGTAAGAAGAATATATATAGAGGATTTTCCACTCGAAGAAATAAACACCATTAATACGAAAAGACGTGAGCGGTTAAAAAGCAGCGGTTACAGAAGACGTGTCAAGAAATAGATGGAAGAAAGGATACGTGTGATAAATGCAGAATATGAAGAAATGAAAAATTGCGGCATTTCTCACATCGTTCTCTACTTCGCGGAGAAGATATGAGAAGAGGAAAGATGTAGGATCAGAATCTCGCAGCAATAATGTCTCAGCGAAATTATCAACAACACAACACAACACAACAGCGTCGCAGAACAATTTCAGAAATGACATAATAAACGACGTCAGCTAAAATCATGAGAAAAATGTGATGGTCCTGCGAAAATTAGAGAGTTTGCGAGAATGTCGCAAGCCATATCCGAAAATAAAGGACAGATTAGCTGTCATCCATTATGTACTTCCCTATAAATAGTCGTTCAGTTGTAAAGGAAAAGAGAGATCTTTTTCTAGGTGAGAAGAAAGTAAATAGGAGAGAGAAAATCTAGAGCAGTGGTGATTCTTGATTCCTTTATCTTTTCTTGTAAGATTGTTCAAAGATTCATCAATAAAATTAAGATTGTTAATCTAAAATGAGTTGAATGTTAATGAAATCATATGAGGTGTGTAGTGTAGGATTTCCTGCAACTACAGCTCCTTCTTTCTTTTTACCTTTTTCTTGAGCGTCTCCTCCTTGGTCTTGTTGTTGAACCTCTTGTTCTTGCACTTGTTCTTGAACGACTTCTCTTATCTCTTCATCAACTTCCTTCTCACTATCATCCTCACCTTCTTCTTCATCACTTTCATCCTCACCTCCTTCTTCATCACTTTCACTCTCATCACTTTCTTCTTCAACACATATCTTGCCACGACTTTGTTCTTCAACACCTTTCTTTCCACGACTATCTTCATCACTTTCATTGTCATCACTTTCTTCTTCAACACCTTTCTTGCCACGACTTTCTTCTTCTACATTCATCTCCTCCTCACCACCTTCTTGTTCAGTAGGTGTATCTGAATCAGATTCTTCATGTGTTGGTTGCTCCGCTGGAGGTGGTGGGTTATTGATGCTGATCCGTTTGGCTTTACTCCGCGTGGCCCTTCGGTGGGAAGCATTCAAACTTTGACCGCCTTTTCGACGAGGTTTCAAAGGATTAGGAGTAGCAAGGTCATGTCTCTTCTTATTTTTGTTTTCGGCTTGCTTTTGTTGGTTGTCCTTGTTTGGCTTGTAGAATACGGAGTTAAGCGACAAACAACAATGAAATCGAATGCATTTTTTCTAAGTCAAGGTACACAATCGGATTCTGTTAAGTGATAATGTAAACCGATTCTAGAAATCGGTTTACTCGATATACATATAAAGTCCGATTCCAACTACACAATCGGTTTTTGTGAAGACATATGTAATCCGATTCCAACATAATAAAGATCCAGGAATATTGGCTACAACAATCGGGCTATTTATACATTAACGATCCCCGACTCCTTTTCACATGCAGAACAATCGGTTTATAAGTTGAAGAAAATAATCCATTTCTAACAAGCATCGGGTTACTTCGACATTAATGTAACCCGATTCTGTGAAAAATGAAATTTTTTGATTTCAAAATTCTCGATTTCTAACCTAATGCATGTTACTAAAACCTAGTTTAGAGGATTGGGTTGATAGAAAAGTACGTGATTCGACCCATTTCTTTCTCTTGTGCGATACGAGAGGCTTCGGATTGTTCTTGCACTTCCTTCGTTCTATTTCGAATCGCTTCAACAAGTCCGGGAGTGTCCGCACTAGAATGATTCCTGTTAGTAGCATACTTAGTTCTTGGTTTCAACATTTTATAGAAGAAAGAAACGATTAATCATTTTTGAATAGTCGATCATCGACGATTTTCGGTTTCAAAAATATAAAAAAAGAGGGAGTAGAGGAGATGAAGAATCGGTTTTTAAGTTAGAAATGAAAACTGATTTTTGTTAGTTAGGTTTATTTAGGATTGATCGGGGTAATTTAGTAATATTAATATTTTTATGAGGATAATTTTGATAGTTTACATTAATATTAGACACCCTTTATTATTGTGTATTAGGTAGATGAAGTAATCTATAGGGCCCAATTAAGTGACATAGGCCCCAATTTAACCAGAATAAGTGTGCCCTTCTGTGGAAAAATGAGCAAACTAAACCTTGTGGAGTTGCTCTTATACGACCTATCAGAGACGATGTTTGAACCGTTCGCATATCCAGAGAAAGCACAAAGAACAGAGAAAATGGTTAGAAATTCATGTCCAACCGTTGATTAAACAAATAAGAGAAAATCAAACGGTTAAGGATCTTAATCCATGTCAAAAGGTATTAACCAATGAGAAAAACCCTTGGTATATTGCAATATAAATATTGGGTCGACTTTTCGATCCATTTCTCAAAGAAGAGGAAAAGAAAAACCCCTTTTGAGAGCTAATTCCATAGAGAGACTTCAGAAAGAAAACAATCATTGAAAATACTAAAAACATACTGGGGATGAATCCATCTCCAGTAATCGTCTCCAGTAATTACGGGAAGAACGTCATCGATCAGGAATTTGTTATTGAAGAGGCTATGATTCATCAGGAAGAAGAAGATAAAGGGGTAGTTATTAAGGGAAACAAATTTGGAAGTGGTTTCTGGTCAGGTATTGGTGATAATCTTCACAAGACTGCTGGTGCTGGTGTTGATTGTTTTGGAACTAATTTCATGAAATCTACAAATTCTCTGGTTGAAAACAAATGGGATGAGACCAACAGAACATTAAAATATGGAGTTGGGTTTGTGGGTGTCGTTGCTGCCACTTATGTGGTTAATAGTGTTGTTAATCTCATCAGAAAACCTAAACAATAGAATTTGGGGATTAGGGTTTAGGGAAATCAGTCAATCAGGGAGTTAGGGTTTGTTTTGGGGATTAGGGCTACATTTTGTGTATGAAAGAAGAAGAAACTGACATATCAATATTAAAATTAATGAAATACTTTTGTTGAATGTGTATTTGTTAATTTTGAGATTTTTTTTTTTTGGATATAATTTTATTATTTCTGCTGCTTCTCTATATTTATGAAACATGGAAAATTGCTTGCTGAATAGATTGATCTGTGAAATTTGGTTTATTTAACTCTGGTTAGGAGATAATGCAGGGATTATAAGAATCTGGGTTATGTAAAGAGCATTGCAGCATCCATATGTAAGTTTCAATTTCATACTGAATTGCTTAACCATACACCTTCCTTTCTATTAAAGAATGCTTCAGAAATTGTGGAGTATCTGTGTTTCACAATCTTTTTTTGTGTTTGATTGTTATTCGTCAATTAAAAGTAGTTCTGTCTCCATTTCCATGCAGCACATGAATACTTGGTCATACCTGCAACCCGAGTCTTTTTCAAGCATGATGGCAGATGTAGTTACTGATTTGCAAAGGATGCTGTCTGTGGATGGGGCTTCTAGACTAAGGGCATTGGATGTTACAGGTAATGGATGCAGGTTTTAAGGTTTCAAATGTTTAGCATATCCCAGAATAACTGGCTAAGTACTTCGTAATTAGGTGAATTATACATTTTAAGCGATAGCCTTTGTTTTTGTTCTTTACGGGTCTAGTGTGCTAACTAAAGGCCTCTTTTGTTTGATCTGTCACTGGCACTTGGTAATGGGTGCATTTGGACTAGTATTCTTTAGAAGCCACCCCAAGAGGGTACTTAGAAGATATAGAAGATAATGCCAGAATAGGAAGAACTTGTGCTGGTAGTAGAATTCAGTATAAATTTCACGATTTCAGTACCCTAAGAGGAATGGCTAAGAAATGAAAACATAGTTTCCCTTGTTCAAATTGATGTTTTCACCTTCCTACAAGTTTCCCTTGTACCACCATATTTTGCTTCAGTAACACTTTCAAATTTTTAGTTTGCCTGTTTGAAATTGTATGCTTAATTTGCAGACTTGCAGTGTCAATAACATCCTTTAGGTGGTAATAAGTCATACTATGGAATTACAACTGACCACCGATTGTCATGAAAAATCGTAAATTTTTTAGTCTATGTTTTTATGTTCTTGGTCATCTTACTCATGACTTGCTTCATTGTCCCGTTTGAGATTCTCCATTGTCCCGCGACGAGACTAGATTGAATGCACATGCTTGTATGCATCAAGTAACTTTGTCTGATGCATTTGAATTATAGCTTGTACTGATTACTATGCCTTTTAAAGAATTTATTTAAGTGCTCAACTTTTATGCTCCCAAGTTGAGCTGGGGTTCAATTGTTCAGAACATTTTACGACTTCAACGGTTTGTGGATTCATTTTTTTTTTTTAGAACCATAGTAAAGTAAGATAGGAAATGGTTCAACAATTTGGCCTACGAAAGGCATGGTTCAAAAGCAGTTTTGGGCATTTTGGCCTGCAAAAGGCATGCATAGATGGTGGCAAGGCCAAATATTGGCCTACATAGGTCATATCGTGTAGGTCATATACCATGCATTTCCAGTTATTTGTGATTGCTTTTGAGTCATGACGCCAATTGTTCCGTTTTAGTGTTTAATTTGAAATTTTACTTTAAATCATTTGCTTGCTTCATTACGTTAGAGAGTAGCGCATTGATAGCTGACCACCGAATATGTGAGAATTTCGTGATATGATTCCTTGCAGGTAATCCCACCTCTTTGATATATGGTTGTGCAGCCAATGATCTTACCATGGTTCTCACGATAACGGAGTCTCAGGTGCCATATATTGGTCCTGTACTTTAGTTCAAGTTGCGCAATAGGTTGCAGTTGGCATGCTTACATGCATTATAGGTTGCAGTTGACATGTTAAGTTCGACATATATATTGTTGCCTGTATTCGAATTTGCTTTTCTGTTTACTTTTAAGTGCAGGATTTTTTTTACCAGTTTCTGAGGTGTTATCTTTGGGATATTCATTGAGACTAGATCATTTGAATGTTGATTATAAATATTTTAATATAAACCATCCCTTTGCTAGGTAGGATATGAGACTTCAGCATGAATATTGATTTACTTCTTATGCTAATGGACATATATTGTGCATGAATTGTCATCATGATTAAAGTTGTTACCAACAGGTATCTTTATGATGCAGGGAAAATCCAATTTTGAACTATCAACACCGCCTGTACTATTTCCTGTCTTGAGTACAGAAGCAGGTGAAACATTATTGCTAATTGTCAAGCATTCAGAGCTCAGAACAAACAAGGTGATCCGAATATAATGGAAACAGAACTATTTCTTATTTCTGTGGTGCTGTTTGTATGTCCTCTTAGTTGTTTGGGATTGGCCTTTGCTCTGTCTCTAGTTTGCACTGTTAGGTGCTTTTATATTCCTGTATGCTTTTTTCTTTTTTCATCAATACATTAAACTTTCTCCTCAAAAATACAATGGTAATTTAACTGCAGAGTATTGAAAAGAGTCCACTTGTTAAAAATACAGAACATTTGGTTATAACAATTTTGGTAATAGCTGTTCTAGGGATAACATTATTTTCTTGCATGCATATATATGACGGCCAAGGCATGTGAGCTTTCGTTCTGTTCCTTCCCCAGCTGCTGTAGCTGTAGTAGCCTGCTTTGACAGAATATATTGAATAGACGAGAATCCAGAATCTCAAGAGTTGGGTAGCTCCAGTCTTAAACCTACTATGAACTGCAAGTGAAGGGCTGCAGAATGGTCTTATGGAACATGTTCGTGCATCATTAGCTATCACTTCATAATTGTGTTGATGCTGTAACTAAGCAGAAATGAATAGTCTTGATTCTTTATGGTTCATATTAGGCGGTACGTAATGTAACAATGCCTCTGGTTTGAAATAAAACATTCATGTTAGATCTAGCCTTGGGAATCGGTGTTTCAGTAGACCAGAAAACTAGGATTTTACTTTTTCTATGACCAAGTACAAAATATGTACTTGTTCTGTCTTGGACATTTTCACTGATAATCTGGATTATACTATGTCATATTAGTAGTAATCCTATCCTTCTCTGCAGTAGATGTAGACCAGTTGGGAGCTTTTAATATCCCATGTGCTTCCTTTTCTCGTATGTGCTTATGACGATAATGATGCCCCCATGCAAGAAGAAGCTTTCTGAAGAGCTGCGCCCCTTACAAAGCAGCTTGATGTTCAGGTGCAGCTTGCTGTCACTGATAAAAAATTATAATTCTGGTCTCGGATCTATGGAGTTGCAGTTCATCATATGTCTTCACTGGTGTTTTCCAAAGTTGTTGTCATTCAAGAGATGCTTGATTCTTTTCTGTTACAGTGAACCGTATTTTCAATCCTGTTGCATGATTCTCCAGTCACATCCCCTTTGTTATCATCTCAAACATTTAACTAAATTTTCATTCTTCTTTTTTTGGCCGGCAATATATTTTGTGCAGTTGGTAAAACAAGCAGTTTTGTCTCGTGGGCATGGGTTAGCACTTAAGGCAATAGTGGCCGCGGTATGTTTGTCTTTGTTACTGATGTTTATGCTGTAGTTCATTAACTGCCGCAGGCTTGCTTTGTGGCCACTAGCAAACAGGTACCATTTAGTGTCCTGTTTAATTTTGGCACATCATAGCCACATAAGAAGAATAACTTCTTGGCAAGCCTGGATGAAAGGTACAAATACATTTGTAGATGTAGTTAGTTGTGTGGATGCACTGCCGAAACAATCTAAAATGGAACTTGTTTTGTGAATGACATCTGTTTTGAAAGAAACATGGACTGACCAAACGACCTTCAAGTCAGGAAGGCCTCAGCAAGGACAGGGATATGCATTCATTCTGAGCAATTGTAATTAGCCATTATAAGAATTTGTGTCTGTAGGAGGAAGAACTTAAGAATTTGAGCCTTGTGCATATGTTCTGCTTTCCATCTTTGAATTTGAAATTACTGCCGTCACATATAAAAAGCTACAAGAACTTTGGGTTGCCATCTGACGATATAATCATTGACAAGTAAGAGTTAATGCTTTGCTATGCCTGGGGGAATTGGTGAGCACCATTGACAAACATGCCACATGGGAGATTTTGCAGACGATCCAACGGTGTCCTGCTGTTGATCATTCAGCTACTACCCTCATGTGTACTTTGGGAGTTGCAAATTGGATTTTCAAGCAGGTGCTTTCTCTCATCTCTACTTTTATGCTTTTCTTAAATGCTAGGAATTTCTTGTTCTGCGTTCCAGATCTTTAAAATGCTTGTCTTGTTAAAATGTTGAAGACAAAATGCTTCTCTTTTTCTACTACAATTAGAGATGAGGAAAGTCATACTTTTGAGTCGCCCTTTTTTTTTTCCTTCTTCTGATCATCACTTTATCTTGTTCAGCATGGCATTGAATTTGTTGCCGAGCATGTCCTTCCACTACTTTTGCCACTTCTCATTTCACAACAATCGAGTGTTCAGCAGTTGGCCAACTACATGCTTTTTGTGAAAGATATCCCCAGGTGGTTCAAGTAAGACGTTAACTTCATGTCTATTTCCTTTCATGTACGGGTTTCTGTCTCAATATGGCCAACGCATCTGAGCTGGAAAAATATGTCCGCTTTTCTCCACCCTTGAATTTCACAGGCAAGACGACATGTTTCTTCTGCGGCAAATAGCAGAGCAGCACGAAATGAAGATTGGAGTTCTATAACAGAAGGACCTCAATGTCGCTAGTCGTCTGAAACTAGCCTACCTTCGGTTCCGCAGACAGTTAATGCCACTCCACTGCCAATGTGGTGTTTTTTTCATCAAGTCAACAGATTCCTTCATCATGTCCCCCGGTCGTCTTATGAGTGACCTCCTCAATCGACTTCAGGGGCTTCATCCTACTGAGAAACAGAAACCATAACACTGATTCAAACCCGTTTTGCCAATTGCCTCCCCAAGATCGATCTAGCAACTCATTAGGTTTGGGCTTTGCCTGAACTATTGGCCTATGGCTATGAGTCGTATGAGCAACCAGCTTAATGGGAACAATTTTTAAGAACGTTTTTTTGGGACCAGCTTTTTTTTTTTTGGACCATTGTTTTATTTTGGGTAAGACATTAGAAGTAAATCTAGATCACCCCTTATCTAAATATTTATATTAATACCAAAATTATCCTCCTGATTATTTTTGTATAATGATTAGTTAATGTGATTAATCATTGATTAAGGTTAAATTAATAGATGATTGTATTTAAAAGAAATAGAATTATTGAGTGACCAAAGTAATAGAAGAAGAAGAAGATGGAGAAAAAAATAATTTTGAGATGGGTAAATATGGAGAAAAAACATTCTCTCGGTACCGAAATATGCTTGTAACTTAGTGAATGTTGTTATAAATGGCCAAAAATATCATTAAAATCAAAATTGTAACAAAAAATTTCAACCAAGTCAATAAAGTTCGGTTATATTATATGAAGAACATGTAACCGAACTTTTTGCAAATGTAGTTCGGTTAGTAAATCCAAAATCACAGGCAACCGAACCAAAGCTTTAATGGAGTTTTTGTTTCTGCAAATGTAGTTCGGTTTGGAAATTTTTTGCGACGTAACCGAACCCAAAGTTTGGTTGAGACATTTTTTCGCGACGAAATCGAACTTTTTTTTTGCGACGTAATTGAATTTTTTGCGAAGTAAAGTTCGGTTAGGACATTTTTGCGACGAACGTAGTATTCACCTTCCTCTTCTTTTCCTTCGTTTTTCACTGCAGTTGTTCCACCTGTTACTAAGAAGAAACAGAACAATAAGCAAAGCCCAATGGGAATTTACTTCCATACAAATGGAGAATTTCAGATGGCAAATAAACATAGAAGGAACATATCAAGACACATATAACAGAATGATATTCAATCACTGCCTCATTTAAACAGGCCATCCTCATGAAGAGCCCACCCAAGCCATGAGTCTGATATTATTGCAACATGACAAAACAATCAAGTGGAGTATGCGTAGAAATGGATCTCCTAAATAACGTGTGTATATATATATTACCGAAACGGAAGAGCGTCCGCCCTACTAAGTAATATCATAACGGAAGAGCATCCGCCTTACTAAGTAATATCATAACAAAAGACTATCCGCCCAACTTAACTTAGCAAAAATCTATGCGGATAAACACAAACACTCCTTGCGGAAATCCCAAACCTTGCGTACTACACGGCACCCATCGATTCAAACAATATTCACACTTAGCAACAATTCCATTCAATAACTCTCACGTAACAGTACCAAAAATAAGCAATTGCGTACAAACGACACACTACCTGAATTTCTGTCTAAATTCCCACCTTGTTCTCGAAATGAAATCTTATGCCAGTTAGTCCACGTCTTAAATTTCCGACCCCTTAATCCTATATAAAAGCTATAAAAAAACAGTACTATAAGTTATCATAATTAACCAACTCTAAACAATCATTTTCTATTTTGATAACAACTTCCTGTCTAAGTACCATTTTCAAAATGGAATTCTCGTCTAAAATTCCACCATTCTTCTAATTCTATCTAAATTTAATTCATAGCACATACCCACAATTCTTCCTCTTAATTGGAGTAACCAATTCAATCCATTCCTAGATATAGTTATACACTTAATTAGCTGTGCTAATCTGAATTCATAAGTTTCAAATATATGATAAGATATGCAAGTATATATTAACAAGACTCACCTTAGATCATGTTTAATTTCACATTCCTCTTAATTTTCTTCTCCCTTTATCAATTTTCAGTACAGATATATAAAATCCTATCTTATATTTTCACCTCAAGAGGCAGATGTGAATTTCTATCTCCAAAAGTTGCCCAATTCCTATCTCTTGAAATTTATGTTATCTGTTTTCTCGGTTATGTAAAGCGAAAATAGAATTTCTCCCCTAACATCCATGTTTCCCTTCTTTTCTTTCCTTGCTTCCCTAGTTTTGTCACAGGTGTTCTCTTAAGAAAGAAACACTACACATTTCAGACCCATTATAGAAATACACAGACCAAATAACATAATCAAATATCTAAACTTTTCATTAGTTGTTGTCAAAGTCGAAATGAATGACGACGATTTCATTTCTGTTGTGGTTGAAGATCTTCTTAATTTCATTGTTGAACCTGCACAACAATATGGATTAAAAGTTAAATCGACTTTCGATTCGAAATCCTAGAAAATTTGTAGACAATTTTTTTTTTGAAAATTTCAATCTCAAAAGAGAGATAAAGATGAAATAACTATATAGCTATGTTCTGATCATCTTTTGAATACAGATTCCTAGATGAAATCAGATCGATTAGGTTTTCAACAGTAAACAAAAAAAAAAAATTCCTCTGATTTCGATTTGGAAATCAAAAAATTAGAAGTTTAAATCGAATGAAAAGATGAAAATATATAGAACTTATCTTTGTCATCATGATTTAAATCTTCCTTTCCAGTTGTTGTTGACGATCTTCATTCACTTTTCTTCACCGATATGCACTGAAATCGCAAGAACAAGAGTTGTTGACGATATTATTATGTGTGAGAACTTGATTTTGGGAGATAAATCTTGTTTCAGATCTGAAAATGAAGAATTTGACGAGAACACAATATCGGCAGAAGAAAAAATCGTCCAGAGAAGAGAGAGACAAAATCTGAAAATGAAAATATCTTCTGATATTCCTCTTGTATAAATACTAAAGGATATTTTTTGGTATTATTAAAATTCGTAATAATTAATTATGGACCATATCTGAAGAAAATTTGATTTTTTGGGCCTAGCAATATCATTTTCCTAAAGTATGGAGTTGACAATGAATGATCCATTTAACGGGGTTTCTATATGTTGAACCCATATAGTAGGGTGGTTATAGTAGTTTTCACTTTTTAATAATATAAATAAACAAAGAAAGCTTATTTAAAACACAAACTAATTACTTAAATGCTATGTGAAACGCTCCATGTAGACAGGTCATTACTAGTCATGGTTGGGGGTCTTGTCAATAGGGCTCTAGAGTCTAGACGTCTTTATGGTTGGAGATGGCGTGTAGGGGTCGCTTACTTGATACTCTGGTCTCTGGAATAGAATGAATTCTGAAGTGACCTGAATTGAGTGAACTGACCAGGCATTGGAAGTAAGGGATAAAATAGAAATGTTAAATATTAAACACGTGACACTCAGTGAAGAAATTTTGTTTACCGATACTAATAGCTTCCAGAGAGGATCTACAAAATGAGCTTTCATCTCCAAAATTCATTTAACCGCTAGATTATTTATGACACAATATGATGCCCACAAGGGTGTGCCAGAGTCCTAAAATGAAGTTTGCGTCTTTTGAGTTTTGAGTTTTTTGACTGCTCGAGAGAAAAAAAAAACACTTATTTTCCACTAACTTAGGCCAGGTTCCAAAGAATTGTAGTATTGGATGGTGGTGAACTTTTTCTTTCCGAAGATATACTAATCGCGTTTGAGTACTCGATAGAAGTGAAGTTTCTTGGTCAAAGGGAATGTGAAGAAAATATCGTTTGAACAGGCTTAGAGCAACTGGAGTGGTGCGAGTATAACCAAAGACCAAAGAGGGAAAAAAAGATCAAATTTTGGGTTTAGTATGGTGTGTGACGCTACGGTGGAAAGACTAAATTTGGTCAGACGTACATTATACGTTCGCCTGGTGTGGGGCGTAGACTATACCAACGCCTGATTGGGACGTGCACTAAAAAAAAAAAATGAAAGAAGTGGGGCGGAGGTATAAAGCCCGCCCCACTAAATTGATTTTCAAAACAAAGAATGGGGCGGGGGTATAATGCCCGCCCCACTAAATTGATTTTCAAAACAAAGAATGGGGCGGGGGTATAATGCCCGCCCCATACAAAATAATTAAAAAAAAAAAATGGGGCGTAGACTTTACGTACGCCCCATGTGGAGCGTAAACTATACCAACGCCTGGTGTGGGGCGTAGACTATACCAACGCCTGATGTGGGACGTGCACTATATGTCCGCCTGGTGGTGGGGCGTGAAGTATATCAACGCTCGACTATATCTGGGTTTAGTCTTGGTCCCAGACCAAATATATTCTGGGTTTTAGTCGTTGATCAAAATTTGATCGATAATACGTTCCACTACGTCTGTTCAAAAGACCAAGTATTTGGGTTTACTCTCCCACTGTGGACGCTCTTAACGACCCCAAATACCAAAGTTCACAACCCTTGTACAGATATGCTCTTACTTATGTATTGGCATATGGTAAATGATGCTGGTGAAACATTTTTATACAAGTAAAAGCTAAAATATAACAAGGTGAAAATGTGATACATGCTCTTAATTTCTAACTGCTGGAACTCGATTAAAGATTATAAAACTAGATGATGCCGCAAGCAAAAGATTCACCATCTAGCCAACCTAAGGACTTGTTGGTGTTGGGGATTTCGCGAGCAGAACTTACAGGACTGGTGGAATTCAGCTGCACGAGGCGGAGAGCTTGCTTACTGCGGGGGACGTGTCACTTGATAAACTAGCAGCCCTAAGTGCTGCCTTTAAAGATGAAAGGTCCATGGTACTTAGTCCTGATGGTCCACCACCTTTTCCAGCAGAGGCTGAGATTTTGTAATATACGAAGCCAGCAGTCTCCTCCACCATATCTCCACCTTCAGATGAATCATGGGAGGCCTCCGATGGAGCATCTAGATTCACATCATGCTCGTATGAATCCACAGTTGAAATTCTAGGGTCCAGAGTGCATAATCCAGAACGAGCAACCACGTCATCAATATCTTGGGATGTTCTTCATCACCATTCACACTAACAAGCTCCTGGTATGGTTTGATCCACCTTCTCAAAATTATTTATTACAGCAACAGCAACCAGGCCATTTCCCACCACATCATCCACTACAAGGACATCAGGGAGGAGCACCTCTGTCCCCTCATCTGATGTAAAAATAACATGGCTGGAAATATTCTCAAGGTGGACCCATTACAGGGGATTCAATTTCATCGCCAACAAAACCATAGCGGCTATGATCCTGTGCCAGCTCCTGGTGTTGGTGGAAGCAATCATCCGAAAGCATTTGGGAATGGAGCTGAGAGCAAATGCAAAACAGATGCATCCTCTAGATGGTCCAGGGATTTATGGTGAGGTTGACATAAGTATGAGGAGGAACGAAGCATCATAAATTTGAGTGATTGTCTTCAGTCGGCTGGTGTATAATACGGATTTCAGTTCCAGTGAGCATCTTGTCTGAGATTTGAAGTTGTTCCAAAAAGAAAAATCATTCCCTCCAAGTTGAATACATTTCAATGGACACGACATTCCACACCTTGTAAGCACCGCCAAACTTCCAAGTGAAACTAGCAGTGAATAACATG
The DNA here is from genome assembly GCF_003573695.1 of Papaver somniferum. Lineage (NCBI taxonomy): Eukaryota > Viridiplantae > Streptophyta > Magnoliopsida > Ranunculales > Papaveraceae > Papaver > Papaver somniferum. The sequence goes on from NC_039366.1 coordinate 39,107,370, forward strand.
ACGACTTGACCTTAGATCTCTGGTGGCTTTACTTTATACAGCCAATATCTCAGTCAAATCCTGACATAATGTATCACAGACCATAAGCCTCTTGGAACAGAAATAGGTATTCCTCATCTCCAAACACTATGTACACCTGAAGAAAATAAGAAGTCGAGGAAATAAATCGCGTTAAGAAATACTAAATGAGATACAAGTAAATTGGAGGAACCAAGATAGAAACGCAGCTGCTTCTTTAATATTTTAATAGATGGAAATTGTGTATAGGTAAACAGACTTTGTAATAGAGCGGCAGATGTTTTGGCCGATAGCATTAGAACTAAAGGCACAGAGTATGAAAAATGCATGAACTTTCCTTCGTATCTGAACTCTGTATTGCTAGAAGATAAAGCTTTTGTAATAACTCTATAGTATCAATGAAATCCAACTCTTTAGTATCAATGAAATCCAACTCTTTAGTATCAATGAAATCCTCCCTTTGGATCAAATTGCTAAAAGAGACAAGGCAGTGTATTTGATGTGGATAACAATTTTTCAAGATAAGTGCATGCATATAGTGGTGCATGTTGGGAAAATGTTGCATGAAAAACTCCATATAATCCGATCTATCAGTTACTAACAGACAGTTTCCAGAAAGACCATATAGCCCTATCTGTATATATCTGAAGGAGTCATAAATTCTTACCAGTTCATGGCTCAAGTGCACATCCAGCAAAACAGGCTTGTGTGCAATTCTTGTGCCGTAAACAAAACGGATCCAAGTCGGTGAGTGTACTTCTCAGGACAGTTTAAGTCAAACTCCTGCTTGGACAAACCCAATGCCAACGGTTGTTGCCATCCAGAGGGGATAATAAGCCTTTCAGAGCCTTGGGCCGTCCTGTAGTTATTTGATCATTGTCAACAAAACAACATCTGCGAAAAATAGAGTGGAGACAGAGGAATATAAAACAGCTAGATTCATCTTCCCAGAAAACAAAAACAAAAAGGAGAGATTGTACAATAGCAACACGAACAGCAACAAACAAGTTCATATTATAGAAAAAAGACTTCAAATCATTTCACCACAAACACACAGGGTTTCAAGGATGGGACGAATCGAAATAGAAAATCGAAAGAAGCAATGGATATTTGGGTTGAGAGAGGTGTAAATAAGGTTGTGTGTAAGAATAGGAAACTAATCGATCAACACACGATAACAACTGATGATGGAGAGGCAACTACAACAAGGGGAGTCAGAAGTGCCTGCGCCAAACCATATCTCTCTATCATATATTGGTACCTGCAAAGAAATGGCAGGACTTAATTTCAATTTGCACATTCATTTCTGTTCGGACGTTTCTTATGGACTATTCCACTCTACAGTTTTAATAGAAGATAACCAGGTGCTCATATCATGGAATTCAGTTATATACACAAAACAGTTTAACATGGAAGACGGATGGGTAAAGAGTCGAGAAAAAGTAGCCTTGCCATGTATTGAAGAAAGTAGAAAACACCCTGAACACAAAAAACCATGACTCAAGAAAGAACTAAAGCCAGGATGGGATCCTATCCCCTGCTTCTTTAAATCACTATTGAGAGCAGACTTGTACAAGATGTAGTAGACACATCTTTAGATAATCGTTAAAAATAATGGAACGAATTAATAATTCTCAGACAGTATAGACTGCAACTCTCGAAACAGCCAAAAACTGGAACTATTTTATCAGCAATGTCAAAGCTATACACAGAGAGCAGAGCCTTGATTAAGAGAGAGCCCATCTGAGCGGGTCATATTCTTCGCTAGTACCCATTCCAGAACCCTAAACCTTCATGAGAACAATTCATTTCACCAACTCTCCTTTTTCTTACTAACACCAAAATACCTTCTTCCTTTATTTTCTCCTTCATTTTTTTTTTGAAGCAAATGATCGAACGAAACACATAGAAATAGTTATTGAAAATTTGGATGTGGACAGTTACTACGTGGCTTTAAATACATGAAGTCGTTTAAAAAAAACCTCCCAGTGCTAAACTAAGTTCGAAATTGGCATTCGATCTGATATCCAGAGTTGGGTGTTGTACATTAGCAGTCGATACAGATACAGTTTTGGATGCCCTGATTCTATGTTAACTATCAGAAAGCCAGCAATTAGCAACACACGCAAAACAGGATTTTTTGGTACTAATTAATTCTGTCCCAGATGAACGTACATTATAAGATATCTCACCAGAGGTGCCAACCAATAGGTGTGTGATTAAGATGAAATGTCATGATTGTAGTGGTTGCACATGCTTTTGTACCCAGTATGGCCACACGTGAAATGGGTTTTCGTGATCCATATTTATCATTTTAGTGCAAATATAGTAATCACGGGATAAATATGAGCCAAAAAGTTAAAAGGTTATCTATTTCATATGTACAAAGAGAAATGTAAACAAAGCAGAGTTTGTAACCTACCTGCAAGGCTGCGAATTCCATATCTTCCCTCCATTACTCTCATTGCTTTTTATTGCCTTCAGTTCGAAGTTATACCATAGGAGCATGTTTTTGTGTTAATCATTTTCTTCATCTTTTTTTTATAAGGGAAAAAAAGGAAGTAGGACAGGTATTGAAAAAGAAAACAGTACTGCTATTCTGCTTCTGTTCATCTGTTATTTGTGACTTCTATTATGATAATTATCCTTTCATGCATCAGACAAGAACCAACCTCATCCATCTGTTTAATGTTTCCTACTCTTAGCGACCACCTATAGAAAAGTGGATACAGCACCCCACTTAAACCGCTTGATCACCTAGCTCTTCTTCAATCCAAAGCAACTGGTTATATTAGCAAGCTGTTCACCCCTGGCTAGGTGATCTGACTGGTGGGCAGGACCACAGATAAATCAGCTTCAACTATGAAGGAATATTCAGTTTCTCCACATCTTTGGGAAGTTACTACTCCCCAGTTGGCATTCTTAGCTAGCTTCACAGCTTCGATGATTTCAGTAACAGTCCCAATCTGATTCACCTTTAAGACGAGCATGTTGCAAGTGATTTCATCTATTGCTTTCTCAGTACGTTTCAGGTTTGACATCAACAAGTCATCTCCAAGACTCCAACAACCTGGAAAATCCTTAGGCATGTAAATAACTCTTTCCAACCATCCTTGTCAGATGGATCCTCAATAGACACAATACAATACGGTAAACCATACAGAGTTAGGTGTACCTACGCAAAAATCAGTAGCCGCAACATCCATTGCTATCTTAATTCTATCACTGTAATCTCCTCTGTCAATTGGTTCCTTGACGAGGTTTGAGCCTTTAGTGAAACTTGGCATATTTAAGGCAAATCCACCAGCTTCATCAACATTGCACCCATTTCTTCCATACTTTCCGATAATAATAGCCTTTAAATGATGATAGGTATTAGAGCTGGTTGGCACGACTCCTCAATTGATTTTCTCTGTGAAGGTGGTGACAGAAAACAATCAGAACAGCTAGTATAGCATTTGCGCCAAGTTCAACCTCATTTTCAGTCTTCTCCAAATCTATCATAGCCTGGTCGATCTGGGACGGCAGTGTTGGATTAGTACTAACTAGAGCTTCAGCGACCTTCTCATTGGTATTTGTAACAGCTCTGCAAACACCTTTTTCCAAGATAGTTCTGATTGTCACCATCACGTCGTTCAAGAGCCTAGTACATTCCAAAAGAAGTTCCGCCACGAGCTGCACCTCTAAACATCCTTTATTTGTGTAAAGATCGATTTCAACAGTAAGAACCCCTCAGCTCTGAACAAAATATTAATCAAACACAAAGAAATTAAGACAATACTAAACAACACTCATTTTTATTAAACTTTCATATACGTCATTTAAAAAGCTAAAAAAGCTTTAAAGCTATGCCACATTTGGCTAGTGCATATTTAACCTTCGCCCGGTAACTGTCAATAACTTACAATAGCCTATGGAATCGTATTATTTAAATACACCTCACATGAGATATTAATTAATGCTTCTCCCAGGCACTAACTTATGTTAGTGCTGCCTTTGAGCGTGGTTTATGGTTCCATTTAGCGACAAACACAAATTTAAAAATCCATTAAATTTTTCTAAATGATTTTTCTTTTATTTTTAAATGACCTTTTTGTGTCTTGCTTTTTCTATACAAGGAGTGCATCCATACTATGTCAATGTCCAGTTTGTGGAAAGCATCCATGTAAGTTAAGAAAACATTAAATACAATGCAAAAGAATGTTTGTGTTACGTCTTCGCTAATCACATAGATATGACAGTTTTTTGACTCTGAAAATTAACATTGCTTTGTCAATGTCAAATTACAGGGCAAACTCTGCAGTGGGAATAACTATTTCTGACTATGCAGGTAACATTGATGAAGGAAGTGGTAGTTATGCAGACTGTCTTACTAGAGAAGAACTTGAGAGAACTGGAGCCAAAGAAGCTTTCCAATTAGCGACCAAGCGTAGAGGACAAAACGTTATTTTCCAAAGCGATTCTGAACAGACACTCATGTTGCTAATGGAAATGTATGCTACTGTTAGAGAAAAGAGATACACTATCAGTGAAGACTGCAATGGAGACCCAAGAACTTGCATAAACTTTAAAGTGCAAGGTTTCATTTTAAAAAGTAGATACCATATAATTGAGGCAGCTCATTTATCTAACTTCTGTAATCGTCATGGTATCAAGAAGACATGGCCAGGGGAGAACCTTAGAGTCCTAATGAACAATTTACATTTTCAATTTTGGAATTATCAATGTAACCAGTATCCCAGCCCAGTTTTACAACAGGGTTAACATAGGAAAAATTTATCATTGAATGAATGAGGATCTGATCCTCTTTTGTGAAACAAAAGAAAAAAAAAAGTTTGTATTATGTCTACATCATACAGGGGAACATTATATTTACCGCAATCATGTTAATATAATAAGCTATGGGTCTAATCCCCGAGATGTAAGTTTGATGAGTTATGAATTTTTGCTCTGCGATGGTTAGGTGTTGTTCAGAAACCAGTCCACCATGAGTTCTTTTACCAAAATCTCAAAGCTTTCTGTTTGGGTCAGAAACTAGCATAAACTGTTGTCGGTTCTAGGGTACCAACAATTCTCGAAAATCCTTTGGAGTCCAGAGTCCAGACGCATATTGAACAAAATTCTATCACAGAATAAATAATGGCTTCTTCTCTGTTCCTAAATGCAATGAACCAATCATCTAAGTTTCAAGTAATTTACCAATAATTGAGAACACTTAACACAAAACCCCCAACTAATTTCAACATATCTTACAAAATGTCAAACAATAATCAAAAAAATTGATAAGCATTCAAACAATTATTGGGAAGAATGGAAGAAGAAGAATACTCACCGGCTGGTACTGTGAAAGGGGTTGCTTAAGAATGGAAGAAGAAGAATCTTCACTAAAGCTGTCGATGCTGTCGAAGTAATTACAAGATTTTTCCGAAACAGCTGTTGAAATTGAACCATTTTTTTGTTGGGACTACTCAAAAATGGTGGGGACTGCTCTCCATTTTTTGGGTAGATATTAGAAGTAATAATGAGTCACTTCTTATCTAAGTTTTTTTTAGTACCAAATTTGCCCTTGATAATTAAATTAGTATAATATTTGTGAGTTAATTAATGATTAGTAAGATTAAATTAATAAGTTGATTTTTTCAAAAAAAAATTATTGAGAGGGAGAAGATGAAGATGAAGGTGATAATGAAAATGAGGGTTTTGGAAGAAAAAATGTTAAGATCTTTTTCTTTAAGAGCCACCACAAGAGTATGATGTTTTGGGTACTCATGGATACTTCAAATTTAGTTAACGGTGCTTGAATTGGACAAAACATTCCTCAAAATGAACAAATTACAAATTAATTTTGGTTTGGTTAAAAAAGTTCGGCTACGAAATCTGAAGAACAGGTAACCGAACTCATCTGCAAGTGTAGTTCGGTTAATATTTCTGAAAACACAGCTAGTCGAACTCAGCTTTAATGGAGTTTTTTCTTTCAGAGAAAAGTTCGGTGAGGAGAAGAAAATTGCGACGTAACCGAACTAGGAGTTCGTTTAGGAAAAAAAATTGCGACGTAACCGAACTCAATATGCAGGTTTTTCAGAGAAAAGTTCGGTTAGGAGAAAAAAATTGCAATGTAACCGAACTTTTTGTGACGTAACCGAACTTGTTGCGACGTAACCGAACTATGAGTTCGGCTTGGACCTTTTTTTTTCGACGTAACCGAATTTTTCTCTGAAAAAAAGCCTCCATTAAAGTGGAGTTCGGCTAGTTCGACAAAAAATTTCACATAACTCCTAGCCGAACTTCTCTCTGTAACTTTCATTTTCAACTCATTTTGATGATTACTTCTCATTTTTGTCATCGGAAAACGAATGAAAAGTAATGCGTTTGTTATAATTTTGATTTTGTTTTGTTAATGATTTAAATTAAGCTATATATAGAGGTGGCGGTGATTGTGATTTGAGGTGGTCGATGGTGGTGGTGGTCGGTTGTGGTAGGTGGTGGTGAGCGGCGGTGGTGATGGGAGGAGGTGGTTCTATATACATAGGTGGTGGTGATGGGAGGAGGTGATTATATATATAGGTGAAGGGTAGGTTAGTCAATTCCACACTTTAGGGCACCCCTTATAAGTATAAGGTGGGCATTTCTATCACAAACTAGTCCCTCACCATTTTTTAGTAGTCCCCAAAAAATGGTTCGTTGAAATTGAGGGTAACAGTTTACTTGGGACCTGGGATGGTGCCAAAACCCGAAGAATGCTTAGGTTTGTTTGAGGGCTATGTGTTTTATTTGAGGCCCACACAAATTTTATTCCCAACTAGATGGAGGACAGGGTGTGGGTGAACGACCAAATTACTTTGTATTAAAACAACAAAATACTAAAAGCGCATTTGGACGCACATTCAGAAGTTAGTTTTCCATTTCTGGAAGTCAAAAACTCAGTCTGGCAATAATATTTCAGAACTACTTCTAGAAGCAGAAAAGTCAACTTTTTGTGAAGCAAAATAATTTTGTTTCTGACTTCTGCTTTTGAATAAGCAAATTTGTATCTAAACGCGCTATAAAACCTAATACCCTAATTTATTTTCATTTCCAATCCTAGATTTTATCACTCTCTTCATCAACCAATTCATTCAAAAAAAAAACAAAAAAAATCCAGTTTTAAAGCCAATTAATCGTTTTTTTCTCTTCTTCTATATGGTGAAGGTAACAACAAGATTTAAGCAAGTTAATAAATTTTCTTGTCCTAATAAGATGTTCTGACGCAACAAAAACTAACAATCAGGATGGATAAAAAAGATGATAGTACTCAATACGATAGAACAAAGTAAGATCAGAACACGCAAATACATAGGGTTTGGCTTCAGAATCCCGATGAAGTCTTTAAGTCGTTAACCTATAATGGTTTTAGGAAAAACCTAGGTTAAAGGAGAATCGACTTTAGTTGCAACTAGTATCACATATGAGGTGTGAGGATTAGGTTTCCCAGTTGCTAGAGTTCTCCCTTATATAGTTCAAATCAGGGTTTGCAATCAATATGCTACCTTGGTAACAAAGCATTCAATATTCACCGTTAGATGAAAACCTGATTAGAGTCAAGCTAATATCTTTCAACTGTTAGATCGAACTTAGCTTGTTATACACAAACGAAATGTGACTTCATTTAGGTATGAGTAACCATACCCAAACGTGCGCACATAATTGGCTCAAGAATAGTTAACCGAAGTTTGACATATGAACACTTTCATATCAACCTTGTTCATCTTAATCACAACTAGTTCAAATAACTCAAATGAAACTAGTTATGGAGTTTTTCAATTGTTTATATTCTCATAGAAGTATAAAAGATACAATTGAAGCAAAATTGATTTTGATTCACTTGAATCAATTCATGAACGTTATAGCCACGGTTTGCAAAAGATTGCATTCCTTAATATATAAATATATTTGTTCATGAACAAACCGATTTTAGAACTTAACCCACACAAGTATGCAAACGGGTACGCATACTTAGAGTTCCGTACTTGGTCTGGGTTCGTCAGTATGCGAACGGGTATGGTACGCATACGGGTATGCATACTAAGTTTTCGGACTTCAACTATCAAACCAGTACGCATACGGGTATGCATACTATGGTTCCCGGACTTTGAATAACTTGCAATATTTAGCATACAAGTATACTGTGCTATATCCAATCAATGGTTAATTGTTCTAAAATCCATATTAATCATTGAAACATTCTTGGAAGACGGGAATAGCTGTCTCACACAAACTATTAGCTTCAAATAAAATTTCAAGTGATCAATTGATTAATACGAAACATTCCGAGACTACATCAAATGACTGTCTCACACAAATCATGTAAGATGTTACCAGGCGATTTTCACATGATCATCTTTTGACTTTTGTCAAGGATAAAGATGAACTTGGTTAAAACGAAAGCTTACCAACACATATTTCGAGAAATATGTAAGTGAGTTAAACTCATCTCGAAATATCAAATGTGTATAATGTAAAGTCTATATAGCTATACGACCTTTGTCTTAATATGAGATAGAATAGAAATATACTTCTGAGTGATGGTTGAGTTCAAGTCTCCATATACCTTTTGTTGATGAAGTTCCACAAAGTCCCTTTAGTAGTTCTTCGTCTTCAATCGATGAACGTCGTGAAATCTAAAGCTTAACTACACATTCTATCCTAATCTGAGACATAGCTATATGTAGACTAGAAATCAAAACTTATAGTTTTGTCAACTAAACTTGACAACAAGCTTGAGATAGCAACGCTTGCGAGTTCGACCTAGTAGTGCTCTAACACATGAAACACCCATTAGTCCACTATTATGGTTGAGAACAAAATGGGTATACCTCAATTAATATGGATGTACCCAATCTGGACACTATAATTATGTTGACCATCAAAAGAAAAAATTGTTGGACGCCTTGACCTTGGCTCTTTTACCGTTGTCATTAAATCGACCATTCGTAGAAATTCTCTTGGTATCTAAGAGAAAACACAAGGGTATTTACAAGAATGATCACGCTTCCTTATTCCGGTTTACAAAAAAGTCCCACTGTTACAAAGTATTATCAAAACGGTCATTAGACAGCTAAATGTTCTGTTATGTCACGTTTCAGAGTTATGTCGGGTTCAACAGTTACCTAATTACCCCTCGATCGTGTCATTTGCACGTGTGAACTCGTGTCTGGGTTTTGACAGGTATAATAGTTACCTAATTACCCCTCAATCGAGCCATTTGAACGTGTGCTTTCGTGAATTTTTTTTTCTAGAAACGGAGGGCCGTTGGATCAATACCAAAGAAAACCCTAACACAAATACTAAGAAGATCCACTTCCTACCTCATTTTGTCGCCGCTTCTGTTTGATATCTTCTTCTCCGAAGAAATGGAAAAGATGGTAGCGAAAACATGAATCATTGTTGTTCATACCTGATCCAACAAACATTTCTTCGTAGTCTCGGTATACTAAAGTTGTTCTGCTTACACGAGTTTAAAGATTTCTTCACATCACCAATCATCACTGTTACTCAACTTCTGATAACCAATGTCAGTTTTTTTCCATCAAGATGCTCAAATCACGAGGTAATAGTTCTTCCTCTATATATTATTTTTTTAGAATTAAAACTCGATTCAGAAACCCTAGTTTTTTTAATTATCGATTTTTGACTGATGCAAAATTTGTGAAAGAAGATAATGGGTTTTTCAACTTTCTGGTAATTTGTTGTTTTTTTCGTTCGATTATGTTTGGGTCATAAACCCTAAATTTCTTAAAGAAATTGGGGATTTTTTCCATTAGCCCTAAATCATTTCTTAAAGAAATTGTTTTTTTTTTTGGGTTTATGTAACTTAGTTCTCATTTGTGCCATATAATCTCTAAAACTAACAGTTTAGTCATTATGTATTCAAGTATTAGGGGGTTTTCGTTACAAATTGCAGTTGCTATTTGGATACAAATTCTTATCTTCAATTCTCATTTGTGCATGAAATATGTGAAGGACCCGATTAGGAGTTTTAGGGTCGAATGGTTTTGGACTAATAAGGTTAACTATTTAGAAAATGTGGATGTTAATTCTGGAGGGTTGAAGGAATTTTGTGATAAAGTTCATGCTTTGTTTAACTTAGACCAATATTAAGTTAAACTTAAAACTTGGAACATAAAAAAGATCAAGTAACTTAATAGTAGGTGATAAATCAACCTGTCCAATGTGGCTCACAGATGTAAAGGATGCATCTGGTAATTGTACCTTAATTGGTTTATCAACCACTGCATAAGTGTGGAAAGATGATAATGAAGAACACATGTGGTGAGTAGTACCACTATCAACAATCCAAATAAGTGTAGAGAACAGTAAGGCAGTAGGAGAAGAATTAGAAATTCAGGACAAAGTGATACCTGCAAAGTTAGAATATGGTGTTATGTTTCCATTGTCCGGATCGAGCAGAGCAAGTATGCGAGCATATTGTTCATCAGCAATGGATGGTGCAACAGGGGAAGCAACAGAAGCCAAAGCACGAGAATATGACCTTGACGCATCTTTCGGATAATCATTCAGTTTCCAACAGATGAGCCTCGTATGACCATGTTTGTTGCAGCGATCAAAAAATGGTCTCTGACGTTTGGTATTGATGTTGCTGGCACCATTGGTGTTGTTGGGAAATAGTCGGCTGCTTCTAGGGTCGTGGAGGCTTACATTGAAAGCTGCAGATTCCACATTGTGCACAACCAAGGAATTGAGTCCATGTTGTTCCTCTTCCTGACGAACAAGGTTGTATAACTTCGCAGCAGAGGGTAATGGCTCGGTGATAAGGAGCTGACTTCTCAAGTTTGAAAAACAACTTTGGAGACCCTGCAAAATTTCCATTGCACGGTCTTGGTTGTTTTGTTCAATATGAGTCTTACCTACATGACAGATGCATGGTATGGGAGGCCGGAAAGAGTCCAATTGGTCCCAAAGAGTTTTCAGCTAAGTGGAATACTGAGCAACAATATTTTTCTCTTGTTTCAGACTCGAGATGGCTTGCTTGATGGCATACAACTTGGTTGCATTAGACTGTGCAAAGCGACTCTTCAGATTCATCCACATCTCATGTGCAGTATCAAAGGAAATAACGTTGCGACCAATCTATGGCTCACAAGAGTTGCAAACCAAGCTTCCAACGAGATAATCACAACGCTGCCAATAAGGAATATGCTGGGTTTGTTGTATTTTCGATTGTACCATCTATATAACATGTCTTTTCCTTAGCACTCAAAGATTTTCGCATCCCTTGTACCCAAGTGCCATAGTTTTCACTTGAAAGAACTGGTTAATAAAGAACGATGGTGGGATTGTCGGCTGGATGTATATAGTATGGACTATCTGGTTGAAGATGAGGGTTCTCATCAGTAACTTTCTTTCCTTTCTCTGTGGTTTCTGGAGTTTTCGAAGGTCGAGTGTTCTCACTGTCTCCCATTGTCTGGAGAATTGGATGTTTGTAGGATTTAGGATTTAACCTAGGATGATTGTAAGGTTTTTGATCTAACCTAGCACGATGTTACCATAAAATAATTTAGAAGACAGTGTATTTGGTTTCACAACAGTGAAGATTTTTATTCCATTCAATGTTATATATATAGTTACAATTTACAGTTTACAATAAATCATGAGAACAAAGACTAAGTAAAGATAAATCATATCTAACTAAGTAAGCTACAAAACTGGAAGACTAAAACTTATTTGTTGCAGTGCTATAAAACAAGAAGACTAGAAGATATTGTTACAATGATGGTGCAATGATTGTAGTGGTACGAATATATGATACATATATCGTTAATACCACACAGAAATAATTACTGGCATGGCAAAACAACTTTTATGCCTCCCCATAGGGACCGGCCTAGGATAAGCATCAAATGGAATATCGTCCAGAAAAAGTGTATTCGAGAGCTAGCCATTAGCACAATATGCAAGGTTGGTTTCCACGGAATTTTGCACCCAAAAAACCAACTATCACATCATCAAGAATTCTGGATGATAGTTTCTTCTTTCCTCCACTAGGAAGGATTAATGGGACGAGTAAGGAATGTACACTTATGAGTTCTGAGAGATCTCTTGATCACCCTCTACTTGGTCTAACTGATTACTGATGGTCAGGGACGGAGGTGGGGGGTGGCTTACCTAGGCTGAAGCCCCCCCCCCCCCAAATTTTTTTTTTTTTTGTGAAAAGGTGTTTTGTCCATGTAAATCTTAGTGATGTGAGAAAGTATCGAATCCTTACCAGAAGAAGTTTGTATGGAGGATTTTGATTGCCTGTTGATAAGATCCTTGTATCCCTCAATTATCAGATTAAGGTTGTTCGTCATATCTCCACCGTTGCTTCCACAAACTGGTGAACATCATTCTTCACATTAGGTTGAGAAGAACCTCTCTCAAATCTCCTTGAACGATTTATATTATTGCCACAATTGGTTCGAATGTTCGATGAGCATATTGAACTGACTTTCCTAGAAGAATTCACAAGAAGAGTAATAAAGCCAATAGGTTTAGAACTCTGTATATCAGTTACACCTTTGAGAATTATATCTAAGGTGTGCTGAAGTCGACCAAAGTAATTGTCATTCTTCAGTTATATCTTTCGTTGAACATGTCCTTTTGAATCACAAAAAAGACATACTTTCTAATCACCGGAGTGATTAGAGTGTGTAGCTTTAGACACACCGTTAGAAGATTTCTTCCTTACATGAAAAGTGGTAAATCCATGATCATTGGAAGAACCAAACACTTCTTTAGCTATAGGAAGGGTTTGCAGTTTAGCTCCTGAAGCTGTTTTCATTAGAGAAACATGATTAGAACTAGCTAAGTTTTCTAATATCATGGCATAATCAGAAGTGATTGGTATGACGGACTCCACAGAATGACCTTTGTCTTGAATAAAGATATTACTCAATATTCGTTCTATTTCAAGGGAATCTTCTTTGAGTTTAGCCTCGAATAAGGTTTTGGAAGAACCAAAAGCAACATTTTCCTCACGAAGAACCTTCAATTCGGAATCACGATCTTTTACCATACTAACCATAGTATTGACCTTGTGTTTCAGCCTATTGATATCAACTGCCTGAATTCTAACAAGTTTTAGAATCGCTGCACTTTTCTGGGCTGCTTCCCTTTCTACTTCAGATTCAGACTCGTCAGTAAGATAATCAGGGTAACACATATCAATACTTGTCTGTTTCATGTGAACTGCATGTTCATCTATATGTGAGATCGACAAGTCTTTCTCTTTAACAGATTTCATAGAAATTTTTTTTTATTTCTGGTGATGCGTTTGTCAGAGATAACACAATTGTCCATAGAGTCAAATTGCTACAAACATAGAATTATGAGGTCTTCAACGTGTTTGCCCGCTCTGATACCAATTGAAAAAACGGGGGTCTAACAACCACACCCAATATTTCGTTTAGGCAATCTATATGGACTAACCCCAATATATTTCCAAGAGAATCAACTAGCTAGACAGTCAGACTCAATCAAAGAAAATACATCCAAGAGTTAAATCTCAATTTCTCAAATCAATCTGCAATCAAACAGATAGAAATATGTGAGCCGGATTAATATGATAAATAACTTCAATGGTACCAAAGACCAATATCCAAGTATCAATCAATTTATATCAATAACCAAAGGTTGGATTATCTAATTGATTGAACTACGCACAACCTGTGGTATTTCAATTATATAAAATTATAATGCGGAAAAGCAATAACACAGACACGATAAATTTTATTAACGAAGAAACCGTGAATGCATAAAAACCCCGGGACCTAGTCTATATTTGATCATCACACTGTATTAAGCCGCTACAGACTCTAGCCTACAACAAGTTAACTTCAGACTAAAATGTAGTTGAGCCCTAACCATTATCACACTAATTAAGGTACAGTCGCGTTCCTTACGCCTCTTGAACCACGCCGGATTCTGCGCACTTGATTCCCTTAGATAATCTCACCCACAACTAAGAGTTTCTACAACCCCAAGTAGAAGACTTGATAAACAAATCTGCCTCACACAGAAAAGTCTATTGAATAGATAAATCTGTCTCCCACAGAAATACCTACGAGTTTTTGTTCCGTCTTTTGATAAATCAAGGTGAACAGGAATCAATTGATACACTGGACTTATATTCCGAAGAACAGTCTAGTAATACCAATCACCTCATAATAATCTTAATCGTATGGAAGCGAAATAAGATATTGTAGAATCACAAACGATGAGACGAAGATGCTTGTGAATACTTTTTATCTTACCTATCGGAGATTAAATCTCGAGCAAATCTTAGAGAAGATAGTACTCAATACGATAGAACAAAGTAAGATCAGAACACGCAAATACATAGGGTTTGGCTTCAGAATCCCGATGAAGTCTTTAAGTCGTTAACCTATAATGGTTTTAGGAAAAACCTAGGTTAAAGGAGAATCGACTTTAGTTGCAACTAGTATCACATATGAGGTGTGAGGATTAGGTTTCCCAGTTGCTAGAGTTCTCCCTTATATAGTTCAAATCAGGGTTTGCAATCAATATGCTACCTTGGTAACAAAGCATTCAATATTCACCGTTAGATGAAAACCTGATTAGAGTCAAGCTAATACCTTTCAACTGTTAGATCGAACTTAGCTTGTTATACACAAACGAAATGTGACTTCATTTAGGTATGAGTAACCGTACCCAAACGTGCGCACATAATTGGCTCAAGAATAGTTAACCGAACTTTGCCATATGAACACATTCATATCAATCTTGTTCATCTTAATCACAACTAGTTCAAATAACTCAAATGAAACTAGTTATGGAGTTTTTCAATTGTTTATATTCTCATAGAAGTATAAAAGATACAATTGAAGCAAAATCGATTTTGATTCACTTGAATCAATTCATGAACGTTATAGCCACGGTTTGCAAAATATTGCATTCCTTAATATATAAATATATTTGTTCATGAACAAACCGATTTTAGAACTTAACCCACACAAGTATGCAAACGGGTACGCATACTTAGAGTTCCGGACTTGGTCTGGGTTCGTCAGTATGCGAACGGGTATGGTACGCATACGGGTATGCATACTAAGTTTTCGGACTTCAACTATCAAACCAGTACGCATACGGGTATGCATACTATGGTTCCCGGACTTTGAATAACTTGCAATATTTAGCATACAAGTATACTGTGCTATATCCAATCAATGGTTAATTGTTCTAAACTCCATATTAATCATTGAAACATTCTTGGAAGACGGGAATAGCTGTCTCACACAAACTATTAGCTTCAAATAAAATTTCAAGTGATCAATTGATTAATACGAAACATTCCGAGACTACATCAAATGACTGTCTCACACAAATCATGTAAGATGTTACCAGACGATTTTCACATGATCATCTTTTGACTTTTGTCAAGGATAAAGATGAACTTGGTTAAAACGAAAGCTTACCAACACATATTTCGAGAAATATGTAAGTGAGTTAAACTCAGCTCGAAATATCAAATGTGTATAATGTAAAGTCTATATAGCTATACGACTTTTGTCTTAATATGAGATAGAATAGAAATATACTTCTGAGTGATGCTTGAGTTCAAGTCTCCATATACCTTTTGTTGATGAAGTTCCACAAAGTCCCTTTAGTAGTTCTTCGTCTTCAATCGATGAATGTCGTGAAATCTAAAGCTTAACTACACATTCTATCCTAATCTGAGACATAGCTATATGTAGACTAGAAATCAAAACTTATAGTTTTGTCAACTAAACTTGACAACAAGCTTGAGATAGCAACGCTTGCGAGTTCGACCTAGTAGTGCTCTAACACATGAAACACCCATTAGTCCACTATTATGGTTGAGAACAAAATGGGTATACCTCAATTAATATGGATGTACCCAATCTGGACACTATAATTATGTTGACCATCAAAAGAAAAAATTGTTGGACGCCTTGACCTTGGCTCTTTTACCGTTGTCATTAAATCGACCATTCGTAGAAATTCTCTTGGTATCTAAGAGAAAACACAAGGGTATTTACAAGAATGATCACGCTTCCTTATTCCGGTTTACAAAAAAGTCCCACTGTTACAAAGTATTATCAAAACGGTCATTAGACAGCTAAATGTTCTGTTATGTCACGTTTCAGAGTTATGTCGGGTTCAACAGTTACCTAATTACCCCTTGATCGTGTCATTTGCACGTGTGAACTCGTGTCTGGGTTTTGACAGGTATAATAGTTACCTAATTACCCCTCAATCGAGCCATTTGAACGTGTGCTTTCGTGATTTTTTTTTTCTAGAAACGGAGGGCCGTTGGATCAATACCAAAGAAAACCCTAACACAAATACTAAGAAGATCCACTTCCTACCTCATTTTGTCGCCGCTTCTGTTTGATATCTTCTTCTCCGAAGAAATGGAAAAGATGGTAGCGAAAACATGAATCATTGTTGTTCATACCTGATCCAACAAACATTTCTTCGTAGTCTCGGTATACTAAAGTTGTTCTGCTTACACGAGTTTAAAGATTTCTTCACATCACCAATCATCACTGTTACTCAACTTCTGATAACCAATGTCAGTTTTTTTCCATCAAGATGCTCAAATCACGAGGTAATAGTTCTTCCTCTATATACTATTTTTTTAGAATTAAAACTCGATTCAGAAACCCTAGTTTTTTTAATTATCGATTTTTGACTGATAAAACGCAAAATTTGTGAAAGAAGATAATGGGTTTTTCAACTTTCTGATAATTTGTTGTTTTTTTCATTCGATTATGTTTTGGGTTATAAACCCTAAATTTCTGAAAGAAATTGGGGATTTTTTCCATTAGCCCTAAATCATTTCTGAAAGAAATTGGGTTTATGTAACTTAGTTCTCATTTGTGCCATATAATCTCTAAAACTAACAATTTAGTCATTATGTATTCAAGTATTAGGGGGTTTTCGTTACAAATTGCAGTTGCTATTTGGATACAAATTCTTATGTTCAATTCTCATTTGTGCAGGAAATATGTTAAGTACCCTACTAGGAGTTTTAGGGTCGAATGTTTTTGGACTAATAAGGTTAACTATTTAGAAAATGTGGATGTTAATTCTGGAGGGTTGAAGGCATTTTGTGATAAAGTTCATGCTTTGTTTAACTTAGACCAACTAAGAAGGTTGAGGTGATTTGGATTGATTTGGATTGGTAATGATAAACCAAAATATATGGTTAATGATTCCCATTGGTATGAGATGTGGGATAAGGTTGTTGTTGAGGATGTGTATGTGAATTTATGGTGCAATGTTAGTGACAGGATTGTGCCTACTGGTGATGGATGTGCTGAAAATTCTGGGATAACAAACAAGAGAGACTCAACCCCATCCAAGGTTAGAAGTAATTCAATAACATGCATTAACTATGCTAATTCACCGGTTAGACTTGATCTAGAGATGTTTGCCACACCTAAAAAGAAGTCTACATGCACTATATCACCACATTTTGTTAGAAGGACTGTAGAGCTTATTAAGAAATCTAATTGATGCAGTGAGTAGGACTAGTGGCAGTAGCAAGAGGTTGAGGTGATCTGCAAGTTCGTAACACGATGTAGATAACTAATTTCGTCCTTCCGGAACAGTCCCTGCACTTAAACTAAGATGGTATATTGAAGCTACATATGTACTGCTCATGCATTCTTAGTCAATGCAATGAGGAATGCTGATTGCTGAATCCCATAACTAACCAACATATGGTTTAGCGACCAACGGACCAAGGACATATGTTTTCGATCTTTCTTAGCTGATGTTTTCAATATGACAATATCGGTCATGCCGTTGATTAGTTACAATCCAACGACAAAAGTTTTCGATCCTTGGTCATATGGATCGACCTATCCCAGACAATCTCTTGGTGTCTAAGAGAAAACACAACAAAAAACGTCCTTCTGGGCCGTTCATTGTGAAAAGTTAGATAAAATCCAACGGTGAATATACTCAATCCGCGTCAAATAAAAGAACCAATCAGAGAATATCCAAAAAGCCAATATTATATAAAGGTCATATTTTGATTTGAGTTTTGGATCTGAGAGATTGAAAAATCCAACAGGAGAGATGAGTGATATAATTAGGTCAAAATCTTCTTCTTCAATACAATCAATTAGTTATGGTGGGAGAACAATTGTCAAAGAAAATTCTCATGGTGGTGTATCTGTCGTGGAAGAGAAATTTCCAGATTCAGAGATGAATTCGGTTGGTTTTTGGTCTGGAATCGGTAATGGAATTAAGAATTCACCAGGCTCTGCAGTCAAATGTTTTGGTACCAATTTTTGTCAGTCTAGCAATTCACTTGTAGAAAGGAAGTGGGACGAAACCAATTCACTTGTAGAAAGGAAGTGGGACGAAACCAATTCTATTATCAAGAATGAAGGGATTCCTGTTTTAAAGGTTGGTGTTGGATTTATGGGAGCAATTGCAGCAACCTACATGATTAGTACTGTAGTTAATCATGTGAAGGGTGGTAAGTAATATGTTAGCATCATGTGTATGAGAAAAAGAAATAGGAAATGGTTAGGGTTAGGGTTTCTAGGTTTGGGGGGTTAAGAGTGATTTTGTGGGTGATATGATGTATGGGAACAAACAAAAAGGCAAAATAATATGAAATGGAAGTTAGTTTATAATGTTATGTGTTTGAATTTTCTCTTATTCGGTTGTCAATTTGAATTTTGTTTCAATATCAGATTCTGTTTTGTGTGTAGTAAAACCATGCTTATGCTCATCTTGAATTGTATTTAAAGAACCTGTTGTTTCTGCTTGTGTTAAAGTTGGTTCTAATTACAGGAGTACATGTCAATTTGAAAAGAGTTTACTATTTTTTACAGAATTCACTTGTAAAAAATGCAGAATCCCATGTGCTTCCCTTGCTTGTGCGCGCTTGTGATGTTAATGATGCCCACATACAAGAAGAAGTTCTACAAAGAACTGTGGTCTCATGAAGCAGCTTGATTTTCAGGTGCACCTCGCTGTCACTGATAATATGAATTATAATTCTGGTCTTGGATCTGTTAAGCTCTAATTCATCTTATATTCTCACGGGTGTTGTATTTGTTATATCTGATTTTCAAAACACTTCTACTAAACCTTTGTGCTTTGAAACATAAAAAGAACTTGATCAGTTTGATTGATGACACTCACTTTAATTTGTCACTCAAAAGATGCTTGATGCTTTTCCATTAAAGTGAACTGTATTTTCGATTTTGTTTCATACTTCTCCAGTCACATTCCCTTTGTTATCAATCTCAAACATTTAACTAATTTCGTGCAGTTGGGGAAACAAGCAATTTTGCCTCGTGTGCACGAGTTAGCATTTAAGACATTGGTGGCTGTAGTATATATGTCTTTGTTACTACTGTTTATGCTCTAGTTCATTAACTGCTGCAGGCTTTTTTTTTTGTTTTTTGATCGGTGTTAACTGCTGCAGGCTTACTTTGTAGCAACTAGCATACAGAGACCATTTAGCGTCATGTTACATTTTGGCACATTATAGCCACATAAGAAAATAACTTGTTCTTGGCAAGCCCGAAAGCGAAGTACTAAAAATGCAATCCATTTGTATATATAGTTTGTTTGTTTTGTGAATGACATGCATTTTGACTCATGAACTGACCAAACGGCCCCAATTACTTCAAATCAAAATGATTAACAGCCTCAGTAAGGATAGTGGTATCCATTCTTTCTGCACAATCAATTTATCTAATTTAAGATTATTTATGTCTGTTAGAGGGAATGGATGCCTTGTGTATATGTTCCGTAAGCGCCTGATAGACTGTCTTCATCTGTGAAAATACTGCTGTAAGAAATAAAAAAAATCAGTATCTTTGGGTTGCATTCTGATGATATAACCATTGTCAGGTAAGAGTTAATCCTTTGCTATGCCTGGGAGAATTGGTGTGCACCACGAACGTACATGCAACATTGGAGATTTTGCAGACGGTCCAACAGCGTACAGTTGAGAATCATTCAGCTCCCACCCTCATGTGTGATTTGGGATTTGTAGACTCAATTCTCAAGCAGGTACTCTCTCTAATTTCTACTTTTATGCTTTTCTTACATGTGAGGAATTCCTCGTTTTGCATTGCAGATCTTTAAAATGCTTTTTTCTTGTTAAAAAGTTGAAGAAAGTAAAATGTTTTTCCTTTTTCTAGTACAATTAGAAAGGTTGAGGAAAATCGTACTTTATAAATCACGACTTTTTTTTTCTTCTGATCAATCTGCCTTGTTTAGCACAGCGTGAATTTGCTGCCGAGCATGCCCTTCCCTACTTTTGTTGCCACTTCACAATGCGCAACAATTGAATAGTCGGCAGTTCGCTAAACACATGCTTTTTGTGAAAGATATCCCCAGGTGGTTCGAGTAAGATGTTAACTACATATCTCTTTTCTTTCCTGTATGGGTTTCTCTCTCACTTAATTCAATAATGGCCAACACATCTGAGCTGGAGAAAAATGTCTGCTTTTACCACCCTTGAGTTTCGCAGGAAAATGGAAGAAAAGCAAGGTGTTTTTGTGACTGATTCTGGAATTCCAGAAATTGGGGTAACACCTGTACTAAATGAGACTCTGTCTCAACCATCTGTGACAACGAGCCGACCTGTTTCTTCTACGGCATAGCAGACCAGCATGGAATGGATATTGGAGTTCCATAGCAAAAGGACCTCAATATCCCGCTAGTCATCTGAAACTAGCCTACCTTGCGCGCAGAAAATGCAGATACAAGAGAAAATCTCGGTGTGTCTGACTGGTCTCCCCCAACAAACAAAATTTGTAAGACAAAATTCGGCCCACTTGATTATCAGCATTTTAGAAAGAATTTTTTGACTCGATTAAAGATGAAACCTTTGGTTCATCTGAAGATTCTGGCGAAATTACTGTTGATGTAGGGAGTCAGGATCCAGTATACAACTCTGCTAATCAAGATGCCTGCTCTACAATTACTGACATGAGAGGACCCAGAACACATTCTATCTGAAATTAAAGATAACAAAGTTAAAACCTGAGGTCAGCAATGTTGCATCCCCCCCAACACATTCTTTCTTGTTGCAGAAGGGCACAATCATTAACAGTTCGGTGTCATCCTATAGAATCCTCATAAAGTCTCCATGGTTATGAGGGAGGATCTATTAGTACTTTGAACAATTCGAGTCAAGGGGGTTCTGAAGTTCACAATGATGACAATGTCCCCGACTCTTGAAGCTTCTCTTGGATCATCCTTCATGGGGGAGCTTCAGTCGCCACAAGCTCCAGTTTCTGCACAAAGAGGTCCTGTTGGTGGGCCCTCATGAGTTCCAAATCCAGCAGCAAACGCTGATTTTGTTCCATCTAATGTCAATCTATATGGATCCAACAAATCACCTTTGAAGATGATCTTCCAAGATACAACCTCACGCCGCAAACAAAATTCAACATGACTGAGCCCCATTTGTTAGGGTTTGTTTGATGTTCAGAGAACTGAAATAGGGCTCAATCTTGTTGGTCTTGAGGGTTTCAAAAGCAGAACTGACAAGACTGGTGGGATCAGCTGCCTGAAGAGGACGGCTTGTATACCGCGGGTGATGTGTCACTTGATGCAGTTGATAAACTAGCAGCTCTAAATGCCGCCTTTAAAGATGAAAGGTCCATGATACTTGCCCTGATGATCCACCACCTCACCAAAGGGGGTAATAAGCCTATCAGAGCCTTGGGTAGTCCTGTAGTTATTCTCGTCAACAAACCAATGTCTGAGAAAGAGAGTGGCGCCAGAGGAAGATATGATTCGTTTTCCTAGAAAAATAAAAAAGAGAAATTATAAAATAGAAGAACAAAAATAAATGAGTTCATATTATAGAAAAAAGACCTTAATTCATTTCACCACAAACACCCAGGGTTTCAAGGATGGGACTAATCCACCTTCCATAATAAAAGTCAAATCAGAGACCAAGAGCAGTATGGAAAATCGTGTTCAAATAATCCCTGTTAGCGTGACCATTTAACACATACAGACATGTATTGATCATTGATCAACACGAAAACAAATGAACTGCAGGACAAAATTTCACTTTAGCACATTCAGTTATGTTCGGACATTTCTTATTGACTATTCCACTCTACAGTTTGAATAGAAGATAACCAGGTGCTCCTATCATGGTATTCAGTTATATCCATGGTACAGTTAACATGGAAGAAGAATGGGAAAAGTGTCGATAAAAAGGAGGCTTGCCTTGTATTGAATAAAGTAGAAAACACCCCGAACACAAAAATCATGACTCAAGATAGAACTAAAACCAAAATGGGATCATATTGCCTGTTGCCTAAATCACGATTGAGAGCAGACTTGTACAAGATGTACTAGAGAGATCTCCAGATGACAGGTTAAAAATAATGAAACGAGTTCATAGGTCTTAAGTTAAATAGTATAAGACTTCAACTCCCAAAACAACCAAACAAGGGAACTCAGTGGGATATATTCTTCATTAATACCCTTTCCAGAACCCAAAACCTTCCCCAGAACATTTCATCTCATAAACTTTGCTTTTTCTTACTTACACCAAATGCCTACTTTCTTAGAATGTTTTTTTTTAAAGCGCATGATCAGTGAACCACGCAGAAATAGTTACTGGTAAACTACAGAAATTCAGATGTGGACAGTTGCTGCGTGGCTTTAAAAATATATGAAGTCTTTCAGGAAAAGCCTCCCAAAGCTAAACTTAGTTAGTTGTGTCAAAACGCAATCGGCATTCCATCTGATATCCAGAATCAGCATGTTGTATATTAGCAGTAGATACATATAAAGTTTTGAACATCAATCACCCGATTTGATATCCAGAATTATGTCAGGACGACCTAGAGCCTCAGTTTATCATTCTCATGAACATCAACCATTCGATAATCTCACTGCAGGCTGAACTATATAAGAAACAGACAACTCGACATTCTATTAAAAGACTAAAATTATTCATCTCATAAAGTGAAAGGACGAAGTCTGCTCAAGCACTGTAGTAACTGACCTTGCTGCAGATGCTTTGGTATTGAACTGAGAAGCGCTTCGTCGACTAGTAACAGTTTGTGCTTCCATATCACCTATCATCCTCAGAATCTTCTCCAAAATCTGAAAATATCTTGGTATGATTCCATCTGCTTAACCTGAAAAACACCCAATTGTTAAACATAAGATCGAGAAACCAATCAAAAAGTACCATATCTTCGGTTCATCAATATTGCAAACAAAAAGACAAAATTGTTGATTCGTTCGCACAATAAGATAGGAGTCCAGATTACCTTGATGTGGTTGCTTTTGAGCGAAGAGATTTACTTTCCATGGAGGTAGCTTCATCTTTCCGATCAATGAGCTGTGTTTATAACCACAAATATTGATCAGAAAAACAGCTTTAACAACTAATTAAGAAAAAGGAAGCATAACTCAACTCTACCTGGCGCAGCGTATCAACGGTGATTCAGCTCAATCTAGAAATATAGGTTAAATTTCTAGAGACCTGACTTCTTGAATCGAAGAGTTCAATCAAATTCGATGCAAGGCTCTTGAATTGATGACAGAATCAAATCAATGCAAGGCTTTAGAGAAAACTCTAGTGTATTATCTCTTAAAACTGAATGAATAAAACTATCTTACAATCCCTTATTTATATGAACCTATCTTTCCTAAAAATCAAACATCTAAGAAAAGGAATTATAAAAGAAAAAGGAAATCTAAAAAGACCAAAATTAGGAAAGGTATCAAGATGCTGCATCAGGTCCCGCCGGGGAAGAAGGATTCGACCACGAATCTGGAACTGGGTCTGGTGGAACAAAACGTGATAAATAACGAACATTGAAGACATCCGAAGTGTTGATGTTTGCTGGAAGTTGTAGGCGATAAGCATTGTCATTAATTCGTTCCACAACTGTGACAGGACCTATTTTCTTTGCCTTGAGTTTATTATAAGCATGAGCCGGCATTCGATCTTTAGTGAGAAATACCCAAACTTGATCACCTACTTCGAAGAGAACACGACGGCGACGAGAATCAGACGCAGCTTTGTACTTTGAGGAGGATGACTCGAGATTGGTAATAACCTTCGTATGAATCGTATGAATGTTGTCTACAAAATCATCAGCTACACCATGAAGACGTGTACGGTCTGGAAGAGTAGATAAATCCAAAGGACCACGAGGGAGAAGACCATAAACAACCTGAAATGGACTGAACCCTGAACTTCTATTAAGTGAATGATTATGAGCAAACTCTGCTTGAGGAAGCTTTGAGTCCCAAGTTTTAATAGAATCTCCCACAAGGCAGCGAAGCAAATTCCCCAAAGATCTATTGGTCACTTCTGTTTGACCGTCCGTTTGAGGATGATAAGCGGAACTCATGTCAAGGCTGGTTCCTAGTAATTTCCATAAAGACCTCCAAAATGTCCTAAGAATCGAGAATCCCGATCAGAAACGATGGAAGTTGGCAATCCATGGAGTCTGTAAACCTCTCGAAAAAAAATGTTGCGACTTGGACTGCATCTGAAGTCTTTTTACATGGAATGAAGTGCACCATCTTGGAGAAACGATCAACAATGACAAAGATTGAATCGAAACCCTTTTGTGTACGAGGAAGACCCATCACAAAGTCCATACTGATGTCCGTCCATGGTTGTGTTGGAATAGGGAGAGGAAGGTATAGACCGGCATTCGTGGAATGACCTTTTGATGTCTGACACACTGTGCAACGTTCGACAAAACGCTCAACATCACGTCTCAATGCAGGCCAAAAATAAGACTGAGAAAGTAAATACAACGTCCGGTCGCGACCAATGTGTCCTTCATTATGTGTTTCAGCAACAAGTTTAAGACGGAGGCTGCAGTCTGGAATGCAAAGACGACTGTCTCGAAAAAGAAAGCCATCGTGCATAGTGAAATCTCGAGAAAGACCATTCTGTACGTCAAGAAGAACTCGACCAAAGAAGTCATCAGACTCATATAAATCAGCAAAGGTGGAAAATCCCGGAACTGATACATGAAGAACGCTCAGCAAAGAATGGCGACGACTCAGGGCATCAGCAACTCGATTAGAAACACCTGACGTGTGTTTGATAACAAACGTAAATTGTTGCAAGTAAGATATCCATGATGCGTGACGAGCTGAGATTTTATCTTGACTGTTCAGGTGTTTTAAAGCATCATGATCTGTGTAAAGAACAAATTCTTTATGGAAAAGATAATGTCTCCAGTGTTTGATTGCTTGAACCACTGCATAAAATTCCACATCGTAAGTACTATAACGTAGACGAGCTCCAGCCAGTTTTTCACTGAAGAAGGCAATAGGTTTGTTGCGTTGGCTCAAGACAGCACCAATGCCCAACTTAGAAGCATCACTATGAAGTTCAAAAACTTGGTAAAGTTCAAAATCTGGAAAGCTAGAAGGTGCTGATAACAATTTCGTCTTAATGATCTCAAAAGCTGTAGTTGCTTCGGCAGTCCAAGTGAAGACACTATCATGACGAATACAATCAGTGATAGGTGCCATCAAACTGCTAAATTGCGGCACAAATCTTCGATAAAAAGATGCTAGACCATGAAAACTTCGAGTTTCAGATAAAGTAGTAGGAGTAGGCCAAGATTTTATTGCTTCTACCTTGCTCGGATCGACGGCTAGACCTTGTGCTGAGACGATGTATCCAAGGAAGTGAACCTCAGGAGAGCCAAACTCACACTTTTTTTGTGGCAAATAGTCGATCTCGACGGAGAACAAGAAGTACTTCTCTTAAGTGTGCAAGATGTTCAGTGAAGGACTTACTAAATATGAGAATATCATCAAAATAAACAACTACAAACTTACCTATGAAGGGCCGAAGAGATTGATTCATAACACGCATGAAAGTGCTTGGTGCATTGGACAAGCCAAAGGGCATGACAAGCCATTCAAAAAGTCCTTCGCGAGTTTTAAAAGCCGTCTTCCATTCATCTCCTGGGCGGATCCGTATCTGATGATAACCACTTCGAAGATCCAGTTTAGAGAAAATCGTTGCAGCTCCAATTTGATCTAATAGATCGTCGAGACGGGGAATGGGAAATCTATAGCGTACTGTAATTTTATTTATAGCACGGCTGTCGACACACATCCTCCAAGATCCATCCTTCTTTGGTATAAGCAAAGCTGGGACTGCACACGGACTCAAGCTTTCACGTAAATATCCCTTCAACACAAGTTCCTCAACCTGTCGTCTAAGTTCTTCATGCTCACTCGGACTCATACGATAATGAGCTCTATTAGGAAGAACAACATCTGGAATTAGATCAATATGGTGTTGAATATCTCTGAGTGGAGGAAGGCCGGGTGGTAACTCATTAGGAAAAACATCCTGAAACTCTTCCAATAGTCTTTGAAAATGTTCTGGAGGTGACGGCAAAGACTTTCTGACAACCGAATTGATCAATATTAGAACATATCTTTCTTCGCGAAGTGTTTCTTCAAAAGCTTTTTGCTGCAAGAAAAGGACTGGAGCTGATGGTGTATGTTGTTTCTCGGGCAAAGAAGGTTGTAGAGTGAAATTGCGATTATTGTAACGAAAACTGTAGGTATTACGATAGCCATCATGTTGTACTCGAAGATCAGATAACCAAGGACGTCCTAAAAGTAGATGGCAAGCATCCATTGGAGCAATATCACAATGAATTTGATCCTTATACGAATCTCCCACCGAAAAAGAAATCAATGCTCGTCGAGTTATGAGTACATCAGTATTCCGATCCAACCATGCCAACTTGTAGGGGTTAGGATGTAGTTCTGTTGATAATTGAAGTTTGGTTACAACCTCCTCAGCAATGACGTTTTCACTACTACCAGAATCAATTATGAAGTTACACACCTTGCCTCCAATAGTACACTTTGAGTGAAAAAGATTATGTCGTTGAGGGTTGATATCTGTTCCACGCGGAGCTAAACACACACGTCGCAACATTAATGCTGGTCCGCTATCTGCTTTAAGAACCTCTACTTCATCCTGTGGCTCTGTAGTTTCCTCATCGTAAATTACTTCAACGTCATTACCAGCAGTGTCAAGGAGGAGGCCTCTTCTGTTTCTAGTGGGGCAGGAAGACTGTCGATGACCTAAATCTCCACAAGAAAAGCAACGAATTGAGTTTGGTCGAGTTTGTCGAGTGTCAAGAGCTGGAACAATGGGTGTGTCTGCTTTGACAGATATAGCGTCATCTGTCGCAGTCGGAGTCTGATTTGGTCGAGAAGAACGAACAGTAGACCATGATGAGAAGGATAATTTAGTTTGCGCCTCAATAGTCAAAGCTTGCTGATGTGCTTCTGACAGTGTTGATGGATGAAAGAGATTGATTGTGTGTTGGATCTGTTGTCGTAATCCTGCTGTAAACCGTGCCACCAGTTGACGCTCAGAGTCTTGTATATCAACTCGATTGAGAAGTAAAAAAAATTCAGTAGAGTAGTCAGCCACAGATCGATTTCCCTGACGGATGGTATGGAGACGCTGAAACATTAGCTGGTCATAATTGTAAGGCAAGAATGTTTTCTTAAGTTTTGATGAAAGTTTATCCCATGACATAATCTTTGGTTTTCCAAGACGTGCACGAGTTGTCTTCAATTGTGTCCACCAGGCAGCTGCTCTGCCACGAAAACGCATTGTTAAGACAGGAACACATTGATCCATTGGAACTCGTTTGAATTCTAGGATTTCTTCTACCGTGACTATCCAATCGAGCAGTTCTTCAGCTGAAGAATTTCCATGAAACTCTGGTATCTCGGTTTTGAAACCCGATTCCCAATGAATATGAGCTGCTGCGTTTGGTACGTTATCTGGTGCTAGAGTACGGTTGGTGTGTAGAGGAGCAAAGGGATTAACGTCGTCTGCAAACGGGTTTTCTTCGTCATCAACATCGTCTCTGGTACTGTTAACGTGAGCAACATGCTCGCGTACGGCTGGTGCTGGTTGTTGAACCAGAAGGGTTTGGAGGGCAGTTGTGATGGAAGCCATCTGGGCTTGTAGCTCAGTAATGGCGTCACGATTGATTTCTGCTGCAGTACGAACTGGTGTTCGACGAGGTCTCACCATTGTAGTGACAGACAAAGAACGTAGCCTGTCTCTGATACCAACCTGGCGCAGCGTATCAACGGTGATTCAGCTCAATCTAGAAATATAGGTTAAATTTCTAGAGACCTGACTTCTTGAATCGAAGAGTTCAATCAAATTCGATGCAAGGCTCTTGAATTGATGACAGAATCAAATCAATGCAAGGTTTTAGAGAAAACTCTAGTGTATTATCTCTTAAAACTGAATGAATAAAACTATCTTACAATCCCTTATTTATATGAACCTATCTTTCCTAAAAATCAAACATCTAAGAAAAGGAATTATAAAAGAAAAAGGAAATCTAAAAAGACCAAAATTAGGAAAGGTATCAAGATGCTGCATCACTACCTTTTATCTATTTTTAAGCAGTTTGATGTGTTCTTCAGTCATAAGTGCTTTAACAGCATCAAGACCACAATTGTTAACAAGCATTTCAAGAAGAAGCTTGACCTGCAAAACCAGAATGAGAGCACCATGAAAGTTCAAGACATAAATTAGCTAACAAAATTGACCCTCAAAGGATCCAGAAGAAAAGGAAAAGAAAGGACAAACACAAATAAATTAACTTGGATACAAACCTTCGCTTTAAAATGCTTCTTAGAGTCATCCTGCCATCTCAACAGCCCTTCAACCACACTTCTCAAGTGTGTTTGCAACCACTCAGCTGGTGATCTGGCCACCAAAACCTTCAGTAGACCTAAATTAGCCTACAAAAGTAAACTCACAAAAGTTCGATATAGTGGCAAAGTAGGTAACAAAACTATGATTCACTTTCTGATTTGATTTTTTTTGGAAATTATTTCGAGTAACTGATCAAGCCTTAGTAGACATAAATAATACCCTGGTGTCAACAGAGAGGGAACCAACCTTAATAATTTATCTATTCTTTCTTTGCAACAAAGAGAACGAAGATGGAAGCACATTACAAGCTGATGAAACAAGATCTGAGAACTCATAGGCCAACCGAGCCAACTGTAGCACTGATCATCTGAGGTGTTTCACCAGCCAGGCCACCGGCTACCTGAGATCATTACGAATGAGATAAATTACACAGCTCCCAGCCTGTATCAATCATGGTTTGCAGGATATGCAGGTGTCGGAAACAAATGTTTCGGCCAATACCAAACCTGAGTCGCAAAGTATTAGAGGAGACAGATATGGATTGGCCGAATCACATGTTCTCCTGTTCTGGCAAGTACCTTCCCAACTTGGGATGATTGGTTATGGATAATCTGCCTAACAATATTGATTTTGCAAACATTTGCTCCGGCTAGGATGTGAACAGGCCACATACCTCAAAATCTCAATACGTGTCCCTACTCCCCTACTTGACACGGCGAGCAGCTTATAAAATCATAATTGCTTTTAAAATGCCAAGTAAAGAAGTAGGGTCACATACTTCAAGTATGTGCCTATGTGGCCAATTCACATACTAGCCAGAGCGGCAAACCTTGACATCTATGGGGATCCTCATATAATGTCACTTGAAAAAAGTAAGAAATAAAATAAATAGGACACAATTACTGTAAATGTAAAGAGATCTTACCATGTTAAACAGTTGTTGCAAATTTTTTTCGTTGCCACCTTGGTCTTCATCACCACATGCATGACCAATTTGCACTAATAAGTCATCGGCCATATTCCTTATCTTCTTGTTTGACTGCAAAAGAAATCCTCACATTAACTAACTTACATTTGCTTATCAACTCTACTACAGTTGATACAAACAAACAAATTGTATACGCGCAAGAAAGTAAAAAAGGAAGATTGTAAAATTTAAAATTTTGCCAGGATAGCTAAGAGGTTACCTCCTCCACCGCTAGTATAATTGCAGTTAAGAAGGAACTTATAATGTCACTTCTCCTTTGCTCTGAAGCATTCTGCAATCCCAAGCACACAATCAATGATGTGTTACCTATGGCTTAACTAGGCTTTTACGCATATGATATTTATTCCCTATCGATTGACAGAATAAACAGTTCTATGCAAATAATATAGATCATAGGTACCTTGGTAATGTGGACAAAAAGAAAATAAAGGCATCGAAGCCTGTGACATTGCTGAAAAGTGACAAAAAGGCAACACTTCAAGCAGTAGCTGAAGTAGGTCATCAATATTTTCTGAGAGGAATTCATCACTATGCTGCAATACAAGTTGATCAAGGATGTCAGCTGAAAGAAATGAAGCGTGGAACATAATCAAGCAGAAATCTGATAAGCCCAAGAGTTGCAGGATCGCCAACAACCTTCAGAATAATGGAAAGTATTTGAACGCCTTCTTCTGAAGCAAACCTCCACTATCCTGCAAGTCGAGAATCATAATCATGGTAACCACAATAACAAGATGGTACAGGTAACCCCGTTGAGAATAGAGGTATAAAGACAACAAGTCAGAACATTGACGCACCTCTAATGCTGGACATACTAATGTATTAACTGCTTCCGAATCCAAACCAGGAAGATGTGATACAGCCAAACCCAATAGTTGTGCCCTGCAAACGGAAGACAAAGTCAGGAAATCGACTTCCGTGTCACAACTGTAACAGACGGCTTTACAAAAATAAAACAACAGACTTTGGTAGTATTATAGCAAGAATGCAACCACCTTGCAGCCTTTGGTGAGAGTTCATTCACAGACTCGACCTCCATAGAACTGGATGTTCTAAAATTTTCTGATTCAAGAGCCTCATGCAGATTGACATCTAGATGGAACAAAAACCAAATTCAACATGACTGAGAATAAAGCCAGCGTCCAAGATCCAACCTCACGCAGCAAACCAAGTTCAACACGACTGAGAAACCGTCTGTCAGGATTTGATGTTCAGAGAAAGGGAACACAGATTGAACTTATTGGGGTTGGGGGTTCCAAAAGCAGAACTGACAGGACTGCTGGGATTCATCTGCCTGAAGAGGACAGCTTGCTTACTGGGGACGTGTCACTGGATATAGTTGATAAACTAGCAGCTGTAAATGCTGCCTTGAAGATTCAAAGGTCCATGGGACGAGCAACCACATCATCAATTTCCTAGGAAAGTTAATCATCACCCTTCTCACAAACAAGCTCCTGGTATGGTTTGATCCACTTCCCAAAATCATTTATTACAGCAACAGCAACCAAGCCACCCACCACCTCAGCGAGGTGCACCTCTGCCACCTCATCTAATGAATAAATAACATGGCTAGACATATTCCCGAGGTGGACCAGTCACAGGGATTTCAATTTCATCGCCAACAAAGCCGTAGCGGCTATGATATTTCTGTGCCAGCTCTTGGTGTTGGTGGAAGCAATCATCTGGAAGCCTTTGGGGCTGATGGGAATGGAGCTGAGAGCAAATGCCAAACAGATGCATCCTCTAGATGTTCCAGGGCTTTATGGTGATGTTGACATGCGTATGAGGGAAAGAGAGTGGATTCAGACAGCTTGATTCATCTACCAGAAAAGAAAAAAAAATTAGAGAGATTATACAACAGCAACAACAAAAAAAAAAAAAAAAAAAAATCAAGAACAGAATAAACGAGTTCATATCATAAAAAAATAGACTTTACTTCATTTCACCACAAAATCGCAGCGTTTTAAGGATGGAACTAATCCACCTTCCATAACAGAAATAGAAGCAATTAGGAGGCCAAGAGCAGTATGGAAAATCGTGATCAATTAGAGCACACTTGTACAAGATGTAGTAGACATATCTTCAGAAATGGTTAAAAATAATGAAACTATTTCATAATTGTCAAATAGTATAGACTTCAATTATCGAAACAACCAAACAAGGGAACTTTTGATCGGTAATGTCAAAGCTATATGCGGAGAGTAGAGCCTTGAGTAAGAGAGAGTCCCATCTGAGAGGGACATATCCTTCACTAATACCCTTTTCAGAACTCCAAACCTTCACTAGAAGGTGCAGAACAATTCATTGAAACAACTCTCTTTTTCCTAACTAACACCAACTACCTTCTTTCTTTAATTTTTTTTTTTGAAGCTATCGATGAACCACACAAAAATAGTTACTAGTGAACTACACTGTAGTTACTACAGAAATTTGGATGTGGACAGTTACTAGGTGGCTTCAAATATACGAAGTCCTTTAAGAAAAGCCTCCCGGTGCGAAAGTAAGTTAGTTGTGCCAGAACGCAATTGGCACTCGATCTGTTATCCAGAATTGAACTATCAGAAGTTAGCAACACAAACACAGAATGATATTTCTGTACTAAATCATGCTGTAATCCACTAATCCCACATAAAACCTAAATTATAAAACATCTCACCAGTGGTGCCATCCTTTCATTCGTACAAGCAAGTGTGCAATTAGGATAATATTATTGTAGTGTTGCATTCGCTTTTGTACCCAGCACGTGAAACGGGTTCTTGTGAACCATATTTATCATTTTACAGCTAATATAATATGAGCGAAAAAGATAAGAAGTTATCTACTTCATATGTACAAAGAGGAACGTAAATAAAGCAGAGTCTGTATAATCTACCTGCAAATTCTACTTCATTCAGTACCTTAACCAAATACTGCATCTCCTCCCGCCATTACTCCCATTGATTTACTGCCTTTCAGTTCGAAGTTACCTACCGCAGGAGCATGTTTTTGTGTCAATCATCTTCTTCTTCTATTTTTATCAGAAAAGAAAATAATAGAAGTACGACCAGTATTGAGAAGGCAAAAGGTACCGCTGTTCTACTTCTGTTTATCTGTTATTTGTGACTCTATTATCCTTTTACGCATTAGAAAGAACCAAGCTCATCTATCTAAGGATTGTTTCCCACTCTTAACAACCATCCTATAGAAAAAAGGATACAGCATCCCACCAACTAACAGACTCTAGTTTATAAATAATACCAGCTGAGCAGGATGTAAGTTGTTCTATTGATCCCCCAGCGGGTGACAATCAATAAGAATGAAGAAAAGATAATGTGACTAGAAGAATCATTAGAGCCTCCAATTTTCGCCAGCCTTAACTGCTTGACCACCAAGCTCTTTCTGAAGCAACTGGTTATATTTTGCAAGCCGTTCACCCTGGCTAGGTGATCTGACTGGTTGACAGGCCCACAGCTAAACCAGCTTCGAAGGAATTTTCAGTCTCTCCACATTTATGGGTAGTGAGTCTAGTGACTACTCTGGCATTCTTAGCTAGCTTCACAGCTTCGATGGCTACTGTAGCAGTCCCAATCTGATTCACCTTTAAGACGAGCACGTTGCAAGTGATTTTATGTATTGCTTTCTCAGCACATTTCGGGTTTGACATCAACAAGTCATCTCCAAGAATCCAACAACCTGGCAAATCCCTAGGCTTGTAAGTGACTCTGTATGTTTCCAACCATTTTTGTCAAATGGATCCTTAATAGACACAATTCAGCAAACCATACGGAATTTGGTGTATGTCTCGGCCCTATCTTTGGATATCTGCCCCGATTTATTGGGATATTTGCAGTCTAAATAAAACTTTGTACCTGTGAAAAATCAGTAGCCGCAACATCCACTGCTATCTCAGTTCTCTCACTGTAATTTGCTGATTCTGCTCCGTCAATTGTTTCCTTGACGAGATTCAAGCCTTCAGTGAAACTTGGCATATTTGAAGCAAATCCACCCTCTTCATCAACACTCCATTTCTTCCATACTTACCGATAATAATAGCCTTTAGATGATGATAGGTCTTAAAGATGGTTTGCACTGCCTCCTCAGATGATTTTTCCCCAACAAGGAGTTCATTTGTGAGGGGAGGGACAGGAAAAACAATCAAAACAACTAGTATAGCATGTATGCCAAGTTCACCCTCTTTTTCAGTCTTGTTCAAGTCTATCATAGCCTAGTTCGTATAGGACTGCAGTGTTGGATTAAGACCAACTAGAGCTTTAGAGACCTTCTCATTAATATTTGTAACAACTCTGCGAACACCTTCTTTTTCCAAGATATTGCGGATTGTCATGTCACCATCACATCACTCATGACCCGCCTACATTCCAGAAGAAGTTCCGCTATGATCTGCAGCTCCAAACATCACTTTATTTGTACAAAGATTAACTTCAATAGTAAGAACCCGTCGGCTGCTCTAAAAAAATATATTAATCAAACACAGAAAAATTAAGATGATACTAAACAATACTCATTTACATTAAACTTTCATATATGTCATTTCAGTCATATTTACATCATAATCAGCAATTAAAACCTCTTAGTCTTTCCATAACAAAATAAAACCTAAACCCTAACTTTATATGAGCATCCACAATCACGACCAAATATGCACAAAATACGAAGCGCAGTGGGTGTTGCTAAGATTCCAAGAAAGCTAAAAAAGCTATAGCTATGCCAAATTTGGCCGGGCGCAGATGAAAACTGCACCTGGCATCAAGCGAATTTTATAACCTCGCTTGACGCCAGGCGCAATTTTAATCTGTGCCCAGCAACTGAGCATAGCTTATAATAGCACATGGATCAAACTTGATTTAAATTCACGATTAACAGCGTATTGATAAAATGTGCCTCGCGTTAATTAACGCTTTGCCCAGGCGTAACTAATCTGTTAGCGCTGCCTTTGAGCGTGGTTTATGGTTACGTCCAACGACAAAGGCAAATTTAAAATCTCATACTGTGTCTATGTCCAGCTTGTGAAACCACCATTATAAGCTAAGGAAACATTAAATACAATGCAAAAGAATGGGAAACTGATTTTTACCACAATGATGCTATATATAAGCTATAGATTCTTCTACCAAAATCTCAAAGCTTTTTGTTTTGGATCAGAAACTAGCATATAACTGTTCTAGGGTACCAACAATTCTCGAAAATCCTTTGGAGTCCAGACTCATATTGAACAAAAATCTATCACAGAATACAATAATGGCTTCTTCTCTGTTCCTGAGTGCAATGAACCAATTATCTAAGTTTCAAGTAATTAAGCAATAATAAAGACAAACCCCCAACTAATTCCAACATATTTTACAAAATGTCAAACAATAATCAACAAAATTGATAAACATTCATTAAAGATCAAAGAATTATTAGGAAGAACGGAAGAAGAAGATCACCGGCTGGTACTGTGAAAGGGGTTGCTTAAGAATGGAAGAAAAAGAATCTTCGCTAAAGCTGTCGATGCTGTCGAAGTAATTACAAGATTTTTCCGAAATAAATTTTAAAAAATTATTCATTATGAAGATCTCAGTAAATCTTACCGGGGTTTAGGTTATTGCATTTTAAACGGGTTCTAGAAATCAACAGTTAACCAGAGGAGGGATTTGAGAAGAAAAGGGATTGGAAACGCAAAAGTCAGACAGGCTGGACCTGGGTTTAAACGAGTACGGGCTCCGTATAATGAATTCATGAGGACAATTCCAAAAGGGAAAATAGGGAATATGTCTCAAAATTGACTGATCAGATTCCAGTTTTTGGGAATATGTTCCAAAGTAAAGGTTTCCGTCAATGAACCGTTAAATAGTCAATTTATCATAAATGTGTCTGAACTTTTTCTTTAATTTTTCGCATATCTTTTGCTATCTTTTGCTAATGGAATTGACCTTCGTCTTTAATATTGTGATTCAATGATGTTTGATATACTCAACTACACAATTTTATTCCTAGTTTGAAACTTGACTAACTTCTAATTTGTTTTCTCCTCACTCACCTTAATCGTCTGGGTCTAACTGAAACCACCTGATTCATCTGGATCTAACTCAATATATTTGTTTTTCAGTCCGATCTGTGGTTTGTTCCCATGAGTTAAGGGTATTTTATTAGAGTAGGAGATAGAGTAAATAGACTTTTGAGTGATAGATAAGTTCAAGTCTCCACATACCTTTTAGTTGATGAAGATCCACCAGTTCCTTGAGTAGTCCTTCATCTTGTATAATGATTGCCATGGAGTCTTGAGCTCAACTACACTTTCTATCCTAGTCCGAGACCTTTAGCTGTATAGGCTAGAAATCAAGACTTATAGTTTTGATCACTAACATTGACAAACATGCTTGAGATAGCAGCGCATGCAAGTTCGACCGAGCAATGCTCTAACACCTATAGGTTCTTTACTTTGCTTTGCTAATTTAAAGCTCCAGTATTTGGTATAGGAATTTAAGCAAATATCAACTCTTGAGTTACTTCATATACTGGTATGAAGAGTTTGTTCTGAACTACCATGTTATATTGGATAATTAAAAAAGTAGTCTTACTTGGATTTGAATATGAATATATATAGTACAGTAGTATGTAATTCCCTATAGCAAGGTGTTTGAGGGTGAAAACGGTTTCTGCTGATTTTGGTAATTTCGGGTGTGTGGGTGAGAAACGAATTTAAACCCTAAACAATGTACTGCAAGGGAGTACTTTAGATTCGAGAGATCAATCTGTACAAATCCGTCCTAAACCAAGAAATGGTCGTTCCAGACTTGCTTCGGTTACAAAATGAAGGAGAAGGGTTGGTATTGGGGAGGGAAGCGAAGAAAGTGTTGAGACCAGAATAGTTGGTTCTGGAAAAGAAGTTGTTTTCTACGACTTGTATCAGAAAGTGGGAAGCTAACAGATGAAAAGCTAGCAAATGCTTTCTGAGTGTTGTATGCTTCTGACCTGAACTTGTTGTTCGGTGGAAATAGATAATTCCTATTTATACCAGTCGAAGTGAAACGTACTGTGGTCTCATTAAGAAATGGAAAACGAGTGAGTAAATGAGAGGAGGTGGTAACCGATAACGCCTGGAATTGATGTTCCATAAAAGAAAGCGTTTCACCATTACTCCCTGTATTTACTAACCGCCTCATCCTTATGATACTTTCTTATAACGGGCGTAGTGTACGCCGCATGCTGTAAACCGCCAAGCCAATACCCAATGAGCATCCCCCAGTTTGTGACATGCGTTGATATCTCGAGTGTTTTCATGGAAAACATGTAGCATGTTGTTGTCGTCTGGCAAGGAGAGCTTGGGAGACTTGCGGCTCGGTGACCTTCGACGGTCGAGATTTTGCATCTTAAGAGGAAAGGTAGTCGTTGATTATTGCAACCCTTTGTTTGGTAGCCGGTGGCATGAAAGCATGCTCTGTATGGCTTTAGTATGGCCTGGTTTAGGCGCGGCCAAAATTTAGGGTTTTGGCTTTGTTTAGGCGCGACCAAACTAGGGCCAAAAGTTGCCATGCGTTAGCTGGTAACCTTGGACGGCTAAGATCTGCATCTTAGATGAAAAGGTGGTCGTTGATCATTGCATGCCTTCGTTTTGGCATCCG
Organism: Papaver somniferum; assembly: GCF_003573695.1. Classification (NCBI taxonomy): domain Eukaryota; kingdom Viridiplantae; phylum Streptophyta; class Magnoliopsida; order Ranunculales; family Papaveraceae; genus Papaver; species Papaver somniferum. The sequence goes on from NC_039366.1 coordinate 39,144,712, forward strand.
CATAGGGAATGCTGATATGGCGTGGCGCGGCAAGGTGGTTGGTATGCCATTGACACATGTGGCATGGCATGCCTTGGCACGGTTTGGCGTTGCCAAAACTAGGGTTTGGGGCCAAAGGTTACGGTGCGTTGTTTGGCAACCTTGCACGGCTAGGATTTGCATCTAGGATTGAAGGGTGGTCGTTGATGGTCGCACGCCTTCGTTTTTGTAGCCGCATAGGGAAGGATGGCATGGTATGGCGCGGCAAGGTGATTGGAATGCCATTGGCACATGTGGCATGGCATGCCTTGGCGCGGTTTGGCGTGACCAAAACTAGGGTTTTGGGACAAAGGTTACCATGCATTGTCTGGCGACCTTGGACGGCTAGGATCTGCATCTAGGATTGAAGGGTGGCCGTTGATCGTCGCACGCCTTCGTTTTGGTAGCCGCATAAGGAAGGCCGGCATGGTAGGGCCAAGGAAAATGGCACGGACGGCTTGGCATAGTGGGGCCAAGGGTTTGGACGGCTTGGCATGGTCGGGCCAAGGCAAAATGGTGCGAACGGCTTGGCATAGTGGGGCCAAGGCAGAATGGTGCGAGCGGTTTGGCATAGTGGGGCCAAGGCAGAATGGTACGGACGGCTTGGCATAGTGGGGCCAAGGCAGAATGGTGCGGATGGCTTGGCATAGTGGGGTCAAGGGTTTGGACGGCTTGGCATGGTAGGGCCAAGGCAAGGTGCGGTTGGCTTGGCATGGTGGGGCCAAGGGTTTGTCATGCCATTGGCGCATGGTGCATCCAGCATGGCTAGGGCCAAGGGTTTGGCATGCCATTTGCGCATGGTGCGGCCAACATAACTAGGGACAAGGGTTTGGCATGCCACTGGGGCATGGTGCGGCCAGCATGGCTAGGGCCAAGGAAAGGTGCGGTTGGCTTGGCATGGTGGGGCCAAGGGTTTGGACGTCTTGGCAAGGTAGGACCAAGGCAAGGTGCGGTTGGCTTGGCATGGTGGGGCCAAGGGTTTGGAAGGCTTGGCATGGTAGGGCCAAGGCAAGGTGCGGTTGGCTTGGAACGGTAGGGCCAAGGGTTTGGAAGGCTTGGCATGGTAGGGCCAAGGTGTCACATGCCCATTTAATCGCCTACAATTTTCACGGGACATGACCGGCAATGATTGTGGTTCAGTGAATCATCTTCACCCACAATTACTCAGCCTTGCACGCTTGCATCAAAGTATGCATCGGCCTTCACTCATAAGGAAATATGCAACGGAAGTCTTTTCTTCATTCTCTCTAACTCTTCATGCCCCAATAAGCATAAGAGGTTCTGCCATGCATCAAACCAACTGACATACTCACAAAATCAGCAACATTAGAACACAAAGATTACTGCAACAAACCCTTTTTATTGCACTAAAGGAAGATTACAAAACTCGTCCATCACATGGACCAAAACAGGCCATTCACTCTCTTGGTGAATGCCTAAAACACTCTTTACAGTAGTGGTTCTTCTCTCAATTGAACAACAATTGAACAACACCAACATTATTGATTCCTATGCTATTTATACTAACTAAGATCAGGCCAAAACTTCTGTGCAACCGATGCACAAGCATTGGACAGCCAAGTGTCCAAGTAGTTTCCATAACCGCCACTTTCAACTGCCACATTTTGAGTTGTCCTGCCAACAGGTGCCACACTTGTTCTTGGTGGTTATGAATCGTTATAAAATTCTTCTATAACCAACTTCTCTTGTCTCACGCATTTGGCATGATTCCAAAGCCAATAACCAACTCCTAACCTTCACTTGAGCCGTATTGCACACTTGTTGTGCCATACTGGATTCTGTCTTGCAACAACGTTCAGCTCTCTTGGCCCTGCATGTTTATCATTCCAAACTTATGCACGGACAATCCTTATGCTTCTAACATCGAGGCCAGCTCCTTAAGCTCACTCTAGTTACTCATGCGTCATATATGCTTCACTTCGCCAATTAGCTTGACAATAGCAATGCAACTCTTGCATTACCAACTTGTTTGCATTGTTCAAGCTTTGGCATCTTTGAACTAATGCCATAGACTAAGTCTTGATATTTACTTCAATCTTGCATCATTCTCGAGCTTGGACCAACTCAATTCCATGGATGCATCGATGCCAACATCGCATGTTGCATCTGTCAACTTTGGCCATGCCTTGCCAATCCTTCAATGAAGCTTCATTGTGTCGGCCTATAAGCTTAATCACTTAGCCTTATAATGTAGTGATGCACTTGCACTACATTGGCCCTGTGGGTTTATGTCATTCTCCACACTTGACAGTTTATACAGTAATACCGATATTATGGCTTGCGTTGCGCTATTATAGCTTGCGTTGTGCTATTATGGCTTCGCATTGCACCATTACGACGGAGTACTGACTTGGCCTGCAACTATGTGATGCACAATCATTATGCTCACTTGCAGTACCGTAATATACCTCCCCCACCTAATCCGTCCAACGCCCTCGTTGAACGCAACAAAGTATACTCGTTATACTTGTTCTCTGGCTTTGTACGCTTCTGAGCCACTCTCAGAAATCAACAAACTTTGCTTGGCCTTTAACCTTGCCAAAACTTCTCTGTCTAGTACTTTATGCCATCACTTAACTTCACTGCTTTTCCATTGATCTCATATACTTGAGCCACTTCTCGGCGTCATGCATTACGCTTACGCGGATACTCAAATCATGCATCAATACCCAAATGCAACTTGGAAATTCGTCTTGCCAACTCTCTGAATTAGACTTGAATTTCACTTGAATCATTTGCGCCTAAGTATACACAATCAATGATTCTTCCCAACTGATCACAATGATCATTGTCATAGTCTTACGCCTTTATTTTCCGACTTTAGTTGCACCACACAACATAACAGGACTTACACAAGACTTGGCATCATTCTTCAATCATATGTGCCTAAGCCAAATTATTTCATGCCTTAAGGTATGCACCCTATGATTTCGTACCACTCTTGGTATGCGCCACAATCTATAACCTTTGCTGCACTTTGCAAACTTCAGGACTTTCACTAGATTTGACCTCCAAATCATGTTGCAATATTCGCCTTCTTGGACTTGTATCATTTGTATGTCAAAGAACTTGCACCTTGTTGTTCTTTTCTTGCATTGTCGCAACATCATGATTGAAATGCATGACTCTAGTATAGTCATGACTTAGGATACCCCTGACATCAGACCGTCTTTTTAGACCAGGCATCCTCCTCACGCTCCTTTGAAACCAGCAATTTAAGCATCACTTTCTCTTTCAAACTGCTGCGCTTTAATGTAGCGTAAAAACAACATCATATTCTTCCTAACTATGAGTTACTCTTAACTCATATACTTGATGGACTTACATCTTCATTCTTGCTGCGTTACTCCATGCCTTCGCTGCCAAATGCCTTCGCACTTCCACATAACTATCAACAGCAAACTCGACTATGCCACCAGCTCTTCTATTTGCTTCTTTCACTTTCAGCGTCTTTTATTGCATATTTTGGCTTAATATGCTGTGTAGCATCTTCCACGCGAACTAGCTTTACTTTTAACGAAAGAGGCAAGATCTTTCACTTCAAATACCCTCATTCACTACTACCTTACATAGACAAACTTCATTACAACACCAAGGTCCACTCGACCCAAACTGAAAGTATACTCAAACTTGAGATAATACTCGCGCCAACTGATTGCAACTTGTAAGACCTAACAAGCCATGCAATACTGACTTCATCTTCTCTTCTAAGCAACAAAGAAAGCGAGACAACACCTACTGTCCCTAATGTAGCAATTCACTTTGCCACACGCACTCTCCCAACTATCATCATTCTTATGCAACTCCCATAACGAAGCACAATATAATTGACACTTAGTTGAATACTCCTTTTAGACGGATGCTATCATTTTGCTTTAGCTTTCATGAAGATTTCTTTAATAATGGCCACATGCCATCTTTATGCATCACCACTACTTTGTCCTTCTTTCCCGCATCCACAATTTGGCCTAACTTGCATCTCTAGCCACATCATGCATTCTGGCCATTCCCAAATCCCATTTGGCGCATGCTACTGTTGCATACATGCTATGTCAATTAGCATCCAATTCTTGACACAATCTTGTGCAACTTTGCACAACTGGAACAGACTTTACTTGGTGACTCTGAGCATCACCATAGAGCTCAGCAAAGTCATATCAATCAATGACTTGCGCGGACAAATTCCCTTGGACAATCTTAACAAGGCCACAATCCTTGCAAATGAGGCGCCACTGCCTACGTTCCTTGAAGCAAGAATGCCACATTCTTCTTCAAACTTGGAACTCATTTTTACTGCCCATACACATCTGGTTTCTCTTGTCTTTCCGCTTCTCCAAAATCAGCTTTGTAGCAATACTGATTTGTAGTTGACAAGAACATCCGCTTGTGGTTATGATCAAATGCAGGTCTTTGGACACCCTTGTCCAAGCATATTTATTCCACTCATAAACCAGGTGCAAACACACTCCTTGTGCGCATCTAGCATCAATGAAAAACTCTTTGCAAACACAAGACCGTGGTGTGTCGGTTTTTCCCTAACTTGCGCTCATTTCTTCAGCCTTTCAATAAGCTTTCTTCTAGATAAGAATTGGCCATCCAATTCTTCTTTTATGGCATCACATTGCGACAAAAATGCTGGTTCGCGACCAGACTTTGCATTACCACCAAGGTACATGCATTCGAGAGAGATAAATATAAACTTCCATCAACTGGCTACTATGAAAAAACCTTCAATCTATCACATAAACATGTTCTTCATCTACTTTGCCACTGCAAAGGCCATCATTATCTTTGTATTCAGAAATTTTCGCAAAATTCTCATTACTTCTTGTAATGTACTCGCTACTGATAACACTACGAAAGAATGCATTCCAAATGCATAATCTTCGCATACTTGTGAGAAACATGGACTTTAAACTCCTGAGTTGCACCATAGAAGTCAGCATACTCTTGAGTTTTGTCATGTAATCACTTGAAATCTCGGTTTCCAATGATTCTTGCACGTTCGTCTAACATTTTGGGATGGAATTTTGACACCTTTGTCATAAACTTTCATGGACTGCTGCTACTTCAAGCTTCAAGTTCATTCCAATTGATCTTTCCACACAAGACCAACATCTTCTAGTCTCCGTACTAGTGAAACCCAACAATTCTTCACTGAATTTGACAAACAAATGATAATAACTTGAGTAAAAGAGAGAAAAATCAGAAAACTGTGTCCTCTAACACAGCTCTAATACCGGCTGTCACATGCCCATTTAATCGCCTAAAATTTTCATGGGACATGACCGGCAACGATTGTGGTTCAGTGAATCATCTTCACCCACAATCACTCAGCCTTGCACACTTGCATCAAAGTATGCATCTGCCTTCACTCATAAGGCAATACGCAACGGAAGTCTTTTCTTCTTTCTCTCTAACTCTTCATGCCCCCATAAGCATAAGAGGTTCTGCCATGCATCAAAAAAATTGACAAACTCACAAAATCAACAACATTAGAACACAAAGATTACTGCAACAAACCATTTTTATTGCACTTAAGGAAGATTACAAAACTCATCCATCACATGGACCAAAACAGGCCATTCACCCTCTTGGTGAATGCCTAAAACACTCTCTACATTAGTGGTTCTTCTCTCAATTGAACAATAATTGAAAAACACCAACATTATTGATTCCTATGCTATTTATACTAACTAGGATCAGGCCAAAACTTCTGTGCAACCGCTGCACAAGCCTTAGACAGCCGAGTGTCCAAGTAGTTTCCATAACCGCCACTTTCAAATGCCACCTTTTGAGTTGTCACGCCAACATGTGCCACAATTGTTATTGGTGGTTATGAATAGTTATAAACTCCTTCTATAACCGATTTCTCTTGTCTCACACATTTGACATGCTTGCAAAGCCAATAACCAACTCCCAACCTTCACTTGAGCCGTATTGTACACTTCTTGTGCCATACTAGATTCTGTCTTGCACCAACGTTCAACTCTCTTGGACCTGCATGTTTATCATTCCAAACTCATGCACGGACAATCCTTATGCTTCTAACATCGAGGCCAGCTCTTTAAGCTCACTCTAGTTACTCATGCGTCATATATGCTTCACTTCGCCAATTAGCTTGACAATAACAATGCAACTCTTGCATTACCAACTTGTTTGCATTGTTCAAGCTTTGGCCAGCCTTGAACTAATTCCATAGACCAACTCTTGATCTATACTTCACTCTTGCATAATCCTTGATCTTGGGCCAACTCAATTCCATGGATATGCATCGATGCCAACATCGCATGTTGCATCTGTCAACTTTGACCATGCCTTGCCAATCCTTCAATGAAGCTTCATTATGTCGGCCAATAAGCTTCATCACTTAGCCAAATGTATTTACAATGTAGTGTTGCACTTGCACTACATTGTCCCTGTGGGTTTATGCCATTCTCGACACTTGACAGTCTATACAGTAATACCGCTATTATGGCTTGCGTTGCGCTATTATGGCTTCGCATTGCACCATTACGGCGGAGTACTGACTTGGCCTGCAACTATCTGATGCACAATCATTATGCTCACTTGCAGTACCGTAATACAAGGCAAGGTGCGATTGGCTTTGCATGGTGGGGCCAGCATGGATGGCATGCCTTGGCGCGGTAAACGTGGATGGCATGGTTTTCCATTGGCACAGTGGTGCGGATGGCATGGTTTACCATTGGCACAGTGGTGCGGATGGCATGGTTGGCATGCCTTGGAGCGGTGATGTGGCTGGCATGGTTTTCCATTGGCACAGTGGTGCGACTGGCATGGTTGGCATGCCTTGGTGCGAAGATGTGGCTGGCATGGTCTGTCAGTCATTCCTTGTCTTGTCGCGGATCCCTAGTTGGATCGTTTGCTTCTAACCCCTCGGAAGTCCCCAGTCGTCCTTTGCCGTGTGATGACTGGTAATCGAGCCGCCTGGTAGCTGAGTCGTCGATTCCTGAGCGGATCATTTGATTCTACTGTCCTGACGTCTGGGTCGAGGATTGGAAACTGACATCATGACTGAAAGATCAATCTCCCACTGTGGTCGCCAATTGTTTGAGGGTGAAAACGATTTCTGCTGATTTTGGTAATTTCGGGTGTGTGAGTGAGAAACGAATTTAAACCCTAAACAATGTACTGCAAGGGAGTACTTTAGATTCGAGAGATCAATTTGTACAAATCCGGCCTAAACCAAGAAATGGACGTTCCAGACTTGCTTCGGTCACAAAGTGAAGGAGAATGGTTGATTTTGGGGAGGGAAGCGAAGAAAGTATTGAGACCAGAATAGTTGGTTCTGGAAGAGTAGTTGTTTTCTACGACTTGTATCAGAAAGTGGGAAGCTAACAGATGGAAAGCTAGCAAATTTTTTCTGAGTGTTGTATGCTCCTGACCTGAACTTGTTATTCGGTGGAAATAGGTAATGCCTATTTATACCAGTCGAAGTGAAACGTACTCTGGTCTCATTAAGAAATGGAAAACGGGTGAGTAAATGGGAGGAGGTGGTAACCGGTAACGCCTGGAATTGATGTTCCATAAAAGAAAGCGTTTCACCATTACTCCCTGTATTATTAACCACCTCATCCTTATGATACTTTCTTATAACAGGCGTAGTGTACGCCGCATGTTGTAAACCGCCAAACCAATACCCAATGAGCATCCCCCAGTTTGTGACATGCGTTCATGTCTCGAGTGTTTTTATGGAAAACATGTAGCGTGTTGTTGTCGTCTGTCAAGTCGAGCTTGGGAGACTTGCCGGCTCGGTGACCTTCGACGGTCGAGATTTTGCATCTTAAGAGGAAAGGTAGCCGTTGATTATTGCAACCCTTCGTTTGGTAGCCAGCGGCATGAAAACATGCTCGGTATGGCTTTAATATGGCCTGGCTTAGGGGCGGCCAAAAGTTAGGGTTTTGGCTTTGTTTAGGCGCGACCAAACTAGGGCCAAAAGTTGCCATGCGTTAGCCGGTAACCTTGGACGGCTAAGATCTGTCTCTTAGATGAAAAGGTAGTTGTTGATCGTTGCAGGCCTTCGTTTTGGCATCCGCATAGGGAAGGCCGGTATGGCGTGGCGCGACAAGGTGGTTAGTATGCCATTGGCACATGTGGCGTGGCATGCCTTGGCACGGTATAGCATGGCCAAAACTAGGGTTTGGGGCCAAAGATTACTGTGTGTTGTTTGACAACCTTGGACGGATAGGATTTGCATCATGGATTGAAGGGTGGTCGTTGATCGTCACACGCCTTCGTTTTGGTAGCCGCATAGGGAAGGCTGGCATGGTATGGCGCGGCAAGGTGGTTGGCATGCCATTAGTACATGTGGAATGGCATTCCTTGGCGCGGTTTGGCGTGGCCAAAACTAGGGTTTTGGGCCAAAGGTTACCATGCGTTGTCTGGCGACCTTGGACGGCTAGGATTTGCATCTAGGATTGAAGGGTGGTCGTTGATCGTCGCACGCCTTCGTTTTGGTAGCCGCATAGGAAATGTCGGCATGGTAGGGCCAAGGAAAATGGCTCAGACGGCTTGGCATAGTGGGGCCAAGGGTTTGGATTGCTTGGCATGGTGGGGCCAAGGCAGAATTGTGCGAACGTCTTGGCATAGTGGGGCTAAGGCAGAATGGTGAGGACGACTTGGCATAGTGGGGACAAGGAAGAATGGTGCGGGCGGCTTGGCATAGTAGGGCCAAGGCAGAATGGTGCGGACTGCTTGGCATAGTGGGGCCAAGGAAGAATGGTGCGGGCGGCTTGGCATAGTGGGGCCAAGGCAGAATGGTGCGGACGGCTTGGCATAGTGGGGCAAAGGCAGAATGGTGCGGATGGATTGGCCTAGTGGGGCCAAGGCAGAATGGTGCGGATGGCTTGGCATAGTGGGGCCAAGGGTTTGGAAGGCTTGGCATGGTAGGGCCAAGGCAAGGTGCGGTTGGCTTGGCATGGTGGGGCCAAGGGTTTGGCATGCCATTGGCGCATGGTGCGGCCAGGATGGATAGGGCCAAGGGTTTGGCATGCCATTGGCGCATGGTGCAGCCAGCATGGCTAGGGCCAAGGCAAGGTGCGGTTGGCTTGGCATGGTAGGGCCAAGGGTTTGGACGGCTTGGCATGGTAGGGCCAAGGCAAGGTGCGGTTGGCTTGGGCCAAGGGTTTGGACGGATTGGCATGGTAGGGCCAAGGCAAGGTGCAGTTGGCTTGGCATGGTGGGGCCAAGGGTTTGGCATGCCATTGGCGCATGGTGCGGACAGCATGGCTGGCATGCCTTGGTGCGGTAAACGTGGCTGCCATTGTTTGCCATTGGCACAGTGGTGCAGCTGGCATGGTTGGCATGCCTTGGCGCGAAGATGTGGCTGGCATGGTTTTCCATTGGCACAGTGGTGAGGCTGGCATGGTTTTCCATTGGCACAGTGGTGAGGCTGGCATGGTTTGCATGCCTTGGCGCGGTTATGTGGATGACATGGTTTGCCATTGGCACAGCGGTGTGGCTGGCATGGTTGGCATGCCTTGGCGTGGTGACGTGGCTGGCATGGTTTGCCATTGGCACAGTGGTGCGACTGGCATGGTTGGCATGCCTTGGCGCGAAGATGTGGCTGACATGGTTTGCTATTGGCACAGTGGTGCGGTTGGCATGGTTGGCATGCCTTGGCGCGGTAGCATGAGAATTAGGGTTTGGCATGGATGATGTTAGTCAATGTTAAGGGTTTTGCCGTGGAACATGACCCATGTAAAAAAAGGTACCCCGGTAATTCTTACGTAGGCATGCTGATTGATTCAACAAATGGGCTAATGGTCATAATGACTTCAGGTCGGATGTACATTTTTACGATTTTAACCCTAAGCTAAAAACCACCATTAACACAAGGATAGACAAAATTTGGTTGAAGTTACCCAAGAGACTGTCATAACAGAAAATGAAGGGCGTGTTTAATTTCCTGATGTACAGATACTATTCTATGCTTTTAGAAGTTGATTGGTCGAATCTCTTTGACCTATCCATGTTGTCCGGCTTGTGCCTTTTTTGAGGCGATTTTGAGGAAAGCATATAAATTACAAGGTTTTTAGTTTGCCTATTTTGAGGCAGCCAGATAAAATGCGTACTAATACTTTAGACTTTGGAGTGTTGGAGTGGGTAATATCACAGATTTGTACTTTTCTCTATGTATAGATCAACTGCAATTATGATTTTGCTTGTCTCAGAAATTGAAGTCCATATCATTTGAAATTTATGATCCCTTGTCATTGTTTTTATTGTTTTGACTACTTCCCGTTATTAACTTGTCAAAGTTATTCATTACATCATTGCACTTTAGAACATCAAAGATACCAGTGAAAAGAAATACCTCTGGTTTTGAAGGTGTTGAGGTTCAGCAGTCAGCACTGACTCTGTTCTCTTCCTTTTTTTAGGTGATGAAATTTTTATGTTACAAGTCCACATTATGTTTTTTCTTTTACATATGGAATTATTACATGTGGTATTGTTGTTTCATACTATTGTTATAGTAGATCAAATGGTACAGGAGAGTAGGTGGGAGCACTCAAGGGAAGAAAAAAATCTCACCAAATCAACTAGAACTGGCTTAGGGGAGCTTAGAGGAGTTCCTTTCTGAATTGCTGTGGCGATTCCTTACTGACCGAACTACTTTTAAGGCTACCAAGATCATGTCCCACTATGCATAGATCAGACGCATAGTGTAAGGACTTAAAAGAACCTATCCAACATATAAAACCTCAATTATATACAAGGGATCCCTATATCAAAAATCAGTTTATTGGAGTCGTTGCAACGACATATATGATCAGCATAATTGTCGATCATATTAAGGGTAAGTAATTAAGTTATGATGTTAGAGTTCTGTTTATGGAATAACAAGAACAAAAGAGAAATAAAAAATTATTAGGGTTTTTAGGTTTTGTGGGGATGATGGTTAGAGGTGGATTTTGTGAGTAATATCATGTACTGGAACTGACAACCTAAAAATTTATCTGACATGTAATTAAGTTTTTAATGTTATTTTGGATTTGGTTTTCAATTTTAATTTTGAAATACTTATTTTGGATTAATGATTTTTGGTCAGATATTAGTAATAATATTAAAATTCGAAATTCTAATAATGTTGTGATCAAAATGTATTTGAGTTAAGAGATAAATGTTGATCTTTGTTTTTCTTTTCTTGTATTTTGTTCAAAGAAAAACAAATGAACTGTCAATAAAATAAACATGTGTTACGTAACAAGTGTTATGTATAAACAGATTAACTTTACCTAGTTTTTAATATACAGATCACTTTATTGCATGGAAAAATTTGATAACACATTTTTGTTTGTCTATATTGTTTGAATATTTTGCTTTCTACTTTAAAAAAGTTATTATTTCAAACCCATTAATTTATCATGTATTTTATTATAGTGTGATCCAAATGTATCTTGAATCGGCCTCGTGATTTAAAATTCGCAATGTAACACAAACTTGTCTACTCTTGTTTTCTTCTTTTGATAAAGACATGATTTTTAACTTAGTATTTTATCATCCAGTTTTTTTTAAGGAAAAAGGTTATAATTCATTAAACTAAAAAGGAAAAAAGAATACAAGGAAAGTGCCTAAGCGTGTCTCAGGTGAAGGACCAAAGCCTACACAAAAACAAGAAACAAACAAAAGGAGTTATAAGAATTTATCATCAAGTTAATTGTGGTATGACCAGAATCTGCTTCATAATTCAAAATTCAAAGTTCAAAATTCGTGTGACAACAAAAATTTGTCTTTTTTATATAAAAAAGCGTATGGTGAAAAGTACTTTACCAGAAGAAAACATCCTTAATAACATCAATAATGTAAGCAATAAATTTTTTAGAGATAGTTTGAGCAACATAAATTCACAAAGATAACTGAGAAACTTAAGCGAACTTAACAACGAAGGACATTGATAACTCTGGAATTATAGCAAAGAAATTCATCAAACAGTACTACCAATTGAATCATTTTCCTGTGAAGTTTAGATGATATTATTTGGAAAGAACTAATTTATTAAAAATCAATTAACAACTTTGCACAAAGAAATGTTGTTAAGATAAAAAAAATTTAAAAACTTTCATCTCTCGTTAGAGTGTGTGGCCATGAGCTTCCAAACGTAGCACTCATTTCCTGGACACCGAATAGGAGAGGCAGGATCATACCATAAGGGGCAACATCCACTTTTTTGTAACAAAATAAATGAAAGGGGTCCAAACTAGGAGTGCTCATCAATGATAAATTCTTACTTTTTTTTATCTCTTGAAACTAGATGTTATGTTTTTTAATCTTGGAGTTAAATCCATGATTGTCTTTATGGTTTCCATGAATATTATTGTTGCTTCTGTAGTTGTTTAAGTTGTACATAGTTAAGCTTGTGATTACTGTTAATGGTTCTGAAACAATTGATTTTATTGTTGTTATTGTTACCAAAGAAATATTAAAGAAGTATATGAAACCGAAATATCTGAGCCTGTTGAGGAAGAGAAATAAGATATGTAATTGAAACATTGAGAACGAACTGATAGATTCTTTTCAAACAAAGAACATCCATCTTTCCCTTGATTCAAAACCACACAAACAAAGCTCATCCCATCCATCTAATGCTCAACAAAAAAAAAGGATCTAAACGGAAAGATTCAAACAAAAGGACAACCAAATAGCTGAAATTTAAGAAATTAAAGAAGAAGAATCAAAGGATGATGATTGTTTGAGAATTTGTTGCTCAGAACGATGTTAGGGGCTCGTTGGGTTTTGGAAATTTTCCTGGAAAGAAAATAATACCACGCAAAATGTGTGATAAATTCTAAACTCGAAATTATAGATATTAATCTAACACAAACTTATCACGTGGCTTGAAATCGACCATTTGTGACGATGAGGAGATCCATGCTTTTTCCATTTCACCCAAAATCCTACTATTAACATATGGTGTCCATTAAAACCAAAATCTACCCATGACTCAAAATATGCATCCTAAACATGTAACTTCTTCTTGGAACTTAACTCCAATTGCATCGAGGTCTTTTGGTGGGGGTTTTCCAAAAATCCCACTCCCCTCTCTCACTCCTTTTCTTCTTCAACATAAAAATCACTAAGGACCCTTTTCTACTTAAATACGGTCCAAAGATATGAGCAGATTTTTTCATTATTTCTTGTTTTCTAGGTTAGTTAGTAGTTTTATCTGAGTTGTTATTATGTTATCTACTTATCTGCACTATTATGGTGGTTTTATATATTCTTTTGGGTTTATCTTCGATTTGATGACGATCCTTGGTTATTGAGTTGAGTTTAAAAATCAATAGTGATGCTCTCCAATGACAAAATCTCCATCTTTGTTGTCTCCGGCGAAGAAATCTTCATCATCAACTTATCTGGTGACAGAATCTTCATCAGTGATTTACAAGAGATTTAACAAACCACTCCTATTTTGGAAGCACATATTACTAAAGGAGAAAAACAAATTAAATGGCTGGAATTTAATTTCGATGAAAACCATTATTCCTTCAATTTTATCGGATCTTATTCATATTCGTGTTTGTCTTACTCCAGTAATCATTCTCTTTCTCTTGTCGGATTTCTCGATATTGTACTTTTACAGTATATTCTTGTTACTTTGTATTCTCTTATTTTCGATCTTAAACTCATTGTAACCTCGAATTTCCATTAATAATGAAAATGTTCATTTTTTATCAAAAAAAAAAAGACCTATAACTTGATACACTACCCATGACTTCAAAATATACATTTTAAACCTAAAACTTGATACTTCAACCAATATAGCCAATTCCGAATTTCGGTCCGTCTCGGTCGGGACCGAGACAACTTTATTTCGGGGAGATTCTCGATGGAAATCTCGGAGCAAATATCGAAATTTTGTTTTCGAATTTTATACCTATAATATGTATATCAAACATTTTCCACATATTGTCGTGTATAGATATGATGAAACACAACAATTTTTATAAAAAGAAACAAGTTTTCATTCAAAATAGTAGAAAACCCAAGATCCATACAAATTTCAAAAACTTCAATGGAGATTTCCGGCCAATTCTGGTCAGGTCAACTAAAATTCAACCAAGAATTCCCGCCAATTCCGGCAAATTTTGGTCGAGTCCCGTCTTAGTAAAATCAAGCATTTCGCTACCTTGAATGCCGAAACCGAAATTTCAGACAAAATCTCGGCCGAAATTGACTACATTGACTTCAACTAAGTCTGTCACATGACTGCTGTTTTGTGGGCCCGAATTCACTTTGTCGCTTAAAATGTTTGCATTGTTACATAGAAACTACAACTTGACCCATAACCGAAAATTAAAACTTGCCTTGTAAATTAAAATCTGCAATATGACCAAAATATGTGGTGTAACTCAAACTTTGCCCCGTAATTCAAACTTTATATTGTTGATGAAGCTCGAATTCTATCTTATGATCGGGAAATTCATTGTAGATCGTACAAAAAGAAACTTTATACTACCTTTTAGGCTAGCAGTAGTCGACTACTTTTGAAACCATTTTCCCATAACCCATAAGGATGCGACAACACATTTTGTAATACACCCACGGGCAACAACACAAAGTTGCAAATTCGATTCTGAAGCAGGTACTCTCTCTCATCTTTAAATTATGCTTTCGTCGAACGCTTGGAATTCCTCGTTTTGCGTTACCATTCTTTAAAATGCTATGTTCTTGTCAAAGTGTGTTTCTAGGCGTTACAAACTAAATTCTCTTTGCTTGGTCTCTTAGACCTCTCCCCAAGCTTCCCTTAGCTTCTCGGGAGTTCTTCCCATTGATTCCGTTCCATTTCAGTCTTGAGAGTTCTCTTTGCGTTCCAGTCTCTCAATGACGCTATCTTCATTTTATTCCAGCTCTGGAGAAACCTAATCTGCACGTGCACACCTCTATAGCTAGAGAGTACTGTCGTCACCATATATATAGAATGTCGGGTAATACGGCGTACATGAATCTGCAAATTGGATATCATTAAGCGTCATGCACCATTATCTCTGCATGATTAAGTGATATCCTGCCGTTGGTGAATTATTAAGATTGAGCCCTCAGCACCATAATCAGGAGATGATACCATGTCTCCGATAGCTCCTAGGTCTTCAAATTCATCCAAATCAGTTTCTAATCCTAAAATTATTCTTGGATGAGTGATTTGCCGTCTTCCTACGACCAAAAGGTCAAAATCTTCTCGAAGTGACCGGATTACCCATATTGTTTCCGCGCAATCTTTCACCTCTACCTCTTTATATACCAATGTTTCGTCATGCATTGTGTTAGTCCTGAAATGTTCTATCAATTCGTCATCCAGAAACTTTTGTCTCTCAACATCAATGCTTACAGAATCATTGTAATAGCCAATAGCTTCGTCAGGTGATAAACTCGCAGCATCATAAAACCTGACAACAGTAACAAAGACGGACGGATTATGAATCATGTTCATCGCAAAAGCCAACGATTCACGATCATCTGGACCACCAAAATAGAGTACTATGACGCGGTAAGGCGTATTGGGCACAAAGCAAGTATTCTGCCCTTGGTAATTACTACCATTAATTAATATCCCGACTGAGCATGGCGAGTTCCGCAACAGATTTTGAAGAAGTGTTTTAATACAACGATTAGAACTTGTTGTATCTTGCCTGCAGAAAGGGAAGATTACGAGAGCAGTCCTCTTGTCAACTGACATGGTGCATACATCATTGTGCATTGAAGCATACGGGGAGATGGTGGAGAAGGGATGAACTGTAACAACGTTCTGGTAGCGGTTTTGGAATTGTTGGAAGACATTAATTATCCTTTCCGATTTGGTAGGGTTTGATGAGGCAGCACGTTTATGCAATGGGTGCGCAATAAGGAGAGGAGTAGCACGGCCCACGAGTTCAACGAGATGGAGAAGGTAGATGGTGAGTGGCCGGAGTTCGGTAGGATCAGTGGCTTCAAGGATTCTGATAATGGCTGGAACATCATCTAGGGTGTGAACACATACAAGGACACGAAAATCTGAATTTTTTTCGTTTGACTGCAAAACTGATCTTCCTTTGAAGCTTAAGTATTTCGATGAAGGGTCGTAGAGGTATTTTACCGCGGGTGTAATAACTGCTACAACCATTATAAGTGTGAGAACCATGATTGTGTTTGATGCACTAAATATGTCCTGCAGAGTAAAAAAGAGAAACATGTAAATTTCCTAGTTAAAATGCTACTATTCTGCGATAATTTAAAGAAACTTTAAGTGTATAATTATCAAAGACATACTTGTTGCAGTTTACTATCTAGCCAGGTGTTAAGTTGAGAAACCTCGACGATGCCCTTTAAGTTCATAATGAGTCCAAGCAATAAACTATCGCGCACAGAGACACCAAGAAGCACAGCTGGGACGAAAAGCCCGATCACCTTTCCAAGGATACAACTAAGAATGACCAGTACAACCCGCCATAGATATGCAAAATCAACTTTGTGAACGTTCGTCTTATATCCAACGATACCCATATGAAGAGGCATGAAGAATACAGTAACAATGCGTAGCTTGTGAACCAGGGCAGATCCTAAAGGTGGACCATCAGGTATAGCCAAACCAAGAAAGAAAGCCCCGACTGTACCATTCAATCCACAATATTCACTAACTAATCCACACAGTAGGACCGAAATCATAATCAACGCAATGTAAACATCATTTACTGGTCTCCCTTCAGGTGTATGCTTTGCGATCCATAACGCTCCCGGCCGCACAATAAAAAATATATATATAAAGGTCCCCAATAATAGTAATATTACAGTCATTCCTTGTGGTGAGTTTCCAGATGAGATTATATGGCTGAGTAAGGTAATGATTCTTTCATTTGTATGAAGAAAATCAGCAACCATTGCTATTTGAAGTGCTAAGTTACCTAGCTCAGAGTTAAGAATGTTGAGATCATTGAGTACATAAGCGATAACAGGGAAAGAAATCTGTCCGAATAGATTAACTATTCTCTTAGCGCTGCGAAACCCTTCTGTTTTTGTACGTGCCTTTAATTCTGGGATATGATCATTTTTGAGTCTGCGGGAAACCATCTCTCCAGATACATAAGAGGTAAGCAGACAACACACCCCCATGACGTATGTTCGCCACCCAGCTCTCTTTAATATTTTGGGATCCATTTGAACTCCAACTTTAAATATAAAAAACATGGAACTGAAATGAGCAAGCATGTCTACTACTCGAAATCCATCTACAGGGAACATGAAATATGTGATTCCCATATGACTGATCTGCAAATTCCCAAGAATCCATGGACTAGCAAGCATCCCTCCCTATACATACATACAAATTATTACCAAGCAGACGGTCAATAATAATTAATCATAAAAACATATGTACTGGATCGAGAAAGTAATTAAAGCATGATTAGCTTACCAGTATTTGAGAAACAAGTAAGGGTTGATGGAACCGTGACAATACCATATGAATGAAATGAGGTACGAGTGCAAGTATAGTAATTTGCAAGCAAATACTTGGTAGAGGAGCCAAACCAAGAAAGCCATCTAGATGTTCATAAAACAATCCTCCTAAACCTGAACCGGTTTCGCCTGGAATATGACATACACGATATCTACGACTTTGCGCCATACCTCTCTTCTAACTCACCAGCAGTCGGAACCGGAAATTTTGTGCAGAGGATCAGAAGAAGAAGAAACAAGGAAGAAAAATAGAGATGTTTTTCTTTTACTTCTTTTCTCCGAGTTTTAATCAAATAGATGAATTACAGTCTTTACATACCATATGAGAGAGAGAAAACTGGATCGATGGATTCATAAATATGGTGTTCATTATAAGGTCCAAATCAATCACCATTTACTATTTTTGATTATTGTCAAATATAGTCAATGATATTCAGCCAGGCAACTCCAAAAATAGTGGGCATTTCTGGTGGCACTGGCACCTCAACAATTGCAAACGATTTATCTTAAAAAGGAACTTCTGGTAGTTATACAAAATTACAAACCCGTCTTCATCATAATTTGTAAAGTAAAATAGAAAAACAAAAGGGTGGGATTTGTGTGGTGGCAGTTTTCACTTATGTCTCATTGCCATATTCTTCTGCAGCAACAAATTTCATTTCATAGACGACTTTGGTCGCTCCAGAGTCCGGACCCTGTGAGACTCCACTCTTAACCTTACAGCCATAGTTGGTATGTACACTACTTCACTACCATCACTTCATTCTCGGGCACCAACATTTTGAGACAACTCGTAAAGAAAAAACAAAGAAATTTTCGCCAAATATATATATACATGCTCTTTGCGAAAGATATCCTCAGGTACGTGCATGGTTCAACGAAGACATTTCTGTATTTCTATCCGGTTTCTCTCTCACTTTATTCAGTATGGCCAAGGCATCTGAGCTGGAAAAAATGTCTGCTTTTTTCCACCCTTCCATTTTGCAGGAAAATAGAAGAAAAGCGAGGTGTTCCTCTGAGAGTTTCCCGTTCCTGTTTGATACTTCGCTATGCCCATAGTGGGATGATAATCGGCAGATTAGCTAATAGCTTGTTCCGCTGGAATCAGCCTAAAGGGCATTTTGTGAAATTTTTTGTGAACAAATTTTGTTTTTGTTCACCTTTTTAAACTGTGTATTGGAGGATCCAAATTGGTAAAGCACAAAGTTCAGCTGTATGGTTTGGAGATTGTTGAAAAGATTGATCTTCGTATGTCGATTCTTGTGTATTACCTTATCATATGAATGTTATTAAACTGTTTAGAAAATAGGGAGATAATTTAAAATAGCGTTGCCCGAGACAAGTTGTACCCTCCAAAATTTTCATTAAGATCTTCCAAATTGTTTTCAATAATCCGGGGCAACCCTTTAAGAGGAGCTTCAGTCGGCACAAGCTCCAGTTTTTGAGCAAAGAGGTTCTATTAGTGGGCCCTTAAGAACTGAATCATCTGGCCCTCATAGGTTTCCATTTCCGGTTGCAGACGCTCTATATAGATCCTTCGAAGATCATCCAACCTCATGCAGCAAACCAAGTTCAGCATGACTGAGAACCGTCTGTCAAGGTTTGATGTTCAGAGAAAGGAAACAGAGTTCAATCATGTTGGTGTTGGGGCAGAACTGATGGGACTGGTGGTATTCAGCTGCCTGAAGAGGACAGCTTGCTTACCACGGGGGATGTGTCACTTGATGTAGCAGCTCTAAATGCTTCCTTTGAAGATGAAAGGTCCATGATACTTAGTCCTGATGGTCCAGCACCACCTTTTCTTCGTGGTTCTTAGAATCCAGCAGAGCCTAAGATTTCGTATCAGAATATCCGAGGCCAGCAGTCTTCTTCGCCATATCCCCACCTTTGGATGAATCATGGGAGGCCTCCGATGCAGCATCTAGGTTCACATCATGCTCGTATGAATCCACGGTTGAAATTTTAGGGTCCAGAGAGTATAACCCAGAACCAGCAACCTAATCACCGATTTCCTGGGAATGTTCTTCACCACCTTTCTCACTAACAAGCGCCTGGTATGCGTTAATACACCACCTTCTAGCAACTTCAACCAGACAATTTCCCACCACCTCACATCCAATGAACAACATGAACCCATTACAGGGATTTCAATTTTATCGCCAACATAGCCATAGCCGAGGCTATGATATTCCTGTGCCAGCACCTGGTGTTGGTGGAAGCAATCATTCTGAAGCATTTGAGAAGCTGATGAGCATGGAGCTGAGAGCAAATGCAAACAGATGCATCATCTTGATGGTCCATGGCTTTATGGTGAGATTGACATGAGTATGAGGAGGAACTAAGCATCATGATTTGCTTCATTTTAAGGGTTGTCTTCAGTAGCCCTGGTGTATAATATGGATTTCAGTTCCATCGAACATCTTGTTTGAGATTTATTGTTGTTTCAAGAAAAAGAAAAGCATTCCCTCGCGGTTGATACAATACATAGGACACGGCGTTCCACACCTTGTAAGCACCACTAAACTTTCAAGTAGAACTAGCAGACTGTAGCAGTGAATAACATGAAGACCTGACCTTAAATCTCTGGTAGCTTTACTTCATACAGCCAATATCTCAGTCAACTCCTGACATCATGTATCGCAGACCATAAGCCTCTTGGAACAGAAATAGGTATTCCTCATCTCCAAATAATATGTAATCCTGAGAAAATAAGAAGTCAAGGAAATAGATCGCAGTTTAAAATACAAAAAGGAAAATAAAAAGTCTAGAAAATAGATCACAGTTAAAAATACTAAAAGGAAAATAAGAAGTTAAGGACATAGATGGCAGTTAAATTACTAAAAGAGATACGAGTACACTAGAGGAACCAAGGAGTTATATTATAAATGCAGCAGCTTCTTTAGTATTTTGATAGCTGGAATTGTTTATATGTAAAGAGACTTTTTAATAGAGCTGTAGGTGTTTTGGCCAGAAGCATTAGAACTAAAGGTACAGACTATGAAGGATCCATGAGCTTTCCTGTGTATCTTAACTCTGTATTGCTAGAGAATAATGCTTTTGTAACAGCTTCTTAATATCAATGAAATCCTCCCTTCAAATGAAAAATACTAAAAGTGATGCGACAGTGTATTTCATGCGGATAACAATTTTCAAGATAAGTGTGTGGATATAGAAGTTCATGTTAGGGAAAATGTTGCAAGAGAAACTCTATATAATCAGATATATCAGTTATTAACTGCCAGTTTCCATATAGCCATATATGTATCTGAAGGAGTTATAAAGCCTTACCAGTTCATGGCTCAAGTGCACATCCAGCGAAACAGGCTTGTACATGATTCTTCTGCAGTAAACAAAACGGACCAAGTCAATGAGGTGTGTACTTCTCAAGACTGTTGAAGTCAAACTCATTCTCGGACTAATTGAATGGTCTTTAGCATCCAGAGGGGGCAGTAAGCCTTTCAGAGAGCCTTGGGGTAGTCCTGTAATTACTTTATCTTCGCCAGCAACCCAAAGTCTGAGAAAGCCAGTGGAGCCAAAGGAAGATTAAACAGCTTGTTTCATTTTCCCAGAAAAACAAAAAAGATAAATTATACAATAGAAGACCTACAATAAACGAGTTCCTATTATAGAAAAAAAGCCTTAATTCATTTCACTGCAAACACGCAGGGGTTCAAGGATGGAAGCAATCCACCTTCCCTAACAGAATAGAAAGTCATAAGAAGCAATGCAGAGACCAAGAGCAGTATGGAAAATCATGTCCAAATAATCCCTGTTAGAGTGACCATTTAATGTTAAACCATTAGATACATGACTACCCTTCAAGGCCAGGATTTGTTCTGTAGCACACAATCATAAAGACTGGCCCAACTTTTAGCAGGCAACAGGTCTTCCCCACACCATCTGCTTCTGACATAAGACTGGCCCAAGTTTTATTTCACTAGGAGAATTTTATTAGTAAATATACGAAATAGAGCCAAGAAAATGATTCTGCCAATAAGAGTCCTAAAGTTATTTTGGAGTGATCTTAACCGACATATTTAAACATACAAGTAACAGGAATTTGGGTCGAGAGTGGTTGAAACAAAAGGTTGTGGTGAGAGATTAGGAAACTAATCAATCACACAATAACAAATGATGGAGAGGCAAAGCAACTGCAACAACAGGAGCAGGAAGTTCCTGTCACAAACCATTTCTCTATATCTTATACTGGTACATGCAAAGAACTGGGAGGACACGATTTCACTTTAGCACATTCGGTTATGTTAGGACGTTTCTTATTGGCTACTCCACTCTACAGTTTCAATAGCAGATAACCAGGTGGTCCTTTGATGGAAATCAGTTATATCCACAACAGATTAACATGGAAGAAGAATGAGCAAAGAATCAAGAAAAGGGAGGCTTGCTATTGAAGAAAGTAGAAAACACTCTGAACAGAGAAACCATGACTCAAGATAGAACTAAGGCCGGGATGGGATCATATCCCCTGCTCCTAAATTAATGAAGTCATTTAAGAAAAGCCTCCAGGAGCTAAGCTAAGTTACTGTGCCAGAACACAATTGGTACTCGATCTAATATCCAGAATTGGCTGTTGTATATTAGCAGTAGCTACAAATAATTAAAGTTTTGAATGGCCCAATTCTATGTTAACAAACAGAAAGCCAGCAGTTAGCAACACCAAAGAAGAGGATGTTCTGTACTATCATTCTGTAATCCCACATAGAACCTACATTATAAGACATCTCACTGGTGGTGCCATCTTTTCAATCGTAAGCAGGTGTGCAATTAAGATGAAATGTCACGATTGTAGTGGTTGCACTTGCTTTTGTACCTAGTATGGCCACACGTGAAATGGGTTTTCATGAACCATTTACTACTAATATGATAGCCACGGGATAAATATGAGACAAAAAGCTAAAAAAGGAACTTCATATTTACAAAGAGGAAATAAATAAAGCAGAGTTTGGAATCTACCTGCACATTCTAGTTCATACGGTGCCTACACCGAATACTGCATCTCCTCTCTCCATTACTCCCATTGCTTTTATTGCCTTCATTAACATGTTCTTCTTCTTCTTTTTATAAGAAAAAAATACCAAAAGTAGGGCCAGTATTGAAAAGGCAAAAGGTACTGCAGTTCTGCTTCTGTTTATTTGTTATTTGTGACTTCTATCCTTGCATGCCCAGATAACAACCAACCTCATCCAGCCGAGGATTGTTTTCCACTCTTAACGACCATCCTACAGAAAAAAGAATACAGCACCCTACCTACTAACAAACTCAAGTTTATCAATCATATCAACTGAGCAGGATGTGCATCATAAGTTGTTCTCTTGATCCCCCAGCGGGTGACAATCGATAAGAATAAAGGAAAGATGATGTCACTAGAAAAGTTATTCGAGTCTCCAATTTTCGCCAGCCTTAACTGCTTAGTCACCTAGCTCTTTCCGAAGCAACTGGTTATATTTTGCAAGCTGTTCACCCTGGCTAGGTGATCTGACTAGTGGGGAGGCCACAGCTAAATCAGCTTCGAAGGGAACTTCAGTCTCTCCACATCTATGGGTAGTGACTACTCCCCAGTTGGCAATCTTAGCTGCCTACACAGCCTCGATGGTTTCTGTAGCGGTCCCAATCTGATTCACCGTTAAGACGAGCACGTTGCAAGTGATTTCATCTATTGCTTTCTCAGTACGCTTCAGATTTGACATCAACAAGTCATCTCCAAGACTCCAACAACCTGGCAAATCCCTAGGCTTGTAAGTGACTCTGTATGTTTCCAACCATCTTTGTCACAGCATCATTAGAATCCTCAATAGACACAATTCAGTAAACCATACGGAGTTTGGTGCATATCTCGGCCATATCTTCAGCTGTCTTGAAATTCTGCCCCGATTTATAGGGATAATTGTAATCTGAATCATACTCTGTACCTATGCAAAAACCAGTAGCCACAACATCCATTACTATCTTATACCTCACTGTAAGCTGGTTTGCACTGCCTCCTTGAACGATTTTGCCCCAACAGGAAGTTTCTTTGTGAAGGTAGGGACAGGAATAACCATCAAAACAGCTACTATAGCATTTGTGCCACGTTCACCCTCATTTTCAGTCTTGTCCAAGTCCATCATCATAGCCTGGCCAATTTGGGACCAGTGTTGGATTAATACCATGGAGAGCTTCAGAGATCTTTTTATTAATGCTTTTAACAGCTCTTCTTATACCTTTTCCAAGATACTTCCAGACTGCCACCATCACGTCACTCAAAAGCCTTGTACATTCCAAAAAAAAGTTCCACTAGGAGCTGCAGCTCTAAACATCCCCTTATTCGTGTAAATATCGACTTTAACTTAAGAAACCCTCTGCTGTCGAGGATTTGGCTAGCTATAACCTGGGTAATCACCCAACAAACTGTTTTCCTCATATGATTCGAGATGAATAATACAGTGAGCCTTAGCTCTAACAGCAGCATTCACAGCTTCAATTTTACGAGAACGCAAATCTTCATTCGGAAAATCTCGAACTGACATGTTTGGGCTAATGTCAATCATCTTCAATGTGCTCCTCTACATCAAAATCAAGAAGTAGCTTATGTATATCATCTTCAATATCCTTCAACAACAGCACTGCATAGAGATGTACACAATGTCATTAAAGCGAGCAATGTGTTCAAAGCAAAACAACACTTGAGCGAAAAATGAAACCACATTAACTGCATACCTTCTAACAATATCTTCCTCCACTCGAGGCTTTAAATCATTATATTCCATCATGAAGAACATGAATTTCAGCTTATAAGCAACAAATGGAAATACCATTCCAACTTAGTTTACTCTAAAACATGCTAAGAATAAGGTTCCAAATGGCTAGTCCCTAGCAAATAGTAAGAACAAAGATAAAGATTGCACTGCAAATTCTGTTTCAGCTTTCAAGTATCCCCAATTTCATTACCAACATTACGAATTGTAAAAAATAAATTGCAAAACAAAGAATATATCAAAGACACTGCAAATTAAGATAATACTAATAACTTTTCCTTTTCATTAAACTTTCATATCTGTCATGTCATTTGAGTCATACTTACAACATAATCCCCATGAACCCTAGCTCAGCAATTCTAACTTCCTTTTCTTTTCAATAACAATAAAGAAAAACCTAAACCCTAACCTTGAATAGCCCTAATGATCTTTCCCTTACAAAATGGTGAAACCCAAACCCTAACTATGCTATTCATAATCTGATAATCATCTATTTCCTCTCACAAGGGTTGTTACCACATATGTTAAAGTGCACACAGCAACACATCCAACAGCTAAATCAAAGGAATTCTTGGTATGATTCATTATCTCTAAGCCCTTATCTATCTTCAACAAACCCTCATCTATCTTCAACAAACCCTGATCCATCTTAACCAAACCCTGATCCATCTTCTCAAATGCAATATTGGTCTTCAATAAGTGAATAGACCCAAAATCTAACGCTCCAGCAACAACAGGCTTCAAAAAAACCCTAGAAACTCCATTAAAGCAATCCCCAATTTTGTTTCTGTATATCTCCTCCTCTTCAATTTCAATCTTCTTCTCTTCTTCGTTGATTTTCACCATTTTCATCTTGTTTGTTGAATTCGAAAGGGAAGAGGAAGGAATTGGAAAAAGGGTAGAAGAAGAAATCTTCAGACTCCGCTGGGACATTGAAGATGAGAGGCTACGACAGGTGTGAATGATCATCGGTATTTAGATATGAAACACGTATATATCGAAAAAAGAGAATCCGAAAAAGTCAGCGTTGTTGACTTATTTTGACTTTTGTTTTTATCGGTTGGTTGTGGCTAGGGTTGTTCATGGTCGGTTTTGGTTCGGTTTCTAGCCAAACCAAAACCGAAACCAATACTCTCGGTTTCTAAAATCTAAACCAAACCAATCAATTAATATTGGTTCGGTTTCCAAATGGTTCCAACCGGTTTCGGTTTCCAAATCTAAACCTAGATTTTTTACAAATTTACAAACAAAAAAAATAAATAAATAAAATATCAAGAATAGTTAAAACTTACTCTAAATCTAGAGATCAAAAGAAGATATATAATATATCTTAATTTAGTTACTGCCGATAATAGCAGTAGTGGCTGTTGTAGTTAGGGATGGAGAAGGGAGGCGACTGAGAGAAGGAGAAAGAGAAAGAGGGAGAGTATCATAATGAAATATTAGATTTAGGGTTTCTATTTATCTTCTAAATCAATGGTTATAATCTAATACTTGTAAATCAAGGTAGAAACTAAGTTTAAAAATTAATCGGTTTTCCAATGGTTTTTGGTTCGGCTTTAGAGGTCAAACCAAATCAAAACCAACACTATCGGTTTTCCACTTTCTACACCATAACCAATCCATTAGTAAATAGTTCGGTTTGGTTTATTCCTAATTGGTCTGGTTCGGTCCGGTTCCAGCGGAAAACCGAAACCATGTTCAGCCTTAGTTGTGGCAAGTTTCGAACCAAACCTGCATGTAGCCATTGAAACTGTGGGTTTTTAAACCGAACCCATCCGTAGAGGGTTGGTATATGGTTTATAGTTTGATGTTAAAACCGATCAAAACCACCCGTAAACACCGATAGTTTTGATTGTTTAACTTTATATAGAAAAAAGAAAATCTGAGACTTTTTTTATTATAGGTCGGTTTTGACAAGTTTCGAACTCGGGTCAGTGGTATCCAGATTGCACAAAAACCGACCCATCAAACCGAATCCGCCCATACCGATTAAATCGTGTGTTTTTGAAGCGAACCCGTCCGCAGAGGGCTGGTATAAAGGTTAATGTCATTTGTCTGAAGTGTTCGATGAGAAAGCCAAATCCAATCATCGTTTCTTCTGAGAGCAGTCAACCTCTTCATGGGTATCTTTAATCTGCTGAAACAACAGTTATTGTAGAAACCTGTGATCCAGTATACAACTCTGCTTATCAAGATGCATGCATGCTTCACAAGTACTTACATATGAGGATGATCAAGAATAGTCGATTCTTTCTAAAGTTAGTGACTACAAGCAGGGACGGAGCTATGTAGATCTCAGGGATGGCCCCCACCTCCCTGTTTTAGTTTAATTTCTTAGTGATCCTTTAAAATTCTTACTAACTAAAAGAAAAATCTCCTAATAAACCCCCCTAAATAATTTATTTTGTCAATCAACCTCCTCTGTATGAAATTTCTGACTCCGTCCCTGATTACAAGTTGCAATCATAACACCCTATCCGAGCGTGAGGCAGTATGAATCCAAAAGTTAGTCAAGTTAAACCTGAGATCAACAATGTTGCATACCAATACATTCTTTCTATGTTGCAGAAAAGCACAAGCATCAATAATTCAGTGCCATATTTTACAATCCTCACAAAGTCTCCATGGTTACGAGGGAGGATCTATTAGTACATAGAATAATTCGAGTCAAGGGCTCAAGGCGTTTCTCAAGTTCACAATGATAATAAGTCCTGTAATTGCTTTATCTTCGCCAGCAACCCAAAGTCTGAGAAAGCCAGTGGAGCCAGAGGAAGATTAAACAGCTTGTTTCTTTTCCCAGAAAAACAAAAAAGATAAACTATACAATAGAAGACCTACAATAAACGAGTTCCTATTATAGAAAAAAAGCCTTAATTCATTTCACTGCAAACACGCAGGGGTTCAAGGATGGAAGCAATCCACCTTCCCTAACAGAATAGGAAGTCATAAGAAGCAATGCAGAGACCAAGAGCAGTATGGAAAATCATGTCCAAATAATCCCTGTTAGAGTGACCATTTAATGTTAAACCATTAGATACATAGACTACCCTTCAAGGCCAGGATTTGTTCTGTAGCACACAATCATAAAGACTGGCCCAACTTTTAGCAGGCAACAGGTCTTCCCCACACCATCTGCTTCTGACATAAGACTGGCCCAAGTTTTATTTCACTAGGAGAATTTTATTAGTAAATATACGAAATAGAGCCAAGAAAATGATTCTGCCAATAAGAGTCCTAAAGTTATTTTGGAGTGATCTTAACCGACATATTTAAACATACAAGTAACAGGAATTTGGGTCGAGAGTGGTTGAAACAAAAGGTTGTGGTGAGAGATTAGGAAACTAATCAATCACACTATAACAAATGATGGAGAGGCAAAGCAACTGCAACAACAGGAGCAGGAAGTTCCTGTCACAAACCATTTCTCTATATCTTATACTGGTACATGCAAAGAACTGGGAGGACACAATTTCACTTTAGCACATTCGGTTATGTTAGGACGTTTCTTATTGACTACTCCGCTCTACAGTTTCAATAGCAGATAACCAGGTGGTCCTTTGATGGAAATCAGTTATATCCACATAACAGATTAACATGGAAGAAGAATGAGCAAAGAATCAAGAAAAGGGAGGCTTGCTATTGAAGAAAGTCGAAAACACTCTGAACAGAGAAACCATGACTCAAGATAGACCTAAGGCCGGGATGGGATCATATCCCCTGCTCCTAAATCACTATTGAGAGCAGACCTTACAGAATGTACTAGACAGATCTTCAGATGATAGGTTAAAACTAATGAAGTGAGTTCATAGTTGTCAAATAGTATAAGACTTCAACTCTCAAAACAACCAAGCAAGGGAGCTGAGTGGGACATATTCTTCACTAATACCCTTTCCAGAACCCAAAACCTTCCCCAGAACAATTCATGTCATTACCTTTATTTTTTTCTTACTAACACCAACTGCCTTTTTCTTTAAATTTTTTTAAAAGGGAATGATCGATGAACCACACAGAAATAGTTATTGCTAAACTACAAAAATTTGACTGTGGATAGTTGCTACGTGGCTTTAAATATATGAAGTCATTTAAGAAAAGCCTCCCGGAGCTAAGCTAAGTTACTGTGCCAGAACACAATTGGTACTCGATCTAATATCCAGAATTGGCTGTTGTATATTAGCAGTAGCTACAAATAATTAAAGTTTTGAATGGCCCAATTCTATGTTAACAATCAGAAAGCCAGCAGTTAGCAACACCAAAGAAGAGGATGTTCTGTACTATCATTCTGTAATCCCACATATAACCTACATTATAAGACATCTCGCTGGTGGTGCCATCTTTTCAATCGTAAGCAGGTGTGCAATTAAGATGAAATGTCACGATTGTAGTGGTTGCACTTGCTTTTGTACCTAATATGGCCACACGTGAAATGGGTTTTCATGAACCATTTACTACTAATGTGATAGCCACGGGATAAATATGAGACAAAAAGCTAAAAAAGGAACTTCATATTTACAAAGAGGAAAATAAATAAAGCAGAGTTTGGAATCTACCTGCACATTCTAGTTCATACAGTGCCTACACCGAATACTGCATCTCCTCCCTCCATTACTCTCATTGCTTTTATTGCCTTCATTAACATGTTCTTCTTCTTCTTTTTATAAGAAAAAAATACCAAAAGTAGGGCCAGTATTGAAAAGGCAAAAGGTACTGCAGTTCTGCTTCTGTTTATCTGTTATTTGTGACTTCTACTATCCTTGCATGCCCAGATAACAACCAACCTCATCCAGCCGAGGATTGTTTTCCACTCTTAACGACCATCCTACAGAAAAAAGAATACAGCACCCCACCTACTAACAAACTCAAGTTTATCAATCATATCAACTGAGCAGGATGTGCATCATAAGTTGTTCTCTTGATCCCCCAGCGGGTGACAATCGATAAGAATAAAGGAAAGATGATGTCACTAGAAAAGTTATTCGAGTCTCCAATTTTCGCCAGCCTTAACTGCTTAGTCACCTAGCTCTTTCCGAAGCAACTGGTTATATTTTGCAAGCTGTTCACCCTGGCTAGGTGATCTGACTAGTGGGCAGGCCACAGCTAAATCAGCTTCGAAGGGAACTTCAGTCTCTCCACATCTATGGGTAGTGACTACTCCCCAGTTGGCAATCTTAGCTGCCTACACAGCCTCGATGGTTTCTGTAGCGGTCCCAATCTGATTCACCGTTAAGACGAGCACGTTGCAAGTGATTTCATCTATTGCTTTCTCAGTACGCTTCAGATTTGACATCAACAAGTCATCTCCAAGACTCCAACAACCTGGCAAATCCCTAGGCTTGTAAGTGACTCTGTATGTTTCCAACCATCTTTGTCACAGCATCATTAGGATCCTCAATAGACACAATTCAGTAAACCATATGGAGTTTGGTGCATATCTCGGCCATATCTTCAGCTGTCTTGAAATTCTGCCCCGATTTATAGGGATAATTGTAATCTGAATCATACTGTACCTATGCAAAAACCAGTAGCCACAACATCCATTGCTATCTTATACCTCACTGTAAGCTGGTTTGCACTGCCTCCTTGAATGATTTTGCCCCAACAGGAAGTTTCTTTGTGAAGATAGGGACAGGAATAACCATCAAACCAGCTACTATAGCATTTGTGCCACGTTCACCCTCATTTTCAGTCTTGTCCAAGTCCATCATCATAGCCTGGCCAATTTGGGACCAGTGTTGGATTAATACCATGGAGAGCTTCAGAGATCTTTTTATTAATTCCTTTAAGAGCTCTTCTTATACCTTTTCCAAGATACTTCCAGACTGTCACCATCACGTCACTCAAAAGCCTTGTACATTCCAAAAAAAAGTTCCACTAAGAGCTGCAGCTCTAAACATCCCCTTATTCGTGTAAATATCGACTTTAACTTAAGAAACACTCTGCTGTCGAGGATTTGCTTAGCTATAACCTGGGTAATCACCCAACAAACTGCTTTCCTCATATGATTCGAGATGAATAATACAGTGAGCCTTAGCTCTAACAGCAGCATTCACAGCTTCAATTTTACGAGAACGCAAATCTTCATTCGGAAAATCTCGAACTGACATGTTTGGGCTAATGTCAATCATCTTCAATGTGCTCCTCTACATCAAAATCAAGAAGTAGCTTATGTATATCATCTTCAATATCCTTCAACAACAGCACTGCATAGAGATGTACACAATGTCATTAAAGCGAGCAATGTGTTCAAAGCAAAACAACACTTGAGCGAAAAATGAAACCACATTAACTGCATACCTTCTAACAATATCTTCCTCCACTCGAGGCTTTAAATCATTATATTCCATCATGAAGAACATGAATTTCAGCTTATAAGCAACAAATGGAAATACCATTCCAACTTAGTTTACTCTAAAACATGCTAAGAATAAGGTTCCAAATGGCTAGTCCCTAGCAAATAGTAAGAACAAAGATAAAGATTGCACTGCAAATTCTGTTTCAGCTTTCAAGTATCCCCAATTTCATTACCAACATTACGAATTCTAAAAAATAAATTGCAAAACAAAGAATATATCAAAGACACTGCAAATTAAGATAATACTAATAACTTTTCCTTTTCATTAAACTTTCATATCTGTCATGTCATTTGAGTCATACTTACAACATAATCCCCATGAACCCTAGCTCAGCAATTCTAACTTCCTTTTCTTTTCAATAACAATAAAGAAAAACCTAAACCCTAACCTTGAATAGCCCTAATGATCTTTCCCTTACAAAATGGTGAAACCCAAACCCTAACTATGCTATTCATAATCTGATAATCATCTATTTCCTCTCACAAGGGTTGTTACCACATATGTTAAAGCGCACACAGCAACACATCCAACAGCTAAATCAAAGGAATTCTTGGTATGATTCATTATCTCTAAGCCCTTATCTATCTTCAACAAACCCTGATCCATCTTAACCAAACCCTGATCCATCTTCTCAAATGCAATATTGGTCTTCAATAAGTGAATAGACCCAAAATCTAACGCTCCAGCAACAACAGGCTTCAAAAAAACCCTAGAAACTCCATTAAAGCAATCCCCAATTTTGTTTCTGTATATCTCCTCCTCTTCAATTTCAATCTTCTTCTCTTCTTCGTTGATTTCCACCATTTTCATCTTGTTTGTTGAATTCGAAAGGGAAGAGGAAGGAATTGGAAAAGGGGTAGAAGAAGAAATCTTCAGACTCTGCTGGGACATTGAAGATGAGAGGCTACGACAGGTGTGAATGATCATCGGTATTTAGATATGAAACACGTATATATCGAAAAAAGAGAATCCGAAAAAGTCAGCGTTGTTGACTTATTTTGACTTTTGTTTTTATCGGTTGGTTGTGGCTAGGGTTGTTCATGGTGGGTTTTGGTTCGGTTTCTAGCCAAACCAAAACCGAAACCAATACTCTCGGTTTCTAAAATCTAAACCAAACCAATCAATTAATTATTGGTTCGGTTTCCAAATGGTTCTAACCGGTTTCGGTTTCCAAATCTAAACCTAGATTTTTTATAAATTTACAGACAAAAAAAATAAATAAAAAAAATATCAAGAATAGTTAAAACTTACTCTAAATCTAGAGATCAAAAGAAGATATATAATATATCTTAATTTAGTTACTGCCGATAATAGCAGTAGTGGCTGTTGTAGTTAGGGGTGGAGAAGGGAGGCGACTGAGAGAAGGAGAAAGAGAAAGAGGGAGAGTATCATAATGAAATATTAGATTTAGGGTTTTTATTTATCTTCTAAATCAATGGGTATAATCTAATACTTGTAAATCAAGGTAGAAACTAAGTTTAAAAATTAATCGGTTTTTCAATGGTTTTTGGTTCGGTTTTAGAGGTCAAACCAAATCAAAACCAACACTATCGGTTTTCCACTTTTTACACCATAACCAATCCATTAGTAAATGGTTCGGTTTGGTTTATTCCTAATTGGTCTGGTTCGGTTCGGTTCCTGCGGAAAACCTAAACCATGTTCAGCCTTAGTTGTGGCAAGTTTCGAACTTTGGTCAAATGGTATTTTGATTTGAGTTGCACAAGAACATCAAACCAAACCTGCACGTAGCCATTGAAACTGTGGGTTTTTAAACCGAACCCATCCGTAGAGGGTTGGTATATGGTTTATAGTTTGATGTTAAAACCGATCAAAACCACCCGTAAACACTGATAGTTTTGATTGTTTAACTTTATATAGAAAAAAGAAAATCTGAGACTTTTTTTATTATAGGTCGGTTTTGGCAAGTTTCGAACTCGGGTCAGTGGTATCCAGATTGCACAAAAACCGACCCATCAAACCGAATCCGCCCATACCGATTAAATCGTGTGTTTTTGAAGCGAACACGTCCGCAAAGGGCTGGTATAAAGGTTAATGTCATGTGTCTGAAGTGTTCGATGAGAAAGCCAAATCCAATCATCGTTTCTTCTAAGAGCAGTCAACCTCTTCATGGGTATCTTTAATCTGCTGAAACAACAGTTATTGTAGAAACCTGTGATCCAGTATACAACTTTGCTTATCAAGATGCATGCATGCTTCACAAGTACTTACATATGAGGATGATCAAGAATAGTCGATTCTTTCTAAAGTTAGTGACTACAAGCAGGGACGGAGCTATGTAGATCTCAGGGGTGGCCCCCGCCTCCCTGTTTTAGTTTAATTTCTTAGTGATCCTTTAAAATTCTTACTAACTAAAAGAAAAATCTCCTAATAAGCCCCCCTATATAATTTATTTTGTCAATCAGCCTCCCATGTATGAAATTTCTGACTCCGTCCCTGATTACAAGTTGCAATCATAACACCCTATCCGAGGGTGAGGCAGTATGAATCCAAAAGTTAGTCAAGTTAAACCTGAGATCAACAATGTTGCATACCAATACATTCTTTCTATGTTGCAGAAAAGCACAAGCATCAATAATTCAGTGCCATATTTTACAATCCTCACAAAGTCTCCATGGTTACGAGGGAGGATCTATTAGTACATAGAATAATTTGAGTCAAGGGCTCAAGGCGTTTCTCAAGTTCACAATGATAATAAGTCCTGAAATCACAAAGCTTCTTTCGGGTCATCCTTCATGGGGGAGATTCAATCGGCACAAGCTCCAGTTTCTTCCAAAGAAGGCCTATTAGTGGGGCCATAAGAACTGACCCTCATGAGTTGTCATTTCCAGTTGACGACGCTGGTTTTGTTCCATCAGATGTCAATCTATATAGATCCAACAAACCACATTGGAAGATGGTCTTCCGGGATTCAACCTAATGCAGCAAACCAAATTCAACATGATAGAGAATCGCCTATCAAGGTTTGATGTTCGGAGATGATCTTGTTGGTGTTGGGGTTCTCAAAAGCAGAACTGTCAAGACTGGTGGGATTCAGCTTCCTAAAGAGGACAACTTGCTTACCATTGGGGATATGTCACTTGACGTAGTTGATAAACTAGTGGCTCTAAATACTGCCTTTGAAGATGAAAGGTCCATGATACTTAGTCTTTGATGGTCCACCACATTTTCTACGTGATCCTTACAATCCAACAAATCCTGAGATTTCATATCTGAATATCCGAGACCAGCAGTGTTCTCCATCATATCCCCATCATTAGATAAATCATGAGAGGCCTCCGGTGCAACATCCAGATTCACATCATGCTCCATTGAATCCACGGTTGGAATTTAAGGGCCCAGAGTGTATTGTTCAAAATGAGCAACCATATCATCGATTTTTTTGGGAATGTTCTTCATCACTCTTCTCATTAAAAAGCTCCCGGTCTGGTTTGATCTACTTTCCCAAAATCATTTATTATAAAAAAAACATCTGGAATACGCCACCTTATCTAATGAATAAATAACATGGTTAAACATATTCCCAAGGTGGACCCATTACTGGGATTTCAATTTCATCGCCAATTAATATCATACCTAATCCATCTTTTACATCAATATAACTCCCAATTCCTCAATCAACATACTCTAACACTCCCTGCAGAATACTCTAACACTCCCTGCAGAAGCAACAAAATGGATTCCATCTCCATCTATTGCTTCTATTTCATCTCGGTATAATATGCAATCTCTGATCCAAGCACAAACACATGATCATCACCAATAATTTAAGAAACTGGAATTCAGGGGGTTTCTCTACAAATCAACATAAAGAGGAAGAAAGAAGGTTTTGTTTGAGAAACGAGGAAGAAAAATTATTTTAAAAAAAGCTCCAAACGGATTATACAATTACAAACCCGACTTTGGTCGCTCCAGAGTCCGGACTCATTGAGACTCCACTCTTAGCCTTACATCCATAATTGGTATCCATCGCTTCATTCTCGGGCACCAATATTTTGAGACACTCGTAATTAAAGAAAAAACAAAGAATTTTCGCCAAAAATATATGCTTTTTGAGAAAGATATCCTCATGTGCATGGTTCAACGAAGACATTACTTCGTATTTCTATCATTTTCCTTAATGGGTTTCTCTCTTGCTTTATCTAATATGGCCAAACGCATCTGAGTTGGAAAAATGTCTGTTTTTTTTTTCCACGCTTCCATTTTGCAGGAAATTGAAAAAAAGGGAGGTGTTCCTGGTAGAATTTTCCATTCTTGTTTGATACCTCGCTATACCCCCATAGTGCCAGTGGGATGATAATTGGCAAATTATGTAATTTCTCTCAGTCATACCCTGTATTTCGAACAACGAATACAGTTCTGTTCTTACAATGCTATTTGATTTCTGATTTTTTTCTTTGTAAATTGTTGACTTGTCTGAGTCTTTTCGGTCAACGTGGTGACTTTATGATTGGGGCGGAAAAAGGAAAGATTATATTAATATGGTTATGCTACCTACGACTTGATCCAACACCCTACAAGGTGGTTGTCCATGATCATCACCATTTGAGAAGACTATGACATACAGAGCACTAACTGAATACCAATTTGTTCTTTAAAATTTCAGGCTTCAAACTTATCCATTACACCAAAAATGCTTCTCCTTTATAAGCTCCTTCTCTAACTTCTCATCTTCTTATGAGTTCAGACTAACACCATGAATCACCAAATTCCCAATCTGCTTCTTATGAGTTCAGACTAACCCCCATAGAAACAAAAAAAAAAATCAGAAATCAAATAGCATTGTAAGAACAGAACTGTATTCGTTGTTCGAAATCAAAGCACCTCTTCTAGATCCACAAGCTCCTATAATACGTTGTAAGTGTCTTTCCTACATAAAAATACAGAAAGAAAACCATTAACAATCACTTAAAGATCCTATACATGATTAACTGGAAAAATTAAAAACAAAAGTAAAGCGGAATTTTCATGAATCAGATCAGATACCACCAATTCCTGCTCCATATCAACTTCATTATCTTCACAGCCTTGTAAATCTAACTGTGTACTGAAATCGGGTGAACCCTAATCTCCTTAACCTATTAGAACTGCCATTCATACTTCAATCACTTCCAGTGATCTACAAAATCAACACCACAAAGCCTGTAATTCTTCTATGTTTGCATCAGAGCTTCTCCTCCAACACCGATGTCATCTTCTCATCTTGATTTCTCGGCACCAATCTACGATTCCATCATAACATCTCCTTTTATCTCTTCTTCAAAATCGAACCAGAACAGAACCCTAATTCTTGGATTTCAATTTCTATCCAAAATCCATCTGATTCATCCACCTTGATGTAGATATCAAACTCGAATCGAACACAATCTTCCTGACAATGACCATTAGGTTTTGAGTTTAGGGATATCTGCAGACAGAAAGAGATCTCTAGGTCCTTGAAAGAATAGAGGGAAAAGGATTTGGGGGTTTATGATGTTGATGATCATGATGGTAGTGGTAGCAGAAAGGGGAAAACCAACTTCAATATTAGGGTTTCAATTTGGTTTCACAGGGGGATGAGAAAGAGAAGAGGTAGAGAAAGAATGAATGAAATGATTGACGATAGTAACAATAAAGAGATAAGATAACCGAGTCAGACTTTTCAGTATCTGAATGAGCTGAATAGTGAGTCAGTTTCAAAGTGTAGCCAACCACACTAGTATTTCGCACGCGTACAAGTGGGTTTAGTTGCGAGCCGTAAGTGTTGCGATTTTTTTGCAACTGAAAATTCGCAACAATTGATAACATGTTGCTAATCTAAGTTGTTAATCCCTGAATTTGGTGTAGTGACTAACTCCAATATAATTCCAAGAGATCAACTAGACTGTCGGGCTCAATTAAGGAAAATATATCCAAGAGTTATATCTATGTTTCTTAATGTAATCAACAAATTAAACAAATATGAATCCGTGAGCCTGATTATTATAAGAAACAACTTGAACGGTACCAAAACCAATATTCATGTGTCAATCAACTTCAATCAACAACCAAAGGTTGGATTTACCAATTGATTGAACTCACACACAACATGTGATATTTCAATTATATAAATATAATGCGGAAAAGAAATAACACAGACACCAGAAGTTTGGTTAACGAGGAAATCGCAAATGCAGAAAAAACTCGGGACCTAGTCCAGATTTGAACACAACACTGTAATAAGCCGCTACAGACACTAGCCTACCACAAGTTAATAACTTTGGACTGGAATGTAGTTGAGCCCTAATAAAGTCTCACACCAATTAAGGTACAGTCGCGTTCCTAACGTCTCTGAATCCCAGCATGATTCTAAGTACTTGATTCCCTTAGTTGATCTCACCGACAACTAAAAGTTGCTACGACCCAAAGTCGAAGACTTTATAAAGAAATTTGTCTCCTACTGAAAAGCCTATTTTGGTAGATAAATATGTCTCCCAAATAATTACCTACGAATTTTTTGTTACATATTTTGATAAATCAAGGTGAACATGAACCAATTAATAGTTCGGTCTTATATTCTCGAAGAACATCCTAGAAATATCAATCACCTCACAATAACTTAACTATATGGTAGTATAACAAGTTATTATGGAATCACAAAGAATGATACGAAGAGGTTTGTGATTACTTTTTATATCTTACCTATCAGAGATAAATCTCGATCAAATCTTAAAGAATCTAGTACTCAATACGGTAAAACAAATAAGATCAGAACACGCAACTACAGAGAAAATAATTGGGTCTGGCTTCAGAAGTCTTTAATTCGTTAACCTATAATGGTTTTGGGAAAAATATAGGTTAAAGGAGAATCACCTCTAGTCGCAATTAGTATCGCACAGGAGGTGTGGGGATTAGGTTTTCCAGTTGCTAGAGTTATCCCTTATATAGTTTTCAAATCCGGGTTTGATAGATTAGGAACAAAGCAACCAATATTCACCGTTAGATGCCTGATTTGAGATTCAAGCTAAGTTTGCTTAAAACCAAAAAAATATATCTCCACCTTTAGATGGTCTTAGCTTGTTACACACAAATGAAATATACCATCATGTAGATATGGGTAACCGTACCTAAACGTGTATATTGAGTTGGCTCAACAACAGCTAACTGAAGTTAGCCACATGAACACTTTTGTATTAACCACATTCATCTAACACTTCTAGATCAAATGATAATCAAATAAATATAATTGTGTTACTGATAGAGTTGTCCAATTGTTTATATTCTCATAGAAGTATACAAGACACAATTGAAGCAAAATCGGATTTGATTCAAGATAATAAATTCATGAACATTTAGCTGTAAAGATTGCATTCCTTAATATATAAATGTATTTGTTCATGAGTATGAAATCATACTGAACCGACTTTAGAACTTAACCTCCTAAGTTTGCAAACAGGTACACAAACTTAAGTTTCGGACTTTGGTCTTGTCCGACAGTTCGCGAACGGGTACGCATACTGTCGTTCCGGACCCAACTCTGGTGAAACAGTTCGCAAACGGTTATGCAAACTTTGTTCCCGAACTTTAACAGTTAAAATCGTCGCATACTGATATGCCAACTTGGTTCCCGGACCTGAATCATACTACAACCGTTCGCATACTGTGTTATATCCAAACAATGGTTAATTGTTCTAAACTCCTATTTCAATCATTAAACATACTTAGAAGACGATAATAGTTGTCTTGAATCAAACCTTCACAATTCTCAGAATCGAATCTTTTCTTATCGCTTCTAGAACCACATCATTATCATTGGCATACTCATTGTTATTAATCAAATCCTCCTCATTTGTAGTTTTATCGTCGTCCATTTCACGACACCAATCTTCATAATCTTGGGAAGATATAAAGATATAATACAATGCATAAGCAGTCTCTTGACATTTTTCAGACGCATGGTCTATTACCCAACATTCCTTACACACCTTATAATATTGTTTTTCCTAGTGGTACTTGATTCAAACTTCACCATTGTTATAAGTTAGAAGCCAGGTTCCCTTCTTGAGAGGTTTTGTTTTGATACTTGATTCAAACTTCACCATTGTTAGAAGTTGGAAGCTAGGCTCCCCTCTTGAGAAGTTTGGTAGATCGATTTCAACTTTTCCCCTGACAAGTTTACCTTCCTTTGGATGAGCACTAGGAGGATCTAACTCCCCAATCTTCTTACTAATGTCAACACACAAAATATTCACAATGTTTCCATCTAGGTGCTCAACATGAAGATTTTAAATTTTATGTTCCATAGTTGGTGTGTAAACTTTATACCTGAAATTGGTACCGTCATGTCATATTGATCCGAACTAACTCGCTCTCTCCTAATCAACTTTGGTTCCAATTATAATTTCCAAAGCTTCAAAAATAAAAACAATAGTGAACAAAATACAATAAATACCACTGGATTAAGGACAAACTCCATAATTTGATTAAACAAACTGCATAAAATAGGGGATATATGATAAGATTTAGTTAAACATAAAAAAAACGAACATAATAAAAAATGACTTAAAACATAAGTAAAGGAAACAAAGTATGAATAGAGAAACAAAGACAAACATTATATGAAATTGATTTTATTTATGATCCATCAGATGATTTGGCGACAAAGCTCTTAGATGGTCGATTTGGAGACCTACAATGAAACAAGATAAGATAGATTAGGAAGGAAGGAAAATTATTTCACGAAATGGACTAAAAAATGTAATTGTTGAAGTAGAAACAAACCACCGATGAACAGAAGAAAGAGAACTCATACTCATGTGTTACATAGGTTTAAGCCTCTACACATAAGTTATGAGGTAAACCCTGATTATATCTATATGGGCCGCAAATACATAGAGCCAGGGTTCTACAACAAGAATAAGTACTAAAAAGAGAAGGATTTTGAAAGGATTAATCGAATTTGAGAAATCTTTAGAAGATCGAGAAAATTTCAGCAAACTAAATTGACTCGGTTTTGCTCGATTTGCAGAGTCGTCGGTGACATGCATGGTTAGTTGTTTTTATTTATTAATAAAATGCCGATGTCACTGTAATACCATGATAAAGTCATTGAGTGATATTAGTGACTTAAGTTGGAAACTCGTCGTCATCCAATCCAAAAATATCAATCACATGAGTTTTTACAAATCGGCCCACTAAGGTAAGCCCAATTCATGTAATCCAACAAAAGAGAAAGAAGAACGATGTTTTGGGGACCGTGGTTTTTTTGGGGGGACCATGGTTTTATTTTGGGTAAAGAAATTAGAAGTAATTCTAGGTCACCCCATATCTATTTATTTATTTAATACCTAATCTACCCTCTTAATTAATGTAGGTTATGATTAGTGAAATGATTTAGTTAAAAATAATTAGTGAGATTAAATTTAAAGATGGGTTTATTATTAGTTGAGTAGAATTATTGTGAGAGTAGAGTTAGAGAAGATGAAGGAGAAAAACATGGAAAATAAAAAAAAATCTAATTCACCCCCTTTGAGTATTCAAGTGATTAAAACTCATCTGATTCTTCATCTCCATCCTCTCCTATAATATTTGTTAATCTTCAAAATGATCCGGATTTGGTTTATTTCTTAGATGGTGATTGTATTCTTCCCCAAAATGAAACTCAAGATGAAAATGATGGATTTTATCAACCACAACCGGAGGAAGAGTATTTGGGTGAACATGTATGCTCCAAACTTAGATAATGTATGTTGAATTGGTAAAAACTTCCCCAAAAATGTAAATTTTGAACTGGATTTTGCACAGTTCGGTTACATTATATGAAGAACATGTAACCGAACTGTTCTGAAGGTGTAGTTCGGTTTCCTTGTGAGATGAATAAGTAACCAAACTCATTTGAAGATGTAGTTCGGTTACTTTATCCAAACACGCAGGTTACCGAACTCCATATTAATGGAATTAGGAAAATCATCCACACAATCATCCACAGGGTCATCTATATGTTCAGTTTGGAACAGAGAGTCACTGCCAGATTCATCATCATCAGCAAATAATCTTTTACATTCAAGAACTCTCAATCTTTGTTCCAAACTAGGCGGTGTGTGTTTGTAATACTTCTCGTTAATCTCTAGAGGAGATTCTTCACGTACCTCATGTGGAGCAGAAACTACATACCATTGCCTACGCATGTATTCAACAAGCGTTATCTCAGATGAGGTTTCCTGATAATTTGACTTTCTACGCATATATTCCTCCAGCCTCATCGTAGGTGACGTCTCCTCAGAAGAAGTCATCATCCTCAAAATGTCCCTAAAAAGAAATACAAAAAGAAACGCATAAAAAGGAAAAAGAAAATACTATACAAAATGAAAAATAAACCTAAAAATTAATCTAAAAACAAATCCGCGTCGGCGGCGCCAAAATGATTATGATTTTTAATTTGTTGTCGTAGTAAATAGATTCGAACTCTAAGACTTGTTAAGATTAATTTTAAAGGAATAAAATAGAGAGTTATTGGGTCTAGGATTCGGCCAAACTCATATCAATAGGTTCAATTATTCATTCTCAAAAAATTATCGCTTGACAAATAAAACAACATCGACTCTTATTCTTTCCAAGGTAGATTCTCCAAACATTAGTTATAAATCGTAAGCATGGACATCAAACATCTAAGCAAGCATGACCCATCTAATAAAATAATAACTAATTTTTTCAAATCATAATTATATTTTAATTAAGTGCAAAAGTCAAATAGAAAATAAAAAAAATTCACCCATGTATGAAGTCCGGCTTCCTCCGTCGACCCAGTGTTGGGGTCTAGCTTCTCATGGTAAATACACGCTCAAAATAATTTTGCATAGCTCAAAAAGGTGTTTTATTGAAGAAAATGTATAAAGCAGTGTGTTTGTAACAGTTATAATTGTTACAAAATCCACTGTTACAGAGAACCCTAACAGAACTGTTGCGAATTCAAAATAATTGTTGGAAATTTTTTTACAAAGTTATTGAGTTTGAAAGTATAGGTCACGGTTTTCTGCGACTGCTTTTAACTTCGGTTTCGTGTTCTTCTTCTTCAATGGCAGCAGTAGAGACAAGCTCTGCAACTCCCAATCCTCAGCCTCTGTTCGAACCCCTAACTCTCCATGATCTTCTTTGGAATGCCAGCAGCCTATTTATACTTCACAGGCGCATCAAATCTCTGTGCAGTTACTCCAAATATTCGACAGTAAATAGAAAATATTTTCTTCATTTTTCTTTCCATGCTACGGGATTTCCTTCCCACTTTCTCTCTTTCACGCGTGTGATATTTGAGTAGACACCTCATTGAGTGGTAAACACACGCCAAACTTCGCCTAATAATCCCGAGTCATACTCCAAACTCTGTTTTCATGAGGCAAACACATAACTTCCCTGTTTTATAAAATCCACGTACACAACCCTTGTTTTATGTTTCTAAGCCTCATACCAATCCTGTTTTGACTAAAAAAGATATTCCCAACTAATTCCAGCGATTAAATCTCCACCGAACTCCTCCAATATCTTCACAAAATCTCGCAATTAACTCCATCCCCTGATTTCTTCAAACCTTCTATTCTAACCAATTCTGGTTGGTTCAAGCAGCCTTAACAACTCTGTTAGGCCCAAAGGAAGATACCCAAACAATTTCAGCCATTGAATCTCCCTAGAACAGCTCCGAAATCAAAACCCTAATTCCGGCAGT
Source organism: Papaver somniferum (assembly GCF_003573695.1). NCBI lineage: Eukaryota > Viridiplantae > Streptophyta > Magnoliopsida > Ranunculales > Papaveraceae > Papaver > Papaver somniferum. Next base: position 39,187,002 of record NC_039366.1, read on the forward strand.
TCAATAACCAGTTTTCCCGCCAATTTCTGTTCTTCCTGTTTTCATCAATCCGTGATTATCCAGCCCATCTTAACTGATTCAGAGCACATTACCATCCCTTTTTAGGTTCTAGGAACAAAACCATTTGATTTTAGTGCTTTAATCTCACCCAAACACCTCCAAAACAGAAACCCTAATCTGTTCCATTGAAAACCAGTTTTTCCTGCCATTTTTCAAAGTCAAAAGGAAGAAGATGACCTCCCCCTTATCCTGTTCCGGGGTCCCTTTAGCAATAGGTGTTGAATAGTAAAGAAGGTGCCCTTAGTAATTGAGGTGCCCCTTAACCAACAGTGAGAGTCCGAATAACACGTGTCCTCCGGGGTGCAAAAACCACTTTTCGAGCAACTTTCTCCATAAGAGCTTATTTCCTTGAAAAGACTTAAAACAAGTTTATTAGAGAAATAATGAGTCCTACTCAATGTATTTATGGGTTAAAATGCGTCGCACTTTCGTGCTTATCAAGAACAGTTTCTCAAAACTGTTTTTTTTTTTTGTGCGGCTAGGTTAGATTAGGATTATATTTAGGTTTTTCTTTTTGATTAAGTTAGATGTAGTTATTAGGTTAGGATTAATTTAATTACCGTAAGGGCCAAATTAGTAATCTCATCTGATTTTAGGATATCCCTTAACATTGTAAGGTAGGTGACCTAATAGGACCATGGTCCCCCAAAAAAAACCATGGTCCCCAAAATATCTTTGGTTTCAGATACAGATAAAATCTTACACCGCTAGACCATCTTCCTACCGTTTGGTGGTTCGAGAAATGAGTACAGAGAGCGTTTCTTTCCCTAAAACTTCACCGGTTGTTACTTTGATTTCGACGGAAACAATGTCAGATCGGGATAAATTTGAGAAAGAGGCAGAGAGGATAGTAGATGCAGAAGCGAATTTGGGTGAGAAATCAGGAGGGAAGTTAGGGTTTGTTACTTTTCCTCAATTTTCGTTGTGGAAGAAGAAGGAGAATAAGATTGTCCTCAAACCTGTTCGAGGATGGTTTCATAGATCATTAGTTTCGGCTGGTGATAGTTTTATGTTTACCTTGAATACTAATTTAAAAGCTCTGAATGATAACGTTACTGATTTCAACAATAGTTTTAAGGTGTTCGTGGTTCTTCTTGGAGCATTTGTCACAAATCAAATTATTAGGCGTCGGTAAGTTTAATCAAGGTATGAAGGTTCGGGAAAGAGAAAATTTATGATGAAATTTAGGGTTTTATGTTAGTAACAAAACAACAACAAAAAAAGAAGTAAAGGAATACTAGGGTTAGGGAATTTAGATTTTGAGTCATGATTAACTTTTAATGGAATACATCTTTGTGGATGATTAACTTTTAATTTCTGTGTTTTATTTTCTTTACTTATTGCTTCATTAAAAGTTTCAATCTATAAATTGTTTTAACTATGAGGGCATAATGTAATCCGAGCTTTGCTCTTAGGTCGCTCAAAATGAAAATCTAATGTCTGATTTCTATATGTAATCCAACAGAAATACAAAGTAAACTACAATGATGGGTTTTAGGGGACGAATTTGGGAAAAAGAAGTAATGTGTTTTGATGTTTATTGACATGTTTTATTGGCGTATGTATAGGAATTTTTTAAGCCAGCATTTCATCATGGTAACACAATTATACTTCGACATTTGTGGAGTTTGATGACATGCATAGATGTATGAGTAACAATTACTGGATCAGAGACGTATCTATTAGATAGCTACATTAGCAATGTTAAAAGAATTGCAGATGTAGTTGGACTGCAGAAGCCTGAAAGTCTCACACACACACGCAATGACATTGACGCGAGATGGTGGCTAGGTGTTCAAAAAGTTCGAAGTCACGCAACTCCGGTGGTGATATCTCATGCAGGATCCAGAAGACAGTCCTCATGAGAGTAACCAGGACTATATGCAGGAAGGTACCCTTTCAACAAGTTTCATCAAATGTGTTTGGTGTTTGTTGTTATTAAATTTTACTTTTGAATATCGTGCAATACTGTGAAGAAAGGTCATCTTGGGATCATATTAGGCATTCTTTGATTTGACAAGAATTTAGTGTACTTTAGACTTTGGAGTATGAAAGTGCCAAGTTGAAAGTGACAAGTTTTCTGTGCTAAACTTCAAAAATTTGTATGATATTCGTTCATTTTATTTATATTCTTGATAGTGTCCAACTCACAATAGCTATGAATTCATGGAGAAAAATACTTAAAGTTAACTAGATTGGAATCGACAGCTAGAGGCTCCAACAGTATTATGTGGTGTGATGTTGTATGAGAAATGTAAATCCACTCATCGGGGTTTGACTAGGAACTGGGAGCTAAAAGGACGCTGCAGGTGTTGGTCCGTTGGATGTCATATCCTAATGTGAAAATGCATTGATAGTCAGATTATATTGTGTTTCGGATAAATCAGAAAGAAAATGTAAAATTGGCATTTGGCAACTAACATGAGCAGAAGGCTGCTCGATATTTCCTGACACACTGTTACCCTCATTATAGGAGAATTTAGGTGATGTGACAAAAGTTGTTTGGGGAGATTCTAAGGTTGCATCATTTTTTAATATCACTTGAATCTTTCGGTGTTGATGAGTCCCCACCTGGAGCTGGAAGAGCAGCTGTTGGACTTGCAAGTTAGGTTGATATTCCAGCAGCAGGTTTAAGTGCTCCTGCCACATGGGGATGCTGGGTTGCAACTAGCATTGTTGACAGCTCCTTCTGGGATAATCATGTTGGTGAATAGAGTGTTAACATATATACTTATGTGTCTAGAAGAAAGATAGAGATGCAAAGAGTAGTCCAGAACTTATGGTAGACAAACTTGCAAAGATCAATTGCTATTGAAGTTGTGCATGATTTCTAGGTACGTGAGTTTGCAACGCGTTACCGCTGAGCAACTGATCAGGAGTAGGATTCTGCAACTTTACTTTTGGACAGCAGCTTCAAGAAAATTAAGGGACTGTTTGTATATGGTGAACAGAGCTAGGAAAATTTGTGAGTCTCTCAATGCAAGGGATGGTAGGCTGTTAGGCTTAAATACTAAACCTACAATGAATAGATTCATAAGAAATAGAGCGTTCTCATGGTGTGGGCCTGTGGAGTGTTCAGTATGTCTTAACTTGAGGTTGATGAATGTCGAATACACAAGTAACTCATTCAACCAGTAGCTATGACTGTACGTTGTTTTACTGTTGTTATCTTACTGTACGAATATAACACATTTTGTTTCAGCTTGTTGTGTTTTTCGAACATGGAAAATGCATATAAATTAGCTTTTGTTTGCCGACGTGCAAAGCATGTGCACTCCACTTGTATTGTTAAACAGTAAAAGAATCGAGAGGATTTCAGTTCCTTCACTTTTAGTGCCTCGGTTCAAATTTGATTTTCTGGAGACCTTCCTGGGTCTGGATACTGAAAATGAATTTATGTTTTTCCTTTACTTTTTGACATTGAGATAATAATTTAATCTGTCACGAAGTGACAAACATGTAAAGTTTGGTTCAGTAATCTTGTCTTTCTTTTCACATCTGCTTTATGGGTGACCATGTATCGATGATGCTAATGTATGTAGTTTTTCAGTTGTGTATGTATGTTTCTATTCGCGTACAGTGTCTTAATTTTGTAATAAGATTTTACCCCGAGGAGAAGACATTGATGTTTTCTATTCTGAACAGGAATCAAATCGAAGTTCTTCATTTGGAGATTTTTGGTCAGCAAAGAAGCCCCATCCTTCTCCCAAACCCTCAGCAAGGAGTATGCATGAAGAGAAGAAGAAATAATCCTTATGCAACAGCTGCGATACTGATGTTGACTGAGCGAATGCCATCAGAAGGGATGATTCAACGGGAATTGATATGGAGATCGACATGGTTGGAGGAGAAGATGTTGGGAAAACAGATAAAGTTATTCCAGTATCTAATTGCCCAGAGATGAAAATCCATAGCTCGGAAAAATCAGGGCAATAGGTTTTATCAACAATTAAGAGCAACCTGAATTTGACTCTCCTTCTGGATTCTTGCGACCAACTACTGCTCATGCTGCTGTCTTGGAAGCTCCTCCTGGACACTCGAGACAAACTACTACTCAGGCAGCTTTGTTGGAAGCTCCCCCTGGTTTCCCAAGCCCGCAAGTGATTTAAGCTCCTCCAAAAGGAAGCATAGTTGTTTGAACGACACTTCGAGCAGAGAGTTCCCAACTTTACAGCGTCAGAAACATACACAACAAGTTCTAGATTCTAAGTTGTTTTCCTCGCATGATCATCAGGTATGATTCTAAACTCGTCAGATGAAGTGTCTTTCGTGTAACTAAGACTCATCCTGAAGGGGTTGCTTGCTTCTTGTTGTTTTATAAAATGGAGAAACTCCAAAATAGTCCCATTTTTGGGGCCTAGTGGCCACATAGATCCACTTGTTTCTTCCGTCATTAGTTTGACCCACTCTGTGTGGGCAAGAGCCGCTTTTGGAGTTGAATGTAGCTTGTGTGGCGTCCAAACTCCAAGTAGAATCCAATGTGATGATCAACATGCTGCTGCTACCTGCCAGCTCCATAAGAGATGCTCGATTGTGAAATGTCTCTACCTTGGTGTTTAGAAACTTGAGGTAAAATATTAATATTCAACTCAATTCATTCTTGCTAACTCTTCCAAGGGCTGACTAGCTTGTAAGTCTTAACTCATTCTGGTTGATGTATGCCATGGATATTAAGAGTTTTAGCAGCGCTTATGTTTTAAGATAAACTATTTTAAAGAGGCCCCCTCTTTGGATATTTTGTTGCCTTTATTACTAAATTAGCTTTGATTCAGAAAATAAAATAATTAAAATTTAAGAGTTCAGTGAAGACATCATTCTCTGGCAGATTTTCATTTCGTTCTGAATCTTATGAAATTGCAGAAGAACCGAGTTAACAAGGTGTTGGAATGGTTGAGTTCACCCGATTTGGATTAACATAAGCAACAATTTACAAGCTCTAGAACTGAAACAACACACTTTTCAAAAGCACAAGTATGGACATGGCCGTAGTTATCGGTTCATCGCCAAGGTTGTAGTGGGGTACAAAACCAGAGAACGTTGAGACTAAAATTTGAGCACAAAAGCATTTGGAACAATTCTTCAATCGTGGACTTCGGAAATCATGGATATCCCAAGGAAACTGGATGAGATTTCAAAACACAAATTCTTACCTAACCACAGCACAGTACACGTTAATAGTGGCACATCGCATGTAAGCTTCAGTGGCTCATAAGTGAACATTAGGAGACGTGAGCTTACATTTGATATGTCTATACCTCAAATCGCGTTTGGGTGATCCCAACTTATTTATGATGGTTGCAAAAGCTTGTAAGGTTGTGCACCCTGCAGGGTCTTTACCATTTTAAGTGATCAAATGTTCAGCAGTTTAGAGGCGATATGGATCATGGATGTGGAAGATAGTTTCAAAAAGTTGGATGAGGATTGAATGTGTTTCGAAAACGGTTTCTCTGTAATCTCTATTTTCTTTTCTTTTATATTTTTTGATAACTAGGAAAGAAGTTAGCTGCAAGCAGCGCTACATCAATCCAAGTCTCAGGGACTTGGCGCAAAATACCGGACCTAGCAAAACTAACAGTCCTGGTAAAGTTTTCGGAAAATGGGTCATTTGTCCAAAAAAATTTAAAACATGATTCTAATGGACGAGTAAAAAATAGTATGGGTGAAATGGACACAAAAAAAAAATAGCAAGATGGAACTGGATTCATCCTGACTTAAACTTAAAAAATAGTAAGGATCAAACTGGATGCATCCTGATATAAATCAAAAATAAGAAAAAATATTTAAAAATGGGTAGGATGAAACTGGTTGCATCTAAACTATTTTTATATTTTTGTCCATTTAAACATCATCTAAGTTTAGATGTCTTTTTCACCAAGGAATTATTGATTTTGGTCTTTTTAAACAATTTTGTGTAAAGTTTTTCACGAGGTTTTATAAAATTGGGTTTCTTTAACTGTTGCATTACCAGGGCAGTTTGGTCTATTTGCAATCCGAATCTCGATGCTGTTACTGTGTGGGTTTCGTTCTACCAACAATTTGAGTGCCAACCTGACTTGCACTCTTCTCATTTGGGAAAAGACTACACCACATGTCCTATCTAAGTACTTAATGCAGCCACACTGCCACACCTTAGCTTCCTTTGTGATTGTACGGGTTAGAACTTAGATGTTAATGCGTTGACTGATTGGTTGATACTTGACCCATGCATGTTATGCCAACATCGAGGCAAAAAGATAAAATGGTGCTGTAATTGTTTGAGTGTTGGAGTGGGTGATATCACCATATTACTTTTCTATGAGTACTGAATCCTGAAACACACACCGTGAAAATTGATCGACTTGCTTGTCTCAGAAATTGAAGCCCATAATATTATTCCAAATTTATAATTCCTTGTCATTGTTTTAAAAAAAATTGCCTACTCATTTTTATTTTTTTTTGGAAGAGAGGTGATAGCACCTGAAAAGATTACAAATGGAATGATGAATCTCCGAAACGAAATTAGAAGCTCAAGTTGTAATTGTGGAAAACGGGTCATTTGTCCAAATATTTTTAAAACATGGTTCTAATGTACGAGTAGAAATTATTATGGGTAAAATGGACACAAAAAAAATAGCAAGAATGAAACTGGATTCATCCTGACTTAAATTTTAAAAAAAGTGAGGATAAAACTGGATGCTTCGTGATGTAAATTAAAAATAAGAAAAAATATTTGAAAATGGATAGGATGAAACTGTTTACATCCTGCCTATTTTTACATTCTCGTCCATTTAAACAGTATCAAATTTTACATGTCGTTTTCATTCAGGAATTATTGATTTTGATCTTTTTAACCAACTTTGTGTTGTAATTACATGTGGCAATTGTTGTTATACTTGTTATTAGTCGATCAAACGATACATTGACAAAATTACGGGAGTCAGTTACTGGGGTACGTAAGAGCAGGTGGTTTAATCAAAGGCACTACATTAAAATAAACATTTCAAGTCTACGTTTGGTGGATATTCTGGGCGGCTAACATGAGGCATACCTCTACTATCGGAAGCTTATCCAAATTTTATTCCCAATTATGGAGGATAGAGGGTATATGAATTGGGAAGAGAACTTATTGCGTTACCCTCCCTTAGGTCCTAAGAGCAATTCCTATGGGAACGAACAAACTCAAACATTTGTTCATCCACGTGGATGAACAAACTGAATTTTCCACTATGGGAAACAAAGCAAAATGAACAAATTGGGCTCCACTAGTGATTTTATTAATATAAACTAATAAAAGTTGGGTCCCACTAGTGATTTTATTTATATAAATTATTAAGAGTTGGGTCCCACGAAATATTTAACTAATAAAAATAAATATTAAAAAATAAATCCTAAATATCTTAAACGGGTTTTGGAGAGAGAAAAGCACTGGGCATCATCGCTGTTGACGCCAGCGTTATTACGATTAGCGCGCGCTATTACAATAAACGCGCGTCTGTTGGTGCGACTCAATGTTCAAATGAACAGATCTGTTCATTTGAACATCGATTTTCTTGGTTTGTTCATTCCATAGTGGGAGCAAAATGAACAAATTCTGAGTTTGTTCATCCCAAAGGAATTGCTCTAATAATAAAACCTAAAATCAAAATCAATTTCATTTCCATCTCCATGAACTCATCTTTTCTTAATTTTGAAACGAAATCATTACCAATAAATCGACGATTCTGACATGATTAATCGTCTTTTATGTTGCATATAAAAGCCAACAAAGTTCAAACAACACACAAATTACTTATCCTAGTGAGAGTAATCCAGGTATTGTTCATGCAATTCGAAATAAACCATTGAAGAAGAAAACGGTTGCGGAAGACGGTCAATTTTTTTGCGCAATACAAGCAGAAGAAATGGCTCGCAATCGGCTACTTGTATATCAACTCAATCTTATAAAATTAGGCTTTAACAACATGCAATCAATCAAAAGTCGAAAATTTTGAAATCAAAGTCATTTGGTTTCTCAAAATCGGTCTATGTTAATGTTTGCATAGACTAATTCCTTTGTAAAACATTGAAACGGCCGGTGGTCACTCCCACATCGGCCGACTATTATGTATGTATTTTTTGGTTGAAGAACATTTGACCAGAATCGGCCGATGTACATGCCCACATAAACTGTTTCTTTTATGAAAGAAATACCTAGTCTTCTTTCTTTCTTTTTCTTTTGTAATTCTTTTTGCTATGATCGGTTTATATGGGTATACACATAAGCCGATTTTATAGACTTTGGTTTCTTAATTGTCGAGCCTATAATCGGTTAATGTGAAGGTCCATATAAGCCGATTCTTGGTGGAGAAAATGGCCAAATTTTCTGTGTAACTTTTAAACTATGATCGGTTTCAAAAGTACTTACATATACCGATTTTATTGTGGGAATTGTTAGGAATTGGTCCATGTGTATGTGTCGTTCAGACCGATTGTGTACCTGTAATTTGCAAATGTACTGAAAAAGCTTGGTATAACAACCACACCCAATAATTCTTTCGGCAATCTGTATGGACTAACTCCAATATTATTCCGAGAGCACCAGCTAATAAAGCGAGCTCTATCAAAAACAATATCAAAGAGTTATATCTCTTTTTCTCAAATCAATCAATAAATCAAACAGATAGAAATCTATGAGCCTGATTGATATGAGAAATATTTGGACAGTGCCAAAGACCAATGCCCAAATATCAATCAATTTATATCCAACAAACAAATGTCGGATTTACCAATTGATTGAACTGCGCACAACCTGTGATATTTCAATTATATAAAAATATAATGCAGAAAAGAAATAACACAAACATCAGAAATTTTGTTAACGAGGAAACCGCAAATGCAGAAAAACCCCGGGACCTAGTCTAGATTTGAATACCACACTTTATTAAGCTGCTACAGACACTAGCCTACTACAACTTAACTTCAGAAAAGAATGTAATTGATCCCTAACCAAGTCTCACACTGATTAAGGTACAGTTGTGTTCCTTACGCCTCTAGAACCACGTCGTCTGCGCATGTGATTCCCTTAGCTGATCTTGCCCACAACTAAGAGTTGCTACGACCCAAAGTCGAAGACTTATAAACAAATCTGTCTCCCACAGATAAGTCTATTCTAATAGATAAATATGTATCCCACAGAAGTACTTACGAAGTTTTGTTCCATCTTATGATAAATCAAGGTGAACAAGAACCAATTGATAATCCGATCTTATACTCCCGAAGAGCAGCCTAGAAATATCAATCACCTCACAATAAATTAACTATATGGTAGTAGAAGAAGTTATTGTGAAACCACAAAGTATGAGACGAAGAACTTTGTGATTACTTTTTATATCTTACCTATCGGAGATAAATCTCGAGAAAATTTTAGAGAAGATAATACTCAATACGATAGAACAAGTAAGATCAGAATACACAACTACAGAGAAAATAGTTGGACCTGGCTTCACGAATCCCAAATGAAGTCTTCAAGTCGTGAACCTAATATGGTTTTGGAAAAACATAGGTTAAAAGAGAATCGACTCTAGTCGCAACTGGGACACATGAAAGTGTCGCGATTATATTTTCCAGTTGATAAAGTTCTCCATTATATAGTCTTTCAAATCAAGGTTTTCTTACAATCAAAGCTAAGATAGCTTAGTAACAGAGCATTCAATATTCACCTTTATATGAAATCCTGATTTAAGATTCAAGCTAAGTCTGCTTAGAAATAAAGCAATTAATCTCCACCGTTAGATGGTCTTAGCTTATTACACACAAATAAAAAAATATACCTTCACTTATATATGGGTAACCGTACCTACACGTGTATATTGAGTTGGCTCAATAATAGTTAACCGAAGTTAGCCATACAAACATTTTTCTCTTAACCATATTCATCTACCACTTCCAGATCAAATATGATGATCAATCAAACATGAAATATAATCAAATGACTCTAATTGTGTTTCACATAGAGTTGTTCAATTGTTCACTATCCATAGAAATATATATGAACAAGTTGAAACAAAATCGGATTGATTCATAATCGTACAAAGTACTTATACAAGAATCAATTCATGAACATTAAGCCACGATTTGCAAAGATTGCATTTCTTAATTCATAAATATTTTAGTTCATGAATATGAAAAAAATACTTAACCGATTTTAGAACTTAAACTACTGTGTTCGCAAACCAGGTGCGGGAACAACAACTCTGGACCTTGGCATGTCCATCCGTTCGCAAACCAGGTACGCGAACAGCAGCCCCGGACCCAACTCAGGCAGAACCGTTCACATACTAGGTACGCAAACAAGGTTCCCGGACCTGAATCACTACAAAACAGTTCGCATACTAGGTATGCATACCGTGTTGTATCCATACATGGTTAATTAATTGTTTTAAACTCTCATTTCAATCATTGAAACATCCTTAGAAGACGACAATATATGTCTCACACAAATTATTAGCTTCAAGTAATTTTCAAGTGAACGAATGATCAATACGAAACTTTCCAAGTCAACATCAAATGATCGTCTCACACAAATCATATAAGATGTATCAAGGCAATTTCCACATGATCATCTTTTGACTTAATATTTAGTTTCCACTAAACTCGTCAAGAATAATGATGAATAGAGTTAAAGCAAAAAGCTTCCAACACATATTTCGAGAAATTGATAAGCGAGATAAACTCAGCTCGAAATATCAAATGTGTATAATGTAAAAGTCTTTATAGATATACGACTTAGTATCATTAGGAGATAGAATAAAATAGAGCGATAGATAAGTTTTAGTCTCCACATACATTTTGTTGATGAAGTTTCTCCAAGCTCTCCTCAGTAGATCTTCGTCATCAATTGATGAACGCCATGAAGTCTAAAGCTCAACTACACATGTTATCATAATCCGAGACATAACTATAAGTAGACTAGAAATCAAGACTGTAGTTTTGATCAACTAAACTTGACAAACAAGCTTGAGATAGAAATACTTGCGATTTCAACCGAGCAATGCTCTAACAATCTCCCCCTTTGTCAATTTTAGTGACAAAACTATCAATACGTATGGATTACAAAATAAATAAACTTCGTAGCTTCTCATCCGTCATGCTTGATTTCCTTGGATCTTCAACATTCCTTGAAATCTTTGGTACTCCAAGTATTCCAGCGATTCTGAACATGTTCAACTCTGCATCATTGTTGTTGAAGATTCGTAGCCATAACAATAATCAACAAGTATTATTACACAACATCAAAGTCCAATTGCATCACAACTTTGACAATAATACTGTGGTGATATGTATCACTCCCCCTAGTCGATACTTCCATCTCACAATGACGACTCCCCCCCCATGATCCACAAACCATATGTATGTAGTGTTAACTACCATATAATTCTCCCCCTTTTTGTCAATATAAATTGGTAAAGGTACGAAAACTACGAGATCATAGTGAATTCTCAAAGAGATAATTCATGACTAAAATAGAACATATCAGCTTTGTTTAAATGATTTCATATGGTCGAAACTTAGTGTATTCATCAAGGAGTTTATAAAGATACAAGATAAATCCTACAATATTCCGCAACTGCACTCCCCGCAAAGATTTGGCAATTAAGAACTCTCCCCCATAATATGTCATTCCCGAAAGAATAACAAGATCGACCTTAGTTTTACAAGAAAAGAAGAATGTCTTTGGATATTAAAAAATTACATGGATTTGTATCCAATAAACTCGAATAAATTAACCACACGAGACCTTATTGATTAATTTAATTGGAAATGCTCAACATAAGAAAACTTACGGATCCATACAATACTTTCACATAAAAGTGGATCAGGGAAAGATCAATACTGCGGAATATTCAAAAGTTCATTTTATCTTTTATCAATATTTGCATAATGACACGATAGACTTAACTTTTGAGTACATATGATATAATCATAGTTCACAGACGTAAACACAACATATCTTATAAAATATTTTTGCAATATATAAAACCAATAAAGATTAATACTGCAAACTCATCTTCCAAATAACTTAGAATTTAAATAAATAAATATAAAAACATTGTAAGATGAAAATCGTTGAAATAACTATGTGTAATACCATATTTGCTATTCCATACCCTAGTTATCCTTCTTAAAACTCAAGAATAAATTATCATAAGAAGTTTCCTAGACAAAATGACAGGATAAAGAAGCTAATCATCATCCTTATCATCATCGGAATTCATCCTAAAAGATTGAACTTTATCCATTTCATCATTGATCTCGGGAAATTTTGTAGCAATCACACACAATTATTCTTGCACACATTTTACCTTGGCATTAACCTTATAAACACCCATGTGAATTTGTTGAAGAATACCCAAGGTGGTACGATCAAAAGAACCGTCAAGAGTATCACATCTTTGTCTTTTGTAGAAATTCGTCTTCATGAGTTTCAAAATACTTGGACCAACTAATTTGGGAGTTCCAATAGAGTTGCCAATGGGAGCAATAAAAAGTGCATTACATATTTTCCTAATTAAGCATGGCCTAACTTCTTGTTGGATGACGTCATTGAGACCATTTGAAGAATGATAAATCCACAAATATCAAGACCTTGAGAATCCATTTCAAGGAAGTAGACCAACTCCGCAAATTCATGACTCCAACGAGAGTTCTCAATCGTGGAGGGACAAAGATTAGAAATCCCAAGTTTTCCGAAGATCCTCAAGGCAATAGTAAGATCTTGGGTAACAAATTTCCCTTATATCCAATCAAATTTCTTGCAACAAATACCATAGGAAATGGTTTCATGGGATGGTCTTTCTTCTATTGGTCTAGGAAGACAAAAATTGCCCAAAAGAATTTTGGTAATTTTTGAAATTAACTCTATAAACAAGAATTTTTTTCCTATTTATCATAGTCTTGAATTCCAAAACATCAAGATTAACATCATGGATGTTAGCATAAAATATTCTTGTAAGAGTGTCAAATCCTTCACTAAGACTGTTGAAGATGTTCCCAAGATTATATTTCTCAAAAACACACCAAATTTTCTTTATGACCACTTTCCTTAACCAATTTCTTTTCTAGTATGAATCCACTAGAAGAAATCCTTTCAAAAGTCTTGCTACTAGAATTGTTGATGAAAACAATTCTAATGGAGTCTTGGTCACTTGGTATGTTCATAGAGGAACCAAGGTTTTTAGACATCCTTCTTGAATTCTCACCAACACAATTGAATTTTCCTATGAAAACTAAAAATTGAGAAAGGTAAGAGAAGAGAATCTTACTTCCTTTGTGAAAGATGACAAGCCTTTCCCTTTTTAGACCTCGAATTTTGATCTTTAATGGAGTTGGTACGCGAACCCTAGAATAACCCCTGTTCACGTACGCGGACGAAGTGAGGAAAAAGAAGGTACACATATCGTAACCTTTACATCCCCTTTTGAGGGATTGGACCCGTATTGGTAAGGTGGACCATAAAAGGAAACATGGTTCTAGCACTAAATCATGAGCCACGAGGTTCGCACACTGAGAGAATTTTATAACAGAGATGTAAGATAATCACATTAATTCATAGCTCAATAAATGGTTTAAACATTTAAAGCACATGAATAATTTACATTTTTTTATCACCTCACAGTGTGGTAAATGAGATAGTAGAGAAGCTACATACTCTTAATTTAACCTCAGGAGGAAAAGATTTTTCTCTTCAAACGCAAAACCAACCTATAATAAAAAAGCATAAAACGAATCAAACTGTTACCTACCCCATCTCAAGTTATATACAGATGAGGTGGAGCCAATCTTGTTACCAAGAGTCTAGATGGGAAAAAGGTACCTCATGCACCATTTCTGGTCGATATTTGTGCACTGTACCAGAAGTATAATAATAGTAATGATGATATTCAGGGTTAATTGATCTTTTTGACTCATTTTTCTTACGATTAAGGAATGTAGTTTTCCGACATTTGGAACTTGCAACAAAATCAAAAGAAACCTTTTTATCGATTTTACCTGAGTTGTTAACAAGACAGGTCTGCACATCATGTATACATGAATTAACAGAATCAGAATTATCACCAGTACAAACCCTTTCCTTAATCGAAATTAGTCGTTCCAGCGATTTAAAAACGTTTTCAAAAGCCTTAAATAGATCATTGTCAATTGATCCATCATGATAGTATTCATGAAATAGATTGAGAAGCAGTCTAGTAAGGTTCCATATCCTTGGGTTTTTGTTTACACGTTTCCTATGATAAGTGCATAATTCATATGATTTTAGTGTCCATTCTATACTTCTTTTAACTATTATTCTTGCATATTTTCGTATTATTACTCTTGTTTTCTCTTATTTGCCTCTAATTGGTGAATCATCTACAAAGGAGATATAAAGTGCTGAAATTATCTAGGAAGAGAAGTATTCCAAGTATCCGAGTGTCGAAATCCTAGAGAAGTGGAAGAAAAGCGACGAAAAGGAGCAAAATACTCAAAATCAAGACTCAGGACAAAGACCAAGCTTAACTAATTCAAATTAAGGATTTCTCCTCACCATCTTGAAGATAATTGAAAGATAAAAATAATTCAAAAAGAATCAGGTCATTCCGATTTCGGATGAAGAAGTTGTGGACAACAAAGTTTTGATTGAATACCGAAGATAGTGTAGTCCGCGAACTGGGTTTCGGACGGGGTTCGCAGACTTAATTCCGAAATTTTCTGCTGGATTTTTAAGTTTGCGTACTGGGTTCGCGAACTTAGCAAATGGGAAACGTGTATTTACTCCTTGGAAGACCTAAGGGCATGTTTGGGAACGTTAATTCGTTATTTTGGGTAGGGTTCTTCAACCGAACCCAATACGTGAACGCCAAGCAATATAAAACCTATAAAAAGGTATTAGGTTATGGGAGATACATCACATCATAAGTCACGAAATTGTAGGGTTTGGAGAGAAGAAACATCACACGGAGCGATTATCAATCGTAACGTTATCTCTTTACTTTTCCCATATGTATATCATGGATGTTTCTACATCCATGAGTAGCTAAACACCTATTGATTGAGGATGAATTCTAAGTTGTAAGCAAGATTTGAGTTATTATATTAATCTACTTTGAAGTTCTTCATATGATTATCGTTTGTTTATACTATTATTGATATTTATGATTGGTTGATAGATTGTTTAGGTGGCCAACTAAATTGATTTGTTGATTCAATCTATTGCTAGTATTAAGTTAGGAGATAAGTAATCGTCGAATAACTTGTACACAAGTAGAAAACACAAAACCTTGCAGAGGGATTCTGTGGAGCGATTGTGTGTATAAACAACACTAAAAAGTGGACCTTGATCTAAGAGTCTAACTAGTAGGATCAACCTATAAATTCACAAAGCTTAAAGCATTCAATTGGATTACACCTTGAGTGATCTACTACTTGGTGGTTCGTTGGATAAAATCTGGTAGGCGAGAACTTCCGTATCCAGTGATATAAGGAATTTAGGGGATATCACTGATCTAGCTGTTATTCTACGGTTGGTGATAATATATGATTAACGACGAGTATGCAATTATAATGACTCATTGACGGTTTATATACGAAGAAGGATTCCTCGACCATATCTCTCTTTATTGATTACAATACAATTTTATTTGCTTTGATTATTTATTTTGTTCACAATCTAAAACAAAACCCCCCTTGTGACACTTTGACACCTAAAACTCACCGCTCTTTGTGGGAACGATCCTTACTTCCATTATATTACCAATTAATTGTGTGGAAATAAGATTATTAATTTGTTGAGGCTACGACACCCATCAAATTTTGGCGCCGCTGCCGGGGAGCAGTCGGTAGCTTTAGTTGTTATTTTTATTAGTTTTAATCTTGTTTTTGGAATTTCTTTTTAGTTTTTAATTTCGATTTCTAGATTCTTGTTTTCAGGTACTTAATCTCTGGCACCGAAAGACTGGGAATACCAGAGGTGCAGAATCCAAACTCGTAGGGGAACGGTGTTACAAGCACATCCACAGTTGCAAGAAGAACCTTCTACATCAACAATGGTACGCGGTACAAATAATCCACCACCTCCACCTGCGGAGAAGAAGTTAGGAGAGTTGACATCTTCATGCTTAGATTCGCAACCACTGTGTATTAAAATCACTAACCCAGTGGAGCTGAATTTGAGCTTACTTCATCATCTGTCAAAGTTCAAGGGACTTCCAGGTGAAGATCCGAATCGTCATCTTCAAAAGTTTCAACAGAAGATGACAAGTCTTAGGAAAAGTACCGAAGACAGTGATACAACATTGCTACAAGCCTTCCAATTCTCTTTAATAGATTCAGCGGAAGAATAGTTGTATTACCTTCCTCCAGGGAGTATTACAACATGGAGTGAGATGAGGAAGCTATTTTTAGAGAAGTATTTTCCTGCTTTTAAGGAAGCCTCTGTTCGTAAAGAGATTAGTGGTGTTCTCCAGATTACTGGGAAGTCTCTCTGTGAATACTGGGATAGGTACAAAAAGTTAGTGGCAAGCTGTCCTCACCACAACATATCTCCAACACTCATCATTCAATATTTCTACGAAGGATTACTTTTAGAGAAATGAAATTTGATTGATGCAGACGCTGGTGGTTCACTTACTGAGAAGACAATCTCGCAGGCGACTAGTTCGATCGAGAGTATGGCTTTGAATGCTCAACAATTTTGCACCATACATAACTCAAATGTCAGAAGAGTTAGCAATATGGAGGAAACTTCACAGTCAGAGCAACGGATAAACAATATAGAGAAGGTAGTACAAAGGATGGCATCAGTAATTATTCTATCATATAAGATGCAGCCGAGGTAAATGCCATATTTCCTAATCAGAGGCCAAGGTATGATCCCTACTCTAACACTTACAATTCGGGCTGGAAAGACCACCCAAATTTTAGTTATGCTAACAAGCAAGCTGCAGTTCCTAATCCATATGCTAGACAAGGTGGTTTTAAACAATCACAACTCCAGCCTCAAACTTAGCAACAGACTCAGAGTTCCAGTTTAGAGGAGATGCTGAAGGTTATGATGCAAGAACAAAAGAGAAGATCTTTGAAAAATGACGTTATTTTGCAACAAAACCTACAATATCAACAAAAGAATGATGCTGTTGTAAGAGACTTACAAGTGCAGATGGGGCAAATGGCAACTGATATGAATTTGCTAGAAACACAAACATCGAAAAAGTTGCCATCACAACCTTTTGTGAATCCAAGAGAGCATGTCAATGCCGTAACTCTAAGAAGTGGAAGACAAACTGAAGAGCCACATAAACAAAAAGAGGTTAGTAACGACATCGAAAAGGAAGTAGAAGAGGAAACTGTCCCAAAGGAAAAGCCAACCTCAAACGGCCAACCTAAGGACAAAGTTCCCACTTTTACCATATCACTTACTTTCCCTAGTCGTTTTGCCAAGTCAAAGAAGCAAGCTCAAGACAAGGAGATCATGGATATTTTCAACAAGATACATATCAACATTCCATTTATTGAGGCCATCAGAACCGTACCCAGGTATGCCAAGGTTTTGAAGGATTTGTGTAAAAGGAAAGATAGGTTGATTGCTAATGAGATTACTCAAGTGAGCGAAAGTGCTACAACTATGTTGCTAAAGAAGATGCCTACAAAATGTGAAGACCCTGGTGGCTTCATAGTTCCCGTTACCATTGGTAAGCGAAGATTCGAGCGTGCTTTGCTTGATTTTGGAGCATCCATAAGTGTTATGTCAGCCGATGTTTATGCTTCTTTAAATCTCGGACCTTTAAAAGAGGCAAAGATTACTATTCATTTGGCTAACAAGTCAAATATATATCCTAAGGGATTCGGGAAGGACGTGTTAGTTCAAGTGAATTAATTAATCTTTCCGGTTGATTTCTACATTGTGGATATGCACAATGCAGATAATTGTTCATCTACTTCGTTACTTCTTGGGAGACCGTTCATGAAGACTGCAAAGATGAAGATTGATGTTGATAGTGGTGCACTTACTATGGAATTTGATAAGGATATTATACGGTTCAATATTTTTGAAACCATGCGCTATCCTAGTGATGTTCACTCAGCCTTCTCCATTGATGTTATTGATTCGTTAACACAACAAATGTTTGATTCGAATGCTGAAGATGAACTTGGATTTGTGATACGGAATAACATTGATTTGGACGTTCATGGACATTGAGATATCCAAAGAATTGGTGGAGATGTGTGGTGCTTTAACATCACTAGAAGAAGCAAAAACGGGTAATATTTCTTATATTTCGTTACCCATAACTAATGAGGTTCCTTTACCTTCTACTGTGCAGGCACCGAAACTTGATTGAAACCGCTTCTAGACCACCTAAAGTTCGCATACTTGGGTGATAAAGAAGAACTTTCGGTGATTATTGCAAAGAACCTCACACCAATACAAGAAGAACGCCTACTTAGGGTTCTGAAAGAGAACAAAACGGCTATTGGTTGGACAATTGCTGATATCAAAGGAATTAGTCCATCTATGTGTATGCATAGAATCCTAATGGAAGATGATTTTAAGCCAGTACGTGATGCTCAGCGTAGGCTTAACCCTCCAATGATGGATGTCGTGAAGAAAGAGATCCTCAAATTGCTAAGTGTGGGGGTGATTTACCCAATTTCTGACAACAAATGGGTTAGCCCAGTTCAGGTGGTACCTAAGAAAGCTGGTGTAACTGTTGTTAGAAATCAAGATGATGAACTCGTTCCTACAAGAGTTCAAACTGGATGGAGAGTGTGCATAAACTACAGAAAGCTTAATGCAGCAACCCGAAAGGATCACTTTCCTTTTCCTTTCATTGATCAGATGTTAGAGAGGTTAGCGGGACATTCATATTATTGCTTTTTGGACGGTTATTCGGGCTACAATCAGATTGTTATTGTACCAGAAGATCAAGAGAAGACTACTTTCACTTGTCCTTTTGGTACGTTTGCCTATAGACGGATGCCGTTTGGTCTTTGCAATGCACCTGCCACTTTTCAGAGATGCATGGTCAGTATATTTTCTGACTATGTGTAAAGCATCATTGAGGTATTTATGGATGATTTTAGTGTTTATGGTGATTCATTTTATATTTGTTTACAAAATCTTGAACTTGTGCTTAAAAGATGCATAAACAC
Source organism: Papaver somniferum (assembly GCF_003573695.1). NCBI lineage: Eukaryota > Viridiplantae > Streptophyta > Magnoliopsida > Ranunculales > Papaveraceae > Papaver > Papaver somniferum. The sequence goes on from NC_039366.1 coordinate 39,206,208, forward strand.
TAATCTTGTTCTTAATTGGGAGAAATGTTACTTTATGGTAAACCATGGTATAGTGCTAGGTCACATTGTGTCCTCTCGAGGTCTCGAGGTTGACAAAGCAAAGATAGACTTGATAAGAAACTTGTAATATCCCACTTCGGTGAGGGAAATTCGTTCTTTTCTTGGTCATGCAGGTTTTTACAGGCGGTTTATCAAGGATTTCTCAAAAATCTCAATGCCGATGTGAAAATTATTGCAAAAGGAGGTTATTTTTGACTTAAAAAAGGAGTGCAAGGATGCCTTTGATAGATTAAAAGAGTTGTTAACAACTGCACCAATTATCTAGTCACCAGACTGGAGTTTACCATTTGAATTAATGTGTGATGCAAGTGACTATGCAGTTGGAGCCGTTTTGGGTCAAAGAGTAAACAAGCTGTCTCACGTGATTTATTATGCATCTAGGACCCTAAAAATGCACAAATCAACTATTATACCACCGAGAAAGAATTTTTGGTTATAGTGTTTGCACTAGAAAAATTTAGATCCTATTTAGTGGGTTCAAAAGTGGTTGTATATTCTGATGATGCAGCACTTAGGTACCTACTAAAGAAGAAATAATCTAAGCCAAGACTTATACGATGGATTTCTACTATTACAAGAATTTGATTATGAAATCAAGGATAAAAGAGGTGTTGAAAACACTGTTGTTCATCACCTTAGCAGACTTGTTGTTTCCGAAGAAGAACTTCCTTTACAAGATCGTTTTCCAGACGAACAACTTTTCTCGATTGAAGATTTAACACCTTGGTACGCGGATATAGTGAACTACTTGGTTACAAGACAAGTACCTAGTACAATGTCTAATTTTCAAAAGCTTAAGCTTAAGAATATATCCAAGCAATATGTGTGGGATGAGCCCTACTTGTGGAAATATGGTTCTGATCAAATCATCCGCAGGTACGTACCTAATTCTGAATTTCAATCTATTCTTATTTTTTGTCATACGACCAACCTCAAACGGCCAACCTAAGGACACGGTTCCCACTTTTACCATATCACTTCCTTTCCCTAGTCGTTTTGCCAAGTCAAAGAAGCAAGCTCAAGACAAGGAGATCATGGATATTTTCAGCAAGATACACATCAACATTCCATTTATTGAGGCCATCAGAACCGTACCCAGGTATGCCAAGGTTTTGAAGGATTTGTGTACAAGGAAGGATAGGTTGATTCCTAATGAGATTACTCAAGTGATCTAAAGTGCTACAACTATGTTGCTAAAGAAGATGCCTACAAAATGTGAAGACCCTGGTGGCTTCACAGTTCCCGTTACCATTGGTAAGCGAAGATTCGAGCGTGCTTTGCTTGATTTTGGAGCATCCATAAGTGTTATGTCAGCCGATGTTTATGCTTCTTTGAATCTTGGACCTTTAAAAGAGGCAAAGATTACTATTCAATTGGCTAACAAGTCAAATATATATCCTAAGAGAGTCGTGGAGGATGTGTTAGTTCAAGTGAATTAATTAATCTTTCCGGTTGATTTCTACATTGTGGATATGCACAATGCAGATAATTGTTCATCTAGTTCGTTACTTCTTGGGAGATCGTTCACGAAGACTGCAAAGACGAAGATTGATGTTGATAGTGGTGCACTTACTATGGAATTTGATAAGGATATCATACGGTTCAATATTTTTGAAACCATGCGCTATCCTAGTGATGTTCACTCAGCCTTCTCCATTGATGTTATTGATTCGTTAGAACAACAAATGTTTGATTCGAATGCCGAAGATGAACTTGGAGTTGTGATACGGAATAAAATTGATTTGGACGTTCATGGACATTGAGATATCCAAAGAATTGGTGGAGATGTGTGGTGCTTTAACATCACTACAAGAAGCAAAAACGGGTAATATTTCTTATATTTCGTTACCCATAATTAATGAGGTTCCTTTACCTTCTATTGTGCAGGCACCGAAACTTGAACTGAAGCCGCTTCCAGACCACCTAAAGTACGCATACTTGGGTGATAAAGAAGAACTTTCGGTGATTATTGCAAAGAACCTCACACCAATACAAGAAGAACGTCTACTTAGGGTTCTGAAAGAGCACAAAACGGCTATTGGTTGGACAATTGCTGATATCAAAGGAATTAGTCCATCCATGTGCATGCATAGAATCCTAATGGAAGATGATTTTAAGCCAGTACGTGATGCTCAGCGTAGGCTTAACCCTCCAATGATGGATGTCGTGAAGAAAGAGATCCTCAAATTGCTAAGTGTGGGGGTGATTTACCCAATTTCTGACAACAAATGGGTTAGCCCAGTTCAGGTGGTACCTAAGAAAGCTGGTGTAACTGTTGTTAGAAATCAAGATGATGAACTCGTTCCTACAAGAGTTCAAACTGTATGGAGAGTGTGCATAAACTATGGAAAGCTTAATGCAGCAACCCGAAAGGATCACTTTCCTTTTCCTTTTATTGATCAGATGCTAGAGAGGTTAGCGGGACATCCATATTATTGCTTTTTGGACGGTTATTCGGGCTACAATCAGATTGTTATTGCACCAGAAGATCAAGAGAAGACTACTTTCACTTGTCCTTTTGGTACGTTTGCCTATAGACGGATGCCGTTTGGTCTTTGCAATGCACCTGCCACTTTTCAGAGATGCATGGTCAGTATATTTTCTGACTATGTGGAACGCATCATTGAGGTATTTATGGATGATTTTAGTGTTTGTGGTGATTCATTTGATATTTGTTTACAAAATCATGAACTTGTGCTTAAAAGATGCATAAACACTAATCTTGTTCTTAATTGGGAGAAATGTCACTTTATGGTAAATCATGGTATAGTGCTAGGTCACATTGTGTCCTCTCGAGGGCTCGAAGTTGACAAAGCAAAGATAGACTTGATAAGAAACTTATAATATCCCACTTCGGTGAGGGAAATTCGTTCTTTTCTTGGTCATGCAGGTTTTTACAGGCGGTTTATCAAGGATTTCTCAAAAATCTCAATGCCGATGTGAAAATTATTGCAAAAGGAGGTTATTTTTGACTTCAAAAAGGAGTGCAAGGATGCCTTTGATAGATTAAAAGAGTTGTTAACAACTTCACCAATTATCAAGTCACCGGACTGGAGTTTACCATTTGAATTAATGTGTGATGCAAGTGACTATGCAGTTGGAGCCGTTTTGGGTCAAAGAGTAAACAAGCTGTCTCATGTGATTTATTATGCATCTAGGACCCTAAAAATGCAACACATCAACTATTCTACCACCGAGAAAGAATTTTTTGCTATAGTGTTTGCACTAGAAAAATTTAGATCCTATTTAGTGGGTTCAAAAGTGGTTGTATATTCTGATGATGCAGCACTTAGGTACCTACTAAAGAAGAAATAATCTAAGCCAAGACTTATACGATGGATTTCTACTATTACAAGAATTTGATTATGAAATCAAGGATAAAAGAGGTGTTGAAAACACTGTTGTTCATCACCTTAGCAGACTTGTTGTTTCCGAAGAAGAACTTCCTTTACAAGATCGTTTTCCAGACGAATAACTTTTCTCAATTGAATATTTAACACCTTGGTACGCGGATATAGTGAACTACTTGGTTACAAGACAAGTACCTAGTACAATGTCTAATTTTCAAAAGCTTAAGCTTAAGAAAATAGCCAAGAAATATGTGTGGGATGAGCCCTACTTGTGGAAATATGGTTCTGATCAAATCATCCGCAGGTACGTACCTAATTCTGAATTTCAATATATTCTTATTTTTTGTCATGTCACGACCAACCTCAAACGGCCAACCTAAGGACACGGTTCCCACTTTTACCATATCACTTCCTTTCCCTAGTCGTTTTGCCAAGTCAAAGAAGCAAGCTCAAGACAAGGAGATCATGGATATTTTCAGCAAGATACACATCAACATTCCATTTATTGAGGCCATCAGAACCGTACCCAGGTATGCCAAGGTTTTGAAGGATTTGTGTACAAGGAAGGATAGGTTGATTCCTAATGAGATTACTCAAGTGATCTAAAGTGCTACAACTATGTTGCTAAAGAAGATGCCTACAAAATGTGAAGACCCTGGTGGCTTCACAGTTCCCGTTACCATTGGTAAGCGAAGATTCGAGCGTGCTTTGCTTGATTTTGGAGCATCCATAAGTGTTATGTCAGCCGATGTTTATGCTTCTTTGAATCTTGGACCTTTAAAAGAGGCAAAGATTACTATTCAATTGGCTAACAAGTCAAATATATCCTAAGAGAGTCGTGGAGGATGTGTTAGTTCAAGTGAATTAATTAATCTTTCCGGTTGATTTCTACATTGTGGATATGCACAATGCAGATAATTGTTCATCTAGTTCGTTACTTCTTGGGAGATCGTTCACGAAGACTGCAAACGAAGATTGATGTTGATAGTGGTGCACTTACTATGGAATTTGATAAGGATATCATACGGTTCAATATTTTTGAAACCATGCGCTATCCTAGTGATGTTCACTCAGCCTTCTCCATTGATGTTATTGATTCGTTAGAACAACAAATGTTTGATTCGAATGCCGAAGATGAACTTGGAGTTGTGATACGGAATAAAATTGATTTGGACGTTCATGGACATTGAGATATCCAAAGAATTGGTGGAGATGTGTGGTGCTTTAACATCACTACAAGAAGCAAAAACGGGTAATATTTCTTATATTTCGTTACCCATAATAATGAGGTTCCTTTACCTTCTATTGTGCAGGCACCGAAACTTGAACTGAAGCCGCTTCCAGACCACCTAAAGTACGCATACTTGGGTGATAAAGAAGAACTTCGGTGATTATTGCAAAGAACCTCACACCAATACAAGAAGAACGTCTACTTAGGGTTCTGAAAGAGCACAAAACGGCTATTGGTTGGACAATTGCTGATATCAAAGGATTAGTCCATCCATGTGCATGCATAGAATCCTAATGGAAGATGATTTTAAGCCAGTACGTGATGCTCAGCGTAGGCTTAACCCCCCAATGATGGAGTCGTGAAGAAAGAGATCCTCAAATTGCTAAGTGTGGGGGTGATTTACCCAATTTCTGACAGCAAATGGGTTAGCCCAGTTCAGGTGCCTACCTAAGAAAGCTGGTGTACTGTTGTTAGAAATCAAGATGATGAACTCGTTCCTACAAGAGTTCAAACTGTATGGAGATGTGCATAACTAGAAAGCTTAATGCAGCAACCCGAAAGGATCACTTTCCTTTTCCTTTCATTGATCAGATGTTAGAGAGGTTAGCGGACATCCATTATTGCTTTTTGGACGGTTATTCGGGCTACAATCAGATTGTTATTGCACCAGAAGATCAAGAGAAGACTACTTTCACTTGTCCTTTTGGTACGTTTGCCTATAGACGATGCCGTTTGGTCTTTGCAATGCACCTGCCACTTTTCAGAGGATGGTCAGTATATTTTCTGACTATGTGGAACGCATCATTGAGGTATTTATGGATGATTTTAGTGTTTGTGGTGATTCATTTGATATTTGTTTACAAAATCTTGAACTTGTGCTTAAAAGATGCATAAACTAATCTTGTTCTTAATTGGGAGAAATGTCACTTTATGGTAAATCATGGTATAGTGCTAGGTCACATTGTGTCCTCTCGAGGGCTCGAAGTTGACAAAGCAAAGATAGACTTGATAAGAAACTTATAATATCCCACTTCGGTGAGGGAAATTCGTTCTTTTCTTGGTCATGCAGGTTTTTACAGGCGGTTTATCAAGGATTTCTCAAAAATCTCAATGCCGATGTGAAAATTATTGCAAAAGGAGGTTATTTTTGACTTCAAAAAGGAGTGCAAGGATGCCTTTGATAGATTAAAAGAGTTGTTAACAACTTCACCAATTATCAAGTCACCGGACTGGAGTTTACCATTTGAATTAATGTGTGATGCAAGTGACTATGCAGTTGGAGCCGTTTTGGGTCAAAGAGTAAACAAGCTGTCTCATGTGATTTATTATGCATCTAGGACCCTAAAAATGCAACACATCAACTATTCTACCACCGAGAAAGAATTTTTTGCTATAGTGTTTGCACTAGAAAAATTTAGATCCTATTTAGTGGGTTCAAAAGTGGTTGTATATTCTGATGATGCAGCACTTAGGTACCTACTAAAGAAGAAATAATCTAAGCCAAGACTTATACGATGGATTTCTACTATTACAAGAATTTGATTATGAAATCAAGGATAAAAGAGGTGTTGAAAACACTGTTGTTCATCACCTTAGCAGACTTGTTGTTTCCGAAGAAGAACTTCCTTTACAAGATCGTTTTCCAGACGAATAACTTTTCTCAATTGAATATTTAACACCTTGGTACGCGGATATAGTGAACTACTTGGTTACAAGACAAGTACCTAGTACAATGTCTAATTTTCAAAAGCTTAAGCTTAAGAAAATAGCCAAGAAATATGTGTGGGATGAGCCCTACTTGTGGAAATATGGTTCTGATCAAATCATCCGCAGGTACGTACCTAATTCTGAATTTCAATATATTCTTATTTTTTGTCATACTTATGCATGTGGTGGTCACTTTGGTTCTAAACGTATCGCTTTCAAAGTGCTTGAAAGTGGCTTTTATTGGCCTACCCTGTTTGAAGATGCATATATTTTTTGCAAATCTTGTGATAGATGTCAAAGAACGGGCAATCTAGGTGCTCGAAATCAAATGCCACTCACACCAATTCTTGCTGTTGAAGTATTTGATGTGTGGGGAATTGATTTTATGGGTCATTTTGTCAATTCTAATGGATAATTTTATATACTTCTTGCTGTGGATTATGTTTCGAAATGGGTGGAAGCTAAAGCCACCCCTACTAATGATTCTCAAGTTGTTTGTGAGTTTGTGAAGGAATATATTTTTTCTAGACATGGTACACCAAGAGTGCTTATCAGTGACGGAGGCTCACATTTTCAGAAATCCTTCCATGATCTGCTCAAGAAGTACAACATAACACACAAGGTTGGGATGCCGTATCACCCACAAACAAGTGGGCACGCCGAAATCTCAAACCGTGAGATTAAATCCATTCTTGAGAAAACCGTAAACACTACACGTAAAGATTGAAGTTATAGGCTTAATGATGCATTATGGGCATATAGAACGGCGTACAAAACACCAATTGGTAGGTCTCCATATCGGTTGGTTTATGGAAAAGCTTGTCATCTTCCGGTTGAACTTGAACATAAGGCATATTGGGCGATAAAGATGTGCAACATGGATTATGACAATGCCGGGAAACAAAGGAAGTTACAACTTAATGATCTAGAGGAGATACGTATTGATGCGTACGAGAGTTCTCGTATATACAAGGAAAAGACGAAACTTTTCCATGACAAGATGATTTCTCGAAATAATTTTGTTGTGGGTCAAAAAGTTCTTTTATTTTATTCTCGTCTTAAACTATTTCCTGGTAAGCTAAGGTCCAGATGGATTGGACCGTATGTTGTTACTAATGTTTATTCTCATGGCGCAGTTGGAATTTCTAGTCTTAAAGATGGAACAAACTTGAAGGTGAACGGTCGTAGATTGAATCCATATTATGAAATCATTGCTTATGTGGATATGGATGTGCAAGGATTTCATGATTATCTCCCTCTGGAGGAGTAATTGACGGAATGCCAAGTCGGGATGACGACGTTAAACCAAGCGCTAAATGGGTGAAACCCATCGGTTTTGTATCTCTATCCCTTTTGTTTTTAATTTTCTTAGTTTTTCATATCATATCTTGCATTCCCATCTTAGTTTTTACAAGTCCTATATCTATAATGAAAGTTTTGACGAATTCTCATCAAAAAATTCTGACTGCGCAATTGTCATGAAAATAGCTCTCGAGACTTCATACGGAGTCCGATTTGAGTGGTTGACCCAAACTTTTAAAGAGAAAAGACATACCTTTCATTTACAAAAAGAAAATCCCAATTTGGAGTCTGTTAAGTTGGAGCGATAGGCCTGGACATTTGAGTTTTGGTATTTTTCCAGATTTTTTTTCAGATTGCATGTCAATCAGTCCGGAGGCCTTCAAAGTCAGACCGTTTATCGAAACAGTGTGAGATTTTGACAAATTATAGAAAAGACGTAGGCGAACAAGTTTAGTTTAGGATGTTTTTCCTAGTTCCCTATCCATTGGTACAGTTTTCGAGTTTAATTTTCTGTTACGTCAGATTTCAGAATTTTCGGTTTTGAACATTGAGGACAATGTTGAGTTTAAGTATGGGGGAGCATTTAGTATCATACTATTTTCATATGCACATAACAAATAATACTATTTGATTTCATGCATCCTTGAGACTTCATCTTTCGGAGTTAATTATGAGCTATTTAGGATGACACTCTACACCTCTTTAAGGTTGAAACAGTTCTTACGGCTATAGATTAAGTTCCATTTATTTCAATCCTTAAATATTTACGTTCATAATTGAATGCGAAACTAAACTATGGTAGTCGTTTGAAAGATTCATCCTCGCAATCATTACTGAATCTTTTTATTTTTGTAGTTTATGTTTCTCTAAAGTGATTTGGTGGGATCCTAATACTGTCGTGGATGTTGTAGCAAGGTAATCATTGGTTGATTATATAAAAGTCCCATAAGACAATTGTCTTAAACTCTTAAAGATTAAAGAGTGGGTCGGAAAAAAAAAACATTATATAAGGCTCCTCTTCTTTTATCGACACTAATAAATGATAGGTCCGGAATCACGGATAATCATAGTCGATGAAAACAAAAACCATATCATCATTATATAGAAAGTCAAAATACTATTGATGAGGTTCTTGACACTTGGATAGCAGTATGTGTGAAACGTTATCCCTGTTTTTATCGCCTAAGCAAGCGTGGAGTGCAGGATTCAAGGCAACTATCACATACTTGCTGAAAAGGAACATGCGCTTAGAATATCTAATCATGTGGTCGAGTTAAATGGGTGCTTGTTGTAGTTTTGAAAGTGGTAGTAAAAGTTCGTTGCTCGGACTTGTAAAGATTTAAAAATAAAAATATATACACAATATTTGTCACAATGGGCGAGAGGTACTGGGACTAATGATTCGGCCAATTTTCATAACATAGGGCTCAATGATTTATTCTCAACAATAATCGCTCAAAACATAAATTATATGGACTCTTATTTTGCCAAAGTAGATTTTCAAAACATTGATTGTAAGTCCTAAGCATGATGTATCAAAACACCTAAGCCAAGCATACATCATCAAATTAAATAACAACCAATTAATTCAAATCATATTTCAATTTTAAATTAATGCAAAAGTCTTAAAAAGAATTAATGAAATTACCCCAAGTATGCAGTTTGGCCTCCTCCGTCGTCCCAGTGTTGGGTTTTAGCTCACCATAGTAAAAATGCTCTCAAAATAATTATTTATTGCTCAAAAAGTGGTTTACAAATGATGAAAAGGTGTAAAACAATTGAACAGAAAAATCGCAACAGAAATAACTGTTGCAAAGGCGCTGTTCAGCTGTTACAAGAAGAACGATAAATGATAACTGCTGTTGTACGATAAACTACGACCCACGAGTGTGCGTCTTAGACACTGTTGATAAACGACTGCTCCTGCGAGTCCGTTCTTCGTGTTCTTAATCTTCATCAATGGCGGCAGCAGCAGCAGAGAGAAATCATGGTTCTCGATTCTGCAGCGTTCCTTCTCTCCTCCCAACTCTCGATAGCCCTTCTACTCGACCCAAGGAGTTAATTTATACCCAACAACAACATTTAATCCCTCGCAATTACTCCATATAATCCTTCATTATTCGGTTTAAAGAAAAATATTCTAAAAATATTTTCTTCCCTGTTTTGTTTAATCACGCGTCTGCAGCTGAAAAATCACCTTAATTGTCTTCTAAACGGTCCAAAAGTGTGCTAGAGTCCTCCATGCATCATCATAACACGTCCGAATCCCTCAAAAATCCTCTCAAACCCGTGACTGCCCTGTTCTCTGATGATGACTTGTTTAGCCGATTCTAGCCAAATTCGATCGACCAGAACGCTTGCAATAGGTTTATATATATCCTAGGAACAATCTCACCAAGTTTCAGCCATTTAATCACCCTAAAACACCTTCAAAATTGGATCTAAAATTCTGCCAGTTGAAAGGAAGTTTTTCCCGCCAATTTTGATTTTTCAAATAAAGAAGATGACCTCCCCCTAATCCTGTACGGGTGTCCCTTTAGTAATTTGGGCTGAAATAGTAATTCTTGGGTGGAAACAGTAATTTTTCTGGGTTCCTCCGGGACATTTCTGGGACGTTTCCGGTGCATTTCTGGGGTGCCTTTAATACTTTATCCTGGGGTGTAAATCATCACTTTTTGAGCAACTCTTTCCATACAAGGGTATTTTCTCCAAAAACACCTAAACAAACATAAAAACACAATATTAGTACAAAAATAGAGTTCCAACAATACAGACATTGAGGACAAATTAGACACAAAAATGTGTCTATCAAATACCCCCAAACTTATTATTTGCTAGTCCTCGAGCAAATTTATTCTTGAAAAGTGACCGAGTTAATCTCGGGTGGGTTTATCAGAGGTGTACCCACAAAAACCAATACTCCAGACCCTAGCTATCTACGAAAAATCTTGGAAAGCACTAAAGAACCTCCTTGGTTGGCATACTTATTAATTACAGGAGGAAGTACCCTGACGCGAAATTCCAATTGTTGTATACGAGTTTGCACTCAAGCATACTAAAATTCATATAAGTGAGAGAGCTCTACTAAGATAGTTTCACGATGGACATCATACTCGGAGTCAGACTAATCACATGAAAAGATTAAGAAGATGGAAAAAGAAAAATGTAGATGGTTGAAAAGTGAACGGTGTTTCCCATATCTGTCTGAAGGCCTCTGCCAAGGTGAACCTATCCTAAATGACTGAGTTACCGGTCTGACTAATATCAACACACTGGCATATACAAGGGAACCAGTGGTCAATAGTCCTAACTCTAGGTCAACACAACTGGCATATACAAGGGTACCAGTGGTCGACTTTATTGAATTTTATTCCGTTTGGTCTAATGGTCTGGTCTCAATTTTTTTTTTATAACATTTTTTTTTTTTTTTCTCTTTTTTTTTTTCATAACTTTTTTTTCATAACTTTTTTTTTTCATAACTTTGTTTTTTTATTTTTTATTTTTTTATGGGTATCTCAATCACTCTATTTCACCCTAGCAATGGTAACAACTTGAATCGTGTTCCCCACCAAATCACTTGAAACAAAAGAAAACTAAAAATAGAAAGTGAAAAGGACTCGACGAGATATGACGAAACTATCATGTTATTTCTAACACCTGAGCTCTGTGCTTTTATGAATAGACTCTATAGATGTTTCCATCTAGTCAGATTGGTTCCTCAGCTCCTAAAACAAAAATGTTTCCATCCACTTAGATTGGTTAGTGCTATCCTTAATAGGCGTAAATTTCTAGGCTCTGGAGTTTATTTATTGCAACTAAAAAGTTTCTCCCATACCCCCAAACTTAAATTTAACATTGTCCTCAATGTTCTAAAGATGAAACTAAAAGCATGAACAAGGAGAAACTGTTACCACTTGAAGCAAAAGAGATAAGGAAGGATATTACCGTGTCGCAAGAATATTGGGTTACCTCCCAAGAAGTGCTAAGTTTAAAGTCTTCAGCCACACTTAGGAAAGGATTAGTCAACTCGAACCATAAAGTAACAGTCGAAATAACTGTGGGTCTTCAAAACGAAAAAGAGCTGACCAAAGGAAACTACAATAACCCAAGAAAGTGAACAAGAATAACATGCCCTTATCTAGTTTCCTGATTAAGATATTTATATCTAATTGTGGTTCAGGTTCAGGTTCTATGAAAGGGTCTAAATAAAATATTTTCCTCGGATGCATTTCCTCATAGGTTGGGTCCAAATTATTAGGTCCTAGAGTTTGGAAAAACTCGAATAAGAACTTAGAATCACAAAATAATAATAACCTAAATAACTGAGGATCCTCTAAGTAAATCAGGTTTGACTTACATAATTGACCACAGTGAGAGTAGTGGTCATTCTTAAGCAAATGTGTCGATTCTAATTTCCTAAAGCATTTAGGTTTAGTCTCAAAACTTAATAATTGACACATCTGAAATTTATATGTTACCACAATTGGTAGAAAAGTTTTTGGTGGGAAAACAAAGTCAATCTTGGTATTACTGCCTGGGCTAACCTCATCAACCAGAGGATGGGTTTCTAACAACTGAGCTTCTTTCTGTACATCATTAGGTTCGGGAAAACGTGTATGAAGATAATCTTGTAAGATGGTTGAGGCACAAATGTCAAGTCCTACAGGAGGGTACTTTCTAAGAGTTAAAGCACACGGAGAATGATAATCACCCCCAAACTTAGAGTATTCTGTGTCTCTAGAAAGACTAGTCACAACTTCCCTAATTTCTAGGTCATCAGATTCCTGGAAATGGTCAATATATTCTTCTAAGTTGGGTTCATCCTCACTCATTTCTACGAGTTTATCATCTTCTAAGACTAGTGTTTCTAAATCGCTAGATTCTAAAACAGTATTCTCAGGGTAAACTCTTTCCTCTAAACCATCATCACAATCATATAAAGGCTCATAAACTAAGGTTTTAATCATAGTTACCTCCTCCGATTCACTGATAGGCACATCAAATAATGGATTATCCAACATACTGCAGGCTAAAGGATTATGAACTACATCGTCTAAAACGGTGGTATCTCTATTCAAATCCACATCCTTTTGAATAGGTGAATAATTATTATTAAATTATTTGGATTTGTACTAGAAACAACACTATCATTATAAAGCTCAATCGGAGTAACAAGCTCCTGATCACTATGCCTACATATTTCATGTTCTTCATCAATACTATCCTCATCATAATCATCACTATAATAACATGAAAAAGATCGAACCTTATCAAAACAAGTAGTGTTACCACTTCTAACCTCGTCCTCTAAATTAGGCAAATATTCACTATTGATATCAAGAGTAGAATTAGAAACCCTATTTTGGAAATTTAGATTATTTCGAGCAGCATTAGCTAACTGTTCATTTTCTGCCTCTAAACGTGCTTGAATTTCACTGAGCGTAACACTTATACTTTCACAAGTCTCATTGAATATCTTAGACCGTTGTGTACTCTCTTCTCTTGAACTAACTGCACGTTCATACTCCCTTCGAATTTGTTGGTAGGTTTCTTCTAGAGATTGAACAGGTTTAGAAATGTCATAATCAGGACTAGTTTTTAAGTAATTTTCCAAAAACGCATGACTAGTACTATAATATTCCTGATTTTCTTGCTCGTAATACCAATTCGTGTGTGGATAGTAATTGGGTTCACTATGGTATGAACCATAACCTTGAAAAGGTTGGCGTTCCCAACTACTATTCCCACCATGGTCATAAAACTGATGATGTCCATATTCAAATTCAGGTCGATATTCATTGTAGTGGCTTCTATCATACCAGCTCGACATTCTTAATTGCAAGGGAATTCTACACAATCACAAACAAGGCCGACTCGACTCCACCAAAACAAACCTAAAGATTTCTAGCAAACAAAAAGCATGATGGCTCCACTTAGATTGTTTCTAGACCAGCTTCTATCTTTCGAAAGGGAATTCGTTGCAATTTGAGCAAACCCCTCTGGAATCAATCAGAGTCTAAGTAAGTTGAATTGAGGCGAGGGAAGCTCAGTGGAGCTTTGATACCCAAGGCCTCACCGCTATCACAAGGCGGCGCAGTCACGCATTCAACTCACAGAAACCATCATGAACTTTGGAGTGTGCTTAAAGAGCAACCAATATTTTTCGAACGAGTTTCCTATTAAGCTCGTTACCCTATCGGTCTCGTTCTATTCCAAATTTTAAGCTTGGGTTCGTGTTAGGTTTCGTTTTCCTAAGGCGGGCAAGAAGGGAGCGGTGATGAAATCCGAACCCTTATCTTGTTTAGGCCAGGCCTTTCCCTTTACTAGGAAAATAAATACAGTCCGGTTCGTCCTCAAACAATTATCACCTTAAGGAAGACAGTAACCCGCTTGCAGGAGATTCGCGGGTGTTTCGATTGGACTTACCTCCCGTACCAGACGGGCGATGAACCGTTTTCGTCGACTCGGGCCACGACTCCTATGCCGTGTGCGAACCCGAGGGGCCGAGACGATATAATAATCGTCGTCCTTCCCTGCACACAGTTTATATAATATTTTTTTTTTTTAATAATAATACCCTTCCGTAGGGTTAAGAAAAAATAAAGTCCAATTGTTCAAAGTCCAAAGTCCAAAATAAATGAAAAAAAAATATTACAGTTTTCCTCACACACTCTAAAAAATTTAAAAATTAAAAATTAAATCCTAAAATTGTCCTTTTTTTCTTCTCTTTTCGCTTTAAGATTTTTCCTCTCCAAGTCCTTAGTTTTCACTTTGAACCTGCAAAATAAAGACAAAAAGAAACGTAAAAAGGAACAAACAATTCTAAAAAAAATAATAAACCTAAAAAAAAAAAATCAATCTATATATAAGTCCGCGTCGGCGGCGCCATTTTGTTGTAGTTTTGAAAGTGGTAGTAAAAGTTCCTTGCTCGGACTTGTAAAGATTTAAAAATAAAAATATATACATAATATTTGTCACAATGGGCGAGAGGTACTGGGACTAATGATTCGGCCAATTTTCATAACATAGGGCTCAATGATTTATTCTCAACAATAATCGCTCAAAACATAAATTATATGGACTCTTATTTTGCCAAAGTAGATTTTCAAAACATTGATTGTAAGTCCTAAGCATGATGTATCAAAAAACCTAAGCCAAGCATACATCATCAAATTAGATAACAACCAATTAATTCAAATCATATTTCAATTTTAAATTAATGCAAAAGTCTTAAAAAGAATTAATGAAATTACCCCAAGTATGCAGTTTGGCCTCCTCCGTCGTCCCAGTGTTGGGTTTTAGCTCATCATAGTAAAAATACTCTCAAAATAATTATTTATTGCTCAAAAAGTGGTTTACAAATGATGAAAAGGTGTAAAACAATTGAACAGAAAAATCGCAACAGAAATAACTGTTCCAAAGGCGATGTTCAGCTGTTACAAGAAGAACGATAAATGATAACTGCTGTTGTACGACTAACTACGACCCACGGGTGTGCGTCTTAGACATTATTGATAAACGACGGCTGCTGCGAGTCCGTTCTTCGTGTTCTTCATCTTCATCAATGGCGGCAGCAGCAGCAGAGAGAAATCATGGTTCTCGATTCTGCAGCGTTCCTTCTCTCCTCCCAACTCTCGACAGCCCTTCTACTCGACCCAAGGAGTTAATTTATACCCAACAGCAGCATTTAATCCCTCGCAATAACTCCATATAATCCTTCATTATTCGGTTTAAAGAAAAATATTCTAAAAATATTTTCTTCCCTGTTCTGTTTGATCACGCGTCTGCAGCTGAAAAATCACCTTAATTGTCTTCTAAACGGTCCAAAAGTGTGCTAGAGTCCTCCATGCATCATCATAACACGTCCGAATCCCTCAAAAATCCTCTCAAACCCGTGACTGCCCTGTTCTCTGATGATGACTTGTTTAGCCGATTCTATCCAAATTCGATCAACCAGAACGCTTGCAATAGGTTTATATATATCCTAGGAACAATCTCACCAAGTTTCAGCCATTTAATCACCCTAAAACACCTTCAAAATTGGATCGAAAATTCTGCCAGTTGAAAGGAAGCTTTTGCCGCCAATTTTGATTTTTCAAATAAAGAAGATGACCTCCCCCTAATCCTGTACGGGTGTCCCTTTAGCAATTTGGGCTGAAATAGTAATTCTTGGGTGGAAATAGTAATTTTTCTGGGTTCCTCCGGGACATTTCTGGGACGTTTCCGGTGCATTTCTGGGGTGCCTTTAATACTTTATCCTGGGGTGTAAATCATCACTTTTTGAGCAACTCTTTCCATACAAGGGTATTTTCTCCAAAAACACCTAAACAAACATAAAAACACAATATTAGTACAAAAATAGAGTTCCAACAATACAGACATTAAGGACAAATTAGACACAAAAATGTGTCTATCAGTGCTTCTCTCAACTAGTGCGCTATTAATATATATCCTTTGACGACATTCATACAAGTATTGTGGGTAACATCTTTCACTTAAGTCAACATTTGCACACTTCACTTTTCTATTTTCATTTTCTTATCTATCCATGTGATTTCAGTATGCGAGTGTTTTGACAAACGTTGCAACAAGTACGATGACTATCTTAGTGGAGTTTTGCAATCAGGTCGAATGTCACGCGCAAGTAATTGCTCGTGTGTTGATTGGAATGTATGTGGGATGTTTGTAGCCAAAGAACTTATGCAAGCTAATTATTTGGCTTTCTACTTTATGTCTATCGTTAGTGGTTCTTCCAAGGAGAGAAATTGGAGTAGGTTTTGTGGGTATACCTGTTGTAAGCCCTCACGAGACTATAACTCGTCCACTAGGGATACTTAGGGGTTTAAAGGCATGTTATTCATGCTAAGAGTAACTGTATTCTCACGACATGGAGTTGTTGTATTTAGGATTAGTTTTATTTAGTTTGCTCGAGGACTAGAAAAAGCTAAGTGTGGGAGAATTTGATAAGTGCATAATTCATATGATTTGAGTGTCCATTCCATACTTGTTTTAGCTATTATTCTTGCATATTTTCGTATTATTACTCTTGTTTTCTCTTGTTTGCCTCTAACAGGTGAATCATCCACAAAGGATCTATAAATTCTGAAATGATCTAGGAAGAGTAGTATTCCAAGTATCCAAGTGTCGAAGTCCAAGAGAAGTGGAAGAACAACGACGAAAAGGAGCAAAACGCTCAAAATCAAGACTCAGGAGAAAGACCAAGCTTAACTCATTCAAATTAAGGATTTATCATCACCATCTTGAAGAGAATTGAAAGATAAAAAAAATTCAAAAAGAATGAGGTCATTACGAGTTCGGATGAAGAAGTTGTGGAAGAATAGTTTTGATTGAATACCGAAGATAGTGCAGTCCGCGAACTGGTTTGCGGACGGGGTTCACAGACTTAATTCCGAAACTTTCTTCTGGATTTTGAAGTTTGCGGACTGGGTTCGCGCACTTAGCAAATGATAAACGTGTATTTACTCCTTGGAAGACCTAAGGGCATGTTTGGGAACGTTAATTCGTTATTTTGGGTTGGGTTCTTGAATCGAACCCAATACGTGAACGCCAGGCAATATAAAACCTATAAAAATGTATTAGGTTATGGGAGATACATCACATCATAAGTCACAAACTTGTTAGGGTTTGGAGAGAAGAAACATCACACGGAGCAATTATCAATCGTAACGTTATCTCTTTACTTTTCTCATATGTATATCATGATGTTTCTACATCCATGAGTAGCTAAACACCTATCGATTGAGGATGAATTCTAAGTTGTAAACAAGATTTGAGTTATTATATTAATCTACTTTGAAGTTCTTCATATGATTATCGTTTGTTTATACTATTATTAATATTTATGATTGATTGATAGATTGTTTAGGTGGCCAACTAAATGGATTTGTTGATTCAATCTATTTCTAGTATTAAGTTAGGAGATAAGTAATAGTTGAATAACTTGTACACAAGTAGAAAACACAAAACCTTGCAAAGGGATTCTGTGGAGCGATTGTGTGTATAAACAACACTAAAAAGTGGACCCATATCTAAGAGTCTAATTAGTAGGATCAACCTATAAATTCACAAAGATTAAAGCGTTCAATTGGATTACACCTTGAGTGATCTACTACTTGGTGGTTCGTTGGATAGAATCTGGTAGGAGAGAACTTCCGTATCCAGTGATATAAGGAATTTAGGGGATAACACTGATCTAACTGTTATTCTACGGTTGGTGATAATCTATGATTAACGATGATTAGCCAATTATAATAACTCATTGACGGTTTATATACGAAGAAGGATTCCTTGATCATATCTCTCTTTATTGATTACAATACAATTTTATTTGCTTTGATTATTTATTTTGTTCACAATCTAAAACAAAACCCCCTTGTGACACTTTGACAACTAAAACTCACTGCTCTTCGTGGGAACGATCCTTACTTCCATTATATTACCAGTTAATTGTGTGGAAATAAGATTATTAATTTGTTGAGGCTACGACACCCATCATCCTGCAACGAACCTTTTTAAAGGAACCTTTAATTTTTTTCTTTAGATTGTTTTCCATCATCTAAGATTTCTAATTACACGACTCGAGATTATCTTGAGAGACCAGAGGTCTTGAAGAAAATAAACTTTGAACAATCTTTAAAGATTTCTGGTGTGCGTTATAGGTGCAAAAAACAAGTTTCCCAAAGTGATTTCCCATGAGGAGAGACTTTAGGGTCAAACAAACACAAACTTATCAGGTTTATTGTGTTTGCCTTCTTTGATACCAATTAAAAAAGCCGGGATATGACAACCACACCGAGTAATTCGTTAAACAATCTGTATGGACTAACTCCAATATTATTTCGAGAGCACAAGCTTATAAAGCGATCTCTATCAAAAACAATATTAAAGAGTTATATCTCTTTTTCTCAAATCAATCAGCAAATCAAACAGATAGAAATCTATGAGCCTGATTGATATGAGAAATACTTGGATGGTACCAAAGACCAATACATGCCCAAGTTTCAATCAATTTATATCCAACCAACAGAAATCGGATTTACCAATTGATTGAACTGCGTACAACCTGTGATACTTCAATTATATAAAAATATAATGCGGAAAACAAATAACACAGATACTAGAAATTTTATTAACGAGGAAACCGCAAATGCAGAAAAACCCCGGGTGCTAGTCCAAGAACATCACACTTTATTAAGACGATACAGACACTAGCCTACTTCAAGTTAGGCTTAGAGAATATAGTACTCAATACGATAGAACAAGTAAGATCAGAATACGCAACTACAGAGAAAATAGTTGGATCTGTCGTCACCCGAATCCCAAATGAAGTCTTCAATTCGTTAACCTAATATGATTTTGGAAAAACCTAGGTTAAAGGAGAATCGACTCTAGTTACAACTTGGATACAAGAAAATATCGGGATTAGGTTTTTCAATTACTAGATTTCTCCCTTGTATAGTCTTTCAAATCAGGGGTTGCTTACAATCAAAGCTAAGATAGCTTAGTAACAGAGCATTCAATCTTCATCGTTATATGAAATCCTGATTTAAGATTCAATCTAAGTCTTCTTAGAAATAAAGCAATTAATCACCACCGTTAGATGGGCTTAGCTTGGTACACACAAATGAAATATACCTTCACTTAGATATGGGTAACCGTACCTAAACGTGTATATTGAGTTGGCTCAATAACAATTAACCGAAGTTAGCCATATGGACACTTTTGTCTTAACCATATTCATCTAATACTTCTAGATAAAATATGATGATCAATCAAATATAAAAGATAATCAAACGAATCTAATTGTGTTTTACATAGAGTTGTTAAATTGTTCACTATCTCATAGAAATATATATGAACAAGTTAAAACAAAACCGGATTGATTCGTAATCGTACAAAGTACTTATACAAGAATCAATTCACGAACATTAAGCCACGGTTTGCAAAGATTTTATTTCTTAATTCATAAATATTTTAGTTCATGAGTATGAAGAACATACTTAACCGATTTTAGAACTTAAACCACTGTGTTCGCAAACCAGGTGCGCGAACAACAGCTCCGGACCTTGGCCTGTCCGGCCGTTCGCAAATCAGGTACACGAACAGCAGTCACGGACCCAACTCAGGTGGAACCGTTTGCGTACTAGGTACGCAAACAAGGTTCTCATACCTTTACAGATAAAACCGTTCGGATACTAGGTACATAAACAAGGTTCCCGGACCTAAATCACTACAAAAAAGTTCGCAAAGTAGGTATGCATACCGTATTGTATCCATACATGGTTAATTGTTCTAGACTCCCATTTCAATCATTGAAAGATCCTTAGAAGAGGACAATAGCTGTCTCACACATACTATTAGCTTCAAGTAATTTTCAAGTGATCGAATGATCAGTACGAAACTTTCCAAGTCGACATCAAATGATTGTCTCACACAAATCATATAAGGTGCTTCAAGGAAATTTCCACATGACCATCTTTTGAATTAATATTTAGTTTCCACTAAACTCGTCAAGAATAATGATGAACATAGTTAAAGCAAAAATCTTCTAATACATATTTCGAGAAATAGATAAGCGAGATAAACTCAGTTCGAAATATCAAATGTGTATAATGTAAAAGTCTATATAGCTATACGACTTAGTCTCATTAGGAGATAAAATAAAATACACTTCTGAGTGATAGATAAGTTTTAGCCTCCACATACCTTTTGTTTATGAACTTTCTCCAAGCTCTCCTCAGTATATCTTCGTCTTCAATTGATGAACGCCGTGAAGTCTAAAGATCAACTACACATTCTATCATAATCCGAGACACAATTATAAGTAGACTAGAAATCAAGATTATACTTTTGATCAACTAAACTTGACAAACAAGCTTGAGATAACAACGCTTGCGAGTTTGATCGAGCAATGATCTAATATGTACTTGAGCTTGATTGTTGTTTATCGTGTATCCACATAATCTATAAGGACAATAAGAGAAAACAAAAGTAAACCAAAAAGAGATCAAAGAAGAAACATGTTCTTGCTTCTCCTAAGTGTTTGGAACCTCGTCGGAAAGCCGAAAAAGTTTTGGTTGCTTCCCACTGTACGGGATCGATAATAAAGCTAAAAGAATCCAAATCAATGAAACAACTCAAGTGGACTTTCCAACACGAGAAAGATCTGAATCTCATACAACAAGTGATAAAGAAATTAATGAAGGACAAAGTGGTGGAGAAGAAAGTGACAACAAAGAAGCATATGAAGAAAATAACAATGAAAAAGAAGATGATAAGGAAGGATGAGGAAAAGAAGTTCAACAACAATCTCATCAACAATAAGGAGAACAACAAGAAGGAGGCAAAGGAAAATCTCTAAAGGTATCACCGAGAAGAAAACAAAATACATTTCTAAGACGAAAATGATTTTATCACGCATCCCTAATGATTATGGGTTAGCCTGTGATAAGGGAGAGGTTTAATGGGGTACAAAAAGAGTTGGGATGCTGTCATATGCGCAAAAATAATAAATATCTCAACCTTATGATATTTTATGCCATCACTTGTTATTCATTAAGTGTTTATATGATTGTTTGCCAGATGATTTTTTTTTAAGATCACGACAAATACCGTTTATCTTCGTAAGCAAGGAACATCAATGGACGTATGTCCATTAGAATAAAAGCCAAAGAAGTTTTCGATGTACTAGATTCTACGGTTTGTTGGTTGCAGTCGACAACTTGGTTGTTTTATATGACAAACTTCTTGTTTATGCCTTCATCAAGAGATTTTACGGGGAAACAAATATTTTTCATTTTCCAGTTGGGGAAATGGCAACAACATCAAACAATGTGCAGTTGATTACTGTCCTAAGCATAAGAGATAAATCCATGAGCGTTCCTAATTATGGGAACGATATTGAACATTCGCAGATTTATGAATTCACTTAGAACGTGTTCGGTTATGATGAGGAGAAGACTAAGTCGGAAATTCTAGTAGGTACATCGAATCCAACTTGCGAGATTGAGGGAACAATTTTTGGGAACAAAGAAGCATCAAAAATAAGGAAAGATGACTCTGGAATGTATCAATGCCACATGCATGGATATGTTTTTCACTTCTTGCTAACATTTCCCGTTCTCGCATGAACACCAACTATGTACAATTATTGGAACTACTTTACAATGTCCACGACTACCCTTTGGAAAGTATGAGCATCCAAGGAATAGAATGCAACTTGCCTCATCAAGTATGGATGCCATCATCTCTTGCATCCCAATGCCGATCCAGATGATATGAGAGACCAATATGCCGTAATCATCTCACAATCAGATGATATGAGCGACAAAGTGGTGTATCGGCAACGTTGCAACTCATTTCGGCTTCCTACGTACCCTTCCCAACTCTAAAGGGATCAAGCACAGATCATAGTTCATCCACGAAGGGAAGAAACTTAAGCCAACTCTCTTGCAAGGCCGTGGCCAAGCAATAATGGTAATGGCTTAGTCCATGTAGATTGTTCCGTTAAACTGCATCTAAGTGATGCATATTTAGTTCGCGACATGGCGTAGTGATGCCTTTGCATCATATTCCCAATTGGAAAGGCTACACATCTATAAATGAGACCTAAGCATCATTCATGCTCTTCAGGCTAAAATATGAAGCTAACTTGGTGCATAGTCCGCATATGTACCTTCAACCAACTACCCCTCTCTATATAAAGTTTTAAAGTCATTTTTACAACTTAAATTACGGGAGGAAAATAACATTCACCAAGTACCACTTTTGAGGTGCTAGATTCACTAGTCATGACTGTTGACATGCTTCTCTGAATAACCGTCTATGGTGGTTGTACATTCATTTCTAGCCCACATGCCGATTCCAGTGTCCAGCCGTGATGGCTGAATATTTCCTAATCCAGGTCCAATGAAGGGCCATGATAGTTGTACTTCCGACTTTGGTCCATAGGCCACTCCAATGTCCAGCCATGGTGGCCGTATATTTTCAAGATCAGCCTTCTCTGGCCCGTTGCGCCATCGTGGTGCGATATTGTCCCTATGCCAATCACCTGCATAATGTGTTATGTTAACACTAGCTTTCCTCAAGGCCATAAACTCAACTGGCCTAATGCACTATTCGATGTTGTATTGTCCTTTGTACAATATACTCACGCAATATGTCACTTTTGGCACCGTATTGGCCGAGGCAAATGTTTCCTTTAATACTCAACTGATAATTTGGATGAAGCTTCATCCTAAGCCATAGTGCATCTTGCGTATGCGCTACGCAAAAAACACGGGATGTTACAATAAGTCTCTAAATATATATATGATGAGGCATATTCAAGTTACATGTCTTGATACCTCAATGTTTCACATACACATGTGATACGGAGAGACGAGAGGCCCTTCGTCGAGGATCAAGATAGAGCTCTCGAGGTTTTGGTGCGTATTGTTACTCCCTTATGGTTGTGCTAATTATTGTGATATAATTTATTAAATGTTTGTTGTTTGAAATGAAAACAGAGGAGACAAATCGGGTTTAAGATCAACCAAGCAATTGCATGTATAGCGAAAGGAGAAAAAGTTGGAGAATAAAAGTAAGATTGAAGAATTCAACAATATGGAATCTAAAAATGCGGGTGCATCTTTTGGGAAAGCGGTGGAAACGATACAAAGGAGGATAACGACTAAAAGCAACGAGACAAAGAGCGGTCGGGGTGAATCAAGCACCGGCGAAAAAGGACCTTTTAGACGAGGCCGAGGTGGTCGTGGTCGTCGTGGGGATGTTGATGGTGATGAATATAAAGAATGAACGTATTTTTGTTTCCCAAATTTATGCCTTTTAACTATGGATGTCAAAACTTATGTCCTTAACTTATGTGTGTTTGTCGAATTATTTTTTAGTCTGTGAGTGAATGAATGGTTAGTTTTAAAACCGTTCAGTTTGTCTATGAAGCGACAAAAAACTAAGATTCTATCAAAAAATTCAGGAATTCTGGCCGATAGATTGTGACGTTTGGAATTTTGGAATGTGTTTTTTTAAAGTATATAAAGCTTTGTAAAATAAACATTCTCCACAATATATTTTCCACGATATTAACTTCGAATCCGATGTCATTTGGTTTCTATCAACACTCTAAAGATTAAAGTATTTTGTATGTCTTAAGACATCCCTTATCCACTGCCCCGGATGAGAATAACCCAGCAGTCGAAAATAAATAGAAGCAGCACAGTGAGTACTGGGAGGGGAGGGTTCCGTTTCGGAGATACCTCTCTGTTGTCCCTTCCGATCCCGACGGGAATTCTCCGTTGTTCCTTCCGGTTCCTGAGGAAACAATGTCAAATTTGTCTGAGAGAAAGGTAGAGAGTACATTGGAAGAAGTAAATTCGAATGATAAATTGGTGAAGTTAGGTTTTGTTAGTCTTCCTCAGTTATCTTGGTGGAAGAATAAGGAGAACAAGCTTGTAACGACACCAATTCGAGGATGGTTTAATAGATCGTTAGTTTCTGTCTTTGATAGTTTGATGTTTACCTTTAACAATAACGTGGAAGCTTTGAAAGATAATGCTGCGAATTTAACGACCAGATTCAAGGTTTTTTTAGTTTTTTGTGGTGCATTGATCGCCGATCAAATCATCCGGCGTCTTTAAATTCTGAGACGGACAAGTAAGTGTAATGAAAGTTAGGGAAAAGAATGAGATTTAGGGTTTATGTCATTAACACAAAAAGAAATAATAGGTTTTTAGGGATTTTGAGTCCTGATGTATGTACGGGAAAAACAAGCAAAGAGAAATTTAATGGAATATAACTTTGTGGATGATTAACTTTTTATTTCTGTGTTTGTTTTTCATCAATTTTACTTCATGATTATGAGCATTAATATTAGGGATAGTTGTACTTTGGTACTCAGGTTTTGCCCAACACTAGACTTTGGTCTGACATTTGTCCAACGTTAGGGCTTGGTACCTGGACCGGACGTTGACTCACGTTGACTTACTTAAATCTTGACTTATGTTTAAAAATTACTACCTCCGTCCCTAATTAGATGACCTAGTTAAAATTTACTAGTAAATTTAGAAATGATTTATCTCTCGAACTATACAACGGATTTTCGTAAACTTTGTATCATCGGAAAGCATATTAAAACACCTATCCAATGAATATAAATATGACTATCAAATTTTACATATTTCTTATAATAATACTAATCTATCACTCCACTTATTTATGGTATAGGTCATCTAATTAGGGACAGAGGGAGTATTAAAAAAATTATACAAAATGTAATTATTAACCAGTTTACTATCGTACCCTTCATTTCAACAACATTAACAAAATTATCAAAAGTTCTCTTCTTTATCGACTTCACTGCCGCCACCGCCATCACTTTCTCTGTTTAATCCCAATCTTAAGTCTCCCTCTCTCTGTACTACCACAACCAAACACAATCACCATCTCATTTCTCCGTCTCTTTATTTTTTAGGTTTAGTTTGTTTTTCAATCTCTCTATTGGTTTTTTTTCAAAGTGGGGGAATAAGTTTCTTTTTCTTCCACTGTTAAGGGTGGTTGTTCCAGTGTAGAACTCCAAATCGCCTTTTAACGAGGCCGAGGGTCGTGGTCGTCGTGGGGATGTTGATGGTGATGGATATAAAGAATGAATGGATTTTTGTTTCCCAAATTTTGCCTTTTAACTATGGATGTCAAAACTTATGTCCTTAACTTATGTGTGTTTGTCGAATTATTTTTTAGTCTGTGAGTGAATGAATGGTTAGTTTTAAAACCGTTCTGTTTGTCTATGACGCGACAAAAAACTAAGATTCTATCAAAAAATTCAGGAATTCTGGCCGTAGATTGTGACGTTTGGCATTTTGGAATGTGTTTTTTTAAAAGTATATAAAGCTTTGTAAAATAAACATTCTCCACAATATATTTTCCACGATATTAACTTCGAATCCGATGTCATTTGGTTTCTATCAACACTCTAAATATTAAATTTTGTATGTCTTAAGACATCCCTTATCCACTGCCCCGGATGAGAATAACCCAGCAGTCGAAAATAAATAGAAGCAGCACAGTGAGTACTGGGAGGGGAGGGTTCCGTTCAGAGATACCTCTCCGTTGTCCCTTCCGATCCCGACGGGAATTCTCCGTTTTCCTTCCGGTTCCTGAGGAAACAATGTCAAATTTGTCTGAGAGAAAGGTAGAGAGTACAGTGCAAGAAGTTCGAATGGTAAATTGGTGAAGTTAGGTTTTGTTAGTCTTCCTCAGTTATCTTGGTGGAAGAATAAGGAGAACAAGCTTGTAACGACACCAATTCGAGGATGGTTTAATAGATCGTTAGTTTCTGTTTGATAGTTTGATGTTTACCTTTAACAATAACGTGGAAGCTTTGAAAGATAATGCTGCGAATTTAACTACCAGATTCAAGGTTTTTTTAGTTTTTTGTGGTGCATTGATCGCCGATCAAATCATCCGGCGTCTTTAAATTCTGAGACGGACAAGTAAGTGTAATGAAAGTTAGGGAAAAGAATGAGATTTAGGGTTTATGTCATTAACACAAAAAGAAATAATAGGTTTTTAGGGATTTTGAGTCCTGATGTATGTACGGGAAAAACAAGCAAAGAGAAATTTAATGGAATATAACTTTGTGGATGATTAACTTTTTATTTCTGTGTTTGTTTTTCATCAATTTTACTTCATGATTATGAGCATTAATATTAGGGATAGTTGTACTTTGGTACTCAGGTTTTGCCCAACACTAGACTTTGGTCTGACATTTGTCCAACGTTAGGGCTTGGTACCTGGACCGGACGTTGACTCACGTTGACTTACTTAAATCTTGACTTATGTTTAAAAATTACTACCTCCGTCCCTAATTAGATGACCTAGTTAAAATTTACTAGTAAATTTAGAAATGATTTATCTCTCGAACTATACAACGGATTTTCGTAAACTTTGTATCATCGGAAAGCATATTAAAACACCTATCCAATGAATATAAATATGACTATCAAATTTTACATATTTCTTATAATAATACTAATCTATCACTCCACTTATTTATGGTATAGGTCATCTAATTAGGGACAGAGGGAGTATTAAAAAAATTATACAAAATGTAATTATTAACCAGTTTACTATCGTACCCTTCATTTCAACAACATTAACAAAATTATCAAAAGTTCTCTTCTTTATCGACTTCACTGCCGCCACCGCCATCACTTTCTCTGTTTAATCCCAATCTTAAGTCTCTGCCTCTATCTCTCTGTTACTACCACAACCACCAACACAATCACCATCTCATTTCTCCGTCTCTTTATTTTTTTAGGTTTAGTTTGTTTTTCAATCTCTCTATTGGTTTTTTTTTCAAAGTGGGGGGAATAAGTTTCTTTTTCTTCCACTGTTAAGGGTGGTTGTTCCAGTGTAGAACTCCAAATCGCCTTTTAAACGAGGCCGAGGTAGTCGTGGTCGTCGTGGGGATGTTGATGGTGATGGATATAAAGAATGAATGGATTTTTGTTTCCCAAATTTTTGCCTTTTAACTATGGATGTCAAAACTTATGTCCTTAACTTATGTGTGTTTGTCGAATTATTTTTTAGTCTGTGAGTGAATGAATGGTTAGTTTTAAAACCGTTCTGTTTGTCTATGACGCGACAAAAAAACTAAGATTCTATCAAAAAATTCAGGAATTCTGGCCGATAGATTGTGACGTTTGGCATTTTGGAATGTGTTTTTTTTAAAAGTATATAAAGCTTTGTAAAATAAACATTCTCCACAATATATTTTCCACGATATTAACTTCGAATCCGATGTCATTTGGTTTCTATCAACACTCTAAATATTAAACTATTTTGTATGTCTTAAGACATCCCTTATCCACTGCCCCGGATGAGAATAACCCAGCAGTCGAAAATAAATAGAAGCAGCACAGTGAGTACTGGGAGGGGAGGGTTCCGTTTCAGAGATACCTCTCCGTTGTCCCTTCCGATCCCGACGGGAATTCTCCGTTTTTCCTTCCGGTTCCTGAGGAAACAATGTCAAATTTGTCTGAGAGAAAGGTAGAGAGTACAGTGCAAGAAGTAAATTCGAATGGTAAATTGGTGAAGTTAGGTTTTGTTAGTCTTCCTCAGTTATCTTGGTGGAAGAATAAGGAGAACAAGCTTGTAACGACACCAATTCGAGGATGGTTTAATAGATCGTTAGTTTCTGTCTTTGATAGTTTGATGTTTACCTTTAACAATAACGTGGAAGCTTTGAAAGATAATGCTGCGAATTTAACTACCAGATTCAAGGTTTTTTTAGTTTTTTGTGGTGCATTGATCGCCGATCAAATCATCCGGCGTCTTTAAATTCTGAGACGGACAAGTAAGTGTAATGAAAGTTAGGGAAAAGAATGAGATTTAGGGTTTATGTCATTAACACAAAAAGAAATAATAGGTTTTTAGGGATTTTGAGTCCTGATGTATTTACGGGAAAAACAAGCAAAGAGAAATTTAATGGAATATAACTTTGTGGATGATTAACTTTTGATTTCTGTGTTTGTTTTTCATCAATTTTACTTCATGATTATGAGCATTAATATTAGGGATAGTTGTACTTTGGTACTCAGGTTTTGCCCAACACTAGACTTTGGTCTGACATTTGTCCGACGTTAGGGCTTGGTACCTGGACCGGACGTTGACTCACGTTGACTTACTTAAATCTTGACTTCTGTTTAAAAATTACTACCTCCGTCCCTAATTAGATGACCTAGTTAAAATTTACTAGTAAATTTAGAAATGATTTATCTCTCGAACTATACAACGGATTTTCGTAAACTTTGTATCATCGGAAAGCATATTAAAACACCTATCCAATGAATATAAATATGACTATCAAATTTTACATATTTCTTATAATAATAATAATCTATCACTCCACTTATTTATGGTATAGGTCATCTAATTAGGGACGAAGGGAGTATTAAAAAGATTATACAAAATGTAATTATTAACCAGTTTACTATCGTACCCTTCATTTCAACAACATTAACAAAATTATCAAAAGTTCTCTTCTTTCTCGACTTCACTGCCGCCGCCGCCATCACTTTCTCTGTTTAATCTCAATCTTAAGTCTCTGCCCCTATCTCTCTGTTACTACCACAACCACCAACACAATCACCATCTCATTTCTCCGTCTCTTTATTTTTTTAGGTTTAGTTTGTTTTTCAATCTCTCTATTGGTTTTTTTTTTCAAAGTGGGGGGAATAAGTTTCTTTTTCTTCCACTGTTAAGGGTGGTTGTTCCAGTGTAGAACTCCAAATCACCTTTTAAACGAGGCCTATGTGGTCGTGGTCGTCGTGGGGATGTTGATGGTGATTGATATAAAGAATGAATGGATTTTTTTTCCCAAATTTATGCCTTTTAACTATGGATGTCCTTAAGTTATGTGTGTTTGTCGAATTATTTTTTAGTCTGTGAGTGAATGAATGGTTAGTTTTAAAACCGTTCAGTTTGTCTATGAAGCGACAAAAAAACTAAGATTCTATCAAAAAATTCAGGAATTCTGGCCGATAGATTGTGACGTTTGGAATTTTGGAATGTGTTTTTTCAAAGTATATAAAGCTTTGTAAAATAAACATTCTCCACAATATATTTTCCACGATATTAACTTCGAATCCGATGTCATTTGGTTTCTATCAACACTCTAAAGATTAAAGTATTTTGTATGTCTTAAGACATCCCTTATCCACTGCCCCGGATGAGAATAACCCAGCAGTCGAAAATAAATAGAAGCAGCACAGTGAGTACTGGGAGGGGAGGGTTCCGTTTCGGAGATACCTCTCTGTTGTCCCTTCCGATCCCGACGGGAATTCTCCGTTGTTCCTTCCGGTTCCTGAGGAAACAATGTCAAATTTGTCTGAGAGAAAGGTAGAGAGTACATTGGAAGAAGTAAATTCGAATGATAAATTGGTGAAGTTAGGTTTTGTTAGTCTTCCTCAGTTATCTTGGTGGAAGAATAAGGAGAACAAGCTTGTAACGACACCAATTCGAGGATGGTTTAATAGATCGTTAGTTTCTGTCTTTGATAGTTTGATGTTTACCTTTAACAATAACGTGGAAGCTTTGAAAGATAATGCTGCGAATTTAACGACCAGATTCAAGTTTTTTTTAGTTTTTTGTGGTGCATTGATCGCCGATCAAATCATCCGGCGTCTTTAAATTCTGAGACGGACAAGTAAGTGTAATGAAAGTTAGGGAAAAGAATGAGATTTAGGGTTTATGTCATTAACACAAAAAGGAATAATAGGTTTTTAGGGATTTTGAGTCCTGATGTATGTACGGGAAAAACAAGCAAAGAGAAATTTAATGGAATATAACTTTGTGGATGATTAACTTTTTATTTCTGTGTTTGTTTTTCATCAATTTACTTCATGATTATGAGCATTAATATTAGGGATAGTTGTACTTTGGTACTCAGGTTTTGCCCAACACTAGACTTTGGTCTGACATTTGTCCAACGTT
Source organism: Papaver somniferum (assembly GCF_003573695.1). Lineage (NCBI taxonomy): Eukaryota > Viridiplantae > Streptophyta > Magnoliopsida > Ranunculales > Papaveraceae > Papaver > Papaver somniferum. The sequence goes on from NC_039366.1 coordinate 39,236,367, forward strand.
AGGGCTTGGTACCTGGACCGGACGTTGACTCACGTTGACTTACTTAAATCTTGACTTATGTTTAAAAATTACTACCTCCGTCCCTAATTAGATGACCTAGTTAAAATTTACTAGTAAATTTAGAAATGATTTATCTCTCGAACTATACAACGGATTTTCGTAAACTTTGTATCATCGGAAAGCATATTAAAACACCTATCCAATGAATATAAATATGACTATCAAATTTTACATATTTCTTATAATAATACTAATCTATCACTCCACTTATTTATGGTATAGGTCATCTAATTAGGGATGGAGGGAGTATTAAAAAAATTATACAAAATGTAATTATTAACCAGTTTACTATCGTACCCTTCATTTCAACAACATTAACAAAATTATCAAAAGTTCTCTTCTGTCTCAACTTCACTGCCGCCGCCGCCATCACTTTCTCTGTTTAATCTCAATCTTAAGTCTCTCCCTCTATCTCTCTGTTACTACCACAACCACCAACACAATCACCATCTCATTTCTCCGTCTCTTTATTTTTTTAGGTTTAGTTTGTTTTTCAATCTCTCTGTTGGTTTTTTTTCAAAGTGGGGGAATAAGTTTCTTTTTCTTCCATTCTGAAGGGTGTTTGTTCTAGTGTAGAACTCTAAATCACATGCGAACCCAAAATCATTACTAAGATAACAAATAATAAATTGTTTCCTAATGGGAATTGATTTTCCTATTTTGTTCGATCCAGATTCAAAAAAGAAATTTCGGATTTGCTTATGTAGAGCTATTGATGCAGGGAGGACACAAACCCTCCTATCTTTTAGAGACGGAGGGAGTATGAATTTTGGTGGGATTACGAGTCATGGGTTATCATAGTATTCGAGTTTGCAGAAAATTGAACAACTATAAAAGCAAATTTGGTATTGTTGGAACAAAGGAGAATATTTGGTTTCTCTATTTATGATTGGCTTACACTGCAAGAAAATATTCTCTAGATATGTTGCTATCTATACGAATATGTGGCATGTATAGAATATATATATTCACGTCTTGTAAAACCTCCATTGATAATAAGAAACCCTAATCATTCTTCTCCCGTGGACGTAGGCTATATCCGAACCACGTTAAACTGTGTTTCTTCTTTAACCTGTTTAGTTAACAACACATACCCTGCATCACACATTGTTTAACTGCATAACATCTTATGCAGATTCAATATTGACTGCATAACATCTTATGCATACTGCATAACATCTTATGCATAACAACATGGTATCAGGGGATCGTTAACGATCCTGGCCGTTTCTCTGTAATCAAGTTTCGTTTCTCTGTGTGTTTACTATGGCACAATCAGATCAGAATACTAGTTTGCGATTAACCTCTGTCTTGCTGAACGATGTCAATTATGTCAGCTGGTCTAGGGCTGCTGCTCTTGCTCTTGGGGGTAAAAGAAAATCTGGGTATATTGGTGAGAATAGTACTTGTCCAGATGCTAAAGATCCAAAGTATGAAGATTGGATTGCTGATGATCAACTGGTTCGCACGTGGCTGCTCCAGTCGATGGAACCACATATTTCTGAAATTTTCTCGTTTTCAGAATCTGCAAAGGATTTGTGGAAGTCTGTTGCTAGTCTGTATGGTTTACGGAATAATGCTGCTCGGGTGTTTGAGCTGAAACGTGAGATTGCTGAGGCTGCACAAGGTACGAAAAGTTTTACTGAGCATTTTGGTTATTTAAAAAAGAAGTGGGATGAACTGGATACATATCGTCCTCATACAACTGATGCAAAAATTCTCTTGAAGAGGGTTGAGGAGGGTAAAATTTTTGATGTGCTCAGTAGCCTCACATCAGAGTATGAATCTCTTAGAAGCACTATTCTCATGAGTGCTGAATTGCCAAGTTTGTCTAGTGTCTGTGCGACTGTGCAGCGTGAAGAGACACGTAAGAAAGTTATGAATCCTGTTTCTAAAAGCATTGTAGACCTGGATGCTGCTGAATCCAGTGCTCTTCTGAGCTCCAGAGATGATAAACGCAGAGCCATGCCATTTGATAAGGACAAGAATTCTCGTGCTAAGGGTAAGAGAGAAGTTTTTCATTGTGATCATTGTAATAAAACTGGTCACACCAAGGATCGTTGTTGGGATATTTATCCTCATCTTAAAGCTAATTTTGAAAAACATAAGCTTGCTCGAGCTGCTGTAGCTGATAATTCATCCTTTACTATAGACCAGTTGAAGGATTTCTTTCACCAGTTGGGTAATAAGAATGAGCGCAAGGCCAACCATACTTCAGGTAACCTGCTAGCCTTTCTCACTACGCCTGTTTCCAACCACCATGTTTGGATTATTGATTCAGGAGCTACAGATCATATGGAAAATGATCCTTCGTCAATTCATGCATTTATTCGTAGCCCTCATAAAAATGTGTCTGTTGCTAATGGCTCTACTGCTCCTGTGATGGGCAGTGGGAAAGTGCATTTTTTTCCAGATTGTCCGCCATCTAATGCACTTGTTGTTCCCTCGTTTCCTACTCAGTTGTTATCTGTTGGTCAAATCACTAATTCTCTGAATTGTGATGTTACATTTACCCCTACCTCGGTCATCTTTCAGGATCGAAAGACGAAGAAGACGATTGGTAGAGGCATCTTTTCTCATGGATTGTACCTGTTACGCTCTAGGGATATGGCATGTCTCACTCAAAGATCAACTCCGCAGTTTCTTTATCATCAAAGACTTGGACATCCTTCCAGTCGTGTTTTGTCTAGGATTTTTCCCACATTTTCTGTTCAGTCTCAAGTCTGTGATGTATGCCAGTTTTCTAAACAATCTCGTTTTCCATTTCCTAACTCTGTGACTCGAGCTACAATGCCTTTTGAATTAATTCATTCTGATTTATGGGGTCCTGCTCCAATTGATGCTTATGATGGGTATAAACATTTTGTTATCTTTATAGATGATTGGTCACGTGCTACATGGATCTATTTACTCAAATCCAAAACTGAAGTTTCATCTGTATTTGCGGATTTTCATTGTATGATACGCAACCAATTTGATGCACAGGTTAAAATTTTAGATCAGATAATGGCACTGAGTTTGTCAAAGGCCCTATTCCAGGTTATTTGCGTAGTCATGGTATTATTCATCAAACTAGTTGTGTTGGTACTTCACAGCAAAATGGTGTTGCTGAAAGGAAACTTCGTCATATTTTGGAAACAACCCGTGCTCTTATGATTCAGATGCATGTTCCAAAGAAATTCTGGTCTCATGGTTCTCTGACGGCCACTTACTTGATCAATCGTCTTCCTAGTCGTGTGCTTGAGTTCAAATCTCCATTAGAGGTTTTAAAACAGCATCAACCTGGCATTTCTCATCTCAGAGCTTTCGGTTGTGTTTGTTATGTACATTTACAGGCTAAGCATCGTGATAAACTGGATTCACGGGCAACTAAGTGTGTGTTCTTTGGTTACTCATCTACAAAGAAAGGATATATTTGTTATCATCCACCCACTAGAAAGCTACAGATTTCTCGTGATGTTGTGTTTCATGAAACAGTGGCTTATTTTCAGTGTGATTCTGGCAGTCGGTCTCAGGGGGAGTGTTATACAGATTTGGCACCACTTCTAGTTATTAATGAGATACCTACTGCAACAGATTCCCACAGAGATAATGGTGATGGAGTAGAGTTGGTGGACGTACCTAATGCAGTGTTGGATGTGCATAATGAAGCAGTTCATGAAGAAGCTTCAGACAATAATTTTAGTGTTACTGGTGATAATATAGGACTACAAGATGTGCCGCATCAAGTTCCAGAAACTGAGGTTATGGTTCCACAAGATCATCAACCAGTGGTACCAATTGTCAGAACCTCAAGTCGTGAGAAGAAGGCTCCAGAGAAATACAAAGATTTCTTTACATATCATTCCGCTGCGTATCCTATACAAGCACATTTAACTTATGATCATGTAGGTTCGTCACACTCTGCATTTCTAAGTGCTATATCCAGTTATCAAGAACCTAAAAACTACAATGAAGCAAAGTCTAATCCAAAATGGAGGGCACCAATGGAGAATGAGTTACGTGCCTTAGATGTAAATAATACATACAATATTGTCAAGTTTCCTCCCGGGAAGAATACTGTTGGATGTAGATGGGTGTACAAAATTAAATACAGAAGTGATGGAACTGTCGAGCGTTATAAGGCAAGATTAGTGGCAAGAGGTTTTACTCAAAGATATGGAGAAGACTACACAGAAACCTTTGCACCAGTTGCAAAGATGAATACGTTTCGTGTTCTTATGTCTCTTGCAGTTAATAAAAATTGGAAATTGTTTCAAATGGATGTGAAGAATGCATTCTTACAAGGTGATCTAGAAGAAGAGGTGTATATGGGTATACCACCTGGACACCCTCGAGAAGGAGAGAGCAATATGGTTTGCAAGCTTAAGAAGGCAATATATGGTTTAAAGCAATCACCACGTGCATGGTATGCAAAGCTAAGTTCAGTACTCATCCAGAATAAGTTCAAAAGGAGCTCTGCCGATTCTTCCTTGTTTATTAAAAGAAGTAATCTCGGTACAACTATAGTTCTGGTGTATGTTGATGACCTTGTGATTACAGGAGACAATCAACAAGAAATTAGAAATCTTAAAGCAATGCTTCATTCCAGATTTGACATCAAGGATTTAGGAATACTGAAGTATTTCTTGGGATTAGAAGTTTCTTACTCAAAGAAGGGTATTTTTCTGAATCAAAGAAAATATGTGTTGGACCTGCTGAAGGCTACAGGAAAAATGGGAGTAAAGCCTTGTGATACTCCTACAGAAAATAGCAACAAACTTGATAATGATGGTGATGTGTTAAGTGACATTGGGTCATATCAAAGGTTAATAGGCAAGTTAATTTATCTCACTGTTACCAGACCTGACATAGCACATGCAGTAAGCTTAGTCAGTCGTTATATGCATACACCTCGTGTTAAACATTTGAATGCAGTAACTAGGATTCTACAGTATTTAAAATGATCACCAGGAAGAGGAGTTTTGATGACAAAGAATGAAGCCTATTCAGGCTTATTAAATGTTTAAATCAATTCCCAATTTAAATATGAAAGAACAACGATTAGCTAACGCAAACAACGCCGAAACAGCTTCTCGAGCTCTATCTCACTTGAACAGTTGCGGTCTTTTCTGTTTCTGAGTATATCCACCGATAAAAGATTCTGCTTGGTGTTGTGTACAAAGAAAAGAAGCTGGTGCTCATAGAAAACATTTCTCGAACATTTCTTGTGCATTTTTTTGGTGATGCTTTTGGATGTGTCATGCAAAGGATTACAGGCTTATACCCCACGAAAGGTTCATCGTGAAAGCCACCAAGGTTTTTAATCAAATTCCTAGACAGCTGCATCCACATTGTGATGTATGGCTTGAAGAATTGAATAGAATGTGTCCTACTGTACTAAGGATGAAATTGCCCTTTATTTTCCCTGGTGAAGACGAGAGGTTGGGTATACATCTTATTGTCGGGTTTCCATTTGTAATTTCCTTTTTTGTTCTTTGTTGGTGAGGGTAAAAGAATAATCTGTTGTTTTCTCATTCTCTTTGCGTTGCAGCTCCACAAAGAACTATCATATCCTTTCTGATTTTATTATGTCGAGAGATTTGACAATGCGGAGCTGCTAATGATATCGACTTGCTGATATTTACCTCTGCAGATTTGCTCAGTGAGTGGTCTTTGGTTTCATTGATACAATATATTTTACTAAATTAATCAACACATGAGTAGTGTTTCCGTGTGTTTTCTTTAAGATGGTAAAAGGCATTATTGCTTCAAGAAGGAAAGTCTAAAACCAAAAGCAGCATACCGCACAAAAATAGTTTAGAATGATGGAATAGGAGTAACTGTCCATCACTTTAAGTGCCCCCTTCCAAATATGATTTTCTAGAGACCTTCCTGGTCCTCTAGAAAATGAGAGTAGCTTTAGAATTATAATTTTCCTTACCTTTTGACAATGAGATAAGAATTAGATGGCAACAACATGCCACATGTAGAATTTGGTTCAGCAAGCTTTTGTTTTTCTTTTTGATAGGATGAAAGCTAAACTTCACGTTTACTATATTGGTCAAGGGGTTTTCAGTTCAAGGAATTAGAAGCCTCCAAATTGGGACTCACCATATAACCGTGATGCTAGTGTATGTAGTTTGGCAAGCGTGTATGTCACTGTCTATTCGTTTATTATTGTATGTCTCTTGTAATGTGGTTTTACCCTGAATAGAAGACACTGATGTTTTCTAGTCTGACCAGGAATCAAATCAAAGTTCTACCTATGCAGAGTTTTTCGATCTGCAAAGAATCTTCACTCTCCTCTCAAACCTTCAGAAAGTTTCTCTGTCTTCTCCATTTTCAATCTTATCCGATTGTTCCCTCACCATCTACATATCTTAATTTCAACCGTTAACTTTGAACGACTAATATTCAAAGGGGTAGATGGTTGTTTTATACATCTCGAATTGTGTCCATTTTTTGTAGGAATGTAGAATATTATAAGAGGAACATATCATCAAAATATTACACTTACATTCATTGTCGTTTGGATTTTGCAGGGAAAATGACGCAATTCTTGTCTGACCTTGTCCATCTAAAAGTGTTCATGGATCCTACCTCTTTAAATAATAGTACATATATGTATATCCTTCCCATTAGATTCACCTTACCACCACTGAGTCCAATTAATGCCTCGTTTTAGGAAAAAAGATACTATTATTTTTTCAATTCGGTCTATTTCTAGACTAAAATGAAAAAGTCATGGTATTTTTTCTTTTCAAAAACGGAGGAAGTATATGATTTCGTTGTAATGTTTTAGAATTTGAACCGTTGACAGAATGAGTAAACGTATGGTTAGATATTCTATCCGCCGGTTTATGTTTGATCCAGTCCTAAAGGATTTTATTACGTGTTTGTAACCGTAATAAATACGTCACACAAATTTACAATTTTTTTAGCATTTATTAATTCAATTAATATATTGAGTTATAATATGATTAATCAATCAAAACTTAATAAATTTAGGTTCATAAAGAAATAGTTTACAAACATCATGACCGTCAGATGTTTTTGTTTGGGATGAGGTTGGGATGGTCGGATTATCCGTTTGTCTCTCAAAATGTATTCCGACCATCTATGGCTCAAAAACCCCTTCAGTTTTTGTATTATAGATAATTGTGTATAAAAACTGAAAAGGTTCTATCGCTACCATTTTTTCTAGTTGTGTCTGATAACTAACCAATATACCCGTCAACAAAGTTTCGATGAGACTTTTTTGCTTTCTTTTTTTAGGAAACAAATATATTTCATTTAAACATCTATCAATCAGAAAATCATTTATATATTAGTTTTCTTTTTGAATTAATATTTATATATTAGTTTATATCAAAAATGTTGAAAATACGAAATTTGACTGCCTATTTCGATCCACGATCAACATGTGATTTTGTACTTAGAAATAAAAAACGAGTTGTCACTATTTAATATCAAAAACCTCAGTAGCTTTTTTACATAGCAAAAAACCTTAGTAGCTTTTTTTTTTTTTTTTTTTTTTTGCTAAGAAACACCAAAATATATTAAGCTAGAAGAGAGTTACAAAGTGCACTTAAGGGCTCTTTTCTTACACCAGAAAAGGAGGAAAAGTAGCTCATATGTTTTTAATACAACATTTTCTAGCTTTTCTAGCAAGCTTATCAGCTAGATTGTTTTTCACGCGATTAATGTACATAAGTTTAAAAGTAGTACTTCTAGACATCAAGTTACGAAAGCCAGACAAGACATCACTACACCACCACCCGGTATTTGTACAGTCTCCATTCACAAAATCCACCATTTGGAGACAGTCGCTAACAAAAGTGACTTTGGACAGCTTCAACTCTTGTGCCCACGAGATACCCAAAAAAAATGCAGTTGCTTCAGCTCCAACCGCATCAGGAATCAGTCCAAAGTATGCTCTAGTACCTTTTATTGTGCATGTAACATCATACCAAAGAATACCCAGACCCATACCAAAGTCTTTAAAAGATCCATCAATAAACATAAAATGGTCTACCTCCATTCTGCAATACTTATTCTTCTGCTTCATAACCTTAGCATGAACTCTAGGCTTAACATATGAATGCAACATTCTCTTTACATCTAGAATAACATTATTCATATCTATAACAATCTTTCTGAATATCACATCACATCTAAGTTTCCAAATGCACCACATCATAACAACAACAATGCTTGGCCAGTTAACATCATACGGGGAATCACCATGACCATCATTAAACCAGGACAGGAAATAATCATCTAACTCTTGCAAATCAGTAGAAATTAAATGTTGAAAAGATAACCCAAACCATATATGTGAAGCAATGGGACACTTAACAAAAATATGTAAGGATCTTTCAACAACATTCCCACAAAAGGGACAAGTATCATCAACCAAAGGATTATAAAAGCTCAGTAAAGAGTTCACCGGAAGCATATAGACAAAGATTTTCCATATGAAAAACCTAATCTTTGGAAGACATTCTAAAGACCACACTTTCTTCCAGAACAAAGAATCTTCAATTGAATAATCCTCATTCACGTATGTTTTATATGCCGATTTTATTGTAAACAACCCATTATGAGTATGAGTCCACATTATTTTATCAGCTTGATTAAGATTTAGACTAATATATCTAATCCTTTTAACATCTTCAGGCACAAATAATTCATTTAGCAAAGACACATTCCAACAATTATTATTATTATCAATCAGATCCTTAACATAACTATAATCTTTGTAATTAGGATTATTAGAAACCAGAAGAGAAATAGTATAAGGCAACCAAATATCATTCCATATGTTAGTAGAGGCACCATCATTTACTTTCTTAATTATATTGGATCTAATAAAAGATAAACTCTTAACAGTACCTTTCCATATCCAAGAAGACCCATCTAACAAATTATGATTAGGATAATATTTATCTTATACGAAGATTAAAAGCAAATTATCTGGATTTTGCATAAGTCTCCAGCCTAACTTACTGATAAAAACCTTAATAGCTAGTGATGGTCATTCGTTTGGTCAAGCCCCAAGGTCAACAGAAATTCATATTTGGCTTTTGGAAAGTAGTCAAAAAAAAAAAATCTTGGAAAGACTCTCCATTTACTTTTTAGTTTATTAGTAAAATCAAATTTACAGATCAGACGAATTATCACCCAGTAAAAATTAGTCGGAAGCCTAGTAACAAGCTGAGCTGTAACCCCTTTTTGAATGACTACATCCAACACAAGAACAAGAAAAATTATTGCGAACAGTATAGTGAAAATAAGAACAAGAAAATGTTTAAGACAAGGCACACCATTAAAATTCGTAATTCTTCTTTTCAAGACATGCCCCATAGGTCGGAGGATATAGTTTTTATTTCTAGGGATTACGGAGGATATAAATCGTCATCATTTAATGATTAGCAAAGTATCTTAAGTTACATGCATATACTAGAATGTCTTGTCGTTCAAACTATGGCCTTGGCTATGGCCTATAGCTTCTTGGGTTGGGTTTGGTATTATTGTGATATTCCTCCCGTCCTTAAATAGATGACTTATCTCAAATTTCAACAAGTTTTAAAGCAAAAAAGAAAGGGTAGTATTTCTGAGTATTTGTTTTTATAGTTACAAGCGTTCTTAATGTGGCATCAATACTTGTTCTTTGTGCAAAGATTGTATTTTCATTATCTAACAAATCCTATCTATAATCTGCCAAGAAGTAGCCTAAGTTATTTTCCTGCGGTTCTCAATATTTTTTTCGATCTACAAACGAGTGTTTTTCTTTTGAGATAGTTGTGGTTACCTCTGACATCAAGGTTAGCAACATCTAGCACCATGGGTCCATATCCTATAGGAATTGCAATTGGGTCCAGTATAGTCCTTGGGAGAGGACTTAAGTAAGAGGGTCTTCTATTCTGTACTATTTGAAGGAAAACAAAAATCCCCTTGTCGGAATATAACGAAAATGCAAATTAGAACTGTATCAGGGAGGAAGTCAATGGAGATTCCAAATGATTTTCGGAGAGTTTCCAAATCTAGTGTTAGTCCATGGAGAATTTTGGAGAGTCTCCTAATGTCTCTTGTTATTGGTTGTAGACTTTTTTTAAATCATTTAAATTCTATAGAGCTCCATGTTATTGGATTAGGATTTCGTAAGAGTCACTCCGACACCCATGTTATTCGAAGAAGAACTAAAAGTCATTGATTTAAAATTTTCAGAGATTTGGGGAGACTTTTTTATGAAAAAAGGTATGGTAGAAATCTCTCCTCAAGAGGTGATATTTTAAGTAGGGCTGTTCATGGTCGGTTTTGGTTCGGTTTCTAGCCAAACCAAAACCGAAACCAATACTATTGGTTTCTAAAAATCTAAACCAAACCAATCCATTAACCATTGGTTCGGTTTCCAAATGGTTCCAGTTGGTTTCGGTTTGTCCCAGTGGTTTTTGGTTAACCAATAATTATGTAAAATCAAAAAAAAAAAAAACACAAATTTACAGATATAAAAATCATAGTTGCCGATAGTACTGGTTTACACAAATTTACAGACAAAAAAAAATAAAAAAAAATATCAAGAATAGTTAAAGCTTACTCCAATTCTAGAGATCAAAAGAAGATATATAATATATCTTAATTTAGTTATTGACAAATAAAAAAGAATGAAGACGGGAAGAAAAAAGTCGAGTAGCAGCGGCTGTAGTTGGCGGTGGAGAAGGGAGACGACTTAGAGAAGGAGAAAGAGAAAGAGGGAGAGTACCATAATGAAATATTAGATTTACGGTTTCTATTTATCCTCTAAATCAATGGGTAGAATCTAATACTTGTAAATCAACGGTAGAAATTAAGTTTAAAAATTAATCGGTTTTCCAATGGTTTTTGGTTCGGTTTTAGAGGTCAAACCAAACCAAAACCAACACTATCGGTTTTCCACTTTCTACACTGTAACCAATCCATTAGGAAATGGTTCGTTTTGGTTTCTTTCTAATTGGTCTGGTTTGGTCCGGTTCCAGCGGAAAACCGAAACCATGTTCAGCCCTAATTTTGAGAGACTTGGAAATTTAGGAAATATTTGTTTTTAAGAATAGGACCAATTTTTTTCTCGTTTTTTCTTTGTGGTGATGACCAAAGGATGAGCCATTTGCGCAGTAATACAACCGACCTCACATGAATATATTGGATATATCTTATCTCTTATTCTTTTCCCTCGTGTATACCGAACGAGATTTCTCTTTGCCACTTCAAAGGACATCTCCTCTGATGAAACAACGAAAAGATGCTAACCAATGATGAGATAGTATAACAAATAAAAAAAATGTGGAATGACTGAAAACTTAGGCATAAGACAACAGTGAGATCTATTCTGACAATGAAAAATATTTTACTAGGTATTCATGGTATATTTATTAACATTATATTGTGCATAATAAAATAAAGAAATCGGTAGATGTTTTAAATTTTTAGTTATATATTATACATTTTTTGTCTCCATAAATCACATAGACTCTTTATGAATCTTGATTTTTTGTCTCTACAAGTCATAAAGACTCTCTAAAATACTCTCCGAGACTCACTAGAAATCTCCAGATTTTCAGAAAATCTCCGGGAGTCACTCAAATAAAAAGTCTATGAAAGTTTATAGAAATCTCATTTGACTATCCCCTGTAAATGTGAAATTGAAATTGGCATATTACTAGTAATACAAATGGGGAAAAAAAATTGAAATCTGATTTCAAATTTGATTATGATTAGGGCAGAGATTTCAACTAATTCTTATGTACCTGGTGGTGGTGTTGGTTACGGTAAGGTTGATGGCGGTGATAGTGTAGCTGGTTATGTTAGGGTAGAAGAAGAGGGTGATGGTGGTGAATGGTGAGAGTCGAAGAAGATGAATGAGCATGAATGAGGTGGAAGAGAATGGTGGTAGAGAACCTAGTTAGTAATTCGCCGAGTCACTCACGAATGATTCGTGAACTTTTCCGAATCGATCGAATTCGAATAATACTTCCGAATAACTCAAACTCCGAATGAAGTACGCGTATTATGTGGGATTGACGTATAATACGCGAGCTGCTGAGTCAACCGAGTCAGTGCCGATTCAAGATTTCCTACTTTATTTTTGGTTTTATTTATTTCTTATCCCCACTTTCCCTAATTCCCATCCCAACCACATAACCCAAAATTTGTGCAACTCTTTTTAAACTGGGTAAACAAAACCCATTCTCTTATTCTCCATTGTTAACGATGAGGTTGGAAAGTAATTAATGATCAAATCACCACTTTCATCGGGTTTGATTTAACTGTGAAACTTAGTTTAATTCTCATATAGAATATGGTAGTCCGTGGACGGAAAAATAATCTATTAATAAAAACCTAATTGAATACAATTAGAACCAATCATATATTCCTTTAGCATCTCAAATTTGGCTCGCATACACCTTTTTCCATCGAATCAATTGGAAAATCCAAAAGTGGAAAAAAGGTTAATTACAGATCCTATATAAAACAATTATTAAAAAATGCAGATATATTAGTAGTAGTGATGTAATGTATAAGGTTGGTGACTGATGTTAGTAATGCTGCATTGTTTTAGATTTAGGGTTAGATTCGAGATCGAGAGAGACTGTGGTGGTAGATGAAGATGAAAATCACCCCTAAAATCTAATAAGGTGAGTTTTATTTATCCAACTTAAAAAGAGTTATACAAAATCTGGTTTGTGTGATTGGGATGGGATTTAGGGAAAATGAGGATAGGAAATAGGTGAAATCTTATTTTTTATGTTCTTAAAATAATTCATGGGTTTTGAACCCGTCACCTAAGGCTGAGTGTAGTGGATGGGGTAAGTTAGTCGATTGGGCGAGGACTTACACATCGCCTGCCAGAAAAGGTAAAAGCGATTTTGTAAACCTCGCTTGACCGGCCAATCAGAGTTGAAGCGAGGGGCCAGACCTCGCCCAGATCATTCACAGAAAAAAAAACTTCGGTTTTTCCTCTCCATTCGACTTCATCTGTTTTTTTTCCTTTTTTACTCTTCTTCCTCCTAGTTTTTTTCTCCCATTAGAGGTGTGATTCACTAAGAATGATTATTGGAATATCACATGAATTCGTTGAAGGGGTTTGTTGTTGGAGGGATGGTGATCATATAATTTCAATTAATTTGATTGTAAACACCAATTAAAAGAGAGGTATGAAATTGAACTTAATTTTTTTTTTGATTGATTGTTATTGATTTTGTCTTGGGTAGTATGTTATGTTGATGGTTAATTCATGTGTGTTTTGTTAGTATTAATTTATTTAATTTGATTTTGTATTGTTATTGGTATTTTAGGGTTCAATGGAGACACATATAAAATTGATTTTTTTTTTTTAGATTTAGATGAATGAATGAATTATGACTGATTTATAGTGTTTGGGTAAATTTACAAATTTTCAATTTAGATGAAAACTTTATAATAAAAAAAATGGAGAATGGGAGTAATATATGTTGTGATTGTTTTCATTGTAGTCAATTTCCATGGCGTCAAGTGAGATTTTGTCTAGGAAGGGTGATGAAAATCATAAACGTAAGGATAATTTGTCATTAAATATGTGTTTGCAATTTAAAACAAGTTGGTCTCAAGTGAAGAAATATTATGACATAGTAGTGGAAAGTAATCCTCAAGCCTTGGATGTGTTACAAAGGTGTGGTTTTTCTATGGTGTTTGAATTTGATTTATCTTGTGTTGATTGTAAGTTAACTGAAGCACTTGTGGAGAGATGGTGGAAGAAAACTAGATCATTTCATTTTCCGTAGTCCGAGTTAGGAATCACACCTTTAGATTTTATAAGGCTAACTGGTATTCCAATAGGTGGTGGACGAAGGTTTCCAAGAATACCTGATGGTTTGAAGAAGAGAAATTATATAGGATATGATAGCACGTATCTTTCTTGTGTGAAGAAAAACCCGGATGCAAGAGCAGCAGCTGCAGAGCAAGCGGCTAGAGAAGGTCGTAGGGGTGAAAAAGTTGGGAAATGGGATTCTTCTGCATGCATCATTCCAATCAATTATCTTGTACACTACATTACTAGTAGGGAACATCACGACAATCGGGGTGTATGCGAAGAATTGACTAGAATTTTCTTATTGTGGTGTATTGGTAGATTTCTGTTAGGCAACACCACGACAAGAGTACATAAGCGATGGTTAGAATAGTTGCAGAATTTGCATAACTTGTGCGAATATGATTGGGGTAGTGCCACATTAGGAAATTTGTATGATTGCCTTAACAGATGGACCTCTAGCGATCGTAGTGAAATGGGTGGGATGTGAAATATTCTAGAGTATTGGTACTAATTTTATTTCCGCAATTTCCAACCACTTTTGAGAATAGACGAGACTATCATCAATAATCAATGCATGTATCCCGCAATTTTATTATTTAGGAAGGAAATTCGTCGAAGTCAAGTTGATAGCTTCAAGCATTCACTTGGTAAAGCCAGACACCAGATAGACATGAGAACTATAGATGTTGTAACATGGAAAACTTGGAGAGATGATCTATACAACGATTTTCAAGAGGTTCAGGTGGCCAAAAACTTATCAAAGACCAGAATCATGCGCTTTAGTAGTGAAGAAGATTTCGGGGTTGTGCGGGCATGGATTTCAGTTACAAATCAAGGTCCACCGGGAGATTGTGAAAATGAATAATCTATTTTTTGGAGCCATGTTTTTCGATCCTTCTAAGATATTACCGCAAACGAAAACGTCCGAACAAAGATGTCTGTTAAAAAAAGATTCGCTTTGATCACCATCGAAATCGATATTTCTGTAACATTTTTGCTTGACGTTAACATAGGTCATCCTGCATTATCCTATGAAGCTCGCGTAAGTAAACATATCACTTTAATAATTACTTGGTCTAACCAAAAAATGTCGATACTTATTCATTTTTTTTTGTTTACTACAGAAAACAAAAGCTTGCATCGAATTTCGAGCTGAATCAAAGAGGCAATTTAAGTATGATCGATTGTACGATCTCTTAAAGGACGTAGTTCCCACATACAATGTAGAGTGATCACATCTGTGTAATCGACCGTTAAGTAAAATATAGTGGGACTTTGTTGTTTTCGGGATCAATACGTTTATTTTATTTACCACCAATCGTCGTCATTGATAATTTGAATAACGACCCCTACTGTTTACAATCGCCCCTTTCCTGTGTTGAAAAACCATTAATGCATACGAGAAGATATTATAATGGTCATTAGTTGTGTTAAATTGTAAAATATAATTTTTTAACTTTTTGGTGTCAGAAAATGATATGACCCAACAAATTAAAGTTGCATTGATACAAAATAAAACCAACCACATAGGAGAATAGGAAAATATTAGTGAGATGATGTATAGACGACAAAAATGAATAAAGTTATTCGATGTAATTTAAAATTTCAATGGATCCGGACCAAGAAGTTCAATATATATAAATACCTTCATTCTCTACCAAAAAGTAAACAATATAGATTACAAACCATCTTTATTTATCCTTTCAATACTTTTTAGTTTTATTTTTCGGTTGGTTATGGAAATGAAATTCACAAACGAGTAAGATACATCTATAATCCAATCATGGATGAATGTCTTTGTGGCCGAAAATGTTACGTGAAATAGTGTTTCGGGAGTGAACTTATGGGATTTGGTAGTTCAACATCTAACAGTTAGAAACGAAAATCCAAATCAGAGAACTGGTCGTGTCTTACAAAACCGAGTCAGCTCGATTAGGAAACAGGTGAAACGATACTTGGAATTTGCAGTAGATTTATACCGAAACTTACCTAACGGCTGGACTCTCGACGAATGTGTAAGTGTTTCAAAATTTGCATCAAATTATGTTAAGGAACCATTTAAATGAAAAACTAATAATTTATTATTTATTTATTGAAGGAAAATGAGGCGAAACATAGATACTTAGAGGCCACCAACAAAGAATTCGAATTCTATGAGTGTTATTTACTGCTCAAAGAAAGGATATCCGAGTTCAATCCGGATGAAATATGCCGTGACCTACATGAAGCTCGCAATGAAGATGATTAATTCCGCTGCAGATGGAGTAAAGGTTTTGCGGGTAAACCTCTTTTAAACTCCCCTCCCCCGAGACACCACTTGGCCGGCAGGGACACCTACCGGTTTAAAGGCTTGTTCCGCGTGCTAAGTGCATCCGAGGTGCCTACGACAGTGACCTAATAAGAGTTGTCATTGGTCATACTATTGGCTAAATATACTATATAATATTTTAGTTTGAAATTAATTAAATAAGTTAAATCTTTTTTGAGTCCACTAAACATAACACTCCACGTTTAACATTGTGTCCAAAAAATTTGTTTGTTACTAATGAAGAAGATTAATATGTTACAGAATGAGCTACGCTTACATTTTTTTTATCGATACATGTACCATTATTGTCGCTCTCTAAAATTAATAAAAATATCTGTACGTTAGGGTTAAGCTCGATCACATTGATCCGAGTAGTGAACCATTAATTCTAGACTACACTGTCAATGATTATGAGGAGAACACGAATTAGATTGAAAGAGTGTAAAATGTGTAGTAGGGTGTAACATGGGTGTAGGACTAAAAAGGTCAAACAAATATTTATTTTCAGCGAGGCGTTGGGACTCGCTAAAAAAAATTGAGCGATGACCACGGCCAAGCTTTTAAGCGAGTTAAACATCCTCGCTGAATTTTGCAAAAGCGAGGTCCTTCCCATCGCTTTTTCATTTTTTCTGGCGATGTCCATATCCTCGTCTCTTTTGAAATCCCCGCTACGCTTACCTGCTTTCGAGTAGAGAAAAAGGGGACGAGTTTTTTTAAAACCTTTACCCACTGCGAGATGTCGCTTTCATTACCATGTTTTGATCCATTACACTCAGCCTAAAACATGTTATTTGAAGCTCATACCATTGAGCTTCACACCACGATATACGTATATTTTATATATCTATTACACTAAAACATATTTTCCTACAATCTAACGTGCCCCGATTTTCACTACCGAATTTACAATTCAAAAACGAATTATACACGTATGTATGTGTGCCTTTTCGAACTACTGTCGAACAACGCACTGTTGACCGGATTTTTGACGGAATCCGTATAATTTTCGGACGTTTTTCGTCCCGAAATTCTGTATCCGAATTGGAACTAGGTTGGAGAGGAGGTAAAAATGCTATTTTTCTTTAGATTCGTACAAAAGAAGGAAAGTAAAAGTTGTCCGTATGACCAAAGTGTCCTTACTATTTTCCGTTATTACGGAGGCACATTCAATAGTAATAAAAATACTGAGAGGTATCTTCGTCCATATAAAAAATAACCAAAAGATATAGGACACGAAGAAGAGGCATTTTCTTTATTATAGTAAGATACTTTTATGAACAATAATTAGTAAAAATTAGAAATTATATATATTTCTTATACTAACGATAATTAATTGAAAAGATAATTTTAGAATTATCTTTTTGTTTAATGATATATAGATCATCTATTAATAAGACAAAATAGAAAATGAATAGGTAATCTATTTAGGAACGGAGTGAGTATTTAGCATCCATCTATCCTGTTTTCTTGCATTACCATTGAGCAAAGCAAATGAAGGGATATTCAGCGACGACGCTTTGATAATCTATAATCTTCTTTGGAAGTGAGAAGTTTTTACAAATGGATTCTACAACAAGCGACTATAAGAACTTGATTCTCGCGCACACAAGTCAGCCCACTAGTGTCATCCAACAATCAATACTGGGAACAATCATACAATATTATTAATAGAGCATCTCCGGCAATCGTACGAAGTCTTATTATTAAGTAGGAAATACCAATAGGTCCTGCAAATAATATATTAGAGGGAGTCTAGTCCAGTTGACCTAGTTAACTGTCTGTTTGGTCCTTTTTAGAAATATATATTATAGTTTGGTCCTAAAAATAATGATTTGTTCCTAAGATGACGTCATGGATGATGTAATTTTCATCTTGTAGTGGCAGAAATACCCTTTTGGGTCCATATATAAACAAAAAAAGAGAAGAAAATATCTTATTTTCAGATTCACTTTCTCTCTCTTCTTTATTTTCAGATTCAGTTTGTCTCTCTTCTTTATTTCTAGATCTAGTTTTTTCTTCTCCCCATTTTTTTCTCTGCTCATGATGAATAAGATGAAGATGATGATGAACGACGATGTTTTTGGGCTTTTTTTTATCTGATAATGTTGTTGTTGATGATGATGATGATGATGAAGACGATAAATAAGAAGATGATGATGAAGTTTTTGCGTTTCTTTTTAGTTTTTTGTTGATTTTTTGCTGATGTTGAAGATGATGAAGATGATGTTGCTGATGCCAAAGACGATGATGATGATTTAGTTTTTGAAGAAGATGTAGTTTTTGTGTCTTTTTTTCGTCTCCACTGTTTGGTGTTGTTGTTGAAGATGATGAACATGATGAATACGATATTGTTGGTGCTGTCTTGAAGACTATGATGTTTGCTGCTGCTGTTGAAGACGACTGAAGAGTTTTTATATGGAGTTCATTTCTGGAATGAACTCTGTTGTTTTTTAGCTTTTTATATGGAGTTCATTTTTGGAATGAACTCTGTTTTTTTTAGCTTTTTATATGGAGTTCATTTATGGAATGAACTCTGTCTTTATAGCTTTTTATATGGAGTTCATTTTTAGAATGAACTCTGTTTTTTTTAGCTTTTTATATGGAGTTCATTTCTGGAATGAACTCTGTTTTTTTTATCTTTTTATATGGAGCTCATTTCTGGAATGAACTCTGTCTTTATAGCTTTTTATATGGAGTTCATTTCTGGAATGAACTCTGTTTTTTTTTAGCTTTTTATATGGAGTTCATTTCTGGAATGAACTCTGTTTTTTTTAACTTTTTATATGGAGTTCATTTCTGGAATGAACTCTGTTTTTTTAGTTTTTTATATGGAGTTCATTTCTAGAATGAACTCTGGTTTTTTTTAGGTGATTTCTGAAAAAATAAGTAGAAATTAACAGGAGTTCATTTTGAAAAATGAACTGCTACAAAAAAAAATAAGTAGAAATTAACACAGAAGGTACTTTTGTCCATTTAATATTTTTAAATAATTATGGACCAAACAGTCTAAGCGTTTTCCCAAAGCACTAAACAGAAATGGGACCACCTAAAAAAGGACCAAACGATATTTTTCCCTATTATTAATTGGGAGATATAAAAACCTAGCAAAAACCTAATATATATTACAAGGAAGAAGGCTGTCTGTCTATGGGTCAATTACGGTCATTGATTTCTGTCATCCTACGGTTTGTATTGATTATTAGTGATTTGATTTTGAGTCAAAGGTGGCAACTCATTTTAAGCATCTTATTATTTTCAACGTTAGAGATCATGAGCGGCCCGGCAAAAGCAGATCCTAAACTAGCTAACTATGTACATGGATTTTGCCCCGTAATAACTAACCATGATTTTGCCCAACTCTCTCTAAGTCAGGAAATCTATGTACATGGATTTTGCCCCGTATCCCAATATGAACACTTTCCTAACTTAAATGGATATATATGAACACCTTCCTGAAATAGATTTCCTAATCTATTCTAGGAAATAGCATGCACGATCTTTTAACTACTCCTACTCCGTATTATATCGTCGTTCTTTTTTTATCAAAACAGCCGAACTATTAAATTAAATCGGTTATTAAGTTAACATCAGTTTTGGTTTTGAAATCAAAGTTGGACAATAATTCATGGAGTCTGTTGTCTAAATCAGCACATTTTAAACCATCAATTGTGCCAGGTAGGACGCACAAATCTCTAATACATATTAAAGCTACTCCAGGAGGACCTTCGAATACAAAACGCTATACCATCTCCAACATGGAGTAGCTGTCCACGAGGAGGATCCTCAAATACAATAGCTAATTCTGGAAAGTATTTTTAGGAGGAAGATCCTCAAATAGAATAGCTAAAAGAATTGCATATATGTAGTATATAGAATTATGGTTTTCATGGAAAAGAATAACATACGTACTAAATCAAAGAAGGTTCTAAATCAAGCACACACTGGGATTCTAAAGACACCCAAGCTTATTGTATCGTTGATGTCGCATGTGTTTCCCATTATGGGAGAAGTGCTTCTGCAGGATGCACTACATTAGACGATAGGACTGCTGCACTACCGGGGGTTAGTCGTGGGAGAGTTCGAGAGATTTTAATGTATTTGTGTTTTCTCCTGTTAGTCGTGGGGGAATTTGAGGGAGTCTCTCCAAATCCCCGTTAGTCGTGGGGGAGTTTAGAGGAGTCTCCTAAACTCCCTAGAAAACACCTGTTAGTCGTTGGGGAGTTTAAAAAAAGCTCTTGAACTCCCTGTTAGTCATAAAACCCTACAATACTAGGGAGTTGGTTGCTTTAGGGAGTTCGAAGGAGTTTTTAGTGTATTTTGGTCTCACAACAAATCTCTCAAAAGAGTAGAGATTTGGGAAGGAGTTTGGTGCGTAGAAAACCATAGGAGAAAGAAGAGGAAACGTTTTTTCCAGGTATGTTTTTTTTTCTTCTTTGATCTCCATGATTGTTTATAGTTTGATTTATGTACTATTTTGATTGTTTTTCATATCTTTGATCTCCATAATTGTTTATTTTGATT
This sequence comes from Papaver somniferum, assembly GCF_003573695.1. Lineage (NCBI taxonomy): Eukaryota > Viridiplantae > Streptophyta > Magnoliopsida > Ranunculales > Papaveraceae > Papaver > Papaver somniferum. The sequence continues at coordinate 39,257,066 of NC_039366.1, forward strand.
GTGTATAGTTTTTTTTGTGCGTACTCTCTCTCTCGGTCAAAACCCTAATAGTGTTTTTCGTATAGATTTTTCTGAAAAACATGTTCCTGCCCTGTTTGTCGAGACGATTATGACATACCTATAAAACTCATTCCTTTGTGATATAATTTTTATGTTAAAGAGGAGTTTCTTAGCTTTGCAACTAGACCAAATTTGTTGAATTCCATCACACAATGATTTTTGTATGATTTTTTGAGTAAAGACCGTGAAATCTAAAAAAATTCTGACGACGTATTCAAGTCCTGAAAACGTGATTCCTGCCCTGTTTGTCGAGACGATTCTGACATACCTATAAAACTCATTCCTTTGTGATATAATTTTTATGTTAAAGAGGAGTTTCTTAGCTTTGCAACCAGACCAAATTTGTTGAATTCCATCACACAATGAGTTTTGTATGATTTTTTGAGTAAAGACCGTGAAATCTAAAAAATTTCTGACGACGTATTCAAGTCCTGAAAACGTGATTCCTGCCCTGTTTGTCGAGGCGATTCTGACATACCTATAAAACTCATTCCTTTGTGATATAATTTTTATGTTAAAGAGGAGTTTATTAGCTTTGCAACCAGACCAAATTTGTTGAATTCCATCACACAATGATTTTTGTATGATGTTTTGAGTAAAGACCGTGAAATCTAAAAAATTTCTGACGACGTATTCAAGTCCTGAAAACGTGATTTCTACCCTGTTTTTCGAGATGATTCTGACATATCTATAAAACTCATTCCTCTGTGATATAATTTTTATGTTAAAGAGGAGTTTCTTAGCTTTGCAACAAGACCAAATTTGTTGAATTCCATCACACAATGATTTTTGTATGATTTTTTGAGTAAAGATTGTGAAATCTAAAATTTTCTGACGACGTATTCAAGTCCTGAAAACGTGATTTCTGCCCTGTTTGTCGAGATGATTCTGACATATCTATAAAACTCATTCCTTTGTGATATAATTTTTATGTTAAAGAGGAGTTTCTTAGCTTTGCAACAAGACCAAATTTTTGAATTCCATCACACAATGATTTTTGTATGATTTTTTTGAGTAAAGATTGTGAAATCTAAAATTTTCTGAAGACGTATTCAAGTCCTGAAAACGTGATTTCTGCCCTGTTTGTCGAGATGATTCTGACATATCTATAAAACTCATTCCTTTGTGATATAATTTTTATGTTAAAGAGGAGTTTCTTAGCTTTGCAACAAGACCAAATTTGTTGAATTCCATCACACAATGATTTTTGTATGATTTTTTTGAGTAAAGATTGTGAAATCTAAAATTTTCTGAAGACGTATTCAAGTCCTGAAAACGTGATTTCTGCCCTGTTTGTCGAGATGATTCTGACATATCTATAAAACTCATTCCTTTGCGATATAATTTTTATGTTAAAGAGGAGTTTCTTAGCTTTGCAACAAGACCAAATTTGTTTAATTCCATCACACAATGATTTTTGTATGATTTTTTTGAGTAAAGATTGTGAAATCTAAAATTTTCTGAAGACGTATTCAAGTCCTGAAAACGTGATTTCTGCCCTGTTTGTCGAGATGATTCTGACATATCTATAAAAATCATTCCTTTGCGATATAATTTTTATGTTAAAGAGGAGTTTCTTAGCTTTGCAACAAGACCAAATTTGTTGAATTCCATCACACAGTGATTTTTGTATGATTTTTTGAGTAAAGATTGTGAAATCTAAAATTTTCTGAAGACGTATTCAAGTCCTGAAAACGTGATTTCTGCCATGTTTGGTTTAGACCTTTGGGCACAGCTATCTCTTCTTTCTTGCTTTGTTAAGTTCTAGTATTAGTCTAAGTACGATGTAGTTAACATGTCACACCATAGAATGGAAAAATCCAGCCAATCTTCTGAAAACAACAAGAAGAAAAAGAATGTTAGGAAGAATAAGAATACGGAACCGGAAACGGAAGTGACTACGAATTACAAAAAATGGACAACTTGAGAGACTGATAAATTATTGGAACTGTTGGTAGAAGCTACACTTGAGAAGAAGAAAGACACTAGTGGATGTTTTACTAAGAGAATAGTGGAAGAGGAGATACTTCCAAAACTTAACCAAGCATGTGGTTGTGACAAATCTTTTGAGAACTATAAAGGGAAACATAGATGGCTGAAGACTAGATTTGGTCAATACCAGGATTTGTTTAAATCTTGTACTTCTGGATTCGGTTGGGATGATGCTAACAAGATGATTACTGGATCCGACGAGATGTGGAAAAATTACTTTGAGGTATGTGTGTGTTACTTACTGACAACTAATTTGATATTTTTTTCTTCTATTTTGTGCAGAGTTCTAATTCATGCTTTATCCTTTATTTATTTTGTGTGTTAACAGAGACATCCAAACCAAACTAACTTAAGGGAAGATAATGGTAAAGACTATGGTGACTTGCTTATTGTTTTTGGGAATAAATGTGCTTCTGGAAAAGTTACAGTTGATCTTACCCATGAGGGTACAAGTGCTAGAACCTGTGATAAGGAAGATGAACAAGATAATTACTTCGATGTTGATTATACTCAACGAGAGCAATATGGTAGTGCTTTTAACGTATCATACGTGGGATATGGCTTAGAGGAAACTGATGAACAAGATAAAGATGAAACTCAAGATATGAACACAACGAAAATTCCCGTCAGAAAAACGGCACCAAAGAAAAGACCAAGGTGTGACATTGGTGACTCTTCTACATCAACTAATCCTACTGGGCAGTCTGATTATCTAGAGAAATTGATTGCCAACAGTTCATCGATTGTTTATTCTATTGATTCAATGCATGCTCTTATTGCGAAAGAGAAAGAAGACCGCAAAATTGAAAAAGAAATGCGTAGAATTGATAAGGATAAGAAAGATAACCAAGTATGGGATCTTGTTTATGGCATGAATGAAATTTCTTTGGAAGATAAGCTGAAAGTAATTGAAATGCTGGACAACAATCACAAGAAGAACTTATTCATACGTTTTACTCCTGAAGAGAGAAAGTTGTGGATTGGTTCAAAGTTAAAAGCATAAACCTGTCATCTTTGCAAGTTTCTATTAGGTTTAATGGGCTTTTAGAGTTACAACATTTGATCGTTTTTCTTCGTAACTATTAGTATTTAATTTTTTTTTCTCCAAGTTGAGAACTTATTATTATGGATTGATTGCTACTAATTTTTATGGATTGACATCTTTATGGTTATTATGATTGAATTTATGAACTTTATATTCTATATGCTTATTTTCTATATACATATACTTTTATGCTTTTGAAATAATGATGATTCTAATAAAAAAAAGTACTTTTATCCTTTTTAGGTGAACATGTCTGATTTGGATTTATCTACTGATAGTGAAGATGAAGCCTTTGATACAGAAGAAGAAAGCAGTGATGATGAAGAGGTAAGCAGCAATAATGAATTTGAACTATCCATTTTTTGAATATACTTTCAGCGGTGCATTCATGGTTGATGGATATAATCAAGCAATTGCAATACATACAAAGTCAGCGTATTGAAAGACCAATGAGACGCCCAGTTACTTTGTTTGGATATAACTATATAAGGAGAGTTTTGCGTCAAGACCCAGAAAACTTTCGAAGAAGTTATAGGATGTACCCTGATATTTTTCTAAAACTATGTTGTATCATTAGAGAAAGTACATCATTATGTGATACAAGATGTGTTTCTATTGAAGAAATGCTTGGTACATTTTTACTCGTTGTTGGCCAAAGTTCACGATATTGCACAATACGTGACACATTTGGTCGCTCTCGATGGACAGTTAGTAAAAACTTCAACAGGATGTTGCGAGCTTTAAATGTTATAGCTCCGAGGATGATGGCTAAGCCAACAAGTGCAACTCCATTTAAAATTCGTGAGAGTACACGATTTTATCCTTACTTTAAGGATTGCATTGGAGCTATGGACGGTACACATATCCCAGCAATGGTAGAGAAAAGAAATGCAGCCGTTTATCGGAATCGACATGGAATTACATCTCAAAATGTGTTAGCGGTTTGCAAGTTCGACTTGGAGTTCATATACGTGATCAGTGGATGGGAAGGGTCTGCTCATGATTCGAAAATACTTAACGACGCAATGACAAAAAGAAATGGACTGAAAATACCGCAAGGTAATTTTACTTTTATCTAATGTGAATTTTTGAGTTTTTTGGTTAAGTTATTTTCGGGTTCTACTTGACGAAGTTTTCTTTTTGTGTTTTATTCAGGTAAATATTACTTGGGGGATGGTGGCTTTGCAAACCAACGATATTGTTTAACACCATTTCGTGGCCGACGTTATCATTTGAAAGAATTTTCTGGTATGGGTAATCATGCGAAAAAGGCTGAAGAATTATTTAACATGCGTCATGCTTCTTTGAGGAATGTAGTTTAAAGATTATTTGGTGTTGTGAAGTCTCGTTTCTTGATCTTTAAGTCTCAACCTCCATTTCCGTATCAGGTGCAAGCGGAGATAATGACAGCTTGTGCAGGCCTACACAACTTCTTACGAAAAGAATGCCGTTCAGATGAGTTTCCGGTCGAGGAAGAGGAAGAGGAAGATAGCCATCCATCAACGCTTGTAAATGACGACGAAATTTTGACACAACAAACTCAAGAACAACAACGTCAAGAAGCTAATGCATGGAGAAAGAGTATAGCGGATGATATGTGGGAAAATGCTCGTGAACAAAGGGAGTTAGAATTGTATGGAGACCGTTAAATTGAAGAGAAAAAAATATCTCGTTACACAAAATAATATACTATTGATACAGAGATATGATCATTTTCATTTATTTTTTTCTTTTGATTAAAGATCAATGTTATTTGCAAATGAGAGTTTATTGTTTCTTAAAAGAGAATGAATTAGGAGTGAACTCTCTCAAACTCCCCCGAACTCCCTCTAATAAACTCTCTCAAAATCCCTACACTCCCCCAAACTCCCTGAACTCAAAACACCAAACTCTCTCAAACTCCCTACACTCTCTCAAACTCTCTGAGATTTAAAATACACTCAACTCCCCCGAAATCACTCGAGGACTAACCCCCTAGAATTCATTACATAGTACTAAGGATTTATATACAGAAAAAAGGGTGTCTGTCTATGGACAGCCGATCCTTATATTTGTCCATCCTCCGGGCTTGGATCGATTTTGTTTTTATGATCGATTCTGATCATATATGCTCTGGATGTTCCTTTTCTATCACGGGATGGCTTTGCTTTCCATCCATCCGTGGAGGAGATAATCATGAGACTCTTGGCAATCAAATGGTGACAGAAAATGGAGTGGCGGGGGAGTGGGAGACGGAATATATCAACCTCTGTGTGGTGAGCAAGCCATTTCAAGTAATCGTTCACATTCTCACTTCAATGCTAGAATCACAAAAAATTGTAACAACACATTTATCTAAGCGGGGGAAGGGAGAAGATGTTACTCATTCCCTAAGCTACTAAGCCAGTATATACCTTATTGTGGTGAAGGATGGTAGAGTACTTAGTAGTGATCAATTTTGGGATTCTGATTTGTCGGTTTGGCTACACGATCTCATAAATGAGAAACTATGTATTTCAATTTAATTATAAGTAATGAAATTTTTCTTTCCTATTAAAAAAAATGGTTAAAATTGTTTATTATGGACATGAAACAGAAAATTAAGTCGTAGAAAGAACGGAAGTGTACAGTCAACGAGGCAAACCCTTAGCTAGGCTTGAGGGATAATCCTTAAGAGTTAGCTAAGGAGCGAAGTTGGTTATGGACCGGGTAGAACTGGATTAGCTAGGGCCGAGGCATAATCTCTGCCGTCCAAATCCCGATAAATTTTGACCATTTTTTGTCCATTATAGGTGGCCAACTAACACAACAAATTAACACCTTATACTATAATATGACCAACTAAATATTGGAACCGTCCCTGACTTACCACTAAAAACGATCACGACCGTTGTAAAATGACTAAAATTTTGCGAAAAAATACTGACCGGACGACTAAACAAACAAACAAAGGTTGAGTCCCGGACGTAGGCCGGGGTGATACCTAGTATTGATTAAAGAAACCTGCAAAGGGATTTTTCCGAACGAAAGTACTGACTTACCCTTAATATTGATTAAAAACCTAGCAAAATAACCGTGTTACCCATTAGACTTAATAAAAACCTAAATTTAAAAACTAAATTCATTATCTATATTCCCCATTCGATTCCTTCTTCTGTTCTTCTTTCTCTCCATCCCGGGTCGAAATATTTTTTCCTTCCCATTGTCGCTTCAATACGATTTGTTTGTCGATTAATCGTTGTATAATAAATTTCTTCGGTGATCAATCCATTATATAAAGATGCCATGCCTCCATGCAAACAAACTTGACCTAAACCGAAGATGCCTCCATGCAAACAAACTCAACCAAAATCGGATCCGAAAGCGGCTGATTTAGAATCAAAAGCGGAACAAGGGTACTCGAAGATCGGTTACATCAAATTGTTGCTGAAGAAGAAGACGATTCATAAGATCAAACTCTAAATCAAATAGATTCTTTAAGAAGGCAAGTGATTCTGAACCGTTTTATGAGATTTTTAGTCGATGTAAAGTAGTGGGTTTTGATTATTACGAACCCTAACCGAAAAGTTTCGGTTACAATCATTGGACATTGAATTTATGTTGAAGACTCTTGCCAACAATGTAAATCCGGATTAAATTCTTTATGAGTGTCATCCCTGTATATGGTTTAGGTATTGTTTGTAAGATGAATATCATGCCCGCAGTGATGGTTAAAATCACCGGATTTTGCATGTCCCAAATCGGCATTGATATGCGTGTTATCTTCTATGCCGGCTGTGTACATGAAACTTCTGTTTAAATTTTTACTATAGCTAGCGTTGTTTTAAAATTTATACCAGTGCTGGTTGTGGGAGTAACAAAACGAAATTCCCTGGATTGAATTTCGTAACAGCCGACATTATCTACAATTAAATGTCAATAACGGCAGTCTAGTCGTCATGCTCGTATTTTTCATACAATTAATTATGCTTATGTTTGATTTATGCCATCTTTTACATAAGCCATGCCGATATTATTTTTTCAGTGCCGGCTTATATGATTTTAAATGCCGGCTTATGTTAATTTGTCAGGATTTTTTTATGGAATCACTGACAACTGCGGAATAACGGATCTTGAGATATTATGATGAATAATAAGTAAACCAAGCACAAGCAACCATAATAACACGAGAAAGATAAATCAATTCACAGGACACAAGATTTATAGTGGTTCGACCAATATATACAACTTGTATATATTGTCTACGTCCACTTTGAGCCGCACCAACTCAAATCCACTATGAAGAAAAACGATTACAACGTCGTGTGAATCCCAGCAAACCCTTGGTTACACCGCAACAAATATCCGAGACGATAACCTTGTCTCTTGTTCCTCACCAATATGCTTTCACAACGAAACCCTAGCTTTAGCTCTAAAAGCTATACAAGAAATTTCTCACCGATCTCTAAATTGTTTTCTACACAATTTAATTTTACGAGGCCTAATTACCTATTTATATAGGTTATAAACTTGATCACCAAGAATTATAACCGGTTTAGGAAACCTCTTTCCTAAAATATCACGACTAACTTTAGGAAATAATTAATTAGTCCTCAATAACTAACAATCTCTCACTTTGAAGACTCATTGATTGTCTTCAATTATTCTTTTCTTCAACTTTGGATTTGACGGTGCTAAAACATCTTCTTTGTCAGTGCGGATCCCCTCCTGATCCTCATTCTGAGAGACCAACTAAAGCCTTGCAGAGCTTTAGCTTGTTTGATGTAACTTCCTTGGTAAACATGTCCGCCGGATTCTTCGAACCAAGAATCTTCTCGAGCTTCAACTCTCCTTCTTCTAAGAGATCCCGAATGAAATGATAATGAATATCTATATGCTTCGTCCTAGCATGATAGGCTGAGTTCTTGGCTAAATGTATAGCGCTTTGACTTTCGCTAAACAGAACACTATCTCGTTGTTCCTTTCCCAACTCATCTGACAAACCTCGTACCCAAATCATCTCCTTGCTCGCTTCTGTTACTGCTACGTACTCCGCTTCCATAGTAGACAATGTCACCAACTTCTGTAAACGTGAGTTCCAACTCACTGCAGCTGACCCCATAGTATAAACATAACCGGTCGTACTTCTCCTTTTATCTACATCACCCGCGAAGTATGCATCCACATAACCCATCAAGATAGAACCACTTTTTCCATAACACAATGGTACGTTTGTGTTACCTCTCAAATACTTGAGAATCCACTTCACAGCTTCCCAATGTTGTTTTCCTGGGTTGCTTGCATATCTACTCACTATTCCCACTGCATGTGCAATATCCGGTCTCGTGCACACCACAACATACATTAGACTCCCAATAACCAAAGAATATGGTACATCAGCCATGTACTCCTTTTCTTCATCTGTCTTCGCACACTGCATACTTGAAAGACGAATTTGACTTCCAAGTGGAGAACTAAATGGTTTAGCATTCTCCATATTGAACCTTTTCAACAATCGTTCAATATATTCAGCCTGACTAAGCATAAGTACACCCTTAGCTCTGTCTCTTATGATCCTCATACCAAGAATCTGCTTTGCTTCACTAATATCTTTCATAGAAAACTCACTTGCTAATTGTTTCTTCAAATTCTCAACTTCTTGTAGAGATGTTCCGGCAACCAACATATCATCCACATACAGTAATAATATGATGTAGTCAGAACCGCACCTTTTGAAGTAACAATAATGATCTGCATTACACCGTGAGTAACCACCTCTATGCATGAAGTTATCAAACTTCTTGTACCACTATCTCGGGGTTTGTTTTAAACCATACAAACTCTTCTTTAGTTTGCACACCTTCTCTTCCTTGCCTTTTACTACGAATCTTTCTTTATGCTTCATGTAAATTTCTTCATCTAGGTCACCATGAAGAAAAGTTGTATTTACATCCAACTGTTCAAGGTAGAGATCTTCAGAAGCCACTAGACTTAACACTAATCGAATAGTATTCATCTTCACAACTGGAGAAAATATCTCGTTGTAATCAACACCAGGTTTTTGCTGGAAACCTTTCACAACCAACCTCTCCTTGTATCGAATATATCCATTTGTTTCAGAGTTCATCCAATAAATCCACTTATTATGCAACGCCTTCTTACCTCTTGGTAATTTTACTAACACCCAAGTGTCATTCTCGTCAAGTGAATTCATCTCATCTTCCATAGCAAGTTGCCACTTGCCTGAATTATCAGCGGCTAGTGCTTCTTTAATATCTTCAGGTTCACCTCCATCCGTAAGTAATTGAGAACTCAGAGCATACCTTGGGTTTGGTTTTGGAGTTCTTGATGATCTTCGTACTTCTTGTGGAACTATCGGAGTAACACCCACTGCAGCAGAAGTCTCTTCACCATGTACTTCTCTACCATCAGCAATACCGTGGTACTTCTTGTACCACACTTTTTTCAGAAACATCATCAATATCGATATACAACTCCTTATCGACGTTGCTTGATCCGACATCTTCAACTTGTGTTTTATTCCTGTCCTTGTACAACTCATTCTCATTAAAAGTGACGTCTCTACTTCTAATAACTTTGTGACCCTCGTAGTCCCAAAGTTTATACCCAAAAGCGTCATTTTTGTAACCAAGAAATATAGACTTCTTTGCTTGAACACCTATCTTAGACCTCTCACGGGACTAAGATGAACATAACCAACACAACCAAAAACTTTCAAATATGAAAGATTTACCTTTTTTCCGGTCCAAACCTCCTTTGGTATCTTCATATCTAATGGACTACTAGGTGTCCTATTAATTAGATAAGCAGCCGTCTCTGTTTCATGTGCCCAGAAGGTCTCGGGAAAACCATATTGCAACGTCATGCACCTATCACGTGCATTCAACGTCCAATTCATACGTTCTGCTACTCCATTCTCCTTTGGCGTCCTTGGAACTGTCCTCTCCAAACGAATTCCATTTGTAGCACATAACTGTAAGAATTTTGTTTTTTCATACTCACCACCATTGTCTGACCTGAGACACTTCAACTTCAGACCAATTTTTGTTTCAACCAAAGCTTTCCACTTCTACTTCATACACCTCGAACTTATTCTTCATGAAGTAAAGCCATACCTTCCTTGAGTGATCGTCAATAAAGGTGACATAATATTGGAACCCGCTGTGAGATGCAACATCAATTGGTCCCCATACATCCGTGTGAACCAAATAAAGTTTTGCACTTCTCAAGTCTCTTCCTCCTCTGTTGAAACTAACTTGTTTTTGCTTTCCAAGAAAACAGTCTTCACAAAAACTCATATCAACAGACTTCACCTTAGGTAGATATCCTCCCGAACATAGAATCTTCATGTTCTTCCCACTCATGTGACCTAATCTTCTATGCCATAAGTTAGTGTCTTCACCACTACTAGCCACTGCTAAAGTAGTTCCATCTGAAGTCCGGTATAGAGTACCGACTCTAACTCCACGAGCTAATACTATAACTCATTTCTTCACTTTCCAATTGTGTTTCGTAAGCACAACTTCACAGTCATCATCACAAACTTGGCCCACAGACACCAAGTTCTTCTTCAAATTTGGAACGTGTCGTACATCCTTCAATTTCCATGTTGAACCGTTGACTTTCAAGATCACATCACCTAAACCAATGATGTCACATGCTTCACCATCACCTAAGAATACTTGGCCATAGTATCTTTCTTTATAAGAGATCATAATACTCTTATCACCCGTTGCATGGAAAGAAGCTCCCGAGTCTATAATCCATGACTCATCTTGCTTGTCCTCAGAGAGTAGTAGAAAACCTACCGTAATCACCTTCTTGTTATCAACAAGGACCTTCACCGGTTCCGCAGCTGCAACTATGTTGACCTCTTCTTGATTACCTTTGTTTCCACCATTATTAGCACCTTTGTTTTCCGGACAATCGCGCTTGAAGTGTCCTACTTTCTTACATGCCCAACAATCAACAACACCTCTAGGAAGGGATTGAGATCTCCCCTAGATTTCCCTCTAGACTTCCATATGGATTTTTTGTTGTTGTTCCTATTTGAACTCTGTCTTTATCTTCTTCCTGCAAACTTAAGGTCGAGCTTGAAGGACTAGAACCATAACCTTGTTCTGTTCTTCTTTCCTCTTCAGCAATTAACTTTTGTTGCACATCATCAAGCTTCAACTTCTCGCTCCCTGCGGAATTGCTAATGGTTGTCCTTGCAGTCTCCCAACTCTTTGGTAATGACGATAACAACCGTAAAGCTTGAACTTCAACATCAAAGGTAATACTAACTTTTGAAAGCTGAGAAATAATTGATTAAAACTTCCCAAGATGTGCTGAAATCGCTTCTCCTTCTTGGTTCTTCAGATTAAATAATTGTTCACACAACATGATCTTCCCCGAGGATGATGACTTTTGATACAACTTTTCAAATTTATCCATAAGATCCTTCGTACTAGTTTCCTATTGTACGTTATTGTAGACTTCCTCCGTTAGACATCTACGGATCACGGCTACACACTTATCAAGAGTTGTCCATTCATCGTCTTTGCGTGCTCCTTTTTTCGCAACTCCACCCAATGGGTTTGCAAGGTCTTTCTCATATAGGTAGTCTTCCATCTGAGACTTCCAAAACGCAAAGTTCTTCCCATTAAAAAATTTAACCCTAGCTACCGTACTTTCGTTATTATCACCCATAACTCCCACTCCAATCGTACTATGAACCCTAAAGCTCTAAGCCGAGCTCTGATACCAGTTGTCGGGATTTTCTTATGGAATCACTGACAACAACGGAATAACGGATCTTGAGATATTATGATGAATAATAAGTAAACCAAGCACAAGCAACACTAATAATACGAGAAAGATAAATCAACTCACAGGACACAAGATTTATAGTGGTTCGACCAATACATACAACTTTTATATATTTTCTACGTCCACTTTGAGCCGCACCAATTCAAATCCACTATGAAGAAAAACGATTACAACGTCGTGTGAATCCCAGCAAACCCTTGGTTACACCGCAAAAAATGCCCGAGACGATAACCTTGTCTCTTGTTCCTCACCAATATGCTTTCACAACGAAACCCTAGATTTAGCTCTAAAAGCTATAGAAGAAATCTCTCACCGATCTCTTAATTGTTTTCTACACAATTCAATTTTATAAGGCCTAATTACCTATTTATATAGGTTACAAACTTGGCCACCAAGAATTATAACCGGTTTAGGAAACCCCTTTCTTAAAATATTACGACTAACTTTAGGAAATAATTAATTAATCTTCAATAAATACATAATTGTGTGTATGTCTTGTGATCTTGGCACTCCTCAGTCTCTTCGTAATCGACATGGCCGACTATACGTTTTGGTCCAGGCTTTAAGTGTCCCTCATTCTCATTCTCTTTCTCCTTCTCTTGAATCTTTTTTATTTTTTCCTCCTATTCTGCCGGTAATAGTTGGTTTATGCAAGCTTCTTCCTCAAGTTTCTCTATCTTCTACTTCTTAATATCCGTCGTTGGTGGTTAAATAACCGCATCAAAAATTTTCTTCACATTGCAGACTATATGAAATGTACAAAGGGAATTTTATGCATTCAGGAAAACTCCAAATATCGCGCTCATTAACGCGTCTTCATTATCGGTTATTATGACCCTTGGAAGATCATTTCCTTAATTGATGTCAGTTTTCCGATATCTTCTTCATTTTTTGAGTTTTTTTTTTCTTTTTTATGGTTTTTATCCGAAAAATGATGTCATGATTGTATGATCTCAAAAAAATAAATTAAGATGCTTCTTAGTTATTATTTCCAAAACCACACACATTCCATGATGATAGGATTTTCATTTTGAGAAGAGATTGGTATAACACAATACAAGATAATATATTTCTTGCAAAAATAAATACTGTAACAGGAAAGCAGAAAGGAATGCACCCGATCCTCTCCTCATTGACTTGCAGAGTGTTCTTCATTTGCAAAAAAGAATTGATTAGATACCAGTGGTGGGATAGTAGTTGCTTCCGATATTACGCCAGAAATGAATTGGTTATATTGATATGACGCAGCTTGGTCAGTAGTATTTCTCTGCCTTTTTTTCCAACCTAGCACTAGCATTGTGATCATCAATCTCAACCTGTTTTTCCTTTTCTTCAATATTAAAGCTTTAATTGCCACTCTATATTTTGGAGGAATATATGGTTTAGCTTTAGTAGCCCTTCTTATATAGCATGATTTGGAATCAGGTTATTCTTTTTTCCTTGTCCAATCCAATGTAGTCAATTTCGGAGGACAACTTTATTCCGGGGAGATTCTCGGTGAAATCTCGGAGTAGCTACCGAAAATTCATTTTCCAATTTTATACCTATAATATGCATGTCAAACATTTTTCGAATATTTTTTACACATAGTTATATATAGATATAATGAAATACCACCAAATTTTGTTTTTAAAAAGGAAAAATACTTCATTAAAAATAATAGAAAATCCAAGATCCATACAAATTTCAAAAACTTCAATGGAGATTTCTGGCCAATTCCGGCCGAATCAACCGATAACTAAGAATTTCGGTCAACTCAGACCAAATTCCATGTTGGCAAAATCAAGGATTTGCTACATTGGGTGTAACAACAAGAATACCTCTTATTAATGGATTATTGAGGTTGTTGGCACATACTTTTTAGGGTTTCACCAGCAATAGGGCAAAAATTTGGTGGTTTAAGTGCTATCACTTGTCCCATTACAAAACATATCCTTTCACAATTTTTGCATTCATAAACTCTGACAGAAGAACCTTTAATGGGATCCAGAAACATTAAGTTTCCCATTCTAGATCTTGGTGAGCAAGTACATCAAAGTAGTCGTGCAACACTACCAGATTTCTTCTAATACTCCAAGGTCTCTCATCAAACATCTTGTTGAGCATGATCCATCTAGCAAACTTGAAGACGAAAGTTTTTAATCAATCTTAAATATTTGTAGATCCTCTTCAGAGATGAAATTCCAAATAAAACCAATATTCTTTTAAACACCTTTGAACGAGAATCTTCTTTCTTTTAAAACTTTTCCTACCAAACATATGCCCCATTGGTTATCCTCGTTTCCTCCTTGCATTGACATTGATTTCCTTCTTTGTTCTCTCCTCCTCCACTTTAATAGTTGTATGTTTCATCTTTGTTGTTATCACAGAAACATCTTTGTTATGACCTTGCGATTCCATTGCTGCTTTTGGATTTAAAATCCTTTTTTTTTTTTTGGGTTTACAAGTTGTATATGAGTTACGGTTACAGAGTTTAGGTTTATAACAAACTAATCTAGGGTTTAAAAGATTTGGATGATTTTTCATTGAACAATTCTCGGCATAATTAGCTGCACTATAAAAAATTTAGCTTCATCTCGAAAAGAAATAAAATTTTCAAAATAAGTCAATAAGATTGTGGGTGGGGGGGGGGGGGGGGGTGTGGGGGGTGGGGGTGACCTTATTTTAAATTCAGTTTAAATTTGAATTTACATGCATGATCTCTAATGTTGGATCTGTGAGTTTTTCGTTGTTAACTCGCTGGGTATACTACTAAGACACTCTGACTCATCATCATTCCAAGTTTTCTTTTATGATAATACTGAAACCATTTACTTCCAGAAGTATCACAAGAACTACGAAAAACGCTAAGGCCAACACTGGATTGAGGGAAAACGCCATGACTGAAGAACTCCTGCAACACTCGAGAGAGAAAAGGAAGTTTAATTATCCATTTGATAAACTCCAATGCATATTCTCTAGGTTCTTGCTTTAACTCCATCAGAGTTCGAAGTTCCTCCAGGTGCCATGATGATGGAGCGTCCACCAAATCTTCTGGATCGGAATTTTCTTCGTCGGAAAGACACGTTACTGGAGACATCTTGTCAGTGATTATATTGTCAGCATGTTGCCATGCTCGTCAGACGATCATGTCGTATCCTGGATCCTCCATGATTATGTAAAACTTGGTTTGTATCCAGGTTGAACCAATCTTCATATTCAGAGTGATGTATTCATAAGCATCCATGGGTGTTTCTTCATGGTCGCTGATTGAGATAGGAGCATGAGTAACTTATTGTCAAGTGATACCCACAGATCTGAGTGTCTTCAGTGGGATAATGTTGATGGAAGTACTAGCACCAATCAACGTTATCCCAATTCGTTTCCTTTTCCTAAATTTGTTTTCTTTGAGATTGACTGTTTTAAGAAGTCCTCTGTCGTACATCTCTTTTTATGTATCTAAAGGTTCATGAGGTATCTCCGGGATAGATAGATGTTTTGCTGACAAGATGTGATTAAGAGCAATGAACATATCTTTCCTTTATAACTTTGACAGATAGATCATTTCACATATATGTTCCACCAAGGATTGAATTACTTCATTGACATGTTGCTCAGAGATCATTGACAGGTTGCTCAGATATGAATGTCCTGATTGGGAGAGGTCCTTGTGCACTCTTTCAGTCCCCACGTGAAGCTCTCCTTATTCAACCTTATCTTTGAAGATACTCTTCAAAACATTACAGTCACTTGTCGGGTTATTGACGAACCTATGAAAGCGACAATACCTAGAATTCTATATTTCCTCTTTAGTCGGCTATCTTATGATAAATGGGAATTTGATTGCAACATCTTGGATCCAGACTTCCAGCAATTCGATTACTTCTTCCATTGGAAGCGAGAAGTTTGATTCTGTCTGATCATTTCACGTTTGTTGACGCTGGATCGGAGCTTGTGCATTTCGGGTTTTGATTATCCTTGCTTTGTGCTTTCGGGGGATCTTGGGATATTAGATCTGCATGATTTGGATGTTGTTCCTCTTAAGAGGTGGATTTCCTCTTACTTCTTTCAAAAACAATGTTCATGGAAGGTTGGATATTGTACTTCTTGTTAACAAGGAGTCTGCTACCGCGAGTCTCACGAGGTTCATCGATCTATGTAAGTTTTTCCCTTTCCAGTAAAGCAGGTGCAGTGGTTGCTGATCGCTTATAGTTGCTTCATGAAGTTCCGAGAAAGTCTGAAATCAGAGATTTTCCAATAAGGCTTTGTAAACCGGGATCATTGCATTGATGCACAAGTCTAAGAGTTGATGTTCAGTGATATTTAGATCATGAAAATCCAAAGCTTGGACTCTGAACCTTTTCACATAATCATTGAGGTTCTCATTGTTCTTCTCAAACATCCTTCCCAGATCAGAGAGGGTGACTTGTTCTGAAACAAAAAGTACTTATGTAGAAGGCGTTAACCACTTCACCCAAACTGACGATGCTTCCTGACGCGATATTTTTATACCATGTGTATGCTCCTTCCTGTCAGAGACTTTGAAAACTCCTTCAGACGGACTACGTGGTTGTACTCATGCTCACCCAATGATTCTAAGAATCGTTAAATGAGCTCCCGAGCATTGTCTGTTCCACCATAGAGTGTGAATATTGGAGAAGTGTAACCTTTGGGAAGAGGAACTCTTTGCGCGTCAGAAGGATATGGAGGTTGGTGACGGTGGACTGATGGTGTCTTATCCTTCACACGATCCTCCAAAAAGCGCTACAAGTCATCATGAGTGGTGAAGCTTGGTTGACCCTTCGTTAGTGGATTTCCTGTAGTGTTGTAGACTTCATCATCTCCTGGAACATGGATTGGGGAGATTTCATGATCAGCGACTGAGGAAACTTGCATAGCTTTCTCTTTCTCATGTTGACATAGGTCAGACGACAATTACTTTGTCAAAGTCTTCAGATCATAGATAAGTTAATTTTGTTCCCCACTCATATCTCCTTGAGTCTTAGCAAGGCTATCTTGCGTCTGCACAAAATCAGTTATGGTACGTGGATTATTCCTCACTTCTTTATGAGCACAGCCAGAAAGAGTACTGTTAACCTTGTTGTTTTTGGTATTAGTATTAATACCGACATTATTGATTGGAGAGGCGGCATCAATAGCATCATTGTTGGAAACGAGAAAAGTGATTGGAGTACCGCCATTGTTGTTAGTTCTTGCATTGTTAGGGTTAGGATTGGGATTGGTAACTGAGCTTGACCTAAGATTGTCCATTTTAAACGAATTGGGATTGCAACCGAGAGATTTTAATATCCCACTGTGGTTGCCAATCTATTGATGGGAAAAATGATTTGTTGTGGAAATTTGTGCAGTAGGAGAATCCTCAATTAATCAAATTCCCTAAACCTTTCAGTTCGGTCATAAAGAGGGATGAGGGTCGATCTATAGGAGGGAAGTTTAGAATTGTGTAAGATCCATGATGATTGATGGATGTGGATATGTTGAATTCTCCGTATTGGAGACTTATACAAATTTGATGGATTGTCGGTAAATCCTGATCAGATTGGTTGAGTTTTATTCAGTTAAATTCGAGTGAGTTAAGTTTAGTTTTCCAATCATAGGTTTTTAAACCTAGATATTTATATTGCAGGAGTAGTTAACACATTGAACTCCAGTAAGTGTAACGGTTGAAGAAGAGTAGAAGAATGGGGAAGTGGGAATCGTGGTTGAACCAGTTCCACATTGCGTGGGATACTTTTTGGTTGTCCATCCGCTACTTTGCTTACTCCTTCAACTGCGAGAAAGACTTACTCATATTATCGTGGATGTACTGTTACATCGTACATGTTGTAGGCCGCCAGACCAAAACCCTAAATATCCCTCATGTGACATGATTGATGTCTCATGTATGTGAAGTCTGCAAGGCAGACGTGCATTTAATCGGTCAATTGTTGACATGGCTAGACCGTGAGTCTTAGCCTTGGCGAGTCGAGCATAATTTTCGAATGTAATATGCTATGATGAATTGAGTATAAGATGTCTGCTGAGACCACAATGATGCATAAACGTCGAGTCTGATCTTGACTGAAACTCTCAATTTTTCTTGCATGAGCAATTAAGATTCTTTCTTGAACGTCCAATATTTTAGAATATTAAAATAATTATATTTATATATTTATTGGTGAAAAAGACCTAATGGTCGTGGGACCATTTGATTTGTGTTTTTTTGTTTGTTTGGAGAATCGAGCAATATTTGAAAAAATATGGAGAACCGAGGGTTTGCTCGAATGCGTAAGTCAGGGATTATGGAACAATAATAATATAAATTAAAAAAACGGAGAGGTGTGGGACCGGTCACGGCCAATGCATGGCCACCCGGACGGTGGGCCCGGTCACGCGCCTCTTTTCTTTTTCTTTTTTGCTTAGCTCTCCATATCCTCATTCGTCCATATTTTTGAGCGCCTGTTTGTGCATTGTTATTAAGTACAACCGCACCATTTTCTCGGGGCTTACTCGGTGGTGGCCTATATTCCCAAAAGGTGAATATCCATTACTAATCCATGGGATTCTGAAAAAGCGGAGGTACAACAACCACACCCAATATTTCGTTTAGGAAATCTGTATGGACAAAATCTAATATAATTCCAAGAGAATCAAATAGAGAGTCATACTTAATCAAGGAAAATACATCCAAGAGTTATATCTTTGTTTCTAAATATAATCAGCAAATCAAACAGATAGAATCCGCGAGCCTGATTATTATGAGAAACAACTTGAACGGTATCAAAAATCAATATTCAAGTGCCAATCAATGTATATCAACAACCAAAGGTTGGATTATCTAATTGATTGAACTACGCACAACCTGTGATATTTCAATTATATAGAAAATATAATGTGAAAAAGAAATAACACACACACCAGGAATTTTGTTAACTAGGAAACCGCAAATTCAGAAAAACCCCGTGACCTAGTCCAGATTTGAACACCACACCGTATTAATCCGCTACAGACTCTAGCCTACTACAAGTTAACTTCGGACTGGAATGTAGTTGATCCCTAACTAATCTCATACTAATTAAGGTATACTCGCGTTCCTTACGCCTCTGAATCCCAGCAGAACTCTATGCACTTGATTTACTTAGCTGATCTCACCCACAACTAAGAGTTGCTACGACCCAAAGTCAAAGACTTGATAAAAAAATTTTGTCTCACACTGAAAAGTCTATTGAATAGATAAATCTGTCTCATACAGAAATACCTACGAGTTTTTGTTCCATTTTTGATAAATCAAGGTGAACAAGAACCAATTGATACACAGTCTTATATTCCCAAAGAACAACTTAGTAATATCAATCACCTCACAATGATCTTAACCGTATGGAAGCGGAACAATATATTGTGGAATCAAAAACGATGAGACGAAGATGTTTGTGACTACTTTTTATCTTACCTACCGGAGATTGAATTTCAAGCAAATCTTAGAAAAGATAGTACTCAATACGATAGAACAAAGTAAGATCAGAATATGCAACTACAGAGAAAATAGTTGGGCCTGGCTTCAGAATCCCAATGAAGTATTTAAGTCGTTAACCTATAATGGTTTTAGAAAAACCTAGGTTAAAGGAGAATCGACTTTAGTCGCAACTAGTATCACACAGGAGGTGTGGGGATTAGGTTTCCCAGTTGCTAGAGTTCTCCCTTATATAGTCTTCAAATCAGGGTTGGCAATCAATGTTACCTTGGTAACAAAGCATTTAATATTCACCTTTAGATGAAAAACTAATTAGATTCAAGCTAATATCTTTCAACCGTTAGATCGAACTTATCTTGTTAAACACAAATGAAATGTGACTTCATTTAGATATGAGTAACCGTACCTAAATGTGTACACCTTGTTGGCTCAATAATAGTTAACCGAAGTTAGCCATATGAATACTTTCATATCAACCTTATTCATCTTAATTACAACTAGTTATGGAGTTGTTCAATTGTTTATATTCTCATAGAAGTATACAAGAAACAATTGAAGCAAAATCGATTTTGATTCACTCGAATCAATTCATGAACATTATAGCCACGGTTTGCAAAAGATTATATTCCTTATCAAATAAATGTATTTGTTCATGAACAACCGATTTTAGAACATAACCCACTCAAGTATGCAAACGGGCACGCATACTTAGGGTTCCGGACTTGGTTTGTCCGCCAGTATGCAAACGGGTACGCATACTGTCGTTCACGACCAAACTCAGTTGAATTCCCGGACTTGAACTTACGTCAGTACACATACGAGTATGCATTCTAAGTTCCCGGACTTCAACTGTTTAAACCAGTACGCATACAGGTATGCATACTAAGTTCTCGGACTTGGAATAACATGCAACATCATACAAGTACGCATATTGCGCTATATCCAATCAATGGTTAATTGTTCTAAACTCCATTTTAATCATTGAAACATTCTTAGAAGACGGGAATAGCTGTCTCACACAAACTATTAGCGTCAAAGCAATTTTTAAGTGGTCAAACGATCAATACGAAACATTCCGAGTCTACATCAAATGACTGCATCACACAAATCATAAAGATTTTTGTTTGTACCCTAAATATTCTACACCAAAAATGGGCTAACTTAGGCCTACATAGATCCTCTTATTATCTAAGTATGGTTCATTAGGCCCTAAAAGCACTCTATGTGTAAGCCTATGTGCAACAAAGTAAACAAAATAGCTAGCTAGGCCTCATAAGGTTTGTACATAGAAGCCCATGTGCAATGATCCAAGTCAAGGCAAGGAGGGACCAAATCACCACTTCCACGTCAGCGAGAGGTGACACGTCAGCACGCCACGTCAGCAAGGAGGCGCCACAGCAGCGTGCCACGTCAACAAACAAAGTTTCCACGTCAGTAGTGACCGCCACGTCAGGAACGTTGACCTATAAGAGACTGACACGTCATCAGCGAAAGCACAGCCAGCAGCTGACTGGACGCTGACGTCAGCAGGCACCGATGCAAAAGAATATTTCGTTACAGTTACTAACACCGTCAGCATATGCCAGGAATATTCCGTTACCGTTAACAACATTAGAGTATGACGTCAGCAGATGGCGTCTAGATGACGTCATCATCGTCAGCAGTAGCAGCGGCCGGCGTCTTCATAATTTGGGCCAACCCTTTACACCTTTTTTGTTTAACCCATGAGGAAGATTCTGGAAATATACAGGGCCAGTTACTGCAGGAGGCATGCAAGGGCCAGTTACTGCAGGAGGCATGCAAGGGCCAATTACTACAAGAGGCATGCATGGCTAGTAATCGCAATTCATGCTTGCATCTAAAAAGAAAATTTGTAAACATATAAATGGACGTTTTACAACCCAAAGAAGGTATGCAATCTTACCCAATCGGAGGTTTTTTTTGCAGGTACCAACCCCCCCATTACTAAATCCAATTGGAGTTTGAAGCAGCGTTTCGATTCTCAGCAAAATCATCATCAAATTCGTGTTTGAGGTAGAAGTAATTTTACCATACAAACAATGTTACCAGGCGATTTTCACATGATCATCTTTTGAATTTATCAAGAATAAAAGATGAACTTGGTTAAAGCAAAAGATTACCAACACATATTTCGAGAAATATGTAAGCGAGTTAAACTCAACTCGAAATATCAAATGTGTATAAAGTAAAGTTTATATAGCTATATGACTTTTGTGTCAATAGGAGATAGAATAGAAACAAACTTCTGATTGATATATGGAGATAAAGTAAAGTCTCCATATACATTTTGTTCATGAAGTTCCACAAGCTCCTATTAGTAGTTCTTCGTCTTCAATCGATGAATGCCGTGAAGTCTAAATCTCAACTACACATTCTATCCTAATCCGAGACACAACTATAAGTAGGCTAGAAATCAAGACTTATAGTTTTTACAACTAAACTTGACAAACAAGCTTGAGATAGCAACGCTTGCGAGTTCGACCGAGAAGTTCTCTAACAGATTCAGCTGAGAAAAGCCGTGAATTGAAGTAATAATATATTATGATGAAAATAGAATATTTTCTAGGAATTCAATTGATCAATACTGCACTGGAATTAATTAATTGATAGCTCTATACTGGCATGCAATCTTTCTGGGAGCATTATATTCATTTGAGAATCGAGGTATGAGATTTAGAGGAATCATACTCGTTCTGAACATTTATTTTGCATAGTCATGGAATATTTCCGACATCCTGAAGACGTTATTGCTCTATACTAGTGGTAAATCCACCTGGGATCCGTCAAATCATTCTTGATTCAATACAGAAACGTATACCAGAATTGTTCAGTATAAATGATGAAATGCGCAGAATATTGAAAGCTCAACACAGAGACTTTAATAACTACATATCCATGTATGCTTTGTAGATGCTACATACTCAGTCAGAGATTATCATGACATGTGATTTTATATCTGAATTTTAAGATATGGATTTCATATCTTCGTCTGAAGTTAGGTCATATATATACAAAACTATAATTTTACGATTTTAGTTGTCATAAAAACTCCACCATCAACATTCTTATGATATATGTCTAAAACAGAGGAATTCCTTAGTCTTTTCCTCCTCGAGATGGCCTCCAAACATTTTGGGACATGCTCTAAGTGTTTCCCGTCCTCTTGCTCTTGAATCTTTTTTAGTTTTTCCTTTCGTTCTTCTGGTAATAGTTGGTTAACGCGAGCTTCTTCCTCAAGTTTCTCTATCTTCAACTTCTTAATATCCACCTTTGGTGGTTCAATAAATGTGTGATTTTGTTTTTCACATTGTAGACTAGCTATGCGTGCCCATTATTGGTTAGTAGGACCCTTGGAAGATCATTTCCTCAGTTGATGTTAGTATTTTGATATTCTTCTTCATAATTTGAGTTTTGTTTCCGGTTTCTATCAGAAAAATGATGTCAGGATTATATGATCTCAAAAAGTTTTTAAGATGGTTCCTTGTTATTTTATTGCCAAAACCACAAACATTTTAAGATATGATTTTCATTTTGATAAGAGATTGGTAAAACTCTATGCCAGATATATATTTCTAGCAAAAATAAATATTATAACAAGAAAGGATTATAGTACCATTGAAATTGGTTTTGAGTTATAAAAGAATGTACCTGATCCTCTCCTGATTGACTTGCGAAAATTTGATTAGATACCAGTGTTAGGATAGTAGTTGCTACTGACATTATGCCAGAAATGACTTGGTTGTGTTGATGAGACTCAACTTGGTTAGTATTTTTCTGCTCTAGCATTGCGATCATCAATCTCAACCATTTTTTTCTTTTTCTTCAGTTATTAAATATTTAATTGCCGCACCATCTTTTGGAGGAACAAATGGTTTAGCTTTAGTATCTTTTCTTATTGCATGATTTGGAATTGGTTTTATCTTTCTTACTTGCCCAATCCTTATGGATTCTCTAACACTACGAAGTTATAGGCTTATTGTGAATCTCTTGCGAATTCTCAGCTCTTTTCTTACATTATGTTTTTGAGTGATTAAGAACATAATAGTCAAGGCATATATTGTAAGAAAAATTGGTTTCATATAGTGTGTCATGTAGCTGTAACAATAAGAATACCTATTATTAATGGATTATGGAGGTTGATGTTGACACATACTTTTTGGAATTCACCAACAATAGGAATTTGGTGGTTCAAGTGTTATCACTTCTCCCATTACATATCCTATGTCTTTCACAGTTTTCGCGTTCATAAACTCTGGAAGCAAAGCCTTCAATTGGATCCAGAAACATTAAGTTTCCCAATCTAGATTTTGGTGAGCAAGTCCATCAAATAGTCGTGCAACACCACGAGATTTCCTCCAATACTCCAAGGTCTCTCATCAAACACCTTGTTGAGCATGATCCAACTAGCAAACTTGAAGACGAAAGTTTTTGATCAATCTCAAATATTTGTAGGTTCTATTCAGAGATGAAATTCCAAGTAAAACCAATGTTCTTTTAAACACCTTTGAACGAGAATCTTCTTTCTTTTATCACTTTTCCTACTAGACATATACTCCCTCCGTCCCACTATTACTTGACCTATTTACTTTTAAATTTTGTCCCATAATAGATGACATATATCACTAAACAAAGAGATATTTCTAAAATTGTTCTTTTAATTGATTATAAAAAATATAAGAAATATGCATACTTTGATAGACATGTTTATATTCGTTACGTAGGTGTTTTAAAATGCTTTTCAATGGTATGAAGTTTACGAACATCCGTGGTGTAGTTTGAGAGATAAATCATTCCAAAATTTCACTAGTTATTATCTATAAGGGTATAATTGTAAAAAATACTTAAAAGTACTCTTTTTCCTTCGTTGCCTTAAGAATTGTACGCAAACTTTAGGTCATATAATAGTGGGAATGAGGTAGTATCACATTTTTTATCCTCATCTCCTCCTTCAGCATTGACATTGATTTCCTTCTCTCTGCTTTCCTCCTCCACTTCAAGAGTTCTATCTTTCATTTTTGTTGTTATCACGGAAACATTTTTTTTTGACCTTGCGATTCCATTGGTGCTTTTGGATTTAAGATCCATTTTTTGGTTTGATAGGTTGAATTCATAGATTGTATGTGAGTTGCGGTTACAAATTTTAGGATAGCAGACTGATCTAGGGTTTAAAATTTTTTTGGATATTTTTTGAGTTCTCGGCATAATTAGCTAGGTTATAACAGATTTAGCTTCATCCCAAAAAGAAATAAAATTTTCAGAATAAGTCAATGAGCTTGTGGAGGGAACCTTATTTTGAATTTAGGTTATACTTGAATTAACACGCTTCATGATCTCTGATGCTGGAACTGTGATTTTTTCCGTTATTAACTCAATGAGGTATACTACTGAGACACTCCGACTCATCATCATTCCAAGTTTTCTTTGTGATAATCCTGAAACCATTTACTTCCATAAGTATAAAAAAAACTACGACAAACACTAAGGCCAACACTGGATTGAGGGCAAACGCCATGAGTGACGAACGCCCGCGACACGCAAGAGAGAAAAGGAAGTTGAGTTATCCATTAAAATGTATAACTAAAAAGCTTGATTTTTAAAACTGCAATGATTTATAAACCGGCAAATTGTTGAAAATGATAGAAAAGCTCTAATGTATGAAAGATTTAATTGAAAACATGATAAAACAAAGAGATTTTAGATGTAAATCAATAACTACCGATGAATTCTTTGTTCTTCGTAAGTAAAATAGGTTCAATCAATAACTACTGATGAATTCTTTGTTCTTCGTAAGTAAAATAGGTTCAAGCTACCATCTTCGCGAAGCTATTCCGCCTTCTTTATTCTTGTCAGGCAACCTCATATACGTATTAATGAGAAATATGAAAATTCCGGCAACTAAGCCGAGGCACCATTCTTAACAAAATAGTCTTATGGGATGTGGTATCTAAGAAAGACGTCATTCATAACGCCAAGGCACCTACATCCGGTCTATCATCCCATCGGGCGAGCACCTTGTGGTAGAAAGTTGGGGCCAAATAATGAATCCTATTTCGAGGCATATTCATTTATTTTTTAAGGTACTGATTCATTATCCCATCTAGGGTGGATTTATAATGTGTGTCTAAATGGTAGTGTAATTACCTATATATCCTTAAACTATTTAAATTACTAAAGTTCCCTTACCCTTAAAAACTTAAAATTAAAAATCAAAATAATCTTCAAACATAAATATATTGGAATCTAATTCAATCAATCAAGTAATCAAGCAAAGAAAGCACAAATCAAAGTGAGCGACGTTGGAATGAGAAATCCAAATCCCGACTGCTCTCAGATGTATATCAGGAGTTATTTGTAACAAACTCATTTTGTTTTTGGTTGATTTTATTTTGTTTGATCGATAGAATATGATTTTAAAAATGAAATTAAGGTTTACAGAGGTAGGCTCAACTCAAAAAAGTCGTGAAATTATCAGACGAATCTAGCCTTATACTTCGTTTTTAATTTTTCAGAAGATTAGTTTGGCAAATCTTGGAATATCAATTTTGAGTTGGACCTAGTATATGATTTAGGAAAACATTATTTTCGGCTGATGCAACTTTGCTAGATTTTGAGACGAACTTTTGACTTGAATAAATTCAAAAAATCGATAATGTTTGTCTGGTTTGTACATTGCTAGGTTTTGAGCCGAACTGTTGACTTGAATAAGTTTTGGAATTCAATGATGTTCGGTTGATGCGACTTTGCTAGATTTTGAGTCGAGCTGTTCATCTATGTATTATACGAGTTATCAGCCAAACCTCTTTCTGGTTCGTCGAACTTGCACGTGAAAATTCAGATTTTAGAGGAATTTTAACCTTTAATCAATCTTTAACGTTACTAATTAATTAATATTTTTTTTAGACCAAAGAAAAATTATTAACATTACCAATTAATCATTATCAGACTAATTAAGTCTAATCATAACCATTAAGACTAATTAAGTAAGGGTAGTTATGCTATTATAAAAAAAAAGAATGGATATGGAGTGATGGTGGTTTTTATCTGGGGACGTTATTTTGACACCATTAGATATGCCTAAAAAAAATCAGGATGCCTCAAAACAGGCTTCCAAACGCTCATCCCTACGGGCCAAAAGAAGAACGATTTTTTGGGGACCATGGTTTTTTTGGGGGGACCATGATTTTATTTTGGGTAAAGACATTAGAAGTAAATCTAGGTCACCCCTTATCTAGATATTTATATTAATACCTAAATTACCCTCCTGATTAATTTTGGGTGATGATTAGTGAATGATGTAGTTAAAAACAATTAGTGAGATTAAATTAAAAGATGGGTTTATTATTAGTTGAGTAGAATTATTGAGAGAGTAGAGTTAGAGAAGATGAAGGAGAAAAACATGGAAAATAGATTTTTTTTCCAATTCACTAAGTTTGAGGATTCAAATGATGAAAACTCATCTGATTTTTCATCTCCATCCTCTCCTAGAATATTTGTTTATCTTCAAAATGATCCGGATTTGAATCGGATTTTGAACAGTTCGGTTACTTTATATGAAGAACAAGTAACCGAACTCATCTGAAGCTGTAGTTCGATTACTTTATATGAAGAACAAGTAACCGAACTCATCTGAAGCTGTAGTTCGGTTGCCCCGTGAGATGAACAAGTAACCGAACTCATCTGAAAGTGTAGTTCGGTTACTTTTTCCAAACACGCAGGTTACCGAACTCTCTAATAATAGAATTTCTAGGAGTTACATCGTTATGTTCGGTTGGTTCTCAACTAACCGAACTTTGGTGTACAAAGTTCGGTTGGTTCGCAAACTGCATGCACTTTTGATCTAACCTAACTTTACGTAATATAAGAGTATATAAGTTTACATAGTTCGGTTCTTTCGCAAACTTGAACCTAACAGCTAACCAACCGAACTTTGAGTTCGGTTTCTGCGATAAAATTGTGAAGTTACCGAACTTAACAAACAAAAAAAATGTGAAGTTCCAGCGTCTATTGGCTAAGTTCGGTTACTTTGTAGTTTTAATTTTTTTTTTGAAAAAACCGAACTCTATTGGCTAAGTTCGGTTATTTTGGAACTCAAGATAGTGGCCACAACAACACAGTTCGGTTAGATTGGTTTTTTTTTTTTTTGTCGGTTCTAAGGGTGGAGTTCGGTTACTTTGTAGTTTTAAATTTTTTTGCGAAACAACCGAACAGAGAGTTCGGTGACTTAGTTTTAAATCCAGAACCGAACTGTTCTTCGTGTTCTTCATTTTCAAGAAGGTCGGTTAGTAAACTAGGGTTTTTTGGAAAATCGGCCTAACCGAACATGACTCTGTAACTCCTACTAAAACCCTATTTTGATGATTTCTATTCGATTGAAGCAATTAAAATAAAATTAAAGTGAAGGGTTTGTTGGAAAATACCTCCGGAGTGGTCCCATGGCAGAATCAGGCTGCGGCTGGCGTCTTTTATACTCGATAAAATTATCATGTAACATAATTTAATTGTGATTGCATTGATGTTGTTACATTTCTTAAATAGGCGGTGGTGGTGGTGGTGGGAGGAGGTGGTGGTGGTAATCGGTGGTTGGTGGTGGTGATAATTAGAGGTGGTGGTGGTGGGAGGAGGTGGTGGTTATATATATATAGGTGGTTATTAGGTTAGTTTTAAATTAAATTAGGTTAAGGATAGGTTAGTCATTTCAACGTTTTAGGACACCCCTTATCACTACAAGGAAGGTGGCCTAATAAAATCATGGTCCCCTCAAAAAAGCCATGGTCCCTAAAAAATCATTCCAAAAGAAGAACAGTGTTGCCTATACACCAAGCCCAACTTACATCACCATCCCATTTATATTTGTAGAAATTGATGTTTGGTCCCAAAGTTACTGGGCTTAGGACGTTTTAGTCCATCCATCTGAAGCCCAATACATTTTGGTCCAAAAAAACCCGTCCAAAACAGATTACATTTTGGTAATGTTACTGTTTTCAACAATACTTTTAAGGTGTTTGTGGGTCTTTTTGGAATATTTTTCACGGATAAGATTGTCAGGCGTCCTTAAGTTTCTGTGAAGTTGAATCAAAGTTTTAAGGTTTGGGGAAAAGAAATTCATGAGAATTTTAGGGTTTATGTTAGTAACAACAACAAGAAAAAAAAAAGAAGTAAAGGAATACTAGGGTTAGGGAGTTTAGATTTCGAGTCTTGATGTATGTATGGGAAAAACAAGCAAAGAACAACTTAATGAAATATATTTTGTGGATGATTAACTTTTGATTTCTGTGTTGTTTTTCATCTTTACTTGCTGGCTTACTGCTTCATTTCAAGTTTCAGTTATTTATATGTGCATTATTGTGAACACGCACTTGAACTTATGATTTCCTAAGAGAAGTTATGTATATCTCTCATTGAACCTTGCAGCAAAGATTTGCCTAGAGTTTCAAGCAATTGCTCTTGCAACTTGATTTATGACCACCCAAAGCTTGGTAACAAGAGAATGATTTCTCACAAATGTTACATGTGAATGTATCAGAAGAAGAGAATATTGGTGTTTGCTTCTTGTTATTGTGGTTCAATGTACATTTTCTTCAATGTTTGTCCTGTAGTATATCTTTCGCTTTGATTTATTCTTTTTAGCTGAATCGAGAGAATATTTATCAGACAACACTTACACAGCTGCATTAGAGCGTCGACTGCTTATTTCTCACTGAACAATGGTTCTACTTTTTCATCAGATGTTAGAGAAGAATACGATGATACTGATGGCGTTTTCTGCCTCTTTTGGCAGTTTAGACCATTGGGTCAGAGACTTGAGAACATCTGATGATATCCCATAAGCAGATGGAAAGTTCTTTTCTCATAGAAAGTAAAATCTGTAACTGCATTAGATGAATAATTGTTTGCAATGATTTTTCTCCACAGGGGACTAATACTATTGTCTTCTTCTCTGGGGACTAATCATATTCAGATGGTTGCCAAGTCAGCTGTCAAGAAGAAATGGAGTGAGCTTTTAAGTAGAAGAGAATGGTGCTAAGAGGGTCTACATAAGAGAATTGTCTTTATTTCTTTACTAGGAGTCAGTTTGGTTTTTGTTGATTAGGGATATCTGCAGTCTGTTATTTTGTTTCGCCTTTTTTTTTGCGCATCCAGATTCAAACCTGGGTGCTTGATAGGCGGTTGGCTGTTTAGTCGAAGTTCCTTTAAAAACTGAAGTTGGATTTTGGGTTTTCAAGTTTCTGCTCACAACTTTTTAGTTGCTTAACCCTGTTGATTGAAAATCGTATTTCTTTGATATTGTCTTCAGAGCTGTACCATAAAGTGCCTTCTTGTTTTGCTTTATGTGTCATCCTTTGGAAGACGGCAGATTCTAGCACTGGTTCACTTAGGTGAACACTGACAACGCTTTACCAGTTGTGCATCCCTGGAAAGCTATGCCATTTTATTGTGCAGGCTGTAATTGTACATTTATAATCCTTGAACTGACCTGGGACTGTAGCTTTATACTCTGCCTGAAATGCAGGGTCAGATTCGGTTCAGGGTTTTTGTTCATTTCTTCCAATTCAGTTTGAAGTGTTCTATATCAACAACTGAAGTTGCTATGTGATGAAATGTGTTATTATTAAAGGTGATTGTGTCGAGCTATATTGCTCATCACTGCCAGAAGGTGATTGTGTCGATCTATTTTAACAAGTGGTATTACCATTGTTATTGCCTTGTGGAAGTTTGAGACCACCAAGTACTACTGCACAGTTATTGATGCTCCTGGACATCGTGACTACTTCTCAAGCTGATTGTGCTGTCCTCATTATCGATTCTACCACTGGAGGTTTTGAGGCTGCTATCTCAAAGGATGGTCAGACTCGTGAGCACGCTCTTCTTGCTTTCACCCTTGGTGTCAAGCAGATGATCTGTTGTTGTAACAAGGTATCTCACAGTTCTTTTTCTGTCTATGAAATTTGAATTTTCTAATGCTGTGTACTTCTCACAGTTCTTTTCCTGTCTATGAAATTTAAACTTTCTAAGCTTGTATATGCTTCCCGTGGCTAACTATTATGCCTTGTTTTGTGTTTGTGTTTATAGATGGATGCCACCACCACCAAGTACTCAAAGGCTAGGTACGATGAAATTGTGAAGGAGGTCTCATCTTACTTGAAGAAGGTTGGATACAACCCAGACAAGATTGCCTTTGTTCCTATCTCTGGATTCGAGGGAGACAACATGATTGAGAGGTCCACCAACCTTGACTGGTACAAGGGACCTACTCTTCTCGAGGCTCTTGACAATATCTCTGAGCCAAAGAGACCCTCAGACAAGCCCCTTCATCTTCCACTTCAGGATGTTTACAAGATTGGAGGTATTGGAACTGTGCCAGTGGGACGTGTTGAAACTGGATTCATCAAGCCTGGTATGGTTGTTACCTTTGGACCCACTGGGCTGACCACTGAAGTTAAGTCTGTGGAGATGCACCACGAAGCCCTTCAAGAAGCTCTTCCAAGAGACAATGTTGGGTTCAATGTCAAGAATGTTGCAGTGAAGGATCTCAAGCGTGGTTTCGTCGCCTCCAACTCAAAGGATGACCCTGCCAGGGAAGCTGCCAACTTCACCTCCCAGGTCATCATCATGAACCATCCTGGTCAGATCGGTAACGGTTATGCTCCAGTTCTCGACTGTCACACTTCTCACATTGCTATTAATTTCGCTGAGATCCTCACCAAGATTGATAGGCGATCTGGAATGGAGCTTGAGAAGGAGCCCAAGTTCTTGAAGAATGGTGATGCTGGTATCATTAAGATGCTTCCAACCAAGCCCATGGTTGTGGAGACCTTCTCTCAGTACCCACCTCTTGGACGTTTTGCTGTTAGGGACATGAGGCAGACAGTTGCTGTTGGTGTCATCAAGGAAGTTGAGAAGAAGGACCCAACAGGAGCCAAGGTTGCCAAGTCTGCTGTCAAGAAGAAATGAAGTGTGCTTTTAACTGGAGGGATGGTGCTAGGAAGATCTACAGGAGGGACTTGTCTTTGTTTCTTTACTATTAGTCAGTTTCGTATCTTTGCAGTCTTTTTTTTTTCTTTTGTTTTGCTTTGTGTCATTTTCTGGAAGACTGCAGATTCTAGTTCTGGTTCACTTTGGTGAACACTGGCAATGCTGTTCCAGTTGTGCATCCATGGAAAGCTATGCCTTTTTGTTGTGCAGGCTGTTATTGTACATCTACAATCCTTGAACTATGACCTGGATTCGGTTCAGGGTTTTTATCCATGTCTTCTAATCTTGGGGTTTCTAAAGGAGATGAAATCTGTAGCGAGAGAGAAAGAGAGAGATTGCTGTTGTATGAACGAGCGATTATGAGAATATGTTGCTGGTTCAGAGATTATGATATTCAAGGACTACCAAACGGACAGATTACACTAGTCCTAGTGTTTAGAACGGTTGTGAACCCTGAATGATGCTTTTACTGGGGACAGGCAGATACCATGTTTAACACCGACTGGTTGGCCTGACCTAATATGACTAGCCCGTAAGATGAGGTAGCAATAAGTCGCGCTAAATTTCATTGCAAAGCTGCAAATGTAGTGCTGGTTTCAGGTTATGCCATATGGTTGAGACAGAGGTGCGTCAATTGTGGCCTCGACTTACAATTTGTTATCATATCCATCAGAAGTTGAACTGGAGTAGGACGAGCATTTTAGTGCGCACCATGATAATACAGCATTTGAGCAAGCTCATACAAACGCCATGAGGCACACTAACTGGAGTAAAATGCATGATACACGCAAGATAATTCCAGTGATTGTTTTTAATAATTTCAGAAGCAAACCTTCACCGAGTCGATATCATTACTTCCTTCCACCATTCTATTAGTCTGTTGAATTAATATCTGCAAACAAGAACACACAATCCCAAGCCCATCAGGCTCTTCACAAGGGCCCTACATGATGCTTCTTCAAAAACTTTGGAGCAGTTAGCAGTACCCACGGGATAGTTGCAAAAGGCTGGAAACAAAGACCAACGTGAATACACCAGTGCTTCTGTGCTCCTTGTTGAGTATATCGGACCCTCTTGCTCAAGCTTCAAAATGCATGACACAAACAGTTAAGACACATATAGAGGAGAAGGAAGTGAGGGAGGGGGAGAACATTTGTGAATTAGATTCATACCCTCTGAGATTTCTTCCTTAAGAATTGGACCATCTCAAGAATTGACTTTGTAAAGAAACTTAGACTGGCTCCAACTGTATAGTGCTTCAAGATAGGAAACAACCTAAGACTACTCTCTGACAGATCTTCTGACTCCAGATTGAGCGGTAAAATACTCAAAAAAGCTTCAGGTTCTAATGCACCAAGAGCTGAACCAATACATTTGTGTAACTGTAGATCAAATATGATATGGATGTTGTTAACTAGCCAACCATCAATGTATAAGCTTGACGCAATTTAACATAAGTTACATCATAGGGGAATCCAGTCTACCGGTATGCATACGGGTCTAACAATGCGGATCATACGGTCAATAATTGGAACCAGCAAGATCAGATAGATAGGCTTGTCCAAAAAACCTTAGATAATTTTGCACACACACAGACCCCTCAAGTATATAAAGTTTCATGGTTTCCCGTCACATGTAAACAAATGCAATTAAGAGATATATGGTGGTGTCTCTAATATGGTGGCGTCTCTAATATGGTGGAAGGTTTATATCGAAGAAAATGTAAAAAGCCAAATTCCGTAATCGTGATATACTGGACCCAACACGTACATATTTAAGCACTAAAAAATATTGTGAAGAATCTTAATCTATTTAGTATTTGTCTTATATATCCCCCGCAAACTAAATTATTTCTAATGACAAATTTTAAGGTGGTCTAACATAAGCAAAATTACCTAGTAAAAATGAACCTAAACAAAGTGATTCATTTCAAAGGTTGCATCTGATCTAGGTTACCTGTTTCCTGTATGCAAGATCTTCATCTGACTGGTCCTGGATATCTGCCAGGCTCCTTAGGGCTCCCCTCAATAGATAGATAGATATGAAGAATGATTTCCTGATTGTTTAAGATAGGTTATTCCCAACGAAGTGGCATGCAATACAGGATTCACATAAATATAAAATCCTGAATGCAGAAAGACACCTTTTCCACTTGCTTATATTTATACTTCTGAAAATATATTTATATTTGAGAACAAAGGTGACAGAACGAATTTATCATTGCGGGTAGGTACCTATTTTATCAAACATAGCGGAGACAACCTGAAAAGCCAAATCCAACATATGATTATACTTATATCCAAGCAAGCTCTCAATGATGACACGTATTCTCTCAAGAATAGTTTTCTCAGACTTTCTTGCTTCTGCATCAGAGTTCAACACTGTCTGATTTACTCCTTGCTTGATCAAAACCTCATCGATACAAGCATGTATCAGACTCTTCAATGCCTCTGCAGCCGCAAATATCGCCTCTTCATGCTCACATGCCAAAATTTCTGCTCATGGGTAGAAGATAGAATGCTCATCAGATTTTTAAACCCTAAATGTGTACTCAAATGTAACGAGTATATCAAGTAACAAACCTGCTAGTGCTCTGGACAGGTCAGGGAGCTTAACCACACAGGTAAACTTTTCTCATACCAACATCGAGCAAGTGTGCAGTGAATGTCATGCTATCAGCTGTTCGGTTGCCTTTGTGGACAGCATATGCTAGCGACCCCAAAAGATCTCCTAGAACTTCTGGAGGAACTTCTGACAACGGGTTGATACAAAGTGCATTCAAGCAAAAGTCTATTCACAACACGTTGATCTAGATCCAATAATGATGACTTGGAACAATAAAAGGACAGTCGTAAGTTCTTTTTGGCCACAAGCAAAAGACAATTCTTCAAACAATGTAGTATATATAAGAACGCCTGAGCTCCTCCTGACCCACCATCGGATGTACTAGCTGCATTGGATTTTTCAGCAAGTAGAAGATTCCTCTCAAATATCCTTGTGATACCTTCACAAGCAGGTGCCAGCATTCCTGTTCCTTTAAAACTTTATAGTACATCGTGAAGACACATATGACACTCCTTCCTAACCCCTTCATGTCCACCTTTTATTAACTAACATTTGTAAGTGTATGAAAGAACAATTTTTTCAAGATGGCCAAGTTCATCTAAGGCGCCATTCAAATCTAATTCATATTCATGTACATCTATACATAATAATACTAATTGATTATGCTAGAACTTTGTAGTATATTCTGTAGACACAAATGACACTGCTTCCTAAGTTCAGCTAAAAAATTACATGTATATAAAAGGCAAAAGATGGTGCATTTTAAAACATGGCCGAGTTGATCTAAGGCGACGAATGATGATATGAGATTAAAGAACCAAAATCAAAATCATAAAGAATTATACCTTATCCCTGTGATCCGAAATGAGACCAAAGGACAACTTCATACAATTTCTCAATCTCAGTCCAATTCCCTTCTTTACCACCAACATCAGTCTAATACCCCAAACATTTCAACCCAGAAATCACTGAACCAACTTCACCCGATCCTACCACTCCTTTTCAAAATCTTCAAAATCGGCCCACTCGCTTCACTTCTCTTCTTCCCAAAAATCAGTTTAGAAATCCTCGGTTAAGCTGTAATAATATGCTCAGATCAGATGGATTTGATTCTTCAGATAATTTAGGTAAAGATGAATTAGTTTCACAGATACTGTGTTTTTCTTTTTTTTTTTTTTCTGTCGATTATTACCAACACTACTGCACAGAGGTGTATCCTGAATATGAGTCCTATAAAAACCTCATACTGTGGTACCTCAACTCAAAAACTGTCGCATGATGATAAACGTGTCTTTTGGGCCCAAATTAGTTTTTTTGTTGTTCTTTTTTTTTTGTTGGATACATAAGCGGGGGGTCACAGGAACCCAACCGAAAAGAAAAGGAGAAAAAATTACAACCAAAAGATTATAGACTTTAAGTCACCATTACCAACAAAAGGTTATAATTTTCAAGAGTATAAAGCATAGTTTGGCTAAGTTTGCTTGTGTAAGTGGTGGTCCAGATTTCATCCCACGAGACATAAATCTACAGCTGAAGTGCACTCTAGGTACAAGAATTACTGCGATTATGCGTGGAGAATAAATGTTCATAAAGATTTGCCGCTGGTTTTTTTATCAGACTTTCTATATTCTTCTATGTCGTTCTCTCTAACCAATTCCGGTCTCACTTTGTAGTTTTGGGTTCCATAATTCCATTTAAGTCTTTTTCGGTGGTTTTTCTCTACAGTGAGGTAAGCCCTTTTCTTCTATTCTTTGTGTAATTTCTTTTTTGTTTGTAATTACTTTTTTTTGATCGATTTAGAAATTTTTTTGATCGATTCTTTCTGTAATTTCTGTACTGACTTTTTTCCCCATTGAAATCGTCTGTGTTTGATCTTTTATTGATTTTATTGGGGAGGGTATTAGATATTTATAGTCTTTTACTTATAATCATCTTAGAAAATCAGGTTTTTGGTGTTCGGATGAATCGGGTTAGGATGATACAGAATCTGGATATTACCATGAGTAAAAGCACGTATCTTAGGACAATCTGAGGAAGTGATTTCAGTGATTGAGGTTAGTTTAGTTCACCAATACATCTTTTGTAATCAGTTAGGTTTACGATCTTGAATGACTGAACATATAATGTCAGAGTTTACTGGGAATTAAGTATCCAAAAGAAATGTAAGCTAATATGTGAAAGTATAATATGCCTGCCTTTCTTCACGCCCACGATATTGCCTGTGTAGTTTTGCATTTGTCTCTCTACCAATTGATAAGTTATTCTATTGTTATCTTTTTACAGGGTGACTAAAATGGTGAAGGATGTCATACTAGAGGCTGATGGGTGATGGTGATGCTAGGTATTATTTCATCCATTATTACGGGTGTTGAGACTTTAGAGAAAGGACATTGGACGAGATTACTTACTCATAATATGTACAAAGATGCCTAGAGGCTTTAGATGGCTGATTATTGTGTTTTTGATGTTGTAAAAATTAGGAGCCTTTAAGAAGTCATGTGCAGGTATAACCTTGGACATATCAAGAGGAGTAGTTGTTTTTTACTGCGGAGGATAAGTTACAATTTTCTCACAGTATGATGAGATTAGTGGGAGCGCTTCGTGCCAAATCACTGGCTTGATTTGATATAATATTACTTTAGTTTACATATAACTTTTAATGTTCAGTAGCATTGGTTACCGGTGTCACTTGATATGATCTATGTTTGTTTCTTAAATTTATTTGAGACTGCTTAGGCGTGCTATTTTCCCTTTGTCGCTGATTTCTTCCTTTTCTAATCTAAGAAGTGCTGCTCTGAAGTGTATATAGATATAGAGTATAAAAAAAGATTGGACCTTTACACGAAGGTTGGCATTCTGGATTAAAAATTATTTTCATCTTAAATTTAAGGTATACCTATCTCTTCGAATGCTATAACGGCACGCAAATGGACACTTGCGGTGATGTTTGTGTCAAGGTTGGCATTCTGGATTCACAAATTTGGGGTTTCTAAAATCAAAGCTTCCGTCAAAACCTCAATTAGATAATCTGGATCATTTGTGTTAAGTTATACCTAAAATTTGTTTCTTGATGTATGTTTGATGTTGGTTTCTAGCCTTTTTATGAATAATTTCTGTTTCTAGCCTTCTTATTAATAGTGGATTTCAAATTTGAGGAACCAGTGTTGAGAATTCTCAGTCAGTTCTATATTTTTTTAGAGCTTATTCTGTGATTTTAATTCTTTGTAATTCTAATATGAGTAAGCCATGCACTGGAACTGTTGGCATAGAGTTGTAAACCAATATTACAATGTTGTTTCTTCAATTTAAAGGACACTATTTTTGTATAGTGAAGAGCAACTACTTTTGTTCACAGCTATGTGGTTCTGATCCTGATGGACGGAATACAAAATGTTCGTCATTTATATGTCCAATGATCATGTTTTGAATTTTAATAAGATTCAACCATTTGAATACCATTAAGTTCTTGGTTGTTCACCACTTTTCCTTGATTACAGTTTTGACATTGATGTTGTTTGTCTTGATTTTTTTTGTTCTTTTAGGTGTCTTCCAGAAATGAACTCAGATTAGAATCCCAAAATGCTGCCACATTTGAGATGACGCTATGACCGTATACATGGAGATTAAAAGTTCGAAAATAGATATAGCCTTTCAAAAGGCAAAAAAAGTTCTTAGTGTAATTCCTCTTATCCCTTGAAGCTCCATGTCCATAGTAATCAATTGCTTATCTTTTAAGTAATGTAAGACATCTGGGTCACTGGCTGCGTGATTGGAATGATAAGAGCAATTTCATCACACAAGCAGACTTTCATTTTCTTAGGAAACATCGAATGAAATAGTGAGCATTCATGTTGGGCGGTGGATTTCCCAAGATCCAATTCAACAGTTCCTTATATTAGGAAAGTTTGGAGTACCTAGACAAAGCAGTCTAATGGGCATAATGTCCAATCCAACCCAATCCACTCAGTTATAACGAGTGGCATGTGAGTTAGGGGCAGGAAATGGAAAGTGTCCTGTCCTTGATGACGTCAATTATTATGGGATTCTTCTATTGCTTGGTAAAGTCGAACCTGACCCTGAACCTCGATAAACGAATGTTCGATAAATGAATAATCTTGCCAAATGAATAATTTTCTCCGGTCTCGATTTGGGCCAAGGTGATAAATGAATACCCTCGTTTAATGCATTAATGAATAAAAAAAATTGGATCCTTAAATGCCCTATAGAAATATAAACGAATAATCACTGAATTATATATAAAAATAAACCAAAATACACAATCAGAAAATTTTACATAAAAATATATGTAGGAACGAACTCAGAAAAATTCATCTACGGTTGATTGACTTTTTCTTCCACCCAAACCAAAATGCATTGTATCCTTAATTTTATGCAATGCTTGCACAATTTCTGGAATATTTTGCTCGTGTTGTAGAAATTAATTTTTTTAAGTGACCATCGCTTGAAAAACGTCTTTAGATGACACATTTAGTACGACGTTACTATCATCTGGTTCGGGATCATTCTCATTATTCATCATTGACCTCAATAATTTCTTCGTCTGTTGGAGACTCAATAACTGCATCATTCTCGTTAGGATTGTTTAAAAGATGTTCGACGTCCATCACATTTCTATAACGTAAATTAGAAATGACACCAGTTAATTCAAAAGAAATTGAATGTAATTTAATTATTGATAAGAATTTTGACCAATATTTCCTAGGTATACTTGTACATTTTCTCCTATACAATTGTAGTTGCAGGAAATCCTACACTATATCCCTCATATGATTTCATTATTACTCAACTCATTTTTAGGTTTACATTCTTAATTTTATTGATCAATCTTTGAATGTTCTTACAAGAAAAGATAAAGGAATCAAGAATGACCTCTACTCTAGACTTTCTCTCTCCTATTTACTTGTTTCTTACTCAAAAAAGATCTCTCTCTTTTCTTTACAACTTGAACGACTATTTATAGAGAAATACATAGTGGATGACAGCTAATCTGTCCTTTATTTTCGGATATGACTTGCGACATTCTCGCAATCTTACAAATGTTAAACTCGCAAACTCTCTAATTTTCGCAGGATCATCACATCTTTCTCATGATTTTAGCTGACGTCATTTATTATATCCTTCCTGAAATTGTTCTGCGACGCTGTTTTGTTGTGTTGTTGATAATTTCGCTGAAATATTGTCGTTGCGAGATTCTGATCCTACATCTTGCCGCTTCTCATATCTTTTCTGCGAAGTAGAGAATGATGTGAGAAATGCCGCAGCTGTTCCTCTCTTCATATTCTGCATTTATCACACGTATTCTTTCTTCCATATGTTTCTTGACACGTCTTTTGTACCCGCATCTTTTTAACCGCTTATATATTTCCGTATTAATCGTGTTTATTTTATCGAGGAGGAATTCCCTCTATATATATTCTTTCACACTCTCTTTTTCTTTCTTTTTATTTTCTCTGCAACTTCATCGTTCTTCTGCAAATTCCGTTATTGCAACTTTTCTTCTTTCTTCTTCAATCTTTTTAAGTTCTTCTTCATCTTTATACTATTTCTTATGCAGATCTTCATTGTTCGTAATTTTCTTCGAAACAATCTCCCTGCTATTGTCTTCCATGGATTCATCAAGGTTAGTTTTCTTTTTTCTTCTTTATGAGTTTTGCTGAAATTGATCTTGTTTATTGCCTTATTTGATGTTGTTTATGTGATTCCCATACTTTTGTTATTTCAGCAAAAGCGCCTCCAACACTAGATTTACATTTCAGAACCCTAATATTCTCAAATCGCAGCATAAGGTTGTTGCGCATAAAAGAAAGTCTGCGAACGAGAATGTAGTAAGAAACACTATCCTTTTCTAATAACAATATTATTGCCTATGTTTCTTATCTGGATTCTAATTCGCAGGGTGATAAGGATGTCAATAAACCTCTCAAGAAATCTCGCCACCTTAAAAACTGTTCCAACTTCTGTTCCCTTCCACTTACTCATCTCTTCTAAATCTCCTGCGACATCTTTGCAAGATAAACCTTTATCTCCAATTCGCCAAAAAGCTTCCTCAGGCTTCATTTCTTCAGCTGACCTTTCAATGATTGAAACCCCCCTTGTTGATAATTATGTGAATGAAACCTCTTCTCTTCCTATTGAGAATTTTTCTCAACCTTCTATCACTGCCAGTTCTCTACCTGAGTCTCTTCCTCTTTCGAAAGAAACCGTGGAAGGAATAGATATTGCTTTCAAAGTTTATCTAAAATCCTGGATGATGGCAAGAAGTCTTCTATTGATCCTATCAAGTCTAATGTTTGCGAAATTCTGAGCAAGCATTTAGGTTCTGACAAAGATGCTTCGCAGACAGCTTTGGAAAAAGAATGTAATGCTCTTTGTCTCGAAAATCAAAAGCTTCAGAATGTTTTGCTAGATCGTGACAATCTTCGCAAGAAGAATGATGAATTGAGAGGTATGATTTTCTTATCTGTGTCTTTAATTTGCCTTTTTAATGGTTTTATCCTTCCCATATTTAATTATCCTTGAAATCCCTCTTTCGCATGTTAAGCCTTAAACCAGAAACGAATAATCGAGAGATATCA
The DNA here is from genome assembly GCF_003573695.1 of Papaver somniferum. NCBI lineage: Eukaryota > Viridiplantae > Streptophyta > Magnoliopsida > Ranunculales > Papaveraceae > Papaver > Papaver somniferum. Next base: position 39,297,558 of record NC_039366.1, read on the forward strand.
ATTTGAATCTGATGTTGAAGAATCCCGTGTTGATAAAGAAATCTTGATGGATCAATATAACCAATTAGATAACCTCTATTCATATTCTCTTGATCATATAAATAATCTTACCGATGAAAATACCCAATTAGTTCAAAGACAAGATTTATTAAGTAATGAAGTATCTCGCCTTTCTTATTCTTTAACTAAAGCTAATTTAGGGATGAAAACTTTAATAGATGAGAATAAAACCTTATCTCAAGAGAAGCGAACTTATTTAAACAAGATGGCGATATCTTCGCAACAACATAGCATTCTTCAGAAAGTATGTGATGACCAAGAGCAATCTCTTCTCTCTTTAAGAAATGAACTTAAAGAAGTAACAAAGTCATCTTTCGCTGAAAGAGGTACACTCATTCAAGGTAGAATAGATTTAAGTGTAAAGGCGAATCAACTTAAAGAACAATATTCCAAATTATAAGAATCTTATTCTTCTCTTGCGAAGAAAAATGCCTTTCTTATTTCTAAAGAGAAAAATCTTCAGTCTCGACTTAAAGGTTTAGTTGGAGATAAATTTGATGACGCAATGGACCGTTGGGAGAATAGTTGTATGTCCTTGATTCAACACCTTATTTCACAAAAGGAAGGTAGTCATAATAGTTTGACTGCCTTAATTATCTTTTCTTTGTCATATCTTTCTGAGTTCTTCATCTTAATGAGATTTTGTATTCTATCTTTCGCAGAGTCTGAGAAGAATCTTCATTCCTCCATTTATGTTTTGGATGCTAAATATGCCGAAATTCGCAAAGAAAATGCATTGCTCGTCTCTGCATTTACTGGTTCTCGCGACCGTGCAGAAAGAAGACTTGATTATCTTGCTTATTTTAAGGATATTCAAGATAGGAATCATCAGAGAGCACTTCTTCGTCAAGTTCATCTCCGGGCTGAAGTCCTTGTAAATGATATTTTATTGTCCAAATATCTTCCTCCTACATCAATTGAACCTTTGGAAGTAGATGATGATGAAGTTCCTCGTCCTACTGATAGTGACTATGATTACGAAAGCGGTGCAGAGGATAATTTCTTGGAAGATGAAAAAGAAATTCCTTCTAAAGAAGCATCTGCTGGTGTTAATCAAAATGAGAAAGAAATCTCTCCTGAAGAAGTAATTGCTGGCGATAATCAAGGCGCTAGTCAAGGCGAAGATCAGAACCGAAATGAAGGAGAGGCTTGCGATAATGAGAATATTGACGAAGAACTTTTGTTATCTCCTGCTACTGAAATTAATACCGAAGCTTGAGCTTCTTATCTAGTTTTGTCTTCTTGAACTGTCTTATCGGCGCCTTGATCAGATCTGCACTCCTTGGGAGAGTCCTTATTACCTTAGTCGCCCAACCCAAGTCATATTCTTAAGCTGAGAATCCAAGGTGCCTCTACCGGATGGGATTTATTGACCCCAAATCTCCATGACACAGGTTCCGGTGGCGGTGTAGCCTTTCCCTGAGCCATGCAACAGGTACCCCCTAATATGACGTACTTTAGGTCTTACATTAGCCTCTTGCGAAATTTTATTCGCGAACTAGGGTGTACGCCATAAAGGTTCGCCCCTTTATTTTATGTCATTGTTCTTTAATTATCTTTGCGAAGATTTTGCACATCATGATCTTGTTTTGATATGAGTATTCTGGCAATTATTCTTTCAGAATCCATAACTTCTCAAAGCTTCTTACGGATAATATCTTTTTAAGTACAACCTGTTCCATGGTCTGTCTAGTCTATGACCAACATCTCTACCTTCTGGAACCATTAATCTATAAGCTTCTGTTCCAACTATCTCCTTAATGATGTAAGGTCCATCCCATTTTTTTCGCTAATTTTCCACCATTTTCTCCTGGTTGAAATTCGCGTATTTTGACACGTTTATTATATTCTCGGGCTAATCTTCGCTGATAATTCTCCATATGTTGTAAAGCTTTTTCTCTTCTTTCTTCTAATTCATCAAGTTTATTTAAGATCAAGCCCGCACTAAGATTTTTCTCCCAAGCTTCTCTTTTTGTTGTCGGAATAACAACTTCTGTTGGTAACACCGCTTCAACTCTGTATGTTAAACAAAAAGGTGACATTCCAGTAGCTTCTCTTCTAGTTGTATTATAGGCCCATACTGCATTATGTACTTGTTCGCACCATGCTCTGTGATGTCCTTCCAATTTATTCTTTAATATATCTGCAATTGTTTTGTTTGCTTCTTCTACCTGCCCATTAGCTTGTGGATACAAAGGAGTAGACTTTCCACATTTTATCTTGAATGCATTAAGTAGCATTTCTATATTCTGTCCTTCAAATTGTTTCCCATTATCAGATACCAACTGCGCAGGAATTCTGAATCTGCAAATGATATTTTCGAATATAAATGTAAAGATATCTTTGTCGCAAATATGTTGTACTGCCTTCACTTATATCCATTTTGTGAAATAATCTGTTGCGACTATTAAATATCTTCTTTGTCCAGAACCTGGTAAAAATGGTCCCATAATATCTAAGACCCACTTTCCAAAAGGCCACACACTGGTTGAAGATGATAGTGGTGCTCTAGGTGTATCTATTTTCTTTACATGCCGCTGACAATCTTCACAACGTCTTGATATTTGTTTTCCATCTTCGTGCACGTATGGCAAATAATAACCATGCATTTTTGCTCTATGTGCCAAAGATCTTCCCCCGCTATGATTGCCAGCATCCCCACTATGTAACATTTTTAGCACTTTTTCTCCTTCCTCTCGTGTCAAACATCTGAGTGATGGTCCATTAAAGTATTTTCGGTATAACAACCCATCTTTTAATTCATAATTCGTTGCACGGCTTTTTATCTTGTGTGTTTCCAATCTATTTCTTGGTGTTTCTCCTTTTGCCAAATATGCATGAAGTTTCATTCTCCAGTCTGCGATATTGTTCGTTTGTTCTTCTTCTTCATTGTCTATTATCATCACATCCACTTCTTCTTCTTCTTTATTGATTGATGGTGACAGAAGTGTTTGTATTTTTATGCATCTCGCAGTTGGATCTGTCATCATGCTTGAGATGAAAGCAAAAGCGTCTGCGAGTCTGTTATCCTTTCTTGAAATGTGCCTCCATTTTATTTTTGGGATTTTCGCTGACAATTCTTCAACCAGCTTCTTGTATTTCTTCAAGGATGGTTCATTTGTAGTATACTCTCCCTTTATTTGGCGAATAACTAGCTGCGAATCACTAGTGATCCTGGCATTTTCTAGTTTCATTTCTATTGCGAATTTTAAGGCATGTATCACAGCTTCATATTCTGTTTCATTATTAGTGGATGCAAATTCCAATCTGAATGAAAAAGCCATCTTTATTCCTTCTGGCGAAATTAAAACAATTCCAACTCCATTTCCTTCTCCATTTGATGATCCATCTACCAATATCTCCCATCTATTTGGTTCTGTTAATAAATCTTTTGGATCTCCGTGTTCTTCTTCTATCCATCATTTCTTCTACTGCTTCATCTTCTTCTAAAGGAAATTCTGCCAAGAAATCTGCAACAACTTGTGATTTTGGTGAAGACAAAATTTCATATTTAATATCAAAGTGGCCTACTTGTGCATTCCATCTCTCCACTCTTCCTGATCTTTTAGAATTCTTCATCACTGATTCAATTGGTACTTTTGTTAATACCTTTATCTTGTGCTTGAAATATATGCGGAGCTTAAATGATGCATAAACTAATGCTAAGATTAACTTCTCAATCTTTGAGTAATTCTTCTCGGCAGTATTAAAAGTTTTGCTAATGTAATAAATGGGTTTCTCCACTCCTGCGTCTACTCGCAATAACACACACTTAATGCATGCAACGTCGTCGCAAGATAGATCAATAATTCTTCTCCTGATTCTGCTTTTTGTAAAATAGTTGTATTCATAAGATGTTCTTTGATCCCTTGAAAAGCTTTTTCACATTCATCAGTCCATTTAAATTTCGCACCCTTCTTGAGTATATCGAAAAAATATTTGCATTTGTCTGATGATCGCGAAATGAATCTCCCCAGCGAAGCTAGAATCCCATTCAACTTCTGTACATCTTTTATTGTTGCTGGTGTTGGCATGTCACGAACTGCTTGCACTTTTTCTGGATCAACCTGTATTCCTTCCTTTGATACAATGTAGCCTAAAAAATTTCCCGATGCAACTCCAATAGTACACTTCTCAGGGTTTAATTTGATGTTATACTGCCACATTTGTTCAAAAATCTCCCTCAGGTGTTTTACATGGTCTTAGCTTCTTTACTGTTTACTAACATGTCATCCACGTATACTTCTAATGTTTTGTGTATCCATTTTGCGAACACCTTCTCTACCATTCTTTGGTATGTCGCTCCCTCATTTCGCAAACCAAATGGAATTTTCGTGTAACAATATAAACCTCTAGGGGCGAAGAAAGAAGTATGTTCTTGATCTTCTTCAGCGAGAGGGATTTGGTTATACCCTTTGTATCCATCTAAAGACGACACTCTATCGTTTCCCGCTGCGGATTCCATCATTTGAGGAATATCTGGTAGTGGAAAACTATCTTTGGGGCAATCTTTGTTTAAATCAGTGAAATCTATGCAAATACTGATTCCTTTGTTTTTCTTTGGGACAATGACCATATCCGCTGTCCATTCTGGGTATTTATCTTCTCTTATGATTCCCGCATCAAGCATTTTCTGTAGTTCTTCTTCTATTTGGGAATGGTAAGTTGTTGCAATTTTTCCTATTCTCTGTTTAAATGGTCTCCCATTTTTTTTAATCTCCAACTTGTGGCATGCAATTGATGGATCTATTCCCGGTATCTCATCCATGCTTCCTGCGAAAACATCTTTATATTCTCGCAACAAGTTAACACTTCTTTCTTCTTCTTCCACATCCATTTTGGTTCCAATTCTCAATATTAGAGGTTATTCTGTAGTCCCAACGTTTATTTCTTTTGTTGGTTCTGCGGCAGTGTAACTGGGTTTAGGTTCTCCCATTGGTGTTAGTTCTTTTATTGTTTTCATAGGTCCTTCTCCTTCTTCCGAAATTTCGCTGGGTATTTCTTTGCCTTCTTTTGCCCTTATCATATATACTCTAAATTCTTCTTCTTTCTTTGCTTCCTTTGCCAACTTTCTGCGAAATTTTTTCTTTTTTGCTTGTCCTTCATAATGCTTTACTTCAATTTGATGACATAATTTCGCATCGTCGACATCTCCTATGATTTCACCTATTCCATTTGGTGTGGGGAATTTAATACATTGATGCAACGTTGATACTACAGCTTTTATCGCATGTGTCCATGGTCTTCCTAATAACATATTATATGGCGATTCCATATCCACCACGCACAGTATTACATGGTTTCGATCTCTCCAAGTGGAATTCGTACCACTATCTCTCCTTTAGGTTTTGTTGTGGATTTTCCAAAGCCGTGAACAAAATATGTTGAACTGGACATTTCTTCATCTTTAAATCTCATTCCCCGGAATGCGTGATAAAATATTATATTCACTGAACTTCCTGTATCAATTAAAGTTTTGTTCAATATCCATTCTCCCATGGATTTTGTCGTTGTCTCCTTCTCTTTTCGCATAATAGGCACTGTGATAACCAATGGAGATGTGTGGTTCAAATTTTCTTTTGGTATTTCTGCCACCATGAATGTATTTTTTTGCTTTTCCCAATCTTTTAAGGGTGATGTCTTTTTTACCGCCATAACCTTCCTTCCTTCAAAATTTCGTTTATGTATTCTTCCTTTGATGTTTTCATGGAATTCATTAACCATCGTTTTTGTTATCATATTAGACTCCAATCTTTTGTCATCTTCATTAATTCTAATCATCTTTCTTTTAACTGGTTCACTGATTTATTTAATCACTTTCTTGATTTGAATATTCTCAACAACAATCTTCAACTTTCGATCTTCAAGGTCCCTGTTTCTAGCGCCATTATGTAGTTGCAGGAAATCCTACACTACATCCCTCATATGATTTCATTATTACTCAACTAATTTTTAGGTTTACACTCTTAATTTTATTGATCAATCTTTGAATGTTCTTACAAGAAAAGATAAAGGAATCAAGAATGACCTCTACTCTAGACTTTCTCTCTCCTATTTACTTGTTTCTTACTCAAAAAAGATCTCTCTCTTTTCTTTACAACTTGAACGACTATTTATAGAGAAATACATAGTGGATGACAGCTAATCTGTCCTTTATTTTTGGATATGACTTGCGACATTCTCGCAATCTTACAAATGTTAAACTCGCAAACTCTCTAATTTTCGCAGGATCATCACATCTTTCTCATGATTTTAGCTGACGTCATTTATTATATCCTTCCTGAAATTGTTCTGCGACGCTGTTGTGTTGTGTTGTTCATAATTTCGCTGAAATATTGTCGTTGCGAGATTCTGATCCTACAACAATTTAACTTCTTAATTAAGAAAATATTGTCTAAATGAATAAAATATTCATTTATCGATAAATAAATAACCTCGTTAAACGAATATCTTTTCTTGGTCCCAAGAGCATTCATTTATCGAGGTTCGACTGTAGTTGTGTTGTTAGCAGATTCACTACTCTACTGGCTTTCGCTGTTAACTAAACTTTCAGTTTACATAATACATTTTTTTAATTAACTGATCCTTCCTCTATTTATAATTGATATAATATACAGTAATTTAAGTAATCTTTGAGTGTTTGTTGTTCCAATTTCTGATTTTCACACCCATGTTTACATGTTTTGGTGTTGTTGCTTTTGCTTGATAATGATGTTGGTTGCCCTTTCGTTTTTTTAACAATGACTGGAAACATTCTCAAATTCTCAGATTCCGTATTTCTGAAATTCATCGCAAGGACTGGTGGTCAAGCAACAAAACTCTAAATAAAAGATCCTACAATGTTTAAAATTAGCACATAAAAGAGGTAGTAGTTCGTGATATGCGAGTGGACATTGAATGACTATTATGTTTCTCATGACATTTGAATCCAGTAGAGAACATTGATTTACTGAAATAGAAATTTGAAGTAAAAACATTCTTTTAAATGCTAATGAGGTGGACCAGCTAGAAGGGAACTTTACTCGAGGTGTGTTGTATGGAAAAATGGTGATGACTGCTGGATCAAGTTGTAGACATGGCAGTGATGGCGTTTTAAAATTTTGGTTGGGCGTAAGCCTAGTTAGTAAGTTCGCGAATGATTCGCGAATTATTCGCGAATTTTTCCGTATCACGAATTTTATCATCTTATTCGCGTACGTTTGCAACTCCGAACCCAAATCGCGTATTATGTGGCACTCCCGGATTATTCGCGAATCGTTCACGAATTTTACGTATCCCGAATGATACGTCCGCTTAATTCGCCATAAATTCTTTAGCTTTTACTTTTCAAAGATTCCATTTTTTGGGCTTTACAGCCTCCCGAGCATACACGACCGAATATTAGACGTGTTGTAATTTTTATGAAACAAAAACGACTGAACAAATTTGAAGGTGAAGGTGAGAGAGATCTCAAACTCACTAACCAAGCATCTAAACCACCATACGACGTCCTCTTGGATAACCAATGTTGTATATATTATTAATATCATCATATTGAGTTTATTTTTTCCTTAAATAACTCACACATGCATAAAAATTGGTCTATGACTTTATAAATACAAACTATTTGTTATATATAGATACCGAATTTTCAGAGCCGAACTCACATTTACAAATCGAATTATACACGTACGTATGCCGTTCCGAATTAATGACGAATCACGTCCCGTTGACCGAATTTTGGACCGAATTTGGATTTTACAAAACCGTATAATACTCGTACGTTTGCCGTTCCGTACGTTTGCCGAATCCCGAATTGCTAACTAGGGGCGTAAGTAGTTTCCTCCTGAAGCCTCCTTATAGCATAAGCATGTTCAGTTTATCATAAATTTTGTCTTCAATAGTGACACTTCATCATAACGGGTAGAAAATACAAGCCTTATGAAGATGCATTGTGATTTTGCTTCAAGTACTGTTCGTAAATTCTTCATTTCTTTTTTGGGATTAAGCTGGGTACTATTAAGAGATGTATGAACTCAGTTTTAATGTTGTAGCTACATTAAGTTGCAAGGAAGCTATATAATTGTGTTGGTCCGAAGGTTTCATATGCAGTAATAAAGGAGCTATGAAAGAAGGAATGATATATATTGGTAGGCGAAACAAGAACATAAATGAAGACTCATTTAGAGATACTTTTGAAATTTATTTTTAGTTGGGAGGAGACTGCGTAATGATGTAATTTTTTCTGTGTTTTCTTGACAGGCGTCGTTGATCGTCCTCTGTAAATATCTTTTGTTTTTAACATATAACTTTTTCTTCTCAATTTTTTTTTTAAAAACTGTTGAACTCATTTAAATTTCTTTCGTCTCAAAAGGTAAGGTGATTTCTGAGATGAATAAACTCAAGGCATGAAACTATTTTTTGGGTATTTAAATTCCAAGAACGCTGATTTAAAAATGGATTTGCTTGATAATTGGATATGCTATACTATGACAATTATATGTGAAAATGATACACTAATCCGGAAATGAAAAGTAACGGCACGGGTTAAGCCCTAGTATTTTTATATGACATCTAGGATTTTAGATTTTCATTCAAACTAGAACCATCTCCAACAGTAGGTCCTCCAAACTAGGAGGGATGCCATCCTAAATAGAAAGGTCTAGAAGAAAGTGTTTTCTTTTGAAGGGAAAAAGGGTTCCAAAGAACCCTTAGCTTTTATTTATTTAGACTACCTCATTATAATTGAGGTTTGAAGAGATACAAATAGGTGGAGAAGAGGAATTCCACCACCCTGAAACATCATCATGTTTTGCAAATTGACAAAGGTCATGTGCTAATACATTTGCACTTTTTGGAACGGAAAGAAAGCTAATATCATCAAAATCGTTTGCTTCACTTCGAATACGTAAAACCAACGAGTTTATGCTCCAAGGAATATCACTGGTTTCCCCATAGATTGCTTGACGAACATTAGATGCATCAACTTCTATAATTACCTTTTTTAACTGTAATCTTTTTGCCAGATGAATACCAAGAAGAACTGCCTTTATTTCTGCATATAGTGGAGAGGTTGCATCAAAGGTTATTGTTTCACATCCTAAAAAGATTCTTTCATGATCTTGAACAATAACACCTGCTGCTCCTTTATTCGGAGTGAAAGCTGCGTCCACATTGATTTTAGAGTAACCATAATCTGTAGGTTGCCAAGAGACAGTCTTAGTGATTGTTTCTTCATGAGAGAATCTCGGATTATCCTGAATACATGCATTATAATCAATATGATCTTTCTTGATCACAATCCCTGCAGAGAAAGAAGAATCAGAGAACACCATCTCATTCCTCATTTTCCATATATTCCAGATTACACACAAGCCCATAGTAAACTTGAATAAATTCGTTTCTTCTATCCAACTCATGATAACATCTCGTGAGTTCCTGGTATCTGTGAGGCCTACGAATTCCCTAGATATATTTTCGAAAATATTAACAGACCATGGGCAATTAAAAAATAAATGCTCAATGGACTCCTCCTCTTGTTTGCAGAATGTGCACGATGGATCTATTTGAGAGACAAATCTTTTGATGTTTTGATTGACTAGCAAACCATTGTAAATCAACTTCCATGTAAAAACCATAATCTTAGGATGAATGAAAGAGAAAGACCAAAACTTACACCATGGTAACTCATGCATAGCAAGATTTTGTAGAAAATTTACCCGTAACTGTGGGAGACCAAATAAGGATATCTTCTGCATTATTTCCATTTAAGAAGATTTTCTGAATTTCATCCACGATTTGTTGACTAAACAACTGATGCACAATATCAATATTCCAACTAATATTACCTTCGGTCATTAAATCAGAAACATGCATAATTTTTTCTAGCAATATATCTCGTAATGGGAGTAAATGATTTACCTGATTTGGAACCCAAGGATTTTCCCAAATCTTAACAGAATTACCACTCGAGATTTGCCAGAAAATTTTGTTCTCCAAAAAGGATCTTACTTGCATCAAACCATGCCAAATAGAAGATCCTTTCTTTTTAGCGTCTGCATTCCAAAAAGAGTGATCTTGAAGATATTTTGCCGAGAATAATTGAACCCATTTAGCATTTTTGTTCTCCAGAAGTCTCCATGCTAGTTTGCAAACCAAAGATTTATTAACCAATTCAATGTTTCGTAATCCCAGACCACCATCCTTCTTGTGAAGAGAAGTTTTTCCCCAATTAATAAAATGCAGCTTCCTTTGATCAACCGAATGTCCATTCCAAAAAGATCTTTGGATTTTGTCTATTTGATTGATAACTCCCTTTGGTAAAATACAGATACCCATAAAGAAGATAGAGATTGAAGACAATACAGAGTTTATAAGTACTGTCCTTCCTGCCGGATTTAGATAATGTTGTCTCCATCCTGCAAGTCTTGAATTGAATATATCAATCAAAAACTCAAAACTTGATATCCGAAAATTTGACTTAAGGGAATAAATACCCAGATATTTGGCATTCTCCTTCATTTCTTCAACACCAAACTGTTATCTACAGAATTGTCTTCTAAATTCCGAATTTCCTTTACTGAAATGAATTGCAGACTTATTGAAGTTGATTAATTGCCCAGATAAATCAGAATACTGCTTAAGGATTTCTTTCAGGTGCATAATGTTGATTTTATAGAATTTTCACCAAAAAAGAAAAGATCATCTGCAAACATTAAATGCGTTACCATTGGAGCATATCTGTTGATCTGGTAACCCTGATAGAGTCCTCGTTGCTCATATTAGTTCATTAAAATCGACAATCCCTGAGAGCAGATTATGGAAAGAGTAGGAGATAAGGGACAACCCTGTCAAATAGAAAATGAAGCAGATGTTACACACTTATGATAAGTGAAAGAGAATGACCATGAATCACCATTAATATTAGCATATCAGCCAAAAACTTCCAATTTACCCGATCATAAGCTTTTGCCATGTCCACTTTTAGAGTAAAATGACCATCCGTGGCTGTGGAATTATTCATGGAATGAAGAAGCTCTTTTGCAATAACTATGTTGTCGAGAATTTGTCTTCCCGGAACGAAGGCAGTTTGAGACCAAGAAATGAAGTTATTAAGAAAAGGCTTGATTATGTTGGAAAGTAACTTCACCACCACTTTATACAACACATTGCAGAGTGCAATTGGCCTGTAATCACTCGGACTTGTTGGATTTTTGATTTTTGGAATCACAGAAATATGTGTATGATTGAATAACTCAGGAAACTCAACATACTGAAATATGGATTTTATTAAATTGACAACATCATTTGATACAGTAGACCAACACTTTTTATAGAAGATTGGAGAGTATCCATCTGAACAAGGAGAAGTATACGATCCCATTTTGACAAGTAAAACCCATATTTCTTCCGCCGTAGGAATTTTTGCAATGTCTTCATTTTCCTGTTGAGATATTTGTTGTATGTTATCATCCCTTAACATTGGTACTGCTTCAACATCTGGTTGCCTAAATAGATTCTCGAAGTGAAGAACCAATTCCTTAGCAATTTCATCTTGATTAGAAGTCCAAGTTGAATATGATTTTTGGATATGACTTATTGTATTCCTTCTTCGACGTTGCTGGACAAACAAGTGAAAATGGCGTGTATTTCTGTCTCCATCTTTAGCCCACTTTTGCTTCATTCTTTGATCCCAGTACGTGGCTTCCATAACCAAATACTCATTCAAATCTGCAGTAACCAATTTTTCTTGTTGAAGCACTGAATTTGATGGCCTTTTATATTGTAATCTTAGTAATTTAGACTTAAGAAAACTAATATGATGTCGTACACAACCAGTCTTTTTTCTACTCCAATTTTGTAAGAAGGAACTTAATTTCTGAAGTTTATCTTGTAAGGTATTTTCAGGATTTTTAGACCAACACTCCACAACTTTCTCCAAAAAATATGGGTGCGAGATCCAATATGCTTCAAATTTGTAATGTGGTGCAGCTCTGGGAATATTTCTTTAAGTGTTTAAAAGTATTGGTGCATGATCACTTTCTAATCTAGGAAGATGAAGAACACCCGAAATGTGATGAGAAATACACCATTATGGAGAAGCCATTACCCTGTCAAGACGTTGTCGAATTAAAGCATCCAAATTACGACCATTGCTCCATGTGTAAGCCGGACCACTAAAGCCTAAATCAATTAAACGATTTTGATGAATGAATGAATTGAAATAAGAGATAGTTGATTCGATCACATGCATACCTCCATATTTATACTGACTAGACGTGATTGCATTGAAATCTCCTATGAAACACTTACTGCCATTAAAATACTGAACCTGAGAAGATATATTCTCCTAAAAAGAAGCCCTATCAGATAATCTCGGTGGACCATATATGCAGAAAAGATGCCAGGATTGTCTTGGTCCATCGTTATGGATAACGACATGAATGATATTGGGGGAAGAAGAAATCACTTCAAGATCGATGGAATTCCTCCAAAGTAACCATAAACCACCACTTATGCCCCTTAGGAATGAAAAAGAAAGTGTTAAATACACCTTCCGAAGTCAAAACTATGAACTATAGGCTAACTAGAAGAGAAGACAGAAGATACTAAACTTGTGTTTTTATTAATTGAACTGTACTAGAGATCCGTTAATCAAACACAATATATATATATATATATACAAACTTAGCTTGAACTACATGCTAAGATATTTCCTAAAGTATGGTTTCCTGACATACAAGGAATTCCAAAATAAACAGAATCTTAATAGAGTAACTTGGGTCACGTTATACTCGTACGTGATATTGTGTTAACACCCTCCCGCAAGCGCAACAGGTTATCTTGAACCGTTAGATTGAACCTTAAAAGAGAAATCGATCCTTGGACAATGGTTTTGTGAATATATCCGCAATTTGATCCTTAGATGAGATAAACCTGACATCAAGAAGTTTAGAAGCAACTTGATCACGAACAAAATGATAGTCAATCTCAATATGCTTCGTTTTGGCATGAAATATAGGATTGACAGTGAGATAAGTTGCCCCAAGATTGTCACACCATAGAACAGGATGTGATTGAGTAGAAACACGAAGTTCTGAAAGAAGTGATTGAATCCACATAATTTTAGCAGTAACAATTGCAAGTCCTCTATATTCTGCTTCAGTACTGAAACGTGACACTGTTTTCTGCTTACGAGCACTCCAAGAAATAATATTACCACCCAAGAAAATACAATAACCACTAGTATAATGTCGATCTTCAAGAGAACCAGCCCAATCTGAATCAGTATATGCACTGCAAGATAATTGTAGAGAAGGAGATGCCCGAAGAAGTATACCAAAGGTAGACGTGTCTTTAAGATAAAGAAGTATACGCTTTACTAGACCCCAGTGAAAAACAGTGGGTGCATGCATAAACTGACATACCTTATTAACAACATATGCCAAATCAGGACGAGTAAATGTCAAATATTGTAAGGCTCCAACAATACTACGATATTCATTATCATCAGTTAATAAGGTACTATGATCAGAGGATATGTCACCAGAAGTACTAAGTGGTGTTTGAATAGGCTTAACACCATCCATTTTTGCACGAATAAGAAGATCATGAGCATACCTTTGTTGAGAAAGAAACAATCCTGAGGATGTACGAATCGCTTCAATTCCAAGAAAATAAGACAAGAAACCAAGGTCTTTAATTGCAAACTCTTGTTGCAAACGATTAAGAGTGGATTTAATACCAGTAGAATTGGAACCTGTAACAATAATATCATCCACATAGACTAGCAAATAAATAGTACCATGAGTACCATTATAGATGAACAGGGACGATTCACATTTCGAAGTGACAAAGCCAATTTGCAGCAAAAATGTACTAATTAAGTCTGTGGTACCACGCACGAGGAGCTTGTTTGAGACCGTAGAGAGAACGGTGTAATTTGCAAACATGCATAGGAAAACGGGAATCCACATAGCCCGGTGGTTGTTTCATATACACCTCTTCTTGAAGTTCACCATGTAAGAAAGAATTCTGCACATCAAGTTGATGAATAGGCCAATTGGAAGACAAAGCCATTGTAAGAATAATGCGTATAGTACATGGTTTAACAACCGGACTAAACGTTTCAGAGTAATCAATTCCCTCTTGTTGATTATATCCTTTTGCAACCAAGCGAGATTTATGACGTGCAATTGTACCATCAGGATTGCGTTTGATACGAAATACCCATTTACATCCAATAACATTCATAGAAGGATCATATTTTACTAGTGACCACGTACCATTTTGAATTAAAGCATTGATTTGTCATCGGAAGATGTACGCCATTTTGGATCTTTATGAGCTTGTGAAATACAAGTAGGCTCGAGAAGAGAATCACATACCAGTGCGTACTTTGAATTTGGTTTAAAAATGCCATCGTTAGCTCTAGTAATCGTTGGATGTGTGATAACAGCATGTGCAGGCTCAGATTCTGATACGTGCTCATTCTGAGCTGAATTAGATGCTGTAGTAGGTACATTAATTATTAGACTCCGGCAGGTGAGTGGTCGAAGATGCTATAGTGGATGTTGTCACAGAAGCTGATAGATGCATGATTTGAACTGATGTAGATAGTGGGACAGATGCTGGCTGCTCAACACTGTTGCCGTCAGAGCTGACAATTCTGTTAGGAGAGAGCTGAATGTCGACTGAATCTGACAAGCTGATGATTGGAGTGGTAAGCGGTGTCGACTGTTCATCAAGAGAAGTGGAGAGTGGACTAGCAGCTGATACTGGCAGGTGCATGATTGAATCAGTAGGTGCTGTCGGTTGGACATCAGGAGACAAAGCAGAAACTGGTGTTGCTGACTGAACAGCTTGATTGGTTTACCGAGTAGAGAATGCAGGAGGTAAAGACAAACTCAAAGGAGTAGAAACAGGTACCTGTGAAGGAGTCGACGCTGGAGAAGGCAGTGATGCGGCCGCAAAAGGAAAAATGGTCTTATCAAAAACAACATGACGACTAACATATATTCGTCCTGTAGGGATGTGAAGACATTTGTAACCTTTCTGGGATGGACTATATCCAATGAAAATACAAGGAGAAGAAAGAGGTTCCATTTTATGAGACCTATATGGCCGTAGATGAGGGTGACACAAACAACCAAACACACGAAGCAAAGTGTAGTCCGGTAGGAGACCAAAAAGGACTTCATATGGAGAATAATTATTAACAGAAGTGGACGGAACACGGTTCATTAAATAACAAGCAGTGTAAAAGAGTCATACCAATACGAGGATGGTACATAAATCATGTTTAAAATTGTAAGACCAGTTTCACGAATATGACGATGACGGCGTTCTACCAAACCATTTTTTTCAGAAGTATGTGGACATGAAAATCTATGAAAAATACCAAGTTCTGAAGATGCGGAGTAAGTTTGCGATACTCAAGTGCATTATCAGATTGAAAAATCTTGATTTTCCGATTAAAAAGATTTTCAACATGCTTTTGAAACAAAAAGAATATAGAAAAAACATCAGACTTTTGAGACATAGGAAACATCCAAGTAAAACGACTAAACGCATCAATAAATATGATATAATATATGTATCCTTCGTTAGATAAAATATGAGAAGGTCCCCAAACATCAGAGACAATTAAGTCTAATGGATTTAAATAAGTAGTTTTACTAGAATTAAAAGGTAACTTACGACTCCTATGTTCATGAAAAGATGAACAAAACTTAATAGTCTGACTAGAAACAGGAAGTGAAAACTGAGAAACAACTTTACGAACTGTACGCATCATTGGATGTCCTAATCTAGAGTGCCAGTCTTGTAAGGTAGCACGTTCCCCTATGTAAGCTTTAGGAGACTTAAACAAATCATCAAGTTGATAGAGACCACCCCTCCTACTGCCGCAAAGAAGAACCTTCCCGGTACATCGATCCTTCACAAGACAAAAATTCGGATGAAATTCAAATAAGACATTATTATCAGTAGTAAAACGAGATACTGACAAAAGATTATGAGAAATTTGTGGTGCATGAAGAACATTACGAAGCTGCAACTTACGGTTGGGAGTTCCCAAAATAGAGTTTCCAACATTAGAAATTAGAAAAGAAGAGCCATTACCCATTTGAATTTGATCAGGACCAGTATATTCGGTTGAAAACTGAAGACGAGAAAGATCATTCGTTATATGATCTGTAGCACCACTGTCAGGAGTCCATGGAGGAGTTGGCAACAAACCAGTTTGAGCAGTATAAGCACGAAGAGCGGAGGACGGTGGTTGACGTCGAGGGGGACAAAAACTGCGATCAAAACGATTCCAACAATTTGGAGCTTCGTGGTTTTTACGACCACAAAATTGACAAGGGATCTCTGAACGGGAGCTTCGTGGTTGAGATTGAGTACTGGGATGAGGACGAATTGGGCCGAGCAGGGAAGACGAGTGTTGTGGTGAAGACAAATTGGGCCGAGCAGGGAAGCGAGATTGGCTCGGTGCAGATTGACGAGATGGGCCTGGTGCAGTAACATTGGCGACCGGTTGGGTATTCGGCAGTTTTGATTGATTTTCAACGCGAAGAGAAGGTAAGTAATGAAATCCTCCAGTTTCATGGTTCCCATTGAAGTTGTAAGAGAAGTAACGATGGCATCATAGGAAGTATCCAAACCATCCAGGATGCAGTGACGCAACTCGGATTCAGTAACAGTAGTATCGGCGGCAACGAGGTTATCAAAAATATTGCGAGCTCGATCAATGTAATCTCTCATAGAAAGAGATCCTTTCCTTAAATCCCTAAGTTCACATTGCAAGTGATGAATATGTGCATCTGATTTTGAAGCAAAAAGAGATTCAAGGGAAGACAAAACATCATGAGAACTTGTGAGATGATGGACCTTCCGTAGGACAGTAGGAGTTAACGAGGAGAAAATCCAGCCGAGAAGAATTCGATGTTTTTTTAGCCAGTGAGCATAGGTTGGATTCGGATCTTCACTGTTTGCAAGAGTAGGAAAGGGACATGGGTTTGTGACAGTAACAAAACTATCGAGTTCATAGCCTTGGAGATATGGGAGGAATTGAGCACGCCATAGAGAGTAATTGGTCTCATCAAGTTTGACAGTAAAAATGTGGTGAGGTTGAGAGAAAATAAGAGTCCATCATCGATTGAGATGAATTAAGAACTGGGGAAACTACGAAAACTGAGGAGGCTGCGGAAGACATGAGGATCAACTAGGATGATACCAAGTCAAAAATATGAACTATAGGCTAACTAGAAGAGAAGACAGAAGATACTAAACTTGTGTTTTTATTAATTGAACTGTACAAGAGAACCATGAATCAAACACAATATATATATATATACAAAATTATCTTGAACTACAGGCTAAGATATTTCCTAAAGTATGGTTTCCTGACATACAAGGAATTCCGAAATAAACAGACTCTTAATAGAGTAACTTGGGTCACGTTATACTCGTACGTGATATTGTGTTTACATCCGATGCGCCTCCACGTCATGTTTTCTCTTTTAATAATTAACTCTAACTCTCTAAGGAATAAAATCCTCTACTGTTGGAGATAGTTTTTTAGGCATGAGGTCATAAATTTGCTCTTCAAATAGACCTCATAAATAAAATGACTAAATAATTAATCCACGTAGAATTTTTTGCACCTTTCGTTGGAGATGCTGTTACAAACGATCTAGGATCGTACTCCTTTTGAAGATCTTGATGTTAGTTTTGTCCTTACCGAGGTTGGTGTTTTATTGGAAACAACTTTTTTAGTAAGATAAACCACACCATGATTAGACGAAGCAAAAACAAACCGAAGCCAGAGATTGAATCAAAAGTACTTAAAAAATAAACCTCATAGATGAAAACAAAATAGGAATTGATAATACCTAAATGAATCCCAAATCTATAATTAAGATTAAA
Source organism: Papaver somniferum (assembly GCF_003573695.1). NCBI lineage: Eukaryota > Viridiplantae > Streptophyta > Magnoliopsida > Ranunculales > Papaveraceae > Papaver > Papaver somniferum. Next base: position 39,315,525 of record NC_039366.1, read on the forward strand.
ACCCTAAATTAATTGCTGAAATCAGAGATTTTGAAGTAGCAAACTGTTAGAAAGACTCCATAAGACTTGCCTATTAAGCCTCAATCCTAAGACCCTGACCAAGTATTCTGTCAAAGTCAGTAGCCTACAATAATGGCGTGTAATCTCATTTGGTTGTTAAGCACATTGTAACAGATTGAGATTCATATTGGATATAAATATAGCTGCTATCTACACGATCAAAGTGTGGAAGCATTCACCATAAAAACCCTTTTCTAACTTGGTATCAGGAGGGTTTGATCCCTTCTCTTTTCCGCTGTTACAATCAAACCAAAACAAGAAACACACAAAAACCATCAATGGCAGACACCACTAATACCCTCAGACAGGTGCAGATTCATCATTTAGTAACATTAAAACATACAGAAACTAATCATATTCTGTGGAAAACACAGTTCAAACCCATCCTAAAGGGGTATGACCTCAATGGGTTTGTGGATGGAACCAAACCAGTACCTGCAAAAACATTACCAAACAGTGATGTTAATCCTGAGTTCACGACTTATGAACATCAGGACTCTTTAATTGTTGGATGGTTGAATTCAACATTAACTCCAGAGGTTCTCAGCAATGTCGCCCATCTCACATCTTCAAAATAGGTTTGGGACAAACTTGAATCGGAGTATGCACCTAAGACGTTTCATCATCAGATGAATCTAAAGAAACAACTTCACAGCATGTCCAAAGGTAACAAAACACTCAAAACCTATTTGAATGATGCTAAATCCTTATTTGCTCAGTTAGCAGAGTCTGGCTGCGCTGTTACAACAAATGAAAAAAAAACAAGCCATTAGTAATGGCCTCAATCAAAGTTATGATACCATTGTCACAGCGTTAAGCACTGTAGATGACATGGACATCGACACCTTATACTCTCATCTAGTTACTTTTGAGATGCGTCAAGAGCAGCAGTTATCATTATTGCAGTCCTCAGTTGCAAATATGGCTGCAACCCACGCAGGGTCATCCAGCAGAGGAGATCCAGGGAGATTTAACAATCAGGGATATCAATATAACAACAACTCATCAAGCAATCGATCGCAGCAGTATCAACGCAATCAACAGATTGTAGAGAAGTGTCAGATTTGTAAGAAGAAAGGGCATCTGGGAGACAGATGTTGGTTTCGTTATGAGAAATCCAGTAACAACTCCAATAGTTCTCCTGCTGCCTATGTTGCCTTCCCTGGTGGTCATCTAAACAATGAATGGGTGACTAACACAGGAGAAACTCACCACCTTACAGCTGACATGCACAACCTGTCCATTCCCGATGAATACCATGGTACTGAACAAGTTCATGTGGGAAATGGTAATGCACTGGATATTTCCAACGTTGGTAATGGTTCCTTTACACTGAACTCACGTATTTTTATGTTGAACAATATCTATCATGTTCCTCAGATTAAAACTAATCTCCTATTAGTTTCACAATTTTGTAAAGACAACAATGTCTTTTTTGAATTTCACTCTGGATTTTTTGTTGTAAAGGACAAGCGCACGGGGAGTCTGCTGCTAAGAGGGATCAATAAAAATGGGCTTTATGTGTTTGATGGAGTCAGTTTGCCAAAGTGTTCAATAAAACCAACCGCAATGGTTTCCTCAACTCTTTCAATATGTCATCAGCGTTTAGGTCATCCTATGCTTAGCACTGTGTCGAAAATTTGTCGTCAGTTTTCCCTTCCAGTTAGCAATAAAAATTTTGAGTTCTGTCACTCTTGCCATGTGAGTAAAAGCAAGAAGTTATCTTTCACACTTAGTAACACTGCTTATAATAAACCTTTGAGCTTAGTTGTCTCAGGTATTTGGGTATCTCCTTCTTTGTCAAGAACTGGCTTTCGCTATTATATCTTGTTTATGGATGTATTTTCACATTATACATGGATTTTTCCGCTAGTACAGCGTTCTGATGCTTTGCAAACCTTTATTCTATTTAGGAAGCAGGTTGAAAATCTTACAGACAATAAAATAAAAATCTTTCAGTCAGATAATGCCTTAGAATACAAAAAGTTCACTTCTTATCTAAATGACTCAGGCATCCAGCATCGTTTTTCATGTCCTCACACGTCTCCTCAAAATGGACTGGCTGAGCGTCGAATCAGACATGTCACAGAGTCTGGTTTGGCTCTACTTTTTCATGCACATATTCCTAAATCATTCTGGGCAGATGCCTTTCTTACTGCATGCTATCTCATTAATAGACTACCTAAATCACGGTCAGGATCAAAAACTCCACTTGAACTTTTATTCAACAGGCAACCTAATCATTCCTTTCTCAAGGTCTGTGGCTGCTTGGCATATCCTTGCTTAAGGCAATATAACAGTGATAAACTAGAACCTAGGTCTCTTCCTTGTGTCTTTATCGGTTACAGTAATGCTCATAAGGGTTACATGTGCTTACATAGAGAAACAAACAGGATATATATTTCTAGACATGTTAGGTTTGAGGAAAACACATTCCCATTTGTATCCCTCAAGCATCAGTCACCGATGCCAAATCCAGGTATAGTGCATTCTAGCACAGGTATTTTCTTTAAGTATCCTTTTCACAATAGTGGTGTACCACAGGTTGCCAATCATCAACAAATGCCTGCTCAACAAATTCCAGAAGTTGCACCAATTCAAGCTACATCCTCTGTCTCTGCTGATACACCTGACATGGAGCTGGATTTATCATCGACTACTGCATCTCATTCCAATCCATCCTCTCCTAATGAATCCACATTACCAATTAGAACTGCTCTTTCTTCTCAGGAGGACCACAATGGAGGCCATGTGCATCCTATGATGACACGTGCGAAATCTGGCATCCACAAGCCAATTCAGAAGTTATGTCTCATTTCCTCAAAACATTCTTTGCCTGATGCAGACTTCATGGAACCTACATGCTTTTCAGCTGCAAATAAAGATCCAGATTGGAGGGAGGCGATGGATGTTCAGATTAATGCACTGATTCGGAATGGGACTTACTCTCTTGTCAAATATGAGCAAGGTATGAATGTTGTGGGATCGAAATGGGTTTACAGAATCAAACAGAACCCAGATGGTTCGATCAACAAAAGGAAAGCCCGTCTGGTGGCCAAAGGTTACAACCAACAATAGGGCATCGATTAAAGTGAAACTTTTTCCCCAGTGGTTAAACCATGCACCATCCGTCTTGTGCTATCTATTGCAGTTATGCATCACTGGCCAATCAAGCAGTTGGATGTAGAAAATGCGTTTTTGCATGGCACATTGGAGGAGGATGTATACATGCAGCAGCCTCAAGGGTATGTAGATGCAAACTATCCCACACATGTCTGCAAGTTGCACAAATCTCTTTATGGCCTCAAACAGGCGCCTAGGGCCTGGTTTTCAAAGCTCATCACCTATCTACTTCATTTGGGCTTCAAGGGGTCTATTGCAGACAGCTCACTTTTTATTCGCCAATCAACAGGGTCAACACTATATGTTCTGGTTTATGTAGATGACATTATAGTTATAGGTTCTTATGCAGATGAAATATCTGCATTGATTGCTGATCTCAGTGCAGTCTTTGCACTGAAAGACTTGGGTGATTTATCCTTCTTTCTGGGCGTAGAAGTGCTCAGGCGTGGAGATGAGCTAATTCTCACCCAACGTAAGTATGTCACGGATCTTTTACGGAAGACAAAGATGGATGGGGTTAAACCAGTAAACACACCATTGGCTGCAAATGTTAAAATTCAGAAGCAAGGTACTAGTAAGTTTCATGACTCGAGTTTATATCGCAGTGTTGTGGGTGCGATGCAGTATTTGCATTTGACAAGACCGAACATCTCAGTTGCGGTAAACAAGGTCTGTCAGTATATGCATGACCCTTATGAAGAGCACTGGGATCTAGTGAAACGAATCATTCGGTATCTCAAAAACACAGTTGATTATGGACTGCATCTCCGACCATCAAGTGATATTTCCTTACAAGCCTATTCTGATGCGGATTGGGCTGGCTGTCTTGATGACAGACGCTCTACCAGTGGCTACTGTGTCTACTTTGGGGGCAACCTGGTTTCCTGGAGTGCAAGAAAGCATAAGACTGTCTCCAAGTCCAGCACGGAAGCAGAATACCGTGGCATTGCTATTGCCACTTCGGAGATAATCTGGATCCAATCGTTTCTACGAGAACTTGGTGTTCAAACCTCGCCACCTATACTTTGGTGTGAAAATTTGGGAGCAACGTATTTAACCTCTAATCCCTTGTTTCATGCTCGTACCAAGCACATAGAGATAGACTACCACTTTGTTCGTGAGCGTGTAACATCAAAGCAACTTCAAGTGAGGTTCATTAGTTCCAGAGATCAGATAGCGGACATCTTCACTAAGGGGTTATTAGCGCCAAGGTTTCATGTACTAAGAAGCAAGTTGCATCTTCGCGAGCTACAATACAACTTGAGGGGGAGTGTTAGCAAGACTTCATAAGACTGGCATTTTAAGCCTCAATCCTAAGACCCTGACCAAGTATTCTGTCAAAGTCAGTAGCCTACAATAATGGCGCGTAATCTCATTTGGTTGTTAAGCACATTGTAATAGATTGAGATTCATCTTGGATATAAGTATAGCTTCTATCTACACGATCAAAGTGTGGAAGCATTCACCATAAAAACCCTTTTCTAACTCAAACAAACTCTAAAAAAAAAAAAACCAGCAAAATAATTAAATCTAAAAACGGGGGTCCAAAATTCAAACATAAAAAAAAAGAGTAGAGAGGAATTATAGAGATGAGAAGAGTAAGATAGCGGTGTTGATCTTCTCAGATTTGCTCCCATTTAGGGTTGGGTAGTTTCTCTTATCACAAAAGATGAGAGGAAAGGGAAAAAATCGAGTTGTGAATCATATACTTGCATTGTTACTTGGAAACTTCAATGTGATCCAAAACTCATAATAGAAATCCGAATTTACCGATATGGCCAGACTTCTGAATCATGATTAAGGATCTACAGAAAATGTGCCTTACGAGATACCAGCCTAGATTTTTCCCTGTGAAGCAAACCTTTCCTTGTAAATTAAGAAATTTCATGACCAAAATATGTCGTAACTCAGTTACTCAAACTCTTCCATGTAATGCAAACTTTATTTTGTGGACAATTTATATCGTTCTATTTTTTTTGTGTGTGTTGTTAATGAAGCTTAAATTATAGACCTGATAAGTTCATTGTAGGTCCATACAAAAAAGAAACTTTCTACATTTTAGGCTAGCAACTTACTATTATAACGAGTTATTTCATTCGTCGCGCTTTTGAAACCATTTTCTGATAGGCCAAAAGGATATGTTTAGTCCCTGGATAATTACAACACAATTTTAAATACATCCACAAGCCATACCATAACCCTAGCGCCAACCTGATTTTCTTTCTTACAACGTGGTGAATTGTAGAAAAAATACTAAGGTCATGATAAAAGAAGTTGGGGTTTGTTGTACTCCCAAACATATCCTAGTGTAGAACCAAGACAAGATAATCAAGCTTGCTCTTACTCGATAGTATCATAGATCAATAACATATAAGATAACTTCGATAAACCAGACGGTTATTGTATGAGATCTACCCAATGCTAGATGGAGAGGCGGAAGTCAGTTCCTCTCCTTTCAGTCGAGTCTCTAAAGAGCCTCTCGCATACGCTCGAGTCCCTCACTCTAAGCAAGTGAGTCACTTTATCCCTCACATGTAGGACCTTTAAAAGACCTTGTCAGCACACCAAATACACACTTTCTCAAATGGATGCGCAATGGGATCGACTAGTGGCGGCCTGGATCCACGATCAAGATTTCCTCTTTTTTTTGAGTCAGTTTTAGTAAAAAAGGAAACTTCTTCTCCGTGGGAGAGGTCTACTAATTATTTGATTCCAGTTAGTAAGAGGGATCTTGAACTAATAAATAGACCCTATACGAAATCGGCTTCTTCCATTGGGAAGTCTCATCCATTGAATACGTATACCTAGTAGCAAAGTTCTTTCATCCATCCATCGGGAGAAAAAGCGTATAGGAAAGGAAATCCAGGGTAAGGAAAAGGGAGGAATCTAGAGCACTGAATTGCTTGAAGAAAGCATTCTTTCTTGCTCTCTCTAAAAGGATGACCTCCAAGCCTTTCTTTCTGAGAAAAAAGCCGCAGGCTTCGATTGGAACAGGGAGTTCCAGAACAGGAAGCTGGTATACGACCCTAATGAAACTTCCTTTTATCTTTTGTATTTGGATAGGATTTTTGTTGGATTCGTTGGGAGGATCGTGTAGTTTGAGGCACTACATACCATTTAACCTATAGATCCTCTTTACCCACATACTAAACAAGAAAATGCGCATCTAATCGGATATCCACACTCGCAAATACGCTACTAGCATAAAGGGTCTCCCAATTTCCATCATCGATATGGCCAAACAATAAAAACATAAAAGGGAAGTCAAAACAAGAGACGGATTCATCGGGTCAGAGGCCTAGCTCCCTTCGTGATGTTTTACAAAGCAGATGCTGATTGGTGCTTTCTTGGGGGTCGATAGCTGCGCCTAAGCTTAGATGGCGATGCTCATATAAGGCGTGGTTCGATATCAAGATGGAAACATATGATTTCAAAGTGTCGGTCATCTGCAGAAAGGCTATTTGGAACAAGATAGAACGAAATTCTCCTTCAAGGCGAGGCCAGATACTCCTTATTCCTAGATCTCAATATCAGCGAAAGCAGGTCTAACACCTAAAGACATCGTTAACCGTGCCATGAACAACGCTCAGAGTTGATTATGTAACAGGAAAAGTGAATACCGCTACTGCTCTACGCCTTACTAAGAGTTATACCACAACTAACAATGTACTTTGAAGTTGATTGATTCGCTCATCCAATCGTCGGTAAGTGTACGAGATACCATAAGGGCCCAAGATCTCAATAGTACCAATTCGATGCTCGGATGTGTTTCAAGATCGAAGAAAGGCGTGACTCTCGTCCTTTTTGGTGAAGGTGGTGGGGGACTGAATGTTACCGAGTGGCAGAGAACAATCCGAACCTAACAGACACGTCGAAGATTGTTGATACCGCTATCAGCCCACATACTTCGTAGATCAAGCAATTTAGTCTTTTGAAGTTTGGGCAATAAGATAAAAGAGAATGTGATCAACAACCACTAGGAGGGGATAAGTTCCACAATGCAATTCGTGTATTTGTTAGGTTTAGAATTCCGATTTCATAGATCAGTAAATTGGGTTTTACTGGAAATTATGGAACAACGATGTGATATTTATGCATATCCATTTCCTTAAGCTCTTATGTTTTTTTTCTTTTAGTCATCTAGGAATATGAGTTTCTTTCAAATATTTCCTACATACATGTTAAGAAGAATCTAGGTAAGGGGTGAAGGGGTCTTAAAATAAAGAATGTAAATTCAATACATGAAAGAAAGAAAATTTTAAAACGAGTTTCTTGTGTATTTATCTATAACACACACCTTTCATTAATGAAGAAATATGTACGAAGTACACCATAAATTAGCCCGCGAATCATCCGAAAACCAACCCTTAGTTTCAAAAACTATGTAGAGACTTACTAACATCTAGATATATAGAATTTCAAACTTGAAAATATTAATTACTCGAAGGTGCTAGACTCGTAAGCTTCAAATCAATGACCGAGATAAATATCGGGCTTCGTCCTCTCTCTTATCCTCCTAGAAAGATCTTGACTTTAAAAATCATCTCTTCCACTAGGTTTTTTTTTCCTTGGCTGGGGTCTTTTTCAAGGGCGACACCGCACCAAATTCGTTTTCCTCATGTTGTTCCTCACTTTCATTACAAACATCACGGAAGCCACCATCACCCGATTCACCAAAAATAAATTTTACTTTCAGGGATTATATTTAGAGATTCAAAATATCCAATGTAAGTTGTTGTTGTTGTTGAACTTTCTTTCTCATTCATGCATTTTCCTAAATCACCAACTTTTTCTTGAACTTTCAAGAACTCAAATTATGATTCTGCTTGCATATGGCCCTCATTTTTTGCATCAAACTGTTAGACCATCGCTCAGTCAAACTCATAAGTTTTGGTATGTCTAGCTTGTTGTAAAATTTAGTTGATCAAAACTATATCTTGATTTGTAGTCTAATAATGTCAGTCTCAGACTTGGAATAGAGCATGATAGTTGAGTATCAGAATTCACCAATCGACCTTGAAGATTGAAGGCTGGAGAAGATCGAAGACATCTACTGAAACTTCATCAACAAAGGTATGTGAAGACTGACTTTACTCATATTTTCTATTATTCTATCTACTGGGACATGTCGTACGACGTTAGTATTATGATGAGCGTTCCGAAGAAAAAAATCTCGAGTACAAGATCTTTCTTGGTAAAACTGGAATATAAAACTTATCACATAATAGATTGAGTGAAATTTATTTTTCGACATGTCACAATTATATATTAAGTTCATAAGGAGTTGTCAAGTTAGTTTTAATGTTTATGAAATGATTTTCTCAGTTTATGAAATTGGAACTTATAAATAATAAGACTTGATGAATGTTCTCTAATTAACTCATGTACACGAACTGATTGGTCAGTTCGCAAACTGGTTGTGAGATATTACATGATACTTTTTATTTCTCTAGTACACAAACTAATTTGTTTAGTCCGCGAATTAGTTGAACTTATAAATAATAAGACTCGATGAATGTCCTCTAACTGACTCGCACACACAAACTGATATGGTCAGTTCGCGAACTAGTTGTGAGATGTTAATGGATACTTTTTATTTATCTAGTACACTAACTGATTCGGTATGTCTAAAAACTCTTCTTTGATTTGTTTACATAAAAATCACAAAGTACTCTTCGTCTCAGACTTAGTGATTTCACAAGATATGTGTAAAAACTCTTCTTTGATTTGTTTGGATTGTTATTGTCAGGTGGTAGTAATCTAGGATTCTCTTTGATAAGAGTGTAAATTCTCGAGATTCTAGAGGTTTGTTAGACTTGTTTTATTTCAAATATATTTTGATACCTTGGTTGAAATATGCCTAGAGGAAATCAATAGGCTATCTGTTAGAGGAAGATTAATTAAAAGTCTCCACTTAGGCTGAAGCAACACCTTGAGCTGTCGTCAGCTAGGGGAATCAAGTGTGTAGGTTTTTGCGAGACCCAAGAGAAATAAGGAGCATGACTGAAGTTGAATTACTCGTAGGGTCGATCCGGTGTCAAGTACATTCTAATCTGAAGTATGATAGTAAGCTAGTGTCTGCAAAAGTTTAATAAAGTGCAGTGTTCAAGACTGAGGTTTTTCTGCACATTGCAGTTTTCCGTGTTAATAAAATTTCATGTGTGTCTTCTGTTATTTATTTTCCTAGTATATTGTTTATCATTATAATAGAAATATCATAAGCAGTATATGTTTAACAACCTAGATAGTTTTTAAACTCAAGCTATACAAAACCTAGAAGACTTTCTCTTGTGAATTCGTGTCTCTTGAGAAAATAGATTACTAGACTTTTCTTGTTAGAATTCAGTTTCTATAGAGCTCGGCTATATATTAGGTTGATTCTTGGATATTGATTTTTGAGATTGTCTGATCGTTGTCGTATGTGTCAAAAATAAATTTACTTTCTCACTTCAACAAGATATAAATTAAGTATGTGTCAAGAAAGAGTTCTTTTTTCCACGGGAGGCTTTTGTTTTTAAGCAATTTCAGTTTCTTTAGTAACAAAGAGGGGATTAAAATAATTTGAAGTAATCAATAAGATGAAGACATTGGTCAAGTATTTGTTTCCATTCACAAACATGTATTGTAGCAACAACTAAAATTGATATTAAATCTCGACTTTGTCAAAATCTCTAAGATACCTTGATCGCAAGAATATCCCGCTAATTTCCTGATTTCATCACAAACACATTAAAAGATGCATATGTGAATCCTACTTAGAAAGTAATCTAAAGTGTAAAAGCACAATTAAGTTTAACTCACCAATAACACTAAGTTCTGTGAAATAAGACAGATCAAAGCAATCGAACGTGTAAAAGCACTAATCCGATTTAACCAAGTTTATGATTCATATGTGATTATAAACATGTATCACTAGAAGTAATAACCACATTATGCTACCTATAATCAGAAATTGACAACTTTTACGTATTGAAAACCCTAATATAGCAATTGAGATGAAAACAAACTCAATCGATTCCGGACTCGACTAAATAAGTATCAAAATCATATTAATAATATAAATAGTGAATCATAAATGAAAAAGTATAAAGACAAAACTAATTCATTGTACAAATATCAAGATTGGATTTTCAACTTATTCCTTAACCAATAAATAATATTTAGATACTCATATCTATGGAATTCATCATAAATAATAAATGAAATAAAAAAGATGAAAATCAAAGCAATTTAAGAGTCTGATGAACTTCAGATCTTTTTTTTTCCACTTAGGTACTTAACAGTTTTAGATTTCTTAGTTTTGGATCTTGTTTAAGAGTTTGATGAACTTCATATCTTTTTTTCTATTTTTTTCACTTAGATTATTATAAATATAGATATGCTTACTTATTTAGTTCTACGTTTATTTTCCTTCCTTACTTTCATATCAATTAGTATAGTTTGTAATTAAGAGTGATTACAAAACAAATCTTTATTCTAAACTTTATACTGTGTCTCAAGGATTTTATATAGATAAATAAGAGTTTTAGATTTCTTAATTTTAGATCTTTTTTAAGAGCATCTCCAATACTAGGGGTCAATGTCTTAAATTGATATGACACATAGGACTTAAGACTTTGTCTACCAACTTTTCATTTCCAACACTAAGGTGGAGGTCATAAAAGAAGATGACACGTGCATGTGTGTACCAAGTGGAGGTAAAGCAGAAAGTCTTATTTAGACTTTCTTCATGACCCTGGATCTTAAGTCCACATCATTTTTTGTTTCTAAATTTAGACACAAAGTGTTGGACAGCACCTTGAGGATTGGAGATGGAATTTAGATAGAAAGTCTTACTTTTATTATTTTTTGTCATGTAATGAAAGACTCACCACCAAAAAGTCTTAATAAGACTTCCACATAGGATGACTTTGACCCCAAGCATTGGAGATGCTCTAAGATTTTGATGATTCAAAGTTTTTTCAGTTAAAAACTTGGAGTATTGTTCATCATCTTCTGATATTTTATTTTTCATTATTTTTTTTTTTCCCTCGTTGCTTTCTTATTTGCTGTTTATATGTATATATAATAAACCTTTGTTGATTTCAGGGTTATAGAAAATGGCTGATCATCATGAGGATGATATATTTGGACAACTAGATGATACCGTAGATATCACCACCGGAGCCGAAGGCGTTTGTTCATCATCATAGATACATACGAGCTTCAGATTTATTATTTTTAGATCTTGTTTAAGAGTTTGATGATTCAAAGTTTTTTTTCAGTTAGAAACTTGGAGTACTATTCATCATCTTCTGATCTTTCATTTTTCTTTCCGCCACCCCACCACCCCACCCCTTGTTTTCTTATTTGCTTTTTTATGTATATATAATAAACCTTTATCGATTTCATGGTTATCAAAAATGGTTGACCATCATGATGATGATATATTTGGACAACTAGATGATATCGTAGATATCACCCAACCACCGGAGCCGAAGGCGTTTGTTCATCATCATCATATTTGGGTTGTTGATGACCATTTGTTTCATCAATTTGTTTGGACTCCCACATATGATCCCCATTTGATAAGTCTTCATTGGCTACCTATTGTTCCTGTCTGGATTCCACTATTACATGGGCTTGTCCAAGTTTACAAGCTGGGAAGGAAGGAAAGGTTGTATGCAACCGACTTACGCTATTAGATTAAAGTCACGGGTGCGTTTTTTTCTTTTTGTACTGGAAATACGCCACACTGGCTTTTATTAGAGAGGCAAACAAAGTCGATAATTACACCGGGTGTGGTGGAAGCCTAGCAACCAACTGGACACCAACATCCTTTCGAATAATAATACCTAATAGATGAAAAAGAGAACTGCCTATTTTGTGATTGGCATCATATCTAACAAGCCAGTTTTTCAAACACTTTAAAAATAAAACAGTATCTTCGCCCAATTCTCCGGGGTAGTGAAGGCTAGTACTTGAAATACATAGCCATGTGTGGTGTATTGATCTAGATACTTGTGCCTCTTCCTAGACACAACCGCAGAAATAGCATGACCTGGAGCGAAGGAGCGAGTTCTAGCACTAGTGAAAGGGGAGACTCCAGTAACATCAAAGCAAACATATTTACCGTCTTCCCAATTGCAAACAAGGATATCTGCAGGCTTTAAAGAATTGGCGATGTTGGAGAGAAAACCCAAAGAAACTTCTATACGTGCTGCAACACCGGCTTTGTAGCACATGTCAGCGAAGCCATCACGGGCCATGTCATGTCTAAACTTGAGACCCACCTCGCTTGCACCGTGAATTGCGTGGTCGCCATAAATATCCATGGGCCTTGCACAGATAGAGCACGAGCTTCCAGCTTCAAAGAAAGGTATACCTAAACGGTATTGGAGCACGGCGCTTTGCCTTGGGCCAACTGCTTGGTTTAAACCGGAAATAGGGATGATCTTTAAGAAATCCATGGCGTATTTCTGTCGGTTATGTTTCCACAAAATAGATGCTCTATCATTCAACACAAAGCGTGAGGGTAAAGAATCCTTAACACTATCAAAGTAGGTTGCTGCCAAGGACATGTGAAGGAATTACAATAAGTGTTAAACTATAAATGTAAATTAAGTTTATATAAACAAACGTTATGATGCAGGATATTTTCAAAGAAAAGGTATTTTCCACTCTGATTTTGATAGATTCAAAGTTAGGGTTCTTCTTTCCCCAATTTTTATACTAATAGAAAGTGCAAAAAACTTTTTTGAGATGCTATCATTTATATTAATACTATGTCCAATCATATACTCTAACAAATTCATAGATAAATGGGTATCATGTAAAAATGTATATTGAAGCTTTTATTGGTGAAAACTTTTGTTTTATAGTATGGGAAAAGTACTTGGATAATGACTTAAGTTAATTGTTTGGTATGGAAAATTAAAATAGTTTGAATCATACAGGGTAATAAAGTTTCTGCCATTTTTGTTGATTGTGTTGTTAAATCAATGATTTCTGATTCAATTTTCAGAGCTCGCATTCAATATGTTTAGATATTGTTGATTTCAATCTGTTCATATATTCAATATGTTTGGAAAATTCTATGGGAAGAGTAAACTTTAGATTATGCTGATGCTAAACTATCCATCTTACTTGGACTTCAGGAAGATACATTGGGTTTCTTCATTCCAAGGCTGGGGCCACGCAACTTAATTTCCAAGTTCATACTCTCCAGGGTGTCTATCAAGTTCCAGGGGTTATTGATGTCACGCGCCTCAACAACAAAGAATTGAGGCTTACTTGGAGAAGGGTCGTACCAACTCTCAACCTGGCAGCCCAGTTCAACGCGTATTAACCTGTGGATTTTGGTATTCCCTTGCAAGACCGACTTTACTCATATTATCTATCATCGTATCCACTGAGACGTGCCATACGACTTTGGTATTATGATGAGCGTTCCAAAGAAAAAATATCGAGTACAAGCTCTTATTTGGTAAAACTCGAATATAAAACTTATTACATAATATATTGAGTGAAACTTATTGTTCGACATATCACAATTATGTATTAAGTTCATAAGGAGTTTTCAAGTTAGTTTTTATGTTCATGAAATGATTTGCTCAGTTTATGAATTTGGAACTTATAAATAATAAGACTTGATGAATGTTCTCTAATTAACTCATGTACACGAACTGATTGGTCAGTTCGCAAACTGGTTGTGAGATGTTAAAGGATACTTTTTATTTCTATAACAGACAAACTAATTTGTTCAATCCGCGAATTAGTTGAACTTATAAATAATAAGACGTGATGAATGTCCTCTAATTAACTCGCGTACACAAACTGATATAGTCAGTTAGCGAACTAGTTGTGAGATGTTAATGTATACTTTTATTTCTCTAGTACACCAACTGATTCGGTCAGGTAGAGAATTAGTTGATTTTGAGAGGTTCCTGAACACTTTTTGTAACTTGAGTACACGAACTGAATTGGACAGTTTGCAAATGTCACAAACGGTTTTGGTATTAATAGTTATTGAACTTCAACTTATGCTTGAAAGTTCACAAACAAATTAACCTTACTATTATTGGTCTAACCACTCAGTTCACAACATTTATTCCGATTAAACTGTGTTGTACATTCTTCTTTGTAATACAAAGAAAACTTCTCACATGCTTACATGATCATTTTGGAAACTTCAGATTTTTTGGTATCAAAGTAATTCATAAACATGGAAACGAGTTCAAGAACTCAGGTTTATTTGTAAGCTACTTAGCCCTGTTCAACTCTATAAATAGAGGAATCTCTGTATACTAGAATCTCAATACTGGCACTTTTGTGTCTGAATTGCGACTAGAATCGTCTACTAAAGACCTAGGTTTCTTCGTAATAACTTTTAAAGTTTTCACTAAGTGATTCGTGAAACCCGATCAGACTACCTTTGACCTGATATTTCTTGATATCCGGATCTTATTCTTATTACTTATTGTAGTTAATGGACTGTAGATCAAGAACAAGATATATAAAAATCACAAAGTAAAGTACTCTTCATCTCAGACTTAATGATTTCTCAAGATAGGTGTAAAAAACTCTTGTTTGATTTGATTGGATTGTTGTTGTGAGATGATAATAATCTAGGATTCTCTTTGATAAGAGTGTAAATACTCGAGATTCTTGAGTTTTGTTAGACTTGTTTTGTTTGAAATAGATTTCCATACCTTGATTGAAATATGCCTAGAGGAAATCAATAGGCTATGTGTTATAGGAAGATTAGTTAAAAGTCTTCACTTAGGCTGAAGCAACACTTAAAGCTATAAAGGACGTCGGCTAGGAGAATCAAGTGTGTAGTTTTTTACGAGACCCCTGAGATATAAGGAGCAAGATTGAATCTAAATTACTCGTAAGGTCGATCCAGAGTAAACTTTATTCCAATCTAAAGTCTGATAATAGGCTAGTGTCTGTAACAACTTAATAAAATGCAGTGTTCAAGTCTGGGGTTTTTCTGAACATTGCAGTTTTCCTCGTTAATAAAATTTCATGTGTCTTCTGCTATTTCTTTTCCGCAGTATATTGTTTATCACTATAATAAAAATATCATAAGTAGTACGTTTAACAACGTAGATAGTTTTTGAGCTCAAGCTATACGAAACCTACAAGACTTGCTCTTGTGAATTCGTGTCTCTTGAGAAAATAGATTACTAGACTTTTTCTTGTTGAAATTCAGTTTCTATACAACTCGGATATATACTATCTAGGTTGATTCTTGGATATTGATTTTTGAGAATGTCTAATCGTTGTTGTATACGTTAAAAATAAATTCACTTTCTCACTTCAACAAGATATAAATTAAGTATGTGGCAAGAAAGAGTTCGTTACACTGGAGGCTTTTGTTGTTAAACAATTTCAGTTTCTTTAGAAAACCAAGGGGGAATTTTCTGATTATATCAATTCAATAAAAGTAAATCAAAAGCAATAAAATAATTTGAAGTAATCAATAAGATGAAGATATTGGTCAAGGATTTGTTTCCATTCACAAACATGTATTGTAGCAACAACTAGAATTGATATTAAATCTTGACTTTGTCAAAATCCCTAAGATACCTTGATCACAACAATATCCCACTAATTTCCGGATTTCATCACAAACACATTAAAAGATCGATGCATACATGAATCCTACTTAGAGAGCAATCTAAAGTGTAAAATCACAATCAAGTTTAACTCACCAAGAGCACTCAGTTCTATGAAATGAGACAAATCAAAGCAATCGAACGTGTAAAAGTACTAATCCGATTTAACCAAGTTTATGATTCATATGTGATTATAAAGATGTATCACTATAAGTAATAACCAGTTAACCACACTATGTTACTTATAATCAGAAATTGGCAACTTTTACGTATTAAAAACCTTAATATAGCAATAAAGATGAAAACAAACTCAATCTATTTTGGACTCGACTAAACAAGTATTCAAATCATATAACAATATAAATAGTGTATCATAAAGGACAAAGTATAGAGACAACACTAATTCATTGCACAAATATTATGATTGGAATTTAAACTTATTCCTTAACCAATAAATAATATTTAGCTACTCATAGTTATGGAGTTCATCATAAATAATAAATAAAATAGAGAAGATGAAATAATAGAGATGAAAAATGGTTCACGATATCTCTCACACGTCTATAAATACACCTTTTTACTACGCTGAGATACTCTTATTTTTCATCTCTCTTATTTCCAATCTTCATATTTTCTCCTCGTCTCCTCTTTCTCTCTTGAAATTGCTCTCTCGCTTTGTTATTCTCTCTAGATACTGATCGCTTCGCATCATCAATCTTCGGTTGATAAGGGTTCTATTGGATAAATCTCAGATGAAATCGAACTTCTAAGTCGTATTTTCACTTCTTTAGAATTTTAGGGTTTTTTTGTTGATTTATTTTCGATGAATGAAGTCGTATTGTTCTAATTAAAGTACGTATTGATAATGCTTAGGTTATATTTTCGATTAATATCAAAAATAAAGTAAAATAACTCTAGATGGGAAAATCTGATTCTGAACTGATCTGGAGTTGTTTGGAGAAGATCCGTAGTTGTGAATCAAACTTTTCAAGAACAATTTGGCATTTTGGAGAAAACTTGAGTAACATGTTTGTAATGGATTAGGAGATACCTGTAATAATAAAGTAATAGGGATTTGATATAATTAGGTTGCTACTATTTGTTGATGGAAGTAGTATACATTTAATGTTACAACTACTTGGAAACCTAGTTTAGTTGAGGAAACCTTAGCTTCAGTTGCAAATCTGTTTTTCTGACTCATTGTATTTGGTATCCAATATGATCTTTTCATCAACTTAGTTCCCTTGTAGAAAAAAATTCCATGAATTGTATTTTCTGGCTTATCAAGCCACGAACCATGTAGTGTTTGGAAGGGTTTATCTCCTTGTTTTAAGACAAGTTTCCACTAATCTGAGTTCCTGTAATTGTAGAGTCTTGGAAACGGTTCTCCATAGACTAACTCCACTCCATGATCGTCGAGATCTGGCTGACTCTTCGTGAAATGTTCTAAAGTTTCGAAAAAACAACTAGTAGTTTGAACTTAGTAGATGAGTGTTTTAAGAAAATAAGTAAGTTTGAAGAGTGTTTTGAACTTATAAGAAGTATTTTTGAATGGAAAGTATAAAACTTCATTTGTTATATCAATATCTATTAATTACTTTTTATATTTCTATCTTTTCTTCTTTGTTTTATGGAGAAAATAATTAGCATTTCAAACTTGTATTTTCTTATATGAGTATCTTTTTTTTTTGAAAGTATACGGATGTCCCAACTCGTACAGAAAATCATATGCACAACTAACAATATATACCATATAAAATAATAATATTTGCATAATAAGACACTGTATTTTTAACATTGAAATGCATTTTTATAATTATGTTAGCATCAAATGCATGTAATTAATATATTAAAATAATTAATATGAATATTCTTTTACTATTTTTTTTGTAGCACTTTATATTAACATCTATCAACCACAAACTTCTTGGAGAAAATGTTCGCCAACTTTGCTACGATCTCATTCCTTTCACCTATAGTCTTCATCTCTGAATCATCATAGTTACCACTGGTGTATCAAATTGTAGACAACATCTCGAGAACATGAACCAATATCTCTCAATATACTTCAACATATTATCAAAACACTAGTAATTTTTTTTTCTTATTTCATAATAACCTAACTAAGATTTATCTTATGATTTCTAGTTATATAATCAACGAAATTAATAAGTATGTGTCAAAAATCTTGTATAGTCCAGGAATACTTTTTTTTTTATAAACCAATTTCGATTTGTTTTCATTATTATATGTAAACGTAAGTCTCCAACAACTTTTTCTGTGGTCTATATACAGGACTCAAGCTTTTCAAGTATATGATCATTCGCTAAAATCTTCTTATACGTAATAGATTCGACCATTTTCAACCTTCTTCTTGAAACCGACTATTGTACCCCTGATTTAGCTATCTTCACCCATCTCCTTTATTTTTTTCCGCTATCTCCACTATCATCCCTTTCCTAACCAACACAAAAACCACAAACTCTATTTTTCCATGTTTCTAGCATCATTGTACACCAACAGAAAAGCTATGAACTCCATGTTTCTACGTTATATACGCCATTAACATCAAGATTTCGCTACTACCACCACTAGAAACACCGCCGCCAACTTATTTTAAACTGACACCACCACCACTAACATAAAAATCAACAACCATTATATATATTTAACGTCCTAATTTTATTATAATTTCACAATATATCATTTCATAAGTACATGAGAAGCTGAACTAGGTTTTGGATAATTAAAATGACTCTTGATAATCATATAATATGTAAGTTTCGTAACTGTAATTCTCATTTTGATTAAATTTTCTGAGTGACATAGATTGACATTTGTAAAATCAAACATATAAAAATGGTTAGATTGAACTGAATTTGGTCTAACCTATATTTAAGCATTGTTATAAATCAAACATATAAAAATGTTGTAACAACGTTAGTAGACCCTTTTTAACCGTTTTCACGCACGGAATAATCGTTAGGCCTATTCTTATGCATCACGCTAAAAATATATATTTTCCATACAAGGTGGCATTGAAAACCAGCTGCGCCATTATGGTAAAAGAGTTGATCGATTGAATGTTAATCAACGATATAGTCGATTTTCTGAATATCTCTCGATAACATATATATTGTGAACGTTCGACCTACTGTTATAATGGGTTTCTTATGTATTTAGCTATAACACACAACAAAGGTGTACGAAGTACACCATAAATTATCCCGTGAATCATTCAAAAACCAATTCTTAGTTTCAAAAACTACATAGAGACTTACTAACATTTAGATAGGCTGAATTTCAAACTTCAAAATATAACTTACTCGCAGCTGCTAGACTCGTCAGATTCAAATTAATGACCGCGATAAATATCGGGCTTCGTCCTTTCACTTATACTCATAGTACTCTCTTGACTTTCAAAATCATCCCTTCCACCGTTTTTTTTTTCCGAGGTCTTTTACAAGGGTTAGACGACACCAAATTCATTTTCTTTTTCTTCCTGTTGTTCCTCACTTTCCGTATAAAATTTCAACGTAGGGTTACTAAAATACACCGCGAACTTTTTCTTAGGAAACCTGTATGGACTAAACTCGAACACAATTCAAAGAAGTCAACTTAATGCGAATCTTAATCAGGAATTATATGAAGAGATTATATCTCTTTCTATCACAATCAGAATGTAAACAGAGAATAGTCTGTGAACCTGATTATTCCGTGGGAGTATTTGGACGATTCCAAAGATCAATCAAGTCGTATCTAACAAACAAGGATGGATATGTTTACTTTAATTGATTTACGTACAACCTGTGATATTTTAATTATAAAGATAAACAATATAATGCAGAAAAAGAAATAACGCAAAACCTGAAACTTTGTTAACGAGGAAACCGCAAATGCATAAAAACCCCTGTACCTAGTCCAGATTTGAACACAAAACTGTATTAAACCTCTACAAACTCTAGCCTACTATCAGAACTCCGGACTGGAATATAGTTGAGACCAAAATAAACCGTCATAGCAATTCAATTACGGTCGTTCTCCTTACGCCTCTTGAATTCCAGCTGGGCTCCCGCGCAATTAATTCCTTTAGATGATGCCCTTTACATCCTAAGAGTTGCTTCAACTTAATTGAATACTTTAACCAATCTTCCTCCCACTTATAAGCATATATGTGGTTTCCGTTCTGATCAAAGATCAAGGTGAGGTAGGAAATCAATTGCAATAGACAAAGTATAGTAAACCTCAAAATCCGGTTTTATGACTCCCGAAGAGCAACCTAGATTATTATTCAACGCACAAGTATAAAATTATGGAATCACAAAGTCTTAGACGAAGAAACTTTGTGATTTATATCTATTTTGTTTGATTGAGCAAGCTCAAAAATCAAAACAAGATTAGGATACACAAACTATCAAGATAAAGATAGATGAACATGGCTTCACGAATCCCTAGGTGAGGCCAGGTCCAACTAAATCCTAGAAGGTTTTGAAGGAGAGGAACAACTAGGACACACAAGAATAGTGTCAGGGATTCAAAAATCCCAGTTTTTGTTTGAGGTTCTCCTTATATAGACTTTCATGGTCAATTTTGCTTTGGATTTAAGCTAAGATAGCTTTGGAATCAAGCAGTTAATAATCATCGTTAGTAGAAAAAAATTGACTTTGAAATTAACATGTGTTGATGGTGGTTTTAGGACAAGGGGTAAAACCGTAAAACCTTACGCATAGCATGACGTCACCGGTGACGCTAAACACATTTATTAGAAAATTTAATGCACTTATGTAAAAAATTACCATGGTATCTTTTTTTCAAATGCTAAACTAGGGTTTCAACACACAAAACCCTAAGCCGCACAATCGCTGCACATCATGGCAACTATGCCAAAACCAAAGCCACACAATCGTTTTGCATCATGGCAACTATGCAAAAACCAAAGCCGCACAATAGCAGCGCATCATGGCAACTATGCCAAAACCAAAGCCGCACAATCGCTGCGCATCATGGAAACCATGCCAAAACCAAGCCGCACGATCGCTGCGCATCATGGCAACTATGCCAAAACCAAATCCGCACAATCACTGGGCATCATGGCAACTATGCCAAAACCAAAGCCGCACAATCGCTGCGCATCATGGAAACCATGCCAAAACGAAGCCGCACAATCGCTGCGCATCATGGCAACCATGCCAAAACCAAGCCGCACAATCATTGCGCCACAGGCGCCATTGGCACATGCCAAGCGACGATTGCGACCTAGCATTCCAAGCCGTGCAAACCTAGGGACAACCACACGCGCCATTGGCACATGCCAAGCGGCGCTTGCGACCTAGCATGCCAAGCCGTGCAAACCTAGGGCCAAGCCGCCACACGCGCCATTGGCACATGCCAAGCGACGCTTGCGACCTAGTATGCCAAGCCGTGCAAACCTAGGGAAAAACCGCCACACGCGCCATTGGCACATGTCAAGCGACGCTTGCGACCTAGCATGCCAGCCGTGCAAGCCTAGGGACAAGCGCCACACGCGATTGGCACATGCCAAGCGACGCTTGCGACCCAGCATGCCAGCCATGCAATCCAAGCATGCCAAGCCGTGCAAGCCTAAGGCCAAGCCGCCACACGCGCCATTGGCACATACCAAGCGACGCTTGCGACCTAGCATGCCAAGCCGTGCAAACCTAGGGCCAAGCCGCCACACGCGCCATTGGCACATACCAAGCGACGCTTGCGACCTAGCATGCCAAGACGTGCAAACCTAGGGCCAAGCCGCCACACACGAGCCATTGGCACATGCCAAGCGACACTTGCGACCTAGCATGCCAATCCGTGCAAACCTAGGGCCAAGCCGCCACACGCGCCATTGGCACATGCCAAGCGACGCTTGCGACCTAACATGCCAAGCCGTGCAAGCCTAGGGCCAAGCCGCCACATGCGCCATTGGAACATACCAAGCGACGCCTGCGACCTAGCATGCTAAGACGTGCAAACCTAGGGCCAAGCCTCCACACGCGCCATTGGCACATGCCAAGCGACGCTTGCGACCGAGCATGCCAAGCCATGCAAACCTAGGGCCAAGCCGCCACACGCGCCATTGGGACATGCCAAGCGACCCTTGTAACCTAGCATTCCAAGCCGTGCAAACATAGGGACAAAGCCGCTACGCGCGCCATTGGCACATGCCATGCAATACTTGCATTTTGGCATTACCACTTGCGCCCGATGTGCAACCTACATCCAAGGCATTCCGCACAATCCATTGGCACATGTCGTGCAACCCTTTCACTTTGGCATGTCGCGCCTACATCAGAGGCCACGATGTCTCTTAAGATGCAAAATCTCGACCGTCGAAGGTCGCCACTGAGCCGGCACATCTCTCAAGCTCAACTTATCAAACACCAGCGACATGCTACACGTTTTCCACGAAAACAATCGAGACATCAATACATGTCACAAACTGGGGGATGCTCTTTAGGGTTTGGTTTGGCGGTTTACAGCTTGCGGCATACACAAATGCCCTTTTCAAGACGGTGTGTTAAGAATAAAACGGTTAGTAAATGCAGGACGTAATGGTGAAAACCTAGGGCCAAGCCGCCACACGCGCCATTGGCACATGCCAAGCGACGCTTGCGACCTAGTATGCCAAGCCGTGCAAACCTAGGGAAAAACCGCCACACGCGCCATTGGCACATGCCAAGCGACGCTTGCGACCTAGCATGCCAAGCCGTGCAAGCCTAGGGACAAGCCGCCACACGCGCCATTGGCACATGCCAAGCGACGCTTGCGACCCAGCATGCCAAGCCATGCAATCCAAGCATGCCAAGCCGTGCAAGCCTAAGGCCAAGCCGCCACACGCCATTGGCACATACCAAGCGACGCTTGCGACCTAGCATGCCAAGCCGTGCAAACCTAGGGCCAAGCCGCCACACGCGCCATTGGCACATACCAAGCGACGCTTGCGACCTAGCATTCCAAGACGTGCAAACCTAGGGCCAAGCCGCCACACGAGCCATTGGCACATGCCAAGCGACACTTGCGACCTAGCATGCCAATCCGTGCAAACCTAGGGCCAAGCCGCCACACGCGCCATTGGCACATGCCAAGCGACGCTTGCGACCTAACATGCCAAGCCGTGCAAGCCTAGGGCCAAGCCGCCACATGCGCCATTGGAACATACCAAGCGACGCCTGCGACCTAGCATGCTAAGACGTGCAAACCTAGGGCCAAGCCTCCACACGCGCCATTGGCACATGCCAAGCGACGCTTGCGACCGAGCATGCCAAGCCATGCAAACCTAGGGCCAAGCCGCCACACGCGCCATTGGGACATGCCAAGCGACCCTTGTAACCTAGCATTCCAAGCCGTGCAAACATAGGGACAAAGCCGCTACGCGCGCCATTGGCACATGCCATGCAATACTTGCATTTTGGCATTACCACTTGCGCCCGATGTGCAACCTACATCCAAGGCATTCCGCACAATCCATTGGCACATGTCGTGCAACCCTTTCACTTTGGCATGTCGCGCCTACATCAGAGGCCACGATGTCTCTTAAGATGCAAAATCTCGACCGTCGAAGGTCGCCACTGAGCCGGCACATCTCTCAAGCTCAACTTATCAAACACCAGCGACATGCTACACGTTTTCCACGAAAACAATCGAGACATCAATACATGTCACAAACTGGGGGATGCTCTTTAGGGTTTGGTTTGGCGGTTTACAGCTTGCGGCATACACAAATGCCCTTTTCAAGACGGTGTGTTAAGAATAAAACGGTTAGTAAATGCAGGACGTAATGGTGAAACATCAATTCCATCAAATTCCATCAATACCATGCGTTACCACCTCTTCCCATTTAACTCATCCGTTTCTTTTTCTTACGAGGCCAGAGTACGTGTCACTTAGACTTGTATAAATAGGTCTTACCTATTTCCACCAAGACAACAAGTTTTTGGTCAGGAGAAATATAATACTCAGAAAGGAAACTCTGCTAGCTTTCCCAAAAGCTTTCACCTTCTGATACAAGTCAACTACTACTCTTCCAGAACTGTTCTGGTCTCAACACTCTCTTCTCTTTCCTCCCTAAACCAGCCCTTCTTCTTCTCTTTGTGACCGAAGCAAATCCGGAACGGCCATTTCTTGGTTTAGGCCGGAATTGTACAGATTGATCTCTCTAACCTAAAGTACTCCCTGCAGTACATTTTTTTAGGGTTTAGGTTTGTTTCACACTCACCTACCGAAATTACCAAAATCGGCAGAAATGATTTTCACCCGTAAACAATTAGCGACCACAGTGAGAGATTGATCTTTCGGTTACAATTCCAGTTTTCAATCCTCGATCTCATACTTCGATCCAGACATCAGGACGGCAGAAGCGAGCAATCTGTTTAGGGATCCACAACTAGACTACCAGACAACCTGGTTACCAGTCGCAAATCGCAAGAGACGGCTGGGGACTTCACAGAAACCGAAAGAAAACAATGCAGTCATCAAGTGACTCAAAACGACTGGGGACTTTCCAAAATCGCGGCAATGCTTCCCACAAAACTCGATCTTACACACGGAGGATCCCTTTTTCATCAGGAGATCCGGGAAACCGAAAAAATTTCAGAAGACAGAAGTGCATCCAAAGGAAACCATTCAACAGTGGTTTGCTCTTCTCGAAGAAGACGTCCTTCGTCATTTGGAGGACCGCCTGTTTCAGATCCAACTCTTTGGAAAACCTTCCAACCTCCGCCTCTTGTTGTTTGCCCACGTCTTCAGAAGGACCTTCGGTTACCTTGGCTTGCAACCTTGGATCTCAGAGAAACCCTAACGCACAGTCTTCGTGGAATCAGTTGCATGCCCATGTGTACCTACTTTGCATCATAACGATTACCAGTCATTATTCATGAGGTAGCTGACACTACTACGGTAATATTCGAAGATAAGAACAACATTTCTACAGACTTATGGGAGGCATACCTATGGCTAGGGTTTGCACCAACACAAGAAACGCTGGAGTACATACCTGGAATATGTTGTCCCACTTTATTGCTACCGCGCCATGTCAAGACAGCTCCCACGCCGGAACCAGCGCCCACGCCAAGCCAAAGACGTACCAAGCCAGCGCCTTGCCAAGCCGGCGCTCGTTACAACAAGATCCAGCGCTAACAACTTGCGTCTTTGCAAGGCCAGCAGCTTGCATCTTTTTCAGCACACTGACAGCCTGCGTCCTTCCGACACCGGCAGCTTACATCTTTCCAACGTCGACATCGTGCATCTTTTCCACAACTTGCGTCCTTCTAGCGTCACACTTGCACTTCCAGCTTGCATCTTTACAGCAGCTTGCATCTTCCCAGCGCTAGAAGCTTGCATCCTCCTAGCGTTGCACTTGAACGCACCGTAGGGAATCAACAATCCGATTTCATCACAAGTAAAGATCAGGAACGACTTCTCTAAAATCGAAGAAATAAAATCAGCAAACCCCCTGAGTTCACGGAGACTCTCTTCCTGTCAAGAGACGCATGATTTATGGGGACTTCGCCCACAAAACTGTGCAGTCCATGATGAAACATTTATGTCAGATTCTATGTTTCCCCAAGGCACAACGTCAAGACATATTTGCAGCCCTCAACCGCACCGTATCAGAGAAATAGCCTTTTCCAACCAGAGAAATCGTTCCCAAATCTCAACCTCTCTTGGAGAGCACGATTGATAGATGGAACCGGGGACTCCTAACCACTGTCCGCTTGAAGAGAACCCATCCTTACAACACACTGATTGACGCAGCCTCTCCAGCGGCTCCGCTTCAATGTTCGCTTCAGCAGCCGCTCCGCTTTAACATTCGCTCCAACATCCGCTCCGCTTCAGCGTTCTCTCCATAAGCTGCTCTATGATCCGAAGACGAAACTTCAGCGTATTTACTCCATAAGTTTCAACGTCCTCTCTAAGAACCGAAGCCACTTCAACGCCCCTTTCTTGCAAAGGATCGTGTCGTGGCCGCCACTCCTTCTTTCTAAGGATCTTGTCGTAGTCGCCGCTCTTTCTTGCTGAGGATTGTGCATCAAGCGCCACTCCTTCCTTCCAAGTCTCTTCTGATCACATATGCTTCCAAGAACAGTTGCCGCCCATTTTTTGATACCGGCCAGAGCTTCACCATGCCAACAATCACTGTAAATCCCAACGACCATACAAGATAGGAACACACAACCACACTCTCCAATATTAGCTCCAACTTGGTCGTTGCCGAGCGCATATTTCATCCATCTGTCGCATTCTAATGAAGTTCGTCAAATTTTGGAATCCATTGGAGAGAGACTACAGATGAAGGCGCGGATCCGGACGAGCAACAGAAAATAGGAGAAGGTCAATATATATTTTCATGCAGACGGAGTTATTAGAGTTTGGACAAGATAAATGTCCCTTCTTGCTCCATGAAACGGATGACTGGGCGCGACTATGCCACCTCATGCCCACAACATCCCTCTCGAATTCTTCTTGAATTTTACTGTCAGGCTGTTTTCGCCTCCCGGACGAGCTCGAAACCTAAATATTCCCGTGCTAGGAGATAGGAAATTCTTCTACGCTCAGAATGGAGGGGCGGACCGTCGAAATCCGAGTTCGTACGAGAATTATAAATCAATTCTACTAAAGCGCGCTAATTAGGGTTTCGGCATGCCAAACCCTAATTCAGACAAAGTTGTCATCATCCCACGGAACCGAAGCCAGTCGACAACCTTCCAAGGAACTCAATTTATCTCCACTCCGAGCCGAGCAACGCAAGCAGCTCCGTTTCAAGACGACCAAGTGCTAACTGCTCCAGGTCCAATCCATCCAATGCTGACGGCTAATCCCAAGCCGACCCAATGCAAGCGGCTTCCCTTCACGCCAAGTCTATGCTAGCATCTCCACTCCGCGTTCCAAAGCCTAGCCCAGAAGACGCGCGACCATTCCAGGTCGAGGGCTACAACTTTCATCTCAACCGACCTCTACCACTCCGCATCCTGACCTGCGGTACCACGAGCAAAATCCACGCAAGGCTGCCAAATACATGGATCACAGATTCTCCTTGCTTCCCGAAAAAGACAAGATGGGCCTACATTACAGCCGGGGACTAGGCCTCAACAAGATCTCCCGTGCAGTACATTTGTTTAGGGTTTAGATTTGTTTCTCACTCACCTACCGAAATTACCAAAATCGGCAGAAACGATTTTCTCCCATAAACGACATGGTAGAATATAACTCTGGTTAGGATGAACCGTAACCAAACCGTGTACAATGACCTGTGCATGAAAAGTTAGTCGAAACTAGTCAATCAAACTATAAACTTAACCATTTTCATATATCACTTTAATACTTAATCTTGAGTCACACTTGTGATAAAGAATATATAAAAGTGTTTTTAGAAGAGTTGTTCAAATGCCGATCATCTCAAAGAAATAATTTTGATGCATCTGAAAATATTCGACAGGGTAAGTACGTGTACCTGGTATATGTATTGTACATGTTCGTGAATATGTTTGTCATGGTACCTGTACCGGGTATGTGTATCCTTCAGACAAAAATGGGTTCAGGAACTTACAGATCTTTTATGGTTTGCATACTGGGTATGTATACCTTTTCGGTTTTGAAACCAGCAGTTCTTTTTCGGTTTGCATACTAAGTATGCGTACCTTTCCTGGTGCATGAGTCAAAAACTTTCTGGGTTATGGATACCGAGTATGCGTACCAAAAAATTGTTGTCGAACTATAACTACGCCGGTACGTGTACTGGGTACATGTACTACGACTCCAGACCTATAACAGTTCTCTCAGTATGTGAACTGTATGCATACTTTCATGTATCCAGATTAACAGTAGTTCTATATCTCTCTAATAATTAATCAATTCAAAACATCCCCGAATAACATCGATGACACATATCATTGTTCCAGGCTATTTTCGAATGATTAAATCTTGAATCATAATTTAGGTCATAAACAATAAATTTTTCTTAACCAAATTCATCAAGTATGAAAAAGAAAATTTAAGTTTAATTAGTCATATTTCGAGAACGATATTCAAGATAAACTTGACTCGAAATTTCTACTATGCATAAGCTGTCTAATTCAGTGATGCGATAATGTCTCATAGATAGAAATGTGAAAACTTGAGAAATAGGTGGTCCATTCTTCACTTACCTTTTGTTGAAGAAGTCCTCCAGAGATTTTGTTGATATTCTCTTTCAAACGGTCAAACGCAATGATATCTGATTCTCAACTACACACTTCTATCTTAATCCGAGACTTGACTAAATATAGACTAAAAATCGAGAAATAGTTTTGATCAACTAAATTTGACAACACGCTTGAGATAGCAACACTTGTGAGTTCGACCGAGCAATTCTCTAACATAAACATCACAGAGACCACCATCACATGATTCACCAACAATGAATTTAGTTTTGGGGATTCTATTTAAAGATTCAAAATTCTCATTGTAAGTTGCAGTTGTTGAACTTTCTTTGTTGTAGTTGCATATCTCTGACTACTACACCCAAGTGAAATTAAAGACTAAAAACTACTAAAACATACAAGATTCAATATGAACAAGATGTAAAGAGAATGAAATGTAAAGATTGACACAAGCATATAACGCGGTTCGGCCATGAAGACCCACGTCCACGGGAAAAAAGATGTTATCTTATTGATTATGAGGTCTTACCCTTGAAAGTGTTACAAATATCTTCTAGATTTCTCACTTTCTCTCTATCTAAATCTCTCTCCGTAATTCTCTGTAGAAAGACCATCTAGGATTACATAAGTTGTCCATCTCCTTATACATGGACTGGTATTTATACACAAAATAAACTCGTGGTGGCTTGATCGTCCGAGTTTAGTGAGCTGTCCTCAATCGTCCTGGTTTCCTCGGACTGGTTCTATAATGTCCCTCGTGATAGCTTGTTTTGTTCTCCCTCCGAGTTATCTCGTTCTTCTTTCGATCGTGTTGCCCTTCTGTGGAGAACCTCGTGCTCTATCGCCTTGGGGTCGTAGTATAGATCGTCCGAGTCTCCCGTCATGATGCATACCTACTCGTGTCTTGTTCTTATCCTTCATTAAATGCGGTCTCGCTTTTTAGACTTGACCGTCTGAGCAGATTAGACCTTTCCTTACACGCGTCATTCATCTGACGCTTGTGCAGTTTCCTCGATTGAGACAAACTCTACTTTTTATAGGATGATTCAATGCTCCTATCTTATCATCCTATCATGTATTCATCCCTTGATATGTTAACATGTGGCCGTCGGGTATTTTACCCACACATTTTTCTCCTTTTCTTTGCAACTTGCCGAGGGCATGATGGGAAGAAAACTATGTAACCGTCCCACTTTTCTCGCCACGTGTATATTTGTTGGATAGCTCTAAGATTCCTGTCGGGTTTTTTAGGTTCTCTGGGGGCAAGATATCTTTCATTTTGTACTCTTCCTCCAGGATTCTTATCGTCTAGTTTGTCGTGCCTTTGACCTTCTTGGGTTCAAAGAAACCGGTTGGTTTTTCAAGGATTCCCCCCTCTATTTAAGAAGGGTTCTTTTGTGATGTGGTATGAGCTTCATTTTGCTCCCTTATTTCCTTCAGGTGTTTTTTATAGAAGGCTCCCATGTATGTGGGCCCTTTTCCTCCTTGTCCCCCGTGGTTGCGAGGTATTTGTTCATATTTTCTTCATCATGATGGTATGTCTTCTCATTTATGTGTTACTTCGGGTTTTCTTGCTCCTGATTCTAGATCATCACCAATGTCTTATCGGAAAGACCTATCTTTTCGCATATCGTCTTTAGCCTCATCTGTTCGTCTATTGACTGAACTTCCTGTTATGGGATTTCGTATTTATCATTGTTTTTCCTTTTACCGGCAAGCTAGGAAGCACTTTATGCTGTGAGTGTGTTTGCACGTTTTGACTTAGAAATATTTGTTGTTGGAGGTGCTGGGTATCAAATATTGTTTTTGTTTTCAAACGTAGATATATATACCTTGCCCCTGTTTTATGGCGCAACATCGGAGGTTGGTCGCGTAAGCGGAGAGATGGTGAGTTGGCTGAGCAGAGTACTCCGATGGTTTGCTCCTGTCCGAGGTATGTGTGTAGAGAGGGGGTCGTTTATGTTCCAACTCATGAATTTTGTTTCGGACGAGGAACTGATGGGTGAAAGGCCCGTTGCTCCAGTGAGGTGTGGGTGCGATGCTCTTGTTCGAAAGCTTCTTCTATGTCATTGTGTTTCTTTATTGCACAGAATTGTTTGTTTGATTGTTTTGTTTGAACGCATGGCTCCGAGGAGTGGTCGTATGTAATACTAATCCAATCATGGATGCGAAAGCCAATGAGTGATCAGTTCCTGGATTTGGATAAGGCATCGCTTATAATAATGGATTTTTATACATAAGGTCTTTTCCTTCTCGCCTGACTGGCTTTGTCATTATATATTATTTTATTTTATTTTTCTAGTGTCCCGTTTCTGGGTTACACCTCCCTCTTGTGGTTTGGAGGGTGATACCTCGGTCGAGTGATACTTTCCCCAACCAGAGGCAAGTACCCTGATTCTGGATATCTCCTGTTATAGAGAATATCACCCGATTTCGTGATCGTGATGGCATTACCTTAGGTCTGTGTCCGTGTCGGGTAGCTTAGATAAATTACCTGCATCATTCTAGAAAGAATGGAAGGTGTGGCTAGCACCGTGCCATATTGATTTATGGGCTTTCGTGGAATGTAGGGATGGGTAAAATAGTGCACACAAAACAAAAAAAAGGTGAAAACAAAGTAATAGAAAACAAAAAGAAATAAAACAATAAAATCAAAGAAAAAGAAAGAAGGAAAAATTAACACAAAAGGAGCAATTTTATTATCTTCAAAAGAGAGTTTAATAAACTCTTGGTACATTCTAGTAAGATTCTATGACCTGTGTACAAGTAGGGATTGTGCCCCATTCTAGGACTTTTGAGTGGTCCTCTTAAGTATTGTAAGATTTTAGGTATTTGATGTTCCATGGGCGTTCAAGTTCTTCGCCATCATATTTGAGCAATCTGTATGCTCCATCTCCCGCCTTAGCTAGGACTGTTAGTGGGCCTTCCCATATGGGTGCAAATTTGCCTGACTCGCGCTGGTAGGGTGGAATCTCGCGCCAAACTTTATCGCCTGGGCTGAATTGTCTCTGATGAACACGTTTGTTGTATTCCCGAGCCAATCTTCTGTGATAATTTTCTATTGTTTGGAGAGCAATTTCTCTGTTTTCTTCCAGATCGTCCAATTTGGAGAGTATCATGTCCGAGGTCAGGTTTTTCTCTGTTGTGGGGGTCATTTCTTCTGTTGGTATGATCGCTTCTGTGCCATATGTGAGGGAGAAGGGAGACATCCTTGTTGCTTCCCTCCTGGTGGTTCGATAAGCCCACAAGACATTGTGCAATTGTTTACACCAACTAGCTTTGTATCCGTCAAGTTTCTTCTTGAGCATGTCGGTGATGGTTTTGTTTGTTGCCTCCGCCTGTCCATTTCTTTCAAGGTAGATGGGTGTAGATTTATTTTTTCTGATCTTGAAACAATTGAAGAGAAGATCAATGTTTTTCCCACGGAGTTGGGCCCCATTGTCGGATACAATGGCGGCTGGGATACAGAAGCGGCATATGATATGCTCGAAGAGGAATTTAAAGACATCATGGTCTCTAATGTGTCTTAGAGCCGAGGCTTCCACCCATTTAGTAAAGTAGTCTGTGGCCACGATTAAATATTTTCTTTGTCCGGTACCGGCTCTCAGGGGTCCAACAATGTCAACTTCCCACTTGGCGAATGGCCATAGGGCTTAAAACATACTTTAAGTCCATTGAAGGTGCATGTCTTTTCTTGCCAAATTTTTGGCATTCGATGCAAGTTTTTGCCATTTGCTTTGAGTCCTCGTTCATGCGAGGCCAAAAATATCCCTGTAGTCTCGCTTTGTGAGCGAGGGATCATCCTCCACTATGGTTTCCTGCGTAACCGTGGTGTATTTCTTTCAATATGCTTTGACCCTCTGCGAATGAGAGACATCTGAGGAGAGGCCTAGGTAGGATTGTTTGTATAGAACACCATCTCGGAGTTGGTAATTCCCAGACCTTGATATTATCTTGTGCGTAATTAGATGGTCGCTTGGGAGATGCCCATTGGCTAAGTATTTTATGATTGGTGTCCTCCAGTCATCCTCGGGTAGGCTTTCCTCCTGATCTACTGAGTCTACTGCGAGGATGTCCATGTTTCCATCAATGGGAGTAGGACTCTCTCGATCCTGACGTTAGTAGCCTCGGGATCTATCGTCATGGAAGCTATGAATGCTAAGGCATCGACATACCTATTTCTGATTCTGTTTAAATGGCGGAATGTGATGTTTGGTATCTGTTCAATGTAATGCTTGACGAGTTGGAGATATCGTTGCAAACATGGATCTGAAGCCTGATACGTTCCACCTATCTGTCGGACCACGAGTTGCGAGTCACTTGTGAGTCGTACGTCAGTGATTCCTAGCGCAATTATAACTCGGAGAGCGTGTATAACAGCCTCGTACTCGGTTATATTATTAGTGGTGGTGAATTCGATCCTCAGGCTGTAGACGATTCGTCGACCGGTCGGGCTTGTAAACACCATTTCGATTCCAGACCCTTCCGAGTTGAATGACCCATCGACGAAGACCTCCCGTCGGTTTGGGTCTTCGGAGCGAAGCAATTCGGGTGGGTCCTCTAGTTCGTCTGCCATTCCCGGGATTTCCTCGATATCATCGGTTTCGTCTAGCGGGAAATCGGCTAGGAAATATGCCACCACTTGGGTCTTAATTGCCGTCTGGGCTTGGTATTTCACGCCAAATTTCTTTATTTGGGCACCCCATTTAGAAATCCTGCCTGCTCTGTCAGCATGGTCGAGTACAGACTCTATGGGGGCTTTCGTGATGACTGTCACGGTGTGTGCGTGAAAACAAGTGCACAACTTCTGTGTTGCGTAGACCAGTGATAACACTACCTTCTCGATCTTGGAATAGTTTTTCTCAGCTGATGTCAGAGTTTTTCTGATGAAGTAAATTGGTTGCTCTACTTCTTTGTCTATGCGAGTGAGCACTGCACTGATCGAAGTATTGGTTGCCGACATGTAGATATAGAGGTTTTCACCTGGGTCGGGATTTTGGAGAATTGGAAAGGTTGCCAAATGTTCCTTGATTTTTTGTAAGGCTTCTTCACAATCATTTGTACATGAAAATTTTTCACCCTTTTTGAAGGTATTAAAGAAGTCCCTGCATTTGTCGGATGATCTAGCGATGAATCTACCCAAGGCTGACAGCCGACCATATAGTCTTTATACATCTTTGACCGTTGCTGGGGAGCGAATTTCTAGTATGGCTCGCACCTTCTCGGGGTCAACCTCGATTCCTCGTTCGGTGACCAAGTAACCCAAGAATTTCCCTGAGGTTACTCCGAAGGCACATTTTACGGGATTGATTTTCATGTTAAATTTCCTCATTTGTGCGAAGATCTCCTTAAGATCGTTTGCATGATATTGTGGGAGTTTACTATTAACAAGCATATCGTCTACATATACCTCTAGGGTTTTATGTATCCAGCCGTCAAACATTTTTTCCACCATTCTCTGGTAAGTGGCCCCTACGTTTTTTAACCCAAATGGCATTTTGGTATAGCAGTATAGACCCCAAGGAGTGAAGAAGGCGGTGTGCTCTTGATCTTCCTCGGCGAGGGGGATCTGGTTATAGCCAGAATATCCGTCCATGAGAGATAGCAATCCGTATCCTGAGGTTGCTTCTACGAATTGATCTATGTTAGGGAGTGGGAAGCTGTCCTTTGGACAGGCTTTGTTAAGATCACTAAAGTCGATACAGATTATTACTACCCCATTCTTCTTTGGTAAAATTACCATGTTGGATATTGTACTTCCCGTATTACCCCTGATGCCTCTATTTTCTTTAGCTCCTTTTGGGTGGCTTCATGGTATTCTGGTGCCACCTTTCGCATTTTTTGTCGCATGGGCTTATGCTTCAGATCGATTTTCAGGTGATGACAACATACTTCTGGGTCTATTCCTGGCATATCTTCCATGCGCCATGCAAAGACATCGGAATATTCCCTTAGAACTTGTATTAGTTTCTCTTCTTCTTCCTCGCTGAGGAGTGTCCCTATTTTTATCATGCCCGGGTTTTCGGGTGTTATGATGTTTACCTCCTTGGTTGGCTCCGAAGCCGAGAAATTTGATTTGAGTTCTCTTATATCGGAGAGGTTTTGTATGGTCCCATGGGTGAGTCCGATGGGAGGTCCTTATCCATTATAGGTTCGTTGTTTGATCGTCTTGCCTCATTTGTTCTATCTATATAAGCATCGATTTTAGCCTGATTTTTGGCATTTTTAGCTCGCTTCTTTTTTGCTCTGGCAGAGTTTACTTTTCTCTCGTCGTTCTGAACTTACGTTTTATAGCAGTGTTTTTCTTCGCCGGAGTCTCCAATGATTTCTGCCACTCTATCAGGCGTAGGGAATATTAGCCTTTGATGGTAAGCCGAGGCCACTCCTTTGATCCAGTGGACCCAGGATCGCCCGACAATGGTTGTGTAGGGTGATAGTACATCTATCACACAGAAGGTGGTTAGAGTGAGGATCTTTCCCACCTGGATTTCTAACGTTACCTCGCCCTTTGGGAGGGTTGATGGCCCGTTGAAGCCAAATATGTTATAAGCAGAGGGTATGAAACACTTTTCCCTGAGACCCATTTGTTTGAATGTTTCATAAAACAAAATTTTGACAGAACTACCTCCGTCGATCAAGATTTTGTGCAGTGCCCATGGTAGCGCTTTGTGCTTTCCTTCCTAGCCCTCATGCTCGGGGAGTGCAATGTCCATAGTGACCACCGGTGGATTTTTATGGTTTAGTCCTCCATCAGGTGCCTCCGAGGCTGAAAAGCTAATGGGTAATTTCATCCATTCCTCCATTGGAGGTTCTCTGTCTACACTGAAAACTTCATCACCTTTGAAGTTTCGTTTGTGGATTCGCCTTGTAATATTTCCTTCTCGTATGGGAGTGGTTATCTCCGAGTGTGACATAGTATTTCAACCTAAATATTGTGCTTCGCGGGGGATCTCAACACGATGTATGGGTACCCCAGCGGTATGCGGAATTGTTGGTTGTGTGATGTATTCTTGGAGCTTCCCCTCATTGATCATATCTTGCAGTACCTTCTTTAAGTGTCTACACGAGTCTGTCGTGTGGCTGTGGAATTGATGGAACTCGCAGAAGTTAGATCTAATTTTAGTTCGCTCTGGATGCTGACCTCTGTTCCATGGGTAAGTGATTTTGTGTTTTCCGTCGATCGTTTGAGGATCTCGGATATGGGGGTGTTTAGCTTCGTGTAGACTGGGTCTACGAACTTTCCCTTCTTTTGTTAGGCCTGGTCTCGCCCTTTCCATCCTCCAGTCCGATGCTTGTCGAACTGTGTTGATCCGCTGTTGGATCGCCCCGCTCCTTGGACTGGCGCCTGAAGGTTCTGTGGCTCTACCACATTTTCTCCTCTATTAGCTCCCTTTTCCATCTTGTCATAAGTTCCATCTTGGAGTTTCTCCAAGGCCACACAATCCTCTTGGATTTCTCTTAGCTTACCCAAGTTCTTTGGCATGGTTTCATACATGCGGACAAAGAGAGGGTCTGTCTTTCTAAGACTATTCTTAAAGCCCAAGATCGCATAGTCTTCAGGGACCTTTCCGATCTCAGCACATAATTTCCTCCATCGTGTCACCGGGGAGAGAAGTGACTCATTTGGTCCTCGTGACATTTGGAATACTACATCGACTTCTGGTCGGATTCGGCTATTATGAATGTATGTTTCTAAAAACATCTCAGATAGGTGGTCGAACGATTTAACTGAGCCCTTAGGCAAGTTGTTGAACCACATTAGGTCTTCATCCCTCAGACTGGCAGGGAAGAATTTACACAATACCACATCATAGTGATCTCATTGGGTGAGTGTCAGACGATAAGTTCTAAGATGCTCAATTGCATCTCCCGTTCTGGAGAACGGGGATGTGAACGTCGGTAGGGAAAATTTCCTTGGAAATGGCAACCTTAATAGGTTTTCAGATAAGGGGGATTGTCCTTCTTCTTGCATGACTACCGCCAGATTCTTGCTCTCCTGCTTCCCTGTGGCTTTTCGGTACATCGCTTCAAGCAGGTTGAGTCGGGCTTGGAGTTGGTCATCATTTCGTCTTGTCTCGGCCTTCTTTCTTCTTGCCAGAGCTCTCTCGGGCGAGAAATATGGTTCATGGTGGCGATGCCTTAATCGCCCTGAGTCATCGTCCGATTGTTCAGTGTATGATACAATCTTAGAACGAGTTGACCTCGAGTTCTCCCCTCGCTTTGGGTTTATGGCTGCGAGGTTCTCGGCCTCGCAGTTGATTTTAACTTCGTCGATTCGATTCTTTTCTCGTCTATGTT
Source organism: Papaver somniferum (assembly GCF_003573695.1). Taxonomy (NCBI): domain Eukaryota; kingdom Viridiplantae; phylum Streptophyta; class Magnoliopsida; order Ranunculales; family Papaveraceae; genus Papaver; species Papaver somniferum. The sequence continues at coordinate 39,351,760 of NC_039366.1, forward strand.
TGGGGTCAACGTCTGAAGACCCTTCGAATGGACTATCCTCGTGATCGAGTACACCTTTACTTCCCTTGGGAAAGCGATCCGTTGTTTCCTCGTTAGAGGTGTCAGGGATGTTAATTTGTTCGTCATCTTGTAGATGTTCAAAGGGGTTTTCCTCCTCTGGGATCTCTTCAATAGTAGTGAGTGGCACCTTCTTTTTTGTTTTTCGTTTCAGCCTGCGGTTTCTCCGCTCAAGCCTTCTGTTACGCCTTTCTAGTCTCTCCATTCTCTCATCCTGAGCTTCTTGGGATTTCAGGATGGCTGCGATGGCAACATTGGCACCGCCGAGGTCTGAAGGGTTGTCCTTCTTGACCTCCTGGCTCGTCGCTTTCCTTGGCAAGCGGTTCAACCCTCCTGGTTGAGTCAGATGAATATCATCACGCCTCTCGAAGGGGTTTCCCTCGCCTTCGGAGCTAGAATTATCAGTTAGTCCTTCCCGATACTGGTCATCGGGTTGTCCCTCGCTTGGGACTTCACCATTCATCAGAGCCTCGCCTGGCTCCATATCGTCGGGTATTTCTAGTTTGGCTCCACCATTTTCACCTTGGCTCATGCGACCAGATCGTCGCGTCACCATTACCTTCCCTGCAATATATGCAATGATACTTAATTTGTCTTTTTTTTAGAAAAGTGGGACCCTAAATTTGCAGGTCATGTGCAATTACTAAGCGATAGTTCAGACTGGACAATTTAGCACAGGAAGACTTTGCAGTAAGTTTTGGAGACATGTGAAAATGTCAAAACATTCCCTCTTTGCATGAGGATTGATGATGGAGAAAATGTATTTCTTCAGTTCCCTTTTTTCGAGGAAATACCTCTTCCAACACGCCATACCTTTATAGGGAAGAAACCAAATTATGACAATTGAGTACATCTTCCCATTCTAGGAAATATATCTCATCATCTTTTAACTTTTGATTTCGAACAAACTTTGAGTTTGATGATTTATTATGTACTCATTAATCCTTCCCCTTGACTTAGATTTAGGTTCTTAAGAAGGAGATCTTGGATTTTGTTGAGTTTGATGAGGAGCATCATGAAAAATTTACCCTTTCAACTCTCATAAGGTGATATATTCCTTATGTAGTTTACTGACTAGTATCTCATCCCATCTCTTTCATGGAGGAGATCGTTTGAGCATCGAAGTGTTTGAAATTTCATATTTACTCCGATCTACAACTATCCTGAGCTACTTGAGGAAGGCAATAAATCTTGGAAATGACAAGAAACCTTGAAGAAAATTAGTGAAAAATCGTAGATCTGTTGATCTTGAGGTTCTTCTGGACTTCTCAGATCATGAAGATCATGTTTGAGTGCGAGCTCTACTCATTCATCTCAACAGAAATCTACTTTGTAGTGTGAAAAACACCTCTCTCATGTAGATTATGAAAACAATATTGAGTTGTTATTAGGGAGGTAGATTAGATCTTCATACCTCCCTGTTTCTAGCGCCAAAATGTAGTTGCATATTTTCTGACTACTACACCCAAGTGAAATTAAAGACTAAAAACTACTAAAACATACAAGATTCAATATGAACAAGATGTAAATAGCATGAAATGTAAAGATTGACACAAGCATATTACTTGGTTCGGCCATGAAGACCTACGTCCACGGGAAATAAGATGTTTTCTTATTGATTATGAGGTCTTACACTTGAAAGTGTTACAAATCTCTTCTAGATTTCTCACTTTCTCTCTATCTAAATCTCTCTCCGGAATTCTCTGTAGAAAGATCATCTAGGATTACATAAGTTGTCCATCTCCTTGTACATGGACCGGTATTTATACACAAAATAAACTCGTGGTGGCTTGATCGTCCGAGTTTGGTGAGTTGTCCTCCATCATCCTGGTTTCCTCGGACTGGTTCTATACTGTCCCTCGTGATAGCTTGTTTGGTTCTCCCTCCGAGTTATCTCGCTCTTCTTTGGATCGTGTTGCCCTTCTGTGGAGAACCTCGTGCTCTACCGCCTCGGGGTCGTAGTATAGATCGTTCGAGTCTCCCATCACGATGTAGACCTACTCGTGTCTTGTTTTTATCCTTCATTAAATGCGGTCTCGCTTTTTAGACTTGACCGTCTGAGTAGATTATACCTTTCCTTACACGGGTCATTCATGTGACGCTTGTGCAGTTGCCTCGACTGAGACAAACTCTCCTTTTTAGAGGATGATTCGATGCTCCTATCTTATCATCCTATCATGTATTCATCCCTTGAGATGTTGACACGTGGCCGTCGGGTATTTTACCCACACATTTCTCATTCATGCATTTTTCTATGTCACCAACTTTTTCTTGAACTTTCAAGAACTCAAATTCTGGTCGTGCTTTCACATGACCCTCATTCTCTGCATCAAAATGTTAGAGCATCGCTCGGTCAAACTCACAAGTTTTGGTATGTCAAGCTTGTTGTCAAATTTAGTTAATCAAAACTACATCTTGATTTGTAGTCTAATAAGGACATTCTCTGACTTGCAATAGAGCATGGTAGTTGAGTATCAAAATTTACCAATCAACCTTGAAGATTGAAGGCTGCAGAACAACATATACATCTATTGAAACTTCATCAACAAAGGTATGTGAAGACTGACTATCATATTTACTAATATTATCTATCATTTTATCTATTGAGACATGCCATATGACTTTAGTATTATGATGAATGTTGCTAATAAAAAATCTCGAGTATACAAGCTCTTACTTGGTAAAACTCGAATATAAAACTTATCACATAATAGATTGAGAGAAATTTATTATTCGACATATCACAATTGTGTATTAAGTTCATAAGGAGTCGTCAGGTTCGTTTTAATTTTCATGAAATGATTTGCTCAGTTTATGAATTTGGAACTTACAAATAATAAGACTTAATGAATGTTCTATAATTAACTCACGTCACGAACTGGTTGTGAGATGTTACAAGATACTTTTTATTTCTCTAGTACACAAACTGATTTGTCAGTCCGCGAATTAGTTGAACTTATAAATAATAAGACTTGATGAGTGTCCTCTAATTAACTCGCGTACACAAACTGATATGGTATGTTCGAAAACTAGTTGTGATATGTTATGAATACTTTTTGTTTTTCTAGTACATGAATTGATTTGGTTAGCTAGCAAATTTGATGATGATTTTGCTGAGAATCGAAACACTGCTTCAAACTCCAATTGGATTGAGTAACGAGGGGGGGGGGGGGGGGGGTACCTGCAAAAAACCCTCCGATGCTAAAGTCAGTATAAGGATTTTTCACAAGAGTTTTAGTGGGTTAGATTGCATATCTTCTTTGGGCTGTAAAACGTCCATTTATATGTTTACAAATTTCCGTTTTAGATGCAGGCATGAATTGCAATTACTAGCCCTGCATGGCGCCTGTAGTAATTAGCCCTTGCATGCCTCCTGTAGTAACTGGCCTTTGCATGCCTCCTGCAGTAACTGGCCCTTGTATGCCTCCTGCAGTAACTGGCCCTTGCATGTTTCTAGAATCTTCCTCATGGGTTAAACCAAAAAGGTGTAAAGGGTTGGCCCAAATTATGTGTACATGTGCCCAAGAAGAATAGTTCTCTAAAGCCCACAGTAAGGTGCAGAAATCCGTCAGGCAAACTGAAGGGGATGAATTATCCAAGGGCTACGGATTTAAACAATATCCTGCTACACCGAATACAGAACTATAATATTAAGTTGTAACCTGCTACGCTGAATCAGTACTAATATATTAAGTTACATCGTGCTACATAGAATCAGGACTATAGGATTAACTTGCTTCGTGCTACACTAGAGTGGAACTGAAGCTGGACAGATGCAGCTGGACGAACACTGCTGCAGGGGAACAGCTGCTGGTGCTGTTCCGATAACGTCGCCGGAGAAGATGAAGTTTCCGGCGACCTGCTACTGTCGACGTTGCCGGAGAAGATGAAGACGTTGGTGCTCTGCTGGTGATGACGTCATGCTGACGTCATGACAAAAGATGCTGACGGCGTGAGGAATATACCATCGGCGTTAAAATGATAAAGGAATATTTTGCTAACGTCATCGCCTAGTCAGCTGCTGATCGTGCTTTGTTGATGACGTGTCAGTCTCTGGTTGGTCGAACGATGCTGACGTGACACATCATGGTTCGTCCACTTTGCTGACGTTGCACATACTGGCTTGTCCACCTTGCTGACGTGGCACATCCTGGCTCGTCCACCTTGCTGACGTGGCACCATTATTGATGTGGAACATCCTGGCTCGTGCATCTTGCTGACGTGGCGCCCGTTGTTGACGTGGCAGGATGATGTGGAAATGGTGTTTTGGGCTCTCCATTTTGTTTGACAAGGTCCCATGTGAATGGGCTTCTATGTATGGTGCATTTGTGAGGCCTAGTTAGCCACATTTGGGTTATAAGAGAAGCATATTTGGCCCAATGAACTATACTTAGCTTACTATGAGGAAACTTTTTAGGCCTAAGTTAGCCTAATTTTTGTTTAAAATATTAAGGGTACAAACATCGCCCCCTCTTAATCCATAACTTGTTATGGGTTAAGAAGTTCGGGTTCCCCTCTGAATTGGCATTTTTCCGGAGTGTTACATTATTCGCCCCCAAGCGCGTTGTTTGGAGTGTTATGTAACTCACCCCCAGGGATGTTATGATTGTGCTGGAGTGTTATACATCTCTCCCTCAAATGGTTGAGGTGGCATATAACTCGCAAGATTGCATCTAAAAAGTTGGTATGTACTTTCTTAACTCCTTGATGAATGCATTTAGTTTCGGCTATATGATTGCATCTAAAAAGTTGGTATGTACTTTCTTTTGGTCATGAAGTGTCTCTATGGAAATTTTATGAGGATCCCACTAGTTTTCGTACCTTTGCCAATTTTATTGACAAAAAGGGGGAGAATTAATGTGTAGTTCGCACTACAAATACATATGGTTTTCGGATCATTATGAAAGGGGGAGTTGTTTTCATGTGAGATGAAGTATTGACTAAGGGGGGATGATACATATCACCATAGTATTGTTGTCAAAGTTGTGATACAATTGAACTTTGATGTTGTGTAATAATAATATAACACTGTGTAACAATGATTGAGAGCTTTTGTTTTCTCATTATTATGGCTACGGATCTTCAACAACGATGATGTTGCATTGAATATCTTTGGAATCATTGGAGTGCTTGGAAGTGACGAAGATTTCGAGTAATGTTGAAGAACCAAGAGGATCATGCATGTGGAAGAGAAGATGCAAAGTTTATTTATTTTGTATTCCATATGTATTGATAGTTATGTCGCTAAAATTAACAAAGGGGGAGATTGTTAGACCACTGCTCGGTTGACCTCGCAAGCGTTGTTATCTCAAGCTTGTTTGTCAAGTTTTGTTGCCAAAACTATAAGTCTTGATTTCTAGTCTACTAATACCTAAGTCTCGGACTAGGATAGATAGTGTAGTTGAGCTCTAGACTCCACGGTGTTCATCATGCGAAGATGAAGAACTAATCAAGGAACTGGTGGAACTTCATCGACAAAAGGTATATGGAGACTTGAACTTATCTATTATTCAAAAGTCTACTTTATCTTCTATCTTGAGATAAAAGTCGAATTGCTATATAGACTGTGATTATACACATGTATTATTTCGAGCTGAGTTTATCTCGCTTATCTATTTCTCGAAATATGTGCTGGTAAGCTTTCGCTTTGGCCAAGTTCATCTTTACTAGTGACGAAAGTCATATTAGTTTCAATTACTTGAAAATCGTTTTGACAAAAAATAGCTTGTGAACAACAACTATATAACGTCCTCTAAGAATGTTTCAATGATTGAAATAAGAGTTTAAAATACATAACCATGGTTGGATATAAACATTGTGAGACAACTCATATGTGTGTAAGTCTAATATCCTTGAACCAAAGTATGCGTACTTTGCTGCTCAGGATAACCGGAACTAAAGTACGCTTAGTGCCGGAAGTTCACATCCCGTGAATTTCTGCTGGAATTTGTGAACTGAAAACAAACTTAATTCGGGTACATAAGTCCGCGTACCAGTATGCGTACTTAAGTAGGTTATTTTCTATAAACAGTTTAATTCGTGAACTAAGACATTTATATTTTAAGGAATGCAATCTTTGTAAACCGTGGATATAATATTCATGAGTCGATTCAAGTGAATCAAAACTGTTTTTATTTCGATTGTGTCTGTATACTTCTATGAGATCTAAGCAATTGAACAACTCTCTAACTAGTTCATTTGAACTAGTTGTGGTAAAGAAGAATAAGGTTGATATGAAAGTGCTCATATGGATAACCTATGGTTAACTACTGTTGAACCAACGACTTGTACACGTTTAGGTACGGTTACTGAAACCTAAATGAAGTTACATTTCATGTGTGTATAACAAGCTAAGATTCGATCTAACATTTGAAAGATATTAGCTTGAATCTAATCAGGTTTTCATCCCATGTTGAATATTGAATGCATTGTTACCAAGGTAGCATTGATTGCAAACCCTGATTTGAAGACTATATAAAGGAGAACTCCAACAACTGGAAACCTAATCCCCACACCTTTCGTGTGATACTAGTTGTACACTAGAGTCGATTCTCCTTTAACCTTAAGTTTCTATCGAGACCCCATAGGTTAACGACTTGAAGACTTCATTGGGATTGTAAAGCCAGGCCCGACTATCTTCCATATAGTTGTGTGATCTGATCTTGCTGTTTCTATCGTATTTGAGTACATTCGTAAGGATTGGCTTGAGATTAATTTCTCTGATAGGCAAGATAGAAAAGTAATAACAAACATCTTCGTCTCAATGTTTGTGATTCCGCAATATCTTGTTTCTCTAGTCGATTAAGATTATTGTGAGGTGATTGATAATTCTAGGTTGTTCTTCGGGAATATAAGTCTGGGTTATCAATTAGTTCCTGTTCACCTTGATGTATCAAAAGACAGAACAAAACTCGTAGGTATTTCTGTGGGAGACAGATTTATCTATTCATGTAGACTTTTCTGTGTGCTACAGATTTGTGTATTAAAGTCTTCGACTTTGGGTCGTAGCAACTCTTAGTTGTGGGTGAGATCATCTAAGGGAATCAAGTGCTTAGTATCCTGCTGTGATCAGAGACGTAAGGAGCGCAACTGTACCTTGGATCAGTGTTATATTGATTGGGGTTCAACTACAGTCCAGACCAAAGTTAGTTTGTAGTAGGCTAGTGTCTGTAGCGGCTTAATATAGTGTGTGTTCAATATGGACTAGGTCCCGGGGTTTTTCTGCATTTGCGGTTTCCTCGTTAACAAAACTTCTGGTGTCTGTGTTATTTCTTTTCCGCATTATATTTTGTTATATAATTGAAATATCACAGGTAGTGCGTTGAATCGATCAATTGGTAAATCCAACCTTTGGTTGTTGATTGAAATTGATTGATACTTGAACATTGGTCTTTGGTACCGTTCAAGTTAATTTCTCTTGTATTCAATTAGATTCGCAGATTTCTATTTGCTTGAGTAAGAATTGAATCGAAAAATTGAGATATAACTCTTTGATATACTTTTTATTAAGATTGAGTCTGACTGTCTAGTTGATTCTCTTAAAAGTATATTGGAGTTTGTCCATACAGATTTTTAAGCGAAATATTGGGTGTGGTTCTTACACCTCCGCTTTTTCAGACTTTCCGAGTGATAGATAAGTTTCAGTCTCCACATACCTTTTGTTGATGAAGTTCCACAAGATCTCCTTAGTAGTTCTTCGTCTTCAATTGATGAACGCCATGAAGTCTAAAGATCAACTACACAATCTATCCTAGTCCGAGACATCACTATAAGTGGACTTAAAATCAAGCCTTATAGTTCCGATCACTAAACTTGACAAACAAGCTTGAGATAGTAATGCTTGCGAGTTCGACCGAGAAGTGCTCTAACACTATAAGTCTTGATTTCTAGTCTACTTATAGCTATGTCTTGGATTAGGACAAAATATGTAGTTGAGTTTTAGACTTCACGCGCTCATCGATTGAAGACGAAGAACTACTAAAGGGAGCTTGTGGAACTTCATCAACAAAAGGTATATGGAGAATTGAACTCATCTATCACTCAGAAGTCTATTATATTCTATCTCCTATAGAGACAAAAGTAATATAGCTATATAGAATTTACATTATACACATTTGATATTTCGAGCTGAGTTTAACTCGCTTATATCTTTATCGAAATATGTGTCGGTAATCTTTTTGCTTTAACCACGTTCATCATTATTCTTGACGATCATGTGAAAATCACCTGGTAACATCTTACATAATTTGTGTGAGACAGTCATTTGATGTAGGCTCGGAATGTTTCGTATTAATCATTCGATCACTTGAAAATTGCTTATAAGCTAATAGTTTGTGTGAGACAGCTATTTTCATTTTCTAAGAATGTTTCAACGATTGAAATGGGAGTTAAGAACTAAAACACATGTTTGGATGGATACATTACGGTTTGTGTACTTAGTGTACGAACTGTATTGACGGAATTCAGGACCGGAAGTTTTCATACCCGTTCGCAAACTTATTCAACTGTTTAAGTCAGGGTACATAAGTTTCCATACCCGTTGGCAAACTGATTTAACTGTTGAAGTCCGGGAACCAAGTTTGCATACCCGTTCGCAAACGGTTTCAACTGATGAATTCGATCCGGAGCTAAAGTTTGCGTACCAGTTTGGAAACTATCGGCTTGTGACAAATGTCCGGAACTTAAGTTCGCCTAACAGTTTGCAAACTTAAGAGGTTCAAGTTCTTAAATCGGTTATGTATAATTTCATACTTCTGAACAAATACATTTATAAATTAAGGAATGCAATCTTTGCAAGTCGTAGCTAATATGTTCATGAACTGATTCTTTTGAATCAATCCAATTTTACTTTAGTTGTATCTTGTATACTTCTGAGGATATAAACAATTGAACAACTTTATGAGTAACACAATTAGATTCATTGATTATCAATTGATCTATAAGTGTTAAGATGAACAAGGTTAAGAGAAAAGTGTTCATATGGCTAAATCCGATTAATTATTATTGAGCCAACTCAAGATACACGTTTAGGTACGGTTACCCATATCTAAATGAAGGTATATTTCATTTGTGTGTAACAAGCTAAAGACCATCTAACGGTGGAAAGATATTAGCTTGAATCTTAAATCAGGTTTCATCTAAAAGTTAATATTGAATGCTTTGTTACCAAGGTAACATTGATTGCAAACCCTGATTTGAAGACTATATAAGGGAGAATTCTAGCAACTGGGAAACCTAATCCTCACACCTTCTGTGTGATACTAGTTGCGAATATAGTCGATTCTCCTTCAACCTAGGTTTTCCCTAAAACCATTATAGGTTAACGACTTAAAGACTTCATTGCGATTCTGAAGCCAGACCCCGACTATTTTCTCTGTAGTTGCGTGTTCTGATCTTACTTTGTTCTATCGTATTGAGTATTATCTTCTCTAAGATTTGCTCGAGATTTATCTCCGATAGGTAAGATATAAAAAGTAATCACAAAGCTCTTCGTCTAATTCTTTGCGATTCCATAATAACTTCTTATACTACAATATATTTAAGTTATTGTGAGGTGATTGATATTACTAGGTTGTTCTTCGGAATATAAGTCCGGTATATCAATTGGTTCCTGTTCACCTTGATTTATCAAAAGACGGAACAAAAACTTCGTAGGTATTTCTGTGTGAGACAGATTTATCTATTCAATAGACTTTTCTGTGTGCGGTAAATTTTTTATCAAGTCTTCGACTTTGGGTATAAATACTCTTAGTTGAAGGTGAGTTTAGGTAAGGGAATCAAGTGCGTAGAGTCCTGCTGAGATTTAGAGGCGTAAGGAACGCGACTGTACCTTAATAAGTATGAGATTGGTTAGGGCTCAACTACATTCCATTCCGAAGTTAACTTGTAGTAGGCTAGAGTCTGTAGCGGCTTAATATAATGTGGTGTTCAAATCTGGACTAGGTCCCGGGGTTTTTCTGCATTTGCGGTTTCTTCATTAACAATACTTCTGGTGTATGTGTTATTTCTTTTCCGCATTATATTTTCGGTATAATTGAAATATCACAGGTTGTGCGTAGTTCAATCAATTGGTAAATCCAACCTTTGGTTGTCGATTAAAATTGCTTGATGCTTGGATATTGCTCTTTCGTACCATCCAAGTTATTTCTCATATTGATCTGGCTCACAGATTCACATCTGTTCGACTGCAGATTGATTTGAGAAATAGAGATATTATTTTCCATGATTGAGTATCACTGTCTGGTTGATTTTCTTGGAATTATATAGGAGTTAGTCCATATAGATTTCCTAAACGAAATATTGGGTGTGATTGTTAGATCCCCGCTTTTTCACTAACCCATATGAATACTAATCCATTACCATTTTTAGTAAAAAACCCAAAACACAAAAACCTAAACAAAAAAAACTTGTGATTCTCATAAAATCCTTCCAAATTCCACAAACCCTAATCATTTATTATTATTTTTTATTATTTTTTTCCCCAACGATCTCCAATCCAACCAAGAAATGGTAAATCTTCATTATCACATTCTATTATTAGCATTTATTCATTGATTACATGTTTAAAAATTCAATTTTGAAAATCAAAATCTCCGATTTACCCAGAATCGGTTTATGTAGATGTATCGTATCAACCTATTCTGGGTTTTGTTCTTCGTCCATGAAGAACATGCAGAGGAACCGGTTTATATGATGACTAGCTTCGACCGATTCTGGTTAGAGATCAGAATATGAAAAGCATCGCCAAAATCAGTTTATAAGTCCATGAACATAAACCAATTGTGAGTAGATTTTTTTTTTAAAATTCGTGCTCCTACAATTGGTTTATATGTACGTGGTTAATGTACATATTATGGAAATTGTCTCTTCAGATTTCATTTCACAATCGGTTTTTATATATGTGTCTTATCCACGGATTCTAAGGGTTTCATGTTACTTTGTGTTTTTATTGTTAGAATCAGATTACATATGTTGTCCTTTGTATCAATTGTTGAACTAGCTAATTTTTCTTGGTATATACGAACTTTAGCCACCTAGCCTTTTATTGGAAGAGCTCGTTGAGTTCATCAGGTTCGGATTTGGGTGTGAGACCCGTCTGGAGCAGGCACCGGCGCTGGACGATTAACTTTCATTGGAAGAGCTCGTTGAGCTCATCAGGTTTTCCTGGAGAAGGAGGGATGCGATTGCAGCTCGTAAGGCACACGATGGACATTTGAATAGTCTTTTTGAATAAATGGTTGCAGGAGAAGCTACCAATGCTTCTAATTGTGCTGGTCGTGATGCTGCTTCTCCATGATGTTGATGATCTCTTAGACATCATAAGTTTAAGTTTTAAGTTTTTATGTTTCGAGACTTTTAGTGGTTTAAGTTTGTAAACCTTTTTTGGATGATTATTCTTATTTTTTGGATGATTATGGTTTGAATTTAAATGTACTGTAATTGTTAATTAAAATTATGTGTATAATAGGTTTATGGAAAAACAAGTTTATGCATGCTTTAAAATATGTTTTGCAAGTACTCACAAGCAATCGGGCTATACAATTGCACCTATAAACCGATTGTTGAGGATGTATCGTGGAATCGGTTTATGTGGGTGTCAATATGATCCGATTCTTCATGTCTCAAAATCGTCGGGTTTTTGTATTTTTTATTAGACGGAATCGTATTACATGTGGAACTATATAAACCGATTACTGTCGGTGAAAATTTAAAATTTTCTTTGTTGATTTTCAAGCACAATCGATTTATGTTTCCAAACATAAAGACTGATTCAGTTGGGCATAAAAACATAATCGGTTTTTTCGGACATTCAAGAATACCGGTTGTGTTAAATTATTTTAATTTTTTCGGAAAAACTAGCCGATGGGGTCGTTCTTTATATAAACAAACCTCATCCGCGGACCCAGTTTTCCTCAAATTTGCTTATTCTATTCGCTCTTACTCCATATATTCCACAACTACTTATTTCTTACCTTTATATACCAAAAAAGCATCGTTTGACTTCGTCGAAGATTTGACAATCATCAAAGCATGGTACGCCAAAAGTCGAGTTATAGATCACTCTTCCGTAAGGGTAGAGTCCGAGAATTTTTGGGAGAAGATATATAACAAATTTAGGCAAGGTCATGGGAACTCGGAGAGAATAAGTCTTCAACAAATCCATGATAGGCACCAAGTCATCCAAGATGCGATATTTGCTTTTGTAAATATTCAACAATGGATCTTGAACGCTAGCCACTTTAGCTTATCCCTTCAATAATTTGTAAGTATTTTTGTGGTTTATTCTACACAATCTACTTTTATCAATTTGTAACAAACAAAGTAAGTTTGTGTCGTGTATTTGTTGAACGAGGCCGTAATAGCGCGCCACTTGGAGAAAAATGAGGAAGCATTCACATTTGATGAACGCTTTCGCTTCATGATATCCAAAATTCCGAAATATGCCCTGGACTTTATGGTGGGTGAATTAGACTCTTATTCCTCCGACAAAAACTGATAGTTTTAGAAGCTTTTGTATAGATTTTGTGGGTAGATCTCTACGTAAACCCTCACGAGGCTATAACTCATCAACTAGGGTCGCCTAGGGGTTTAAAGGAGATTGATACATGTGCTAAGTGCATCCGTATTCCTACAAAAAAGAGTAGATTTGAAATGAATGAAAAAAAATCTTACGAAAATGAAACAATTGGTTTATATATGACGCCCAAAAATCCGATTACAAGAGTCGGGTTTTATCGATGCATGCTTTAACCGAATTTTAATGTCCTTCGTGAATACAAAAACACTATCCATAATCAGTTTACTAGTGCATGAACGTAAACCGATTCTAGGTAGTGTTTCCGATAAAAATCTATCACTTTCAGTTATTTGATGTTTTGAAGATCGATTTACATCATATAAAATAATTAATTAATATTAATTAATCAGGCGTAAAATGGGTAGAAAGTGAATAGTTGGATGAGAGGTTGTGTGACATTAACTTCTAATGAATCTTTTTGTCATTTAGTAACATGCCACAAATAAATGTTCTAGGCTCCAAAGTCCAAACTAGACAGGTAAATAAAATTCAAACCTTAATTAAAAGCTCTCCTCCTTTTTCCCCTAGCTGTTTCTCTATATTCCTAAGATCTTTGAAGCGTTTAAGGTTTTGAACTGTTTGGTGTCGTTGTACCGTTTGAAACAAGCATAGACTTTTTTGATTTTCACCGATTAATTAAGGTTGGCAAACCACAATAGAACTCCGTTAATACATTTTCTCTCTCCTCTTTCTCACTCCTTCTTCTTCAACAAATCCATTAAAAAACAACCCTTCTCTGCTCAGATTTAGTCCATTTTTGGACTAGATCTGAGCAAATTTCTTCATTTTTTCTTGCTTTCTAGGTTAGTTAGTAGATTAGTTTGGTTTTTATTGTGTTTTCTACTTATCTACATCATTTTGGTGGTTTTATCCACTCTTTTGAGGTTTATCTTCGCTTTAATAGCGATTCTTGGTTATTGGGTTGGATTTTAAGATCAATAGTGATACTCTCCATGCTCTCCAACGACGAAATCTTCATCTTGCTTGTCTCCGGCGACGGAATCTTCATCGGAATCTTCATCATCAACTTATACGGAGACGGAATCTCCATAGGTGGTCTTTTTGACGACGGAAGCTTCATCACTGGTTATAAGAGATTTGAGCAAATCATTCCTATTTTGGGAGCATTTCTTTCTAAAGAAGAAAAACAAACTAAATGGTTGGAATTTAATTATGAGAAAAACCATCCTTCTTCCGATTTAATCGGATCTTATTCATACTTGTATTTGTCTTATTCTGGTAATCCTTCTCTTTTTCTTGTCGGATTTCTCGGTATTGTACTCTTACGATATGTTCTTGTTACTTTATATTCTCTTATTTTCGGTCTTAAACTCATTGTAACCTTGAAATCCCATTAATGAAAAGGTTCCTTGTTAAAAAAAAGAAAAAAAAAAAGGCTGGCAAACCATTTATTCTGGACTCTTAACTAGGGAAATAAAATATGAAACAAAAAACCATTTGTTCTTGTTCTAGAGTTTAGTGGATCTGGCTGGCTCTGACTCGGACTCTATAAGATGCGAATATGGTGACTCTGAAATTATTGAATAAATTTTGGATAAATTAAGGAATAAAAAATGGAACTCCAAAGGCAGCAATTATTGGAATCCAACTATACAATGGATACCCTTTGGCCTTTGTACACACCTAATTCATTGTTACTCGCTCACTCCATCTCCCAGACATCTCTTTATCCATCCATCTTATAATTTTACTCCACCACCATGTACGCTGCTATAAAATTAGTTGGTGATAATGATCATAATCATCAATCTCACGAACAAATGATAGAGATTAAAGAGATACTTAAGATGTTGGCAGAGTCTCAAGCTAAGCTAGTGGAAACCCAAGCAAAACAAGCAGAATTGCAAGCTGACCAAGAAAAATCTCAAGCTAAATTAGCAGAAACACAAGCAAATATTCAACAACAAATCATAGATATTTTACGTCCAAGCACTAATGATACCGCTGGTAATAATAATCACCATACACAACAACAAGGTATACCTTTAATCATTCATTTTATAGTTTTATTTCAGAAAATTATACTCCCTCCTCCGTATCAAAAGACATTTTGTGCAAGTCCTGATAAGAATTTTGTTTATTGCTTTAAGAAGATACTGCCAACAATGCTAGAGAAGAGATCACGCATGTTCTTAACGTTAATAATGATGGTGAGCAGAAGGATGGTTTCCGGGCAACATTTGTTTTTGGAAAAAACAACCACATATTCGAAGCACTAAGGGACGATGACTTGGAAAAGGCTAAGGAGTATCTTAAGAAAAATCCCGAAGTGATCAATGAGGCCATCTGTGAAGACTTATCTACAATATTGCATAAGGCTGTATATTTGAACATCGAGATAACGTTCTTAAAGGAGATTGTAGAACTTATGAAACCGGACATACTTGAATATAAAACAAGCTTTCATTGTGGTGGTGACAATGCAGTTCATATTGCTGCCTTTCGTGGATATACCGAAGCTGTTGTCACTAGGGTAAGTAAGAATTCTAAGTTGGCTCAGATACGTAATGACGATGGATATACACCACTAGAAATAGCCCTGCTTTCCGTTACACCTGGACAGAAGGCGATAGTTGAGTTACTTTACTCCGTAACGAAAGACGTGGATCCTAGTCCGTTTTCAGGTAGTGATGGTGCCAAGTTGCTATGGTACGCAATTGATGCTGATTTCTATGGTAGGTAAAGAAATCGAACTAGCATAATTGTCATCGAATAGAGTGTGCATTATATGATTATATTCGCATTGGCAATACATTTGGCCCTTGCATATACCACCTTGATCATATAGAATTCAATTTCGGTGCTAACTAAGTGTTTTGCTTGTAGATTTCGCATCATCTCTTGTCAAACGGTTTCCGCAATTAATTACAGAGAAATCAGTCTCACACAAAATGTGTGTTCTAGAGTTGTTCGTTCGAAAGTCGCTTGCATTTCGAAGCGGAACTAGGCTAACATGGTGGCAGAAACGTGTTTATTCATGTGAGTAGTCATCAACCTAAATTTATATTGCAAGAAAGCAATAATTAGTTTGTGCCATCTTTATTTATACATACGAAAATACAATATGTTGGTACAGTGATTCAACTGGAGGGCACTAAAGTCTCCTCAACGACCGATAAAAGAATCCCCGTGCCTTACTTAACACGAGGTACGTGTTCCTTGAATATCCTAGTACAATTGCAACTTTCTAGAATCGGCATCAATAATGACAGATTGCAGGGTTTATTCTCATGGTGGAAATTTGACTCTTATTTCAGTGTCTTATATAATGAATGTATACAAGCACAAGTTGATGCACAAACAAGCAATTGCACTGCTTAAGCAAATGTTAGTGGGACTCAAGAATGCAAACAATTTAGATGTTACTATAGCAACTCTTTTTCAAAATGATCCCGACATCATAAAGGAAGCTATAAAGCTTGGAAACATAGAATTTGTAAGGGAGTGTCTCAAGCGGTACGGTTTCCTGGTATGGTACAACATAGGGGATCAAAAAATGATAGAAATGGCTATTGCAGAAAAAAATGTAGAAATAGTAAATTTAATATGTGATTGCGGTGATGTTGAATTTGAAGATAAAATCACTTTGCTTTCTGTGATGGATAATAATGACAACACAATCTTGCATCACGCTGCCAAGTTAGCGCCTTCTGCGAAACTCAATATGATTTCAGGTGTAGCTCTTCAGATACAACGAGAATTGCAGTGGTTTAAGGTAAGGATGTTATTTCATTGGCAATTTAAATATTCACAATTCTTTTTTAAACTCTAGTAATATTTCATTTCATAATTCGTACAGGGAGTAGAACGTATGTTAAAGATTAATTACAAGGACAAGAGAAATAAAGAAGGATATACGGCTCGAAGTATATTTACAAAAGAACACAAAGAATTGGTGAAGGAAGGAGAGCAATGGATGAAGGATACATCTGGATCCTGCATGCTAGTTGCTGCCCTCATTGCTACTGTAGCATTTGCAGCTGCTTTTACCGTTCCTGGAGGCAATATTAGTGACAGTCATAGCTCTAAAAACGGTACTCCAGTTTTCTTGGGAAAGACCTCATTTACCGTGTTCGCTGTAGCAGATTCCTTCGCTCTTTTCTCTTCTATAACATCAGTACTCATGTTCTTAGATGTATATACTTCGCGATATGCAGAAATGGATTTCCTGAAGTCTTTGCCACAGAAAGTAATTATAGGCCTTACGACTCTTTTCATATCTATGGCGGCAATACTGGTAGCTTTTTGTGCATCAATATTTATCGTGATTGGAGACATGTCTCCTCAGAGTCTAATTCTTATAGGATTGTTTGGTTGTGTCCCTGTGACCTTGTTTGCATGGTTGCAATTGCCATTGTTTTACGAAATGGTCCAGTCCACATATTGGGGTGACCACTTTGAAAAACACAAATACATCGACCCTAGAGTGGAGAAGATAATAACAAAAAGAAAGAGAGTATAGTAAACTCTGTGAAAAGCGTTGGTTGTATCTTCATGGTCATAGAGAACTAAGGTCTGTTGGCCCTCAAAAACTAACAATTATGAATTTTCATGTACCTTGTTGGTTGTTTATTGAGTTTGGAGGTGTAATGCAAGGAATTATAATTTGTGTTTAATTTGGTGCTAACCAAAATGCCCTATCGTTGAGTATTTCAGTTTTGATTTTGAATATTCGGAATTTGCCGAATCTCTGCCATCAGACTGAAAAAAGTTCACAAACTTGTTGTGAGGCTTGAAAATGTTCGAGCTCGAGCTTACGAAAGTCATATCAAACATTTCCGGATATAACTGACACTACACTTTCTCTATTGAATTGAAATAAAAAATTGCGACTTCAATAAGAACGGAAAACTCTATACATGGGACGATTAACATGGGTCAGATCTCGGACAATCAATCCAGACCTTTAATCATTTCCATCTTCATCCCATTACCAATCTCGATGCTAGAGTCATTCCCTTTTTCACCATTAAGATTGTGACACGTCATGTCCCATATCTGGACTAGCCCCCACTATCCCGGCTGTAGCAAGGTCGAATAAGAACCTTATGACTTGGGCTGCAGTGGGATAGTTTTGGGCTGACAAGACGACAAAACAGTCATTAAGTAGTAATCCCGTAACCCCTTATCCAGTTATTTTTAGTAATGGCTAATATACCCCCAATTTAATTAGAGCTAATGAAGTTGATTACCAAAGCTAATTATAATTAGTAACTTAATTACCTTAATCATGTATTTATCTTCTGAAAATCAATTTTTATTTTTATTTAGAAGAAGGAGAAGGAGGCTTCTTTGGAAATTTTTCAAAAACCTTGGAAGAGTATGACAAAACATATCCTCAAAATCTGGGTTTTTTTTTGTGTGGTTATGGCTGTTAATGAGTCGACCCGGCCGTAAGTCCATATTACAAAAAAAAAATACTACATTCAAACCGTAAGTGACGGTTATCGGGGAACTTAAAAAACCCCAGCCGTAAGCCATAGTTACAGCTTGGAAAAATAGAACAAAACGTATAAACAGTCCAGAATCACCTGTGTCTTCTTTACTGCTAGGTTCATAAGTTTAAAAGGCAACTTTTCTAGCAGTAAGTGTTTATGGAGTTTGAAACTTTTAGGGTTTGGGCATACACACTACGACTCGAAATGCAAAATTCATTTCATTCATTAACCAACATTGCAAGCCATTAAATATTTACTTGAGCCGCATTACAAATTCGGATCTAGTATCCCATATGATTTACTAAGAAGTCCTTGATAATGGCAAATGACTTCATAGTTGAAAGATGAATCTTTCCCTTTTGTCCATTCCTTCCCAGCTTGAAATACGATTTGAACATCAGTTTCACCTCTAAGACGAAGTTGATATCAAATACGAAGTAAAGTCATATGTTCTTCAACTTCTATGTGCATGTCTCCAAATCAAAGAAACAAATTAACTCTGTCATGGTTATTAGCTAGTGTTACCAGTTTCACTACTAATAATTTCATAGATCTTTTTCCAAAATAACTAACACTCGCTAAACCACGTTGCTTTCGTTCTTCTTCCCTTTTTGGATAACATATATAATACATAGTTTTGGAAAATAGACAAGTCTTCGTCCAAAGTAAAATTGGGTTTATCCAATCTTAAGTATATTACATATTATATGAAGATTGTTAGAGTTTTTGGGGGAGATTAGGGATCTAAAAGGTGTGATTTTGATTTGGGATGGGTGAGTATGGCTAGAAGGACTTATTTTTTCATATAAAAAGTGGTGAAACGACTATGTTCTTCTTTAATATGACAACCCAATTATTCTTCTAACGGGTCTACTTTTCAAAAACTAGCCAATAAGATATTCAATTATAAGAAATTCAGGAACTTGTAGCTAGCAAATTGCTATATCAACCTAGCCGTAGGTAAGAATGAACATGTTATGCTTTGGTTGACAGTTATATGGTTAGGAGTCCAAGACGTAAGCTTGCCAGTTCTTAGTTATGCTAGAATAACGACTGCAATTCCTAACCGTAACCAGGTGCTTACGGCTAGGTAATCTAGCCTTAAAAAATGTTCATTTTTTTGAGGGTTTACAAAGATACTGGCGGATAGAATACCGAGACGTAAGCGAGGTTACGGCTGGGTATCACAACCGCATATGAAACTTACGACTAGAACTCTAACCGTACAAATATGTCAATTATTTTAGGTACATCAAATGCTCTGACGGTTAGAATTCCTAACCATAAATTGAACTTACGACTGGGAATCCCCACCGTAACCTAAGTATACAGCCGAAATGAAAGGTGAGTTTTTAGCGAACGATTTATAGACATTTACGACTAGGTTTTGAAGATTATCGACCTAGTCGCAAGTGATCATATGAGTTTTCAATATGTAATTTTTTCTCATTGTTCTTATAATTAGATGAATGGAAACACTAAAATTCATTCATCAAACCTAAATTAATGTCGACAAGTGAAACAAATTGCAATCCATCCTTCCAAATCCATTGCCAAATAATAAACAAGGTATTAGATAATTAATAAAAATACAAAATACAAAATACCCATAACCAATACCACTACAACTCCATAAGTCATTCATCGGAATCCTCATCTGAATCCCGCTATCTCGCCTGAATCCTCAACCTCTTCTACAACTTGAGCTCGATCTTGAGTCCTTGACCATTTCCACCTCGACCATGTCCACCCCAACCACTTTTACCACGTCCACCTCAACCATGTTCAACTTGGATTCGGAAAAAATATTGGATTGAACACCCTCCTCCCTAGATTAAAAAGCACTACGAGTACATGATTCATCACCAGATGAATTAGACCTAGTCCTCTTGGCACCACTTTGTTCGTCATCTGAATACTTAAAGAGATATCCTTTATCAAGGTCAATCGCAAGCAAGGATTGATCCCTGACCGATCTTTGTTATAGTTTAATTTGTATTAACATTTGTGATTTTTTTTTGGTGATCTTTGGGTTTTTACAAGCATCGTGATGTATATGGATTGAGCTTGGAATGTTCACAATGTTGACATAGTGATTTGAATATCTGTCAAACTCTTAATACATAATGTTCAAGTATTTTCCTTGATATCAAGCCGACATCCCACGACCGAAATATTTAGTACATGTGCTTACCATGTCCCATAGGTTTGCATATCTTTAGTGATTATATTAATAAAGTACATGAATGTATGTTAGCTAATATTAGTTGTCAATTAAAAGTGATTTCGGTATACTAGTTGGATTACAGTTAGAATTTGTCAAAAACGAAACTATACATTTATTGCATGTCTTAAGGATTTTCAGATTTCATAATTCATTGTTGTCCAAACAAGCGTTGGTAACATTATAAACTTATCCCTTGACACATTGCTTAACCATTTGTGTGCGAATCCAACTCGTTGATAGAGGAGAGTAATCTAATTATGTGAAATCTCTTGTGTGTCCTTCATTTAGGATCAAGAAGATTTTAGTAGTACCGTTAATGGGAAACTAAATCTTGTAGTTGTTTTAGTTTTCGATTATTAATTTGATTGACGGATCAAACTTGATTGTTCCATGGTCCTTCTCTTTTGATATAAGGCCACTTAAGTTTTTAAGGATTGACTATTTCAGACCTATTTGATTCAAGATCCAAACATAAAACTAGTGATCATCCAATGTTAATAGATTCCGTTATGTGTGTAAGCGATCATTAGTATAAATAAAGTTGTTTGTGCAGGTGATACTTTGAAGATTCAAAATTGAAAATTGAAGACTAGAAGACTTTTTCTTTTTGGTATTCTGATCTTTGTGCTATTTCTTGCACGCTTGATTCTCTAGGATCTAACAAGTCGTTTATTTCGATAAACATCATACTTATAGAAAGATCATACAAACTAGTTAGTTATTTTTCCTCGTAGAATTGGTTAACTGGATCTTGTCGACTGAGATAGATAATTTTTATAATTTTTGTCTTGATATTGATCTTTGACCAAAATAGTATATATTGATAAGTTATTGATAATTTCTATAACTTATCTCTGACCATTGTCGGGTTTTGGAGGTACATAGTAAGGTGGTTACTGAAACATGTTAGCGCTTTAATGTTTTGGGTTACGATCCAAATGAGTTGAAATAACAGAAGTCTCCACAGCATATGAAGCAACTTGAGATAGTGGACTTTATCTTTGGATTCTCATGCATAGACCAAATTAGTCGTAGCCACAGGGATACTGGAGGAGCTGAGTAACTAGGAGTAGTTTGCTTAGTGTCTCAATTATAGAAGTTGCGGTAGTAAATTTGTATAGTCGCTTCATTCTGGGTGTATTTAAAACTTGACTATGTCCTGAGGTTTTTATGCCTTGTAGTTTTCTTTGTTAATAAAATTTTGTGTGTCGCGTGATTTACTTTACTTCGGCATTATATTGCTTGTATTTATATTTAAAGTAAATACACATGTACGTTATTCTACTTGGTATACAATCCCATAGTTAGTTCGGTTCCGGATATATAACTATATACCAAGCTAACATCTCGTTGAAGTAATCTTTTTGGCAGTTATTTTTCTGTAAGATTACAAAAGGTGTGTCTATAGTAGGCTGATACGAAATGATTATGGTGTACTTGATATCCTCGTCATTTAATGGACAATTTAATAAGTATAGATCAACTGAAAATATCCTTGTACTCGATTTTCAAAAAAGGTCAACCTAGTATGTACTTGAACCGTATACATTAACCGTATGCCAACAAGAGAAAGTCTTGTAGTTTATATTTTCAGAGCACGAATTCACGAGAATAAGTGTTGTAAGTTCTATAAAGTTCGAGCTGAAAAAAACTATCTACGTTAATTGACTTACTACTTTTGATATTTCAATTATAAAGATAAATTATATAACGCGGAAAGAAAAATACAAGATACAGATTTTTGTTGATGAGGAAACTATAATCTTGTATATAATCATGGGACCTCATCCAGCTTGAACGTTGCATTGTATTAAACCGCTACAAACACTAGGTTACTATGTGACTTCAAACTGAAATGAGTTCAGACCCAATCGAACCTCCGAAAAATTCAACTTCAATCGTTCTCCTTACGTCTCTTGGATCTTGCAAAACCCTACGTACTTGATTCCTATAGATAACGTCCTTTACAGGCCTAGAAGTTGTTTCAGTCTCAGTGAAGACTTCTAACTATTCTCCTGCTAATATATAGCCTATTGATTTCCTTCAGAAAGATACTCAATCAAGGTAATGGAAATTTGTTTGCTTATGAGGAATCTTCAAGGATAAAGAAGATATCAAGCAAACCTCAACAATTATGATAGCTTACTCTCTTACAGATATGCCTAATTGATTTTACCTCACGAGATCAATCGATACCGGAATTCAATCTTCTAGAATTAAAAATCTGAGACGAAGATAACTTTGTAATTTCTGTTAATATTATTCTTTAATCAATAGTTCATGAATGACGGTATAACAGAATAGATGAAACTTAGAATAGATAAGAACTACGATGATTAAAATAAGATTCTGGATATCAATAACTATCAGGTAAAAGACATCAAATACAATTGCACATATATATTTCCAAATATTCTACATAGTAAATACGAAAACGATATTCCTTTCCTGATCAAGAGAATTAGAAAACTAGTTAGATACCCAGTAAATAAAGCTCAAACCTGTAATCATAGTATCACGCAAACTCCCATAAAAATCCAAGCATGTTCAGTAACCTGACAGTCTATGAAAAGATGTTTGCGTGATTCAATTCCAAGATTACACAAAGGGAAAAAAGGGTTGACATCATGAATAAATCTAGTTATTCTCTCCCTTACATGAAGACAATTTTGAACGCATTCCAAATTGTGAATTTTGGGTGGTATATAAAGTTTCCAAAATTTAGCCTAGAAAAAACTAATGTGTCCGTACCATCTAATTTTGAACTGGACAAAGGATTTCCCCTTAGATTTTTCCCACGACAAACCGGTTTTTTTGCGGGTTTTTTCTTATTCTGAAAATTTCTTTTCGCCATGAGCGGCTAATCAGCTGTTCATGGGCTCTGATGGAAAAATAATACATGGATTCATAGTGTTTCTACTACGGTTTTTGATTTTGTATTGTTACTTACAAAGCTAGACAATTTTTTAATGAAGATTTGTTTGAAAATTCAGAAAACAGGAGATTTGATTAGATTCGCTTTTCTTCCCTAACCCAAATTCACACGGTTGCTTCTGATTTCATCCTTCAGTGGCCAGGTAATGATTTGCATCCATTTATACAAGATTAAGTTTTTAATTAGAGGTTTCTGAAGAACCAATTTTAATTACTTGCTAATGGATCAATTAATTGTTCCATAATGACATTTATAAAAATTTCTTCCCAAAATCATATATTTGGTGATTTCCTCCCATCTTTTCTTGCTTTGATCTGCATAACTCACTTAAACACGTTGGTTCTTACGCTTGAAGATAAACTTTTTTCCTATTCATGTGTTGTGCTTCGCATTCCAGAAAAAAACCTTAAACCAATATCTCATTACCTAGCTTTTATTTCAATACCATGTAGTTTTTTTATATGTTTGTTTGTGTATCACATTGTTTGCAGTCTGGCATAGTGATGTTTCTCAGTTAACTAATCAATTACAACAATACCTGAATCTGAGTAGTGGGAGGCATTTTAACCTTAATGAAATAATTCCAACTAGATATCAAAACACCCGTCTTCTGTGGACAAGCGGCTCGACAGGAACCTTTGCTGAACCAGTAGAAAGAAACTGCTGAGATGTAAAAAAATGTTTTTTTATTCCAACGGGAGATTCATGGGGGATTTTCAGTCATAAACGATTGCGAGTGGATCTATATTATTAGATTTAAACATGATTATGAGATGCATGGAGTATTGAATTTGGCTACCAGAAGAGTATTTGGAGATTTACTCGACATAAAGAAATGGGAAGATATTGATAACTTACAAACATGGTACCCCACAGTGGAGATTTTTTTTTTTTATAACAATCAGTAATCTAACTCCAGCTCAAGTTACAAGTGAAAATCTCAGAACATACCTGGCATGCATGAGGGAGATTCTTTCTTTCTCATACCTAGTGAGACAAAGAAATGAAAGTTTTTCAATCACGGTGAGAGCAAATATAAGGTTCAAGCAGAAGCTCAGGTTTAATGTCAATGCAGAAAATGAATTGGGTCATGTTAATGTTATGAATTTGAATTTCACAACATTCTCTATAGTTTTTGTGGGTTCTGTAATATGATCGGCCATAAGTTACAAAACTGCATATACTGTGACATTGGTCAACACCAAGATGAAGTAAAAAAAACACAAGTTGATGCAGTTCTAGTAACAATGCAGCAAGAAGTTATTAAGCAGCAAGAGAAGATGCAGCCGATGATGGTGCAACAAGGATGAATCTCTCAGAAGATAGCCTTTCCATCTTATCATTTGAACAAGCTGCATCTGAGGTAACTTGGAGTGATTATCTGAAAACATCTTGAAGATTAAAATGTTAGTCAACCTGAAACTTTTCATCAGACACATAATGCTTCTGTTGATAATACTGAATCTGCATAGAGTAATGCCTCTGCACAACTCAGTATTCGTAATATTATTGGCAACCAAATGGATACTTACATGTGGAAGGTGATGCGGAAAATGGATAGTGTTGTTAATCCTTTTAAATTTGTTAATTTCTTATGGGATGAAGCTTCTTCATCACAGCAACATCCCAACATTGACAGTTTTAATTTGCATACTTGAAGAATTGGACTATGATGCAAAACTTCCATCAGGATAATCCTCTACCAATCCCAAAGAGACAAAGATTGACTGATTTGGATTTGAATCTAGCGTTACCTAATTATCAAAGTCAGGTGGAAATTTGATAGATTACCAAGTTTACAGATGTTTGAAAACCCTCCAAGCCGAGCTTGGATAACAGTACGAAATTAGAAATCATTATTACCATCAACTCTCCCGAGATAAATTCTTTAAAGAATATGACCAAAATACAGAATGTTTCCATATTTCTGCCACAAATAGGAAGAAAATAAATGCAATTCATATTCTTAGAGAGCCATCAGGTCTTTGGCTCTCAGATCGAGACCAAATAAACCCTCTTCTTATAAATCATTTCACCTAGATTGGTGCTTCTCAAATAAGTAACAACATTGTTGACTTGTCGGAAATAATAAAACCATGTATTACAGATTCAGAAAACTCCTCCCTAATCCAAATTCCATCTAAGGAAGAAATTTGGACCAATCTTTCTAGCATGAACCCTTGGGGAGCCCCTGTCCCGGATGGATTCCAACCAGGATTTTTATAGCCAGTTGAAAAATTCTGGGACCATACATAATAATTACTACCCAATAATTCTTTAGAACATGGATTTTGACACAAGATCAACCACTCGTATGTTACTCTTATCCCAAAAATGACCAACGCCTTAAACTCCGAGGGATTTTGGACCCATCAGTCTTAGCAATACCATCAATAAACTTACTTCTAAAATCCTAGCCAACATATTAAAATCTATATTAAATATGATCATGTCCCCCAATCAATATGATTTTCTTCCAATGAGACAAATTACCAACAAAATTATCATTGCTCATGAACTCCTACACTCGATGAAAACCTCCCAAGATAAAAAAGGGTTTTTGGATCTAAAGATAGATCTTTTCAAAGCTTTTGACAGGGTTGGGTGGTCTTTTATTAAGAAGGCGTTATCTTCGTTCGGGTTTAGTGATATCCTGGTTAACCTAATTTTCCAATGCATTTCCACTACCTCTTTATCCATCCTCCTAAATGGATCCCTAGGTCCATTTTTTACCAACTCAAGGGGATAAAGACAAGGTGATACACTTTCCCCTTATCTATTTCTCATTTGCATGGAGATTCTCTCAAGAATCCTCGAAAAAGAAACTGTGGAAAAAAATCTCAGGGCTTATAATTAATAAAAACGCCTCAACTATCTCCCACCTCTTTTTCGCCGACGATTTCTACCTCTTCACTAAAGCAGACCTGAGGGAAGCAAAAATTTTTTTGGATATGTTCTATCTTCTTTCAGGGAAATCACGGGTCAAAAGGTAAATCTATAATAATCAGGAATCGGTTTCAGCCCTATAATTATTCCAAACATAGGAAAATAATAACAAAAATCCTCAAAGTTCCCTTGATGACAAAAAAGGACAATACCTTGGCACACCTCTTTTTTGTATATAGAAACAGGAAAGAAAATTTTCGAGCCTCTTCCCCAAAAATATTATAATACCCTGCAAGGTTGGAAAGCAAAACTGCTATCACATGCGCGTGTAGGATAGTCCTAATACAATCTATCCAACAAGGCTACCCAACTTACCAAATGCAGATGCTAGGATAGTCCTAAACTCTTGATAAATTAGAAAAAAACCAGAGAGATTTTTTGTGGAATAAAGACAGGTCAAAAGGTAAGGGTTCCTATAAAAGGCGTGGATCATCATTTGTAAACCCAAGTCTCAAGAGGGATTGTGTAGCTGACTAATCCAAGAGATTAATTATAAAGTGAGGCACTAACGATCTAAAAAATCTATTTAAACAGTAAGAAAGAAGTTCTAATCAAAGATTAACCCGAATCTAAACCCTCTCTGAAATAATTACAAGAACTCCTCTCATATGATACATATTCAATAGTGAGTTGGTTTAAAAATAGAATATAAACACAAAATAAACATAGCGGAAGCTAACTAACTAACGAAACCAACTCCTCGAAGCTTTCATCGCCACGTGTACCACTTGAACTGAATCTGCCTCTGAAACTGAAAGTGGGAATTGAGTGAGCACATCATCCCGAAGGGTGCCCAACAGAAATAACAACTAACTTTCAAGTAATCACTAGAATGATTTGTAAATAATGCAGGTTTTGTTAAAAAACCGATAAAACACAGAAATACAGTAAAGCATATTAAAATAATAGTAGTACTGAAAATATAAAACCAACCACTAAACCGACACACATTCACAACATAAATAATAGTTGAGCGACGTCTTCCATCGGAGTAGGAAGGCATGACTGTTGCGGATTCTTCAATGATCATTAAAGCGCCCATGAGGTTTCCGTCCTCAAGTCATAAACTATATGTACCTTACCAGTACCTCGTTTTACGCGCACTCTACATATCAAGTATTCAAAGAAAACAAATGGTAACAACATTATATCCGACCGAAGTCCTTACACAGTGGAAAGCCCACAATCCGCCCACGTGTAAATCCAACAATCTTATATAATATTCTCAACATCATTCTCTCTAAATACCAAAACATAATAAAAGCTTTTGAAATTAATTTAAAAGAAACAGTAAACATTCACGTATGAGACATGCGTTGCCCCCGTACAGAAATAGGGAAAGTATAATGGCCAAATCAAAACCAAACCTATATAATATTCAGCCCAATGAGGCTTATCTAGGTTTGCAATAAATAGATATAACATTTGGGAGCACACATCTCACACCAATCAAAAGGAAACCTTCTCCCTTTCATGTTAACAACAAATAAAGATTGTAACCACTTTCCAGTCAATGGAAAGAATCACACTTTGGAAAATAAGTAAATACTCCCAAAACACAGATATCAGTTGTTTCTTATAATCCAAACCCATCCCAAAATGTATAAGAAAACTAGTTTGTATTACACACATATATACATGCATACACTAACATGTACTAACAAAGATATGCATGCATTTCATAAGATATAGATTTGTAAAAAAATAATGAATACAAGAGAACTCGTTATCGATTCCCACCTCTTTTGATGACAAGCCTCACATACCTTGAGATCCATAATCCACTAGTTCATTATTTAGGTCGATTGTTGTTAATAAAGATTAACTGTTAATCACACAAGCACTCTAAAAGATTAGCCAAAAGGCTCACACAAGGCTCATAACATAATCTCATACAATTCTCTAGTTATAGGCTAAGGGAAATGACTAATGGTTCTATAACATGGTATTAAGTGTTCTAGGAATAAATTAGTATATACTTATCCAAATGGGGTCAAATTGGGTGTTATCAGAAAGCCCTCGAAAAAACCTACAAATTTGCAGAAGGAACCGAAAGTCTAATTCGGACCATAAAGGGTTCAAACATCAAACTAAGAATACATTGTACTAAGCCCAAGTCCACTAATCTCGGCCCACCACATAAGGCCCAGTCCACTCGGGTCAACTAACGGTCTCTAACAGTCAAAGTGTCAACCAACAGTCAACATCCAAGGTCAGGTCAATAGTCCAGGTCAAAGGTCAAGTCAATGGTCAATTGGTCAAGGTCAACTAAGTCAAACTGATTCAACTCAGTTTAATTTGGTTAACTCGACTCGGTCAGATTGACTGAGTCAGACAAGAACAGAATCAGTCAGATAATCTGTCTAGGATGACTAATAGGTCTAAGTTCAAGGAGCAATACAAAAACACATTGCACAACAAAGAACTGAAATGAAACTTCATTAGGAATTAACCTAAACTATACACAACCATCACTACAATCTAGCAACACCAATTACTCTCATATCTCTATTCACTGAGTTATTGCTTATGCAACTCTCATTTCCACCTCGTCTCTCCTCAATCATCTAACTTCAATTCTAACAATGCTGCACATACAGATCAGTCTCTTTCACTTCAATTTGCCACATTCTCTACCCCATTGTCACTGTCTTCTCAGCCACACACTGTAACACCATTTCCTCTTATACAAGGTCTACCAACTTTTCCATCATGAACTAACCTTCATATAAACACGTATCAACCTGAACTATTCATTCCCCTAGCAAAACACCAAACATTCATCTAAAGTTCATCCTCAACTGCATTACATAAACCTTGACAACAAAACTCTAACTCAAACCTTATCTACAACTTCAATCTGAAGTAAATTTCTTTCCCAACCACAATTCAATCTTGCAAACACCACACTAGCATTAATACCACTAGACTGGCAAAAATATGCATCTTAGAACAACCACAGTTCAACTACACTACCAACATCAGTTCACCACACTTTCCATCTCTAGCTACAACACATCCTAATCAACACCACCAGCACGCCAGTTCAGCTGAATCAAAATATCCACTTCAGCCATTACAATCCAAATGAAACACTTCCAGCACTGTCGTCTTCTTAGCTTCAATCCACTAACTAATACAACCAGCAACACTACCATTTCAGTTAAACCACCACCATCTTCCCATGAATCAAAAACATGTTTCATCAATTCTCCAACACAGTTACACGATCACCATTTCAATTCTACCACCACCAGTTACATGAGTTGTAGCTTCCTCTTAATCTAAACACCACAGTCATAACTCTATCACTTTATTTATCTTCTTCCCATGTAATTCAACATAGAACTTTAACTTCTTAATTTCACAGGCAACAAAACAATCTTCATCTTCATCCTTGTTAAACATCATCATAACAACTCCAATTTTCTTCTTCCTAGACCCAAATCCATACCAACTAACCCTAAGCAGGATGAACCCTAAATCCCAATTCAACTTCCTAGAAACTGAAATTAAAACTAATACATCGATCTAACTTCAATTAAAGACAAACCCATAAATTATAACATCAAAGCAAACTCAATTTCATAAAGAAATCAAAACAGAAACCCTAATTTACCTGGTTCTGTGATTCTTCATAATAACATCTTCAA
This sequence comes from Papaver somniferum, assembly GCF_003573695.1. Lineage (NCBI taxonomy): Eukaryota > Viridiplantae > Streptophyta > Magnoliopsida > Ranunculales > Papaveraceae > Papaver > Papaver somniferum. Next base: position 39,381,614 of record NC_039366.1, read on the forward strand.
AACATCAATAAAACATCAACCCATTCGATCTTCATCCAACAGAAACTCAAAACTCCTCTTAATCTCTCTTCCAACTCAAGAACAGAACCCTAATTGATTCAACAACATCACTCCTTCTAATCCCGAGATCAAATAACATCAACTACACCACCAGCAATCAATTCCTAATGTTTCCCCTAAGTTTCTCTTCTATTCGACCTCAGAATCATCTTACAAAATCGCCGGAGGCGACAGAAGCAGCAGAAGAAGAAAAAGAAAAAAGAAGAATGAAGAAGAAAAGAAAACGGAATGAGCTTATCTGCTCGATGCGTGAAGGGGATAAGACCAAGAATAATTATTAAGGCGCACAGAAAGGATAAGGGCAGCCAAGCGGTCTACGATAAAATTACTATTTTACCCTTCATACTTATCCGATGATATCTTCTTCGTCCAGTGTCCGAATGACACGTTCGAGTAGTTCATTGCACACAACTTTCCGAGATCTATTCAAAGATACTAGTTTCGTATCTAAATCGCTGTTAGATTAATTTCTATTAATTAACGTTCGTCTCTAATTAATCGGGTCAATAACGACTTAGTCTTCTGATGACTGGTCTAATAGCGTTGACGAGCTTGAGGGTCGTTACATTCTCCCCACATTATATCGTTTTCATTCTCGAAAATCGAACCATCCTTCTAAACGTTCAAAACTCCCCACCTTATAGAGAAATACCATCTCTCGACTAAATACAAGTACTGCTCATACTTACAATCGCGCAAAAACTAATTCATTTTAAATGAGTCAAAACATCAAGGAAAGAAACACAAGCCTATTTGAGTTTTTACAACTAAAATCTATATTTTGTAGTTCTAAGTTCCATACACTAATTTTTTATTCCATAATAAGATTGTCTCTAAGCTCACTATACTGAATTAATTTCTAACAGATAAGTATATCTAAGTTCTCCGCGCTATAATTTATTATTTAGTAATTATTAATTTAATGTAGTTATATATTTGTTATACATTTATTCATATAGCTAATCCAAATTTGTTTTCACGTAAATCTATAATATCTGATATTTTAACTTACTGTTATACTATATATAAAATTTTCAAATATTATTATCCACTATAAATTTGCTATTAACAAAATTATTGAAATATTATTATCAGCAGTGTTACTATTTTCTATATCTTTATTATTATCGTTATTAGTTTGTTAATAGTCCCGTTGGTACACTAAGTCTTAATTTTCTAAGTATGACTATAATTGATTTTGCCTAATCATATCGATTTTGTATACTATACGTATCTTATTAAATATTAGCGTTGATAATTTAATATTATTTCAATTTGAGTCTGCATAAAATTATAATGTATTCACATAGTCTTTAATGTAAAATATCTTATTCATATACGAATTTATTTCCTTTCAATTCAATTTTTTGTACTAAGCATTCAAATACTATTATTGTTTCTTCGTGTGTATTTGTTTAATTTTAATGATCTACTAAATCGGTTATTGAATTAAAGATAATTTAAGTATAAGATTACTAATCAATTTAGTCTTTTTATTTTACGCAATGTATTTGCACGTTCTTAGGTCTACTCTAATAAATCTTATATTATCTATCTGATTTTTGAAACACAATAACGTATTTCTAATGTCATTTAATTTACAGGATCTGATCGTAGATAATTACTAAAAATTTCTGCGTAGGCTACTTGACTCTAATTTAATCATTTTTATCGTCATAAATTTACTAACAAGATTTTAATTAGATAAGGTTCGAAAGAGTATTATTTTTACTAAGTGTTAATATTACTTCTGTTGTGATCACTAGTGATGTTATTATCATTTATTATTATTATCACTAAAGGTCGAACTATTTTCTTAACTACTCTTACAACTTAACTTCATATCTACTTTAATAGATTAATGGTTTTAACTACGAGAAAAGGTACTCTATCAGTTTCTAAGTAAAATTTGGGATCTATCAGTTCACTAATAAAAGCAAGTCTTCCTAATATGAATGATAATCCATGCTTGTAGTTGGCCTGTCCAGGTTAGCAAGACCCGACGATGGCTTCCTACGAACAAAGACAACACAAACACACCAGAATTACAAACCTCACTATTCTCCAGTGCTAGATTATTTAAGTGTTAAATCAATTGGAACTAACTAATCTCTAGTTCTCTATTGAAATTTCTAAATTATACTACAATTGGTTTCATCCTACAATTTTTACTTCATAAATATATACAAACAAAACAAGAAGTAAGCAATCATCATGCTGAAAAAAAAAATCAATCAATTCAAAAATATTTTTTAGTTCTTGATTGTTTTTTGTGATTAAGATTTATCTCATAAACCCAACCCAGTTCTAGACTAATCTAGTTCACTATATTTCACTGGCTAATCCTATTGTTTCCCATGTAAGATCTAATAGTGAGCTCTGATTCCAAGTCTGTAGCGCCCCCTAAGCTAGCAGCTGACTAATCCAAGAGATTAACTATAAAGTGAGGCACTAACGATCTAAAACATCTATTTAAACAGTAAGAAAGAAGTTCTAATCAAAGATTAACCCGAATCTAAACCCTCTCTGAAATAATTACAAGAACTCCTCTCATATGATACATATTCAATAGTGAGTTGGTTTACAAATATAATATAAACACAAAATAAACATAGCGGAAGCTAACCAACTAACAAAACCAACTCCTCGAAGCTTTCATCGCCACGTGCACCACTTGAACTGAATCTGTCTCTGAAAATGAAAGTGGGAATTGAGTGAGCACATCATCCCGAAGGGTGTCCAATAGAAATAACAACTAACTTTCAAGTAATCACTAGAATGATTTGTAAATAATGCAGGTTTTGTTAAAAAACCGATAAAACACGGAAATACAGTAAAGCATATTAAAATAAAAGTAGTACTGAAAATATAAAGTTTTACTAACCAATAAACCGACACACATTCACAACATAAATAATAGTTGAGCGACGTCTTCCTTCGGAGTAGCAAGGCATGACTGTTGCGGACTCTTCAATGATCATTAAAGCACCCATGAGGTTTCCGTCCTCAAGTCATAAATATATGTACCTTACCAGTACCTCATTCTACGCGCACTCTACATATCAAGTATTCAAAGAAAACAAATGGTAACAACATTATATCCGACCGAAGTCCTTACACAGTGGAGAGCCCACAATCCGCCCACGTGGAAATCCAACAATCTTATATAATATTCTGAACATCATTCTCTCTAAACACCAAAACATAATAAAGGCTTTTGAAAGTAATTTAAAATAAATAGTAAACATTCACGTATGAGACATGCGTTGCCCCCGTACAGAAATAGGGAAAGTATAATGGCCAAATTAAAACCAAACATATATAATATTCATCCCAATGAGGCCTATTTAGGTTTGCAATAAATAGATATAACATTTGGGAGCACACATCTCACACCAATCAAAAGGAAACCTTCTCCCTTTCATGCTGACAACAAATAAAGATTGTTACCACTTTCCAGTCAATGGAAAGAATCACACGTTGGAAAATAAGTAAATACTCCCAAAACACAGATATCAGTTGTTTCTTAAGATCCAAACCCATCCCAAAATGTATAAGAAAACTAGTTTGTATTACACATATATACATGCATACACTAACATGTACTAACAAAGATATGCATGCATTTCATAAGATATAGATTTGTAAAACAATAATGAATACAAGAGAGATCGTTATCGATTCCCACCTCTTTTGATAACAAGCCTCGCATACCTTGAGATCCATAATCCACTAGTTCATTCTTTAGGTCGATCGTTGTAAATAAAGATTAATTGTTAATCACACAAACACTCTAAAATATTAGCCAACGGGCTCACACAAGGCTCATAACATAATCTCATACAATTCTCTAGTTATAGGCTAAGTGAAATGACTGATGGTTCTATAACATGGTATTAATTGTTCTAGGCATAAATTAGTATCGTCAAATTGGATGTCATTGGAAAGCCCTCGAAAAACCCTACAACTTTGTAGAAGGAACCGAAAGTCTAATTCGGACCATAAAGGGTTCAAACATCAAACTAAGAATACATTGTACTAAGCCCAAGTCCACTAATCTCGGCCCACTACATAAGGCCCAGTCCACTCAAGTCTACTAATGGTCTCTAACAGTCAAAGTGTCAACTAACAGTCAACATCCAAGGTCAGGTTAATAGTCCAGGTCAAAGGTCAAGTCAACGGTCAATTGGTCAAGGTCAACTGAGTCAAACTGATTCAACTCAGTTTAATTGGGTTAACTTGACTCAGTCAGACAAGAACAGAATCAGTTAGATAATCTGTCTAGGATGACTAATATGTCTAAGTTCAAGGAGCAATACAAAAACACATTGCACAACAAAGAACTGAAATGAAACTTCATTAGGAATTAGCCTAAACTATACACAACCATCACTACAATCTAGCAACACCAATTACTCTCATATCTCTATTCACTGAGTTATTGCTTATCCAACTCTCATTTCCACCTCGTCTCTCCTCAATCATCTAACTTCAATTCTAACAATGCTGCACATACAGATCAGTCTCTTTCAGTTCAATTTGCCACATTCTCTACTCAATTGTCACTGCCTTCTCAACCACACATTATAACACCATTTCCTCTTATACAAGGTCTAACAACTTTTCCATCATGACCTAACCTTCATCTTAACACTTACCAACCTGAACTATTCATTCCCCTAGCAAAACACCAAACATCATCTAAAGTTCATCCTCAAATGCATTACATAAACCTTGACAACAAAACTCTTACTCAAACCTTATCTACCACTTCAATCTTAAGTACATTTCTTTCCCAACCACAGTTCAATCTTGCAAACACCACACTAGCATTAATACCACTAGACTAGAAAAAATATGCATCTTAGAACAACCAAAGTTCAACTACACTGCCAACATCAGTTCACCACACTTTCCATCTCTAGATACAACACATCCTAATCAACACCACAAGCACGCCAGTTCAGCTGAATCAAAATATCCACTTCAGCCATTACAATCCAAATGAAACACTTCCAGCACTGTCGTCTTCTTAGCTTCACTCCACTAACTAATACAAACAGCGGCACTACCATTTCAGTTAAACCACCACCATCTTCCCATGAATCAAAAACATGATTCATCAATTCTCCAACACAGTTACACGATCACTATTTCAATTCTACCACCACCAGTTACATGAGTTGTAGCTTCCTCTTAATCTAAACACCACAGTCATAACTCTATCACTTTATTTATCTTCATCCCCTGTAATTCAACATAGAACTTTAACTTCTTAATTTCACAGGCAACAAAACAATCTTCATCTTCATCCTTGTAAACATCATCATAACAACTCCATTTTTCTTCTTCCCAGACCCAAATCCATACCAACTAACCCTAAGCAGGATGAACCCTAAGTCCCAATTCAACTTCCTAGAAACTGACATTAAACCTAATACATCGATCTAACTTCAATTAAGAACAAACCCATAAATTATAACATCTAAGCAAACTCAATTTCATAAAGAAATCAAAAAAGAAACCCTAATTTACCTGGTTCTGTGATTCTTCATAAGAACAACTTCAAAACTTCAATAAAACACCAACCCATTCGATCTTCATCAAACAGAAACTCAAAACTCCTCTTAATCTCTCTTCCAACTCAAGAACGGAACCCTAGTTGATTCAACAACGTCACTCCTTCTTCTCCCGAGATCAAATAACATCAAATACACCACCAGCAATCAATTCCTAATGTTTCCCCTAAGTTTCTCTTCGATTCAACCTCAGAATCATATTACAAAATCGCCGGAGGCGACAGAAGCAGCAGAAGAAGAAAAAGAAGAAAGAAGAATGAAGAAGAAAAGAAAACAGAATGAGCTTATCTGCTCGATGGGTGAAGGGGATAATACCAAGAATAATTATTAAGGCGCCCAGAAAGGATAAGGGCAGCCAAGCGGTCTATGATAAAATTACTATTTTACCCTTCATACTTATCTGATGGTATCTTCTTAGTCCAGTGTCTGAATGAAACGTTCGAGTAGTTCATTGCACACTACTTTTCGAGATCTATTCAATGATACTAGTTTCGTATCTAAATCGTTATTAGATTAATTTCTATTAATTAACGTTCGTCTCTAATTAATAGGGTCAATAACGGCTTAGTCTTCTCATGACTGGTCTGATAGCGTTGATGAGATTGAGGCTCGTTACAGATTGGGTATTAAAAATACTCACAAATTCAACATAGCACTATTAACAAAGTTGACTAGTCGGTTAATGACAGAAAAAGATCAACTTTGGGTGAAATTATCAGAAGCAAAGTATTTTTACAATTTCAATCCAATGGAACCAACTAGAAACTACGATCTCTCTTGGATTTGGAAAAGTATACAAAAAGATCTGAATCTTATCTAAGGAAATTATACCTGGCAAGTGAAAAATTGGGCTAACACGAAAATCTGGGAGGACAGTTGGATACCTAATTCAGACATTATTCATAAATTGAGCAATAAAGAGGAACCTTTGCCGCAAAAAGTTTAAGATCGAATAAGCCAAAAGGATCGTGGGACTATGAGAAATTAGATGAATTTTTCTCAGTATATATAAAAGAAAAGATTCTCGCAATATCTCCAAATATAAAGGTAAAGATTATCGCAATATCTCCAAATATGGAAGATACAAAGGGAATTAGATGGAAACATCATCAATCAAGAGAATTTTCGGCAAAAAACATTGATAATTACCTCATCAATCAAAATTAGGTAAATGAGATTAACCGTGAATTCTCTTGGAAAAAATTATGGAAGATGCAAGTGATTCCAAGGAGTACGCTGTTCATTTGGAAATTAGCTCAGAAGGCCCTACCTACTACAAAAAGACTAAATTCTTATATTTCGGAGATTTTTTCAGAGTGTCCCATGTGCAACACTCCAAGCTTCGGAAACGGAACATAACCTCTTCACAGTTTGTCCGTTTGCTAGAGCCATATGGTTTGGATGCTCTTTGGATGCAGTGAACTCTCAGATATTCACTGATATGATTACCAACTGGGTAGAAAATTGAATATCAGATCCAAAAGTTTTGCAATTTAGAGAAAAAAATGCTACCATACTTTGGTTTATATGAAAATATAGATGCGAGGTATTTTTTCAAAAAATCAAGGTTGATCTACCAAACTAAGATTTTTAAGGGTCCAATAATAAAGGAAAAATCACAACTCAGTGTGACAAGAAAGCTAAGGTTACTAAAATGTCATGGTCCAAATTTAAATCAGATTGGATAATATTTATCGATGTTGCGTATACAAAAGAGGATTTATCGGGATACGTGTTCATTCTATACTCAGTGGATAAGCACGTACTAGCTTTTTGTCGACCTAGAGACAAACAATGGAGAACAAAGGCGTTGTATTTAACTGCTCCTGGAAATGACCGTAAGATACTATCTATTGAGTCACTTCTTTGCTTTAGAGATAAACTATAAGCTTTCTGTAACTATTCCCTTGAATACGGCTGGGTTATACGGATCAAAATACAAAAACTATGGCATCATGTTGAAGATTATAAACAAACCCAATGTGTTACAATTATCAAGTTAGAGCATGTCGATTTCACATGGATAGGAGGAGGTGAGGAATTCTGTCGTTATATGGAATTTTGGGTTGAATCTGGTAATGAAATCTTCAAAGTTCATTTGAATTGTTGTCCGAGGGGATTTCGAAAAGTTCCCTCCACACATATCTTCAAGTTGGATTTCTCATCAATGACTTGGATTTTGGTAAAGTCTTTGGATGACCATGTTCTCTTTTTGTGCACAAACATGGACACATTGTACTCTAACAGGTGTTATTCAACTTCCACGGCGTGTTGCTCAGCGGCCGACATGGGTCTTGAAAGGGGTTGCTTGTTTTATACACTAGTTGAAGATCAAACCTTGTACGCATTGAAGTAGAATAGAATGCTACTACAGTTATCATGTCTTGTTTGGAGCTTCCAACTCCATGGTTCCTGCCCACCTGGATAGTTATGCCTGCGACAGCAAACAAGTAAATACAGCATCAAGGAGGTAGCGAAGAAGGAGAAGAATAACAGATCTTCTAGTAAGCAAAGATACAGCTGAAGCCAGTGTAGAAGATGAGAACATGAGCAGGTTAAGCAATAGTGGGGGAGAATTAGAAGCTTTAAAACAATGGGAATTTCTTAATGATTATGACAGTACAAAGGAGGTAGCGAGATATCTCCATCCAGTGGATTACGTTCATTTCCGTTCAGCCTGTAAACAAAACTCGATATTTCTCCCCGCGTTGAACCGAATATCGGCTTCTGCAAGGGCCACGACAACTACGTATTTATCTCCATGGCTGATTTCTATCGTTGGAGATAATAAAAATACCATCTGCGATATCATAGACCCGATGCATAGTAATGACAACTACCACCTGAAACTACCTGGAATTTGTAGATTCTAGAATCCATTTTTCAAAAGATGGATGGCTTTTTTTGTCTAATGGAAAAAAAAACTGTGTTATGCTCCAATCCCTTCAGCAAAGCAATGACCAGTCTTCCAGATTTACCTGATGTGTAGGATCAGAATCTCGCAGCAATAATGCCTCAGCGAAATTATCAACAACACAACACAACAGCGTCGCAGAATAATTTCAGAAATGACATAATAAACGACGTCGGCCAAAATCATGAGAAAAATGTGATGGTTCTGCGAAAATAAGAGAGTTTGCGAGATTAACATTTGTAAGGTTGCGAGAATATCGCAAGACATATCCGAAAATAAAGGACAGATTAGCTGTCATTCACTATGTACTTCCATATAAATAGTCGTTCAATTGTAAAGGAAAAGAGAGAGATCTTTTTTGAGTGAGAAACAAGTAAATAGGAGAGAGAAAATCTAAAGCAGTGGTTATTCTTGATTCCTATATCTTTTCTTGTAAGATTGTTCAAAGATTGATCAATAAAATTAAGATTGTTAATCTAAAATGAGTTGAATGTTAACGAAATCTTGTGAGGGGTGTAGTGTAGGATTTCCTGCAACTACATAATGGCGCTAGAAACAGGGAACATTGAAGATTATTCTAGAAAAAATTGAAAATTAATATTGAGATTTGTGAAGATTTGGAATGATTGATTAAGATTTTACATAATTTCTTGCAATTCGTTAACATTGAAGAAATGGCTAGAAGAAGAAATACATCAGAACAACCAACTACTGTTAGAAGAAGCAAGATAATTGCTGGAAGGGAAAGAAGTGAAACGGGAGAATCTAATAGAATGAGAAATAATAGAGAAAATCAAATTCAACCACCAGTTCAACAAACACTAGTACAAGGGAGGAATACATATTATGATAGGGTGAGTATACACACTTGGCAATCAAATTCAGCAGAAGAAGTAGAAGAAGAGCAGCAAACCAGAAACCATAGACAGGTAGAGAGAAATCAAGAAGCAGGTGAAGGAATAATTCATGGAGATGAGGAAATTGGAGCGTTAGAAACGTTGAGAAGAAGAATACACGAAGAAAGAAGAGCTGAGGAAGAAGAACGTGCAAATTTAACAAGGCAAAATCACGAATTGAGGATGAAAAATATGAGACTACTGAGTAGAAGATCGAGAAGTATTACAAAATCATATTCAAGATCGACTAGAAGAGAGATGAGGTGAAACTCACCCACAATTAATGCTGGAAACAATATTCAAGAAGAAATATCAAATCCTAATGAAGAATATCGCGGAAATAGAGAAAGAACTGATGATCATTACGTTCCACAAAATGAAACTTTTGATGATAGGAAAAATGGTAGAAATCAAGAGAATGGAAAACGTCAGGGACGAAATGATCAAGAGTCGAAGGAAATCGAGAGGAAGGAAGGAGAATTTTACATGAAAGAGAAACTCAAAGAAATCAACAAACGATTGAAGAAGAAATTGAAAGACATTATGCTGAAAAAGCACGTTTAATTTGCGAACGTGAAAGATTGAGAGCGGAAATGAAAGAACAAGAGCTTAAGGAGACAATTCGCCAGAACAATCACGAAAATCAAGAAATAAGGCGTACACAAAACCGGAATAACGGTAATATCAATGAAGAGTATGATAGAGTACAGAGGATGACTGAAAGACAGCGAATGGAATTAATAATAAATGAGAAAAATCATGAAGGGGAAAATGAGAGACATCATCATATGCGAATTCAAGATAGAGATGAAGAAGAGACTCGCAGAAGAAGACGAGATGAGGATAATGAAGAAGAAATGCAAAATTTCGCGAGAGAAGAAAGACATGAACGCAGAAGAAGGGAGGTGAAATTAAAAAGACCAATGGATCAAAATTCAGGTGTAAATAAACAAATCTTGAAAGAGTTAGAAGAAATGAGAGGAATGCTAAATAATGAAGGAGAAGTAGGCAGAAGACAATTCGATGAAGCTATAGAAGAAGCTGCGAAAACTCCATTAACAAGGGAAGTACAACTAGGAGGAATACCACCGAAATGCAATTTGCCCACATTAACCAGCATTTTTGATGGAACAACTTGTGCAATTCAACACATTAAAGCCTACGTGAGGTGCATGTTGCAATGGGAAAATCATGATGTTGTATTATGCAAGTATTTCGCATCCAGCTTAACAGGGGAGGCGTTAAAATGGTTCGAAGGTGTACCAAAGAATACAATAACATCCTTCAATCATTTGTAGACTACATTCTTGGGGCTATATATAAGTAATAATTCTTCGCGACCTGGTATTGAAGACGTGTTTGGATTAAAACAAAGGATTGGCGAAAGTTTGAAGCGCCTAACTAAAAGATGGAGGACTATGTGTAGAGAAATGGCTGGCCGTGTAGATGAGAGATATCTTATCTTATCATTCATCAATGCTATGTTTGTAACCAACCTATTGTATATCCAAATTTTCAGAGTCAAGAATACGATCACAATGATTGAATTGCGAGAACTTCAAGAAGAATATATTGCTCTAGAGGAAAGGAAAAATGAGATGGAATCATACCCATTTGCGAACACCAGTTCACAAACAGCGAATGCAAGCTTATTACCCAAGTTAATAAACACAGTGGCGAACACTTTGCAAGTACAACAAGAGAAGGTGAAGGGTAACAATCAACAGAAACTGGTGGCTATGGGAAGCCGAGATCAATAGGAGTATGAAGGAAAAAGAAATTTCTACAATCGTGGTGGAAATAAAAATATTCAAAGACTCGATCAGCCACAACAAACTTATGGAGGTCAAAGACAAAACTATAGTAGAGGACAAGGAGGTCACAAGGTAGTATGGGAAGAAATCAAGATGCCACCCCTAAATGCAAGTGTGGAAAAAAAATAAGGGAAGCTATAATTTTGATGCAGAATATACCAACATCATGGAACATGGGAACGGAACCACCTTCAAACCACAGAAGTCATGAGTTTTGTTCTTATCATCATTTTCATGGACATACTACAAATGATTGCAGAAATATAAAAAGAATTATTCTGAGAATGATATATCAAAGAAAACTAAACCACTTTTTGGTAGGGCACCCACAATCTCAACCATTGCCACCACTACCAGAGCATCACAAAGTAAACACGATGAAAAAGAAGGAAACATTCTTCATAGAAATTGGTGTAAAAGAAAAGAATCTATTCTGTAACTCTATCATACATTCATACAAGACAATTGAAGATTTTCATGACAATGTTTTGAGTAGAGTGTTTGCAAGAGATAATGATGGAAGAGAAATTATGAATATTGCGAAAATCTCGCCACTAGAGGAATGACAGAAACAGATTATTTTTTTTACCGCTGAAGAAATCCCTGAAGGTGAAGAGGTACATGATAATCCATTGGTAGTAAAATTAGAAATTAATCCAAAACCGAAAGAAGATGAGGATGATGAAGCTGAAGATTCATGGGCAATTAATAGGATTCTAATCGATACTAGAAGCTCTGTGAACATCTTATTTTATCATACTTATAAAACTATGGGAGGAAGAGATGATGATATTATACCATCAACATATAAGATATATGGTTTTAATGGTACTGCCAACAAGCCTAAAGGGGAGGTTACTATGCGAATTCCATTGAAGAGAATATCTTCTGAAATCCTATTCTGTGTCGTTGATGTAGAATCACCCTACAATGCATTAATTGGTCGACCTTGGCTACATGGGATTTTAGGTGTAGCTTCAACTTTCCACCAGTGCATCAAATTTCCTCACCCCAGCGGTGTAGGAATCATAAAGGGAGATTGGGTTGAAGGAAAGAGGTGTTACGAAACTGAGATAGAATCCTGCGAAGGAAGAACAAACAAGAAGGAAAATTGGCGACACAAAATCAAAGAGACACAAAGAAGTGAGAGGTTGATGGTGGATGCAATTGAAAGAAAAGAAAAAGATATGTTGCGAAACTAATGCTAGCTCAGAATAAAAAAAAATGGTGAACATACCACTAACAAGGAAACAGTAGCAGAAAATAACAAAGAAGCAGAGAATAACAAAGGTAATGTATGAATGATTGATTTGTTGCGACACTCTCGCAATAAATAAAATTCTCAAAAATACATTTTATTGAATGACAAAATTGAGATTGCGAAATGCAAATACAATGTGATGATGTGCAAGAATCTCGCAGAGATAATGAATTTTACAGAAGACAATCAGAAAACAATAACAAAAGAGAAAGGGGCGAACCTTTATGGCGTACACCCTAGTTCGCGGATACAATTTCGCAAGAGGAAAATGTAAGACCTAAAGTACGTCATATAAGGGGATACCTGTTGCATGGCTCAGGGAAAGGATACACTGCCACCGGAACCTGAGTCATGGAGATTTGGGGTCAATAAAGCCCATCCGGGAGAGGCACCTTGGATTCTCAGCTTAAGCATATAACTTAGGTTGGGCGACTAAGGTAATAAGGACTCTCTCAAGGAGTGCAGAATCTGATCAAGGCGTCGAGGTACACGGTTGAGTCAAGAGTGTCAGGGGCGTTTGAAGCGTACCTTGCCATTCTTGACAAGTCTTGGCTTATACTGCACTCGGCCCGAAGAGAACCCCACTTAGGGTGCAGTCTCGTAACCATAAGCCCTATAGGTAAAAGGGATAAGAGGCTGCGAAAACAACTGGTTGTTGTTAAGACTGGATGGGAGGAGCTAACCTTGTATAGTAGAAGTACGCCTCCTTGAAGGGGCAACCAGGGGGAAGATAAGGGAGGCACCCTCCATTAGGGAGCTGATAAGTGTCTTAAGACGCAAATGTCATGAGGCTTTTTACTCGCAAGGGTATTAAGGCTTGTCATATTTGTGCAACAATCCTGAAGAGGCAATAATACAAAAGAAAAAGATAAGACGAGATCAATGGTTTTTCACATGAAAATGCGAAGACGTCCTGCGATTTCGTTGCAAGACGGCAATGTCATGGGGCTTTATTTTCGCAAGAATATTTAGGCCTGTCATATTGTCGCAACATTCCTGAAGAGGCCATATTACAAAAGAAAAAGTTAAGGAAAAATCAATGGGTTTTTGCATGAAAGTTAAATAACGTCCTGCTATTTTGTCGCAATGACAAGAGGTGGCATAATAAGACCTTTAATTAGGAAGGCAAAATAATACCACACAGGAATGAGATTTTGAAAAGAATCAAAATTCACTTCGCATAAGATTGCGAAATTATACATAAACAACTGCGAAGTTGAGGCACAAAATAAGAAAAATCTGCAAAATCTCTCATTTGGATACAAATAACAGAGGCAAGTATGGGAATGAATGAAATTAGAAAATGTTATTTGTCTCCATATGATAGATTTACGCAAAAATTCAAAAACTAATGATTATATTGATTAACCGTATTGCAAGGAAGAATTGTTTTAATGAATGCAGGTCAAAATGAAAGAAACTCAGACATTAAGGAATATGGAGAACCAAAAGAATTCGCAAATATACAGAAAGGAGGAATAAATGTACAAGTATTACAGAAGATTAAAGAAATAAACAAAAACTACTTCTTAGTTGATCCTTTATCATCTTCATCAGATTTATTCCCTTCTTTGTCTGCATCAGAACTTTCATCTCCATCAGAACCTTCATCACCATCAGATTCTTCATTATCAGCTTCGCTGTCAGAAATAATTAGACTGGGAATGTTCTTTGGGATCTCCTCCAAGAGACAAGGATACTCAGAATGAGGAATACTATGGTCATCACAAACCATTTGAATAGTTTGATTGCGAAAATGCATAGCATCATTCTTAAAGTTCGCAACAGTGATCTTGATTTGATTCTTTAATCTAGAATACTTGTCGTTGCGAGAAGAAAGATTCTTTGCGAGTTCCTCTTTTTCAGCTTCAATTTCCTCAATTCTTTCGCGATATCTACTTTCAGAATCTGCGAACAAAAGGCAATCAATTAATAACTTGATGAAAATTCATAAGAAACAAAATATTAGTGAAGAAGAACAGTTAATAACCTTCTCTGTCAGAAATCATATCTCTAATCAAGGCTGTATGCTCAACTTGGAGACTAACATTTACACCTAAATCTTTTCTGGCATCGTCTAAGGTTTTCGCAGCCCAAGCGAATTCATCCTCATTACTTATAAGAAGACGAGAACGAATTTGGTTTTCTCTTTCGCAAAGCTCGATGTTCTTGCGGTTAGCTTCATCTCGTTCAAGTTGAACTTCAAGAAGGGTCTCTTGGAATTTCGCCAAAGCCTTAGCACCTTGATTAGAGATGCGATCCTTAACATCTATGAGACCACTAATTTTGGTTCTTAACTCATTGATTTTCTCTTTAGAATTAAGAAGGAGACGTTTAAATCGGTTGGTTAAGCCTAAACTAGATCTATGGTCAATTTCTAAGAGGCGAAATTTGGATCTTAATTCATTCAGAGAAAGAGATGAAATTTTATCATTTGAGAAACTATTTAAAGATTTATTAAGACGCTCAAGAAGGGTATCATTATCCAAGGCATTAGGAAATTAACGAAGAATGGTAGCTTCATCAGAAAGACCATAAATGTCTGCAAAAATGATCAATTAAATAAGATAAAACAACAGGATAAATGAATGAAAGGAAAGGAGAAAAGTAACATACCATAGAGTTGATTATTAGCTTGCTGAAGACTAGAGATTTTGTTCTTGTACGAAGAAGAATCAATTTCTATTTGTTTGTTTTTCTCGCGAAGACATTTGACTTCAGCTTCCAGTTCCTCATTCTTTGTGCGAAATTGAAGATTCTTCTTTTCAATATTTTCTCGTATCCTCTCCAGATCTGAGGAAACAACGAAGGAAGCTTTTCCAGCCTGCGAGAAAATATAAAAATTTTAAAATAGAAAGAGATTTTGAGTTACAATAATGAAGAAATAAAAGGATGAAAGCATACCAGACTATTAAGAGAATGCAGGAAATTGGGAGTCACTGATCTAGAAACTCCACGAAGAGAATTATCACCATCCAATAAAGTAACATCGCAAATTGTAGCGAGAGCTTTACAGGTATTAGCGAATTTACTTGGCACTTTCACCAGGAATGGTAGAAAGTGTGAAACCTTTCTCAGCAAGATCTTTTTGGACGTCTTTTAAGTTTTTCTCATGTTTATGGCCACTTGGAGGCATATTTGAATATAGAGTATGAGAATGAATAAAAAGTAAGAAGATTGAAGAGGGAAGAATTACAGTAGCAGAACTTACGGAAGAACAATAGAATTGCAGAGATGAGAGAATCAAAAGAGAAGAGAAAGTAAAAAGAAAATGGAAATAAGAGTAAGAATAATATATAAAGAAGATTTTTTACTCCAAGAAATAAACACCATTAAGGCGAAAAGACGTGAGCGGTTGAAAAGCAGCGGTTACAGAAGACGTGTCAAGAAAAAAATGGAAGAAAGAATACGTGTGATAAATGCCGAATATGAAGAGATGAACAACTGCGGCATTTCTCACATCATTCTCTACTTTGCAGAGAAGATATGAGAAGAGGCAACATGTAGGATCAGAATCTCGCATCAATAATGCCTCAACGAAATTATCAACAACACAACACAACAGCGTCGCAGAACAATTTCAGAAATGACATAATAAACAACGTCAGCCAAAATCATGAGAAAAATGTGATGGTTCTGCGAAAAAAGAGAGTTTGCGAGATTAACATTTGTAAGGTTGCGAGAATGTCGCAAGACATATCCGAAAATAAAGGACAGATTAGCTGTCATCCACTATGTACTTCCCTATAAATACTCATTCAGTTGTAAAGAAAAAGAGAGAGATCTTTTTAGAGTGAGAAACAAGTAAATAGGAGAGAGAAAATTTAGAGTGGTGGTTATTCTTGATTCATATATCTTTTCTTGTAAGATTGTTCAAAGATTGGTCAATAAAATTAAGATTGTTAATCTAAAATGAGTTGAATGTTAATGAAATCTTGTGAGGGGTGTAGTGTAGGATTTCCTGCAACTACATGATGGTTATGTACTTGGAGGAATGTCATTCTCCTCGGTACCAACATCTAGTGATTGTGTGGTGATCGCCATCTCCAATTGGTGTGAAGTATCAAATGAAAATGATATATTTGTCTTGGTCACTGAAACGGGAAAGAGAGCAACTAGTTGGACTGTTCGTCAATTTTATTATGAAGGATGCTCAGATAACGACTTTATGTCGTGTATTAACAACCCGATTTTCTACAACGGAGCTTTCTACTGCTTAGATTATAACGGAATGTTAGGAGTTTTCAAAATGAAAGGTAATAATAGCAGTTGGAAAGTACTTTCAATGTCTTTGAAACAATTCAGTGGTTTTTTTCCAAGTTATTTGGTGCAGTGTGATGGAAAGCTTTTACTAGTGAATTTAGGACAGAGTGGGAAACTGATAGAGGTTTATAGATTAGATGATTCGAAGATGGTCTGGGTAAAACTGACCAGTTTGGGTAAGCATGCGCTGTTCATCAGCTATACATCCAGTTTCTCGGTTGTCGCCCCACGCAGCTGCGTGGAGAACAATATCTACTTCCCTATATTACAAGGTGAAAGGATTCTATAATATTCTCTTGATACATGTAGTTATCATTGTGTTGGAAGTAACAAATACTCTCGCAAGATTTTCATAATACAAAAGAAAGATCAAACTGCACTTGGATTGAGCCTAGATGGTCTTAGGCAAGTCCTGATCAACCTGACGAGCTGACTTCCTGAGTTCCTTCTTCAACTCGCGGAGGAGCAATAGCACTCAAAGGTCAGATCCAGTTCCATGTACGATTCAGGTACTGCCAAGTCATAATCAAGAGCCTGAAAGCCCTGCATATGTTTCTTCTCGTTACTTGTACGAATCAAGAGCCTGAAAATGTATAAAGTTTGTGGTATACAGTGGTGGATCTTGTATTTACATTTTTTCGATATTCTTTAGTTTTGCTAAAATAATTTATTGAAACAAATCTGTACATCGTTATTCAATTAGATGGTTTATTGTAGACACTAAATAGAGCAGAAATCTTTACATCGATAACTTCTGAAAGCGTTTAAGTACGGTTTTTTTAATGGCATAAGAGAAATCAAAACTAAGAAATTTGCACTCTTTAGCAGGCAACGGATAAAAATTTCAGCATGGAATTTGCACCGCATCCGGCATGCCTCTATTTTGCGTACAACTAAAATATGCGGCTACAACTTTTTAGTGGTGCTTGGTAAAATTTTCAAACAACTAAAAGTGGTCTGTGTTGTGTTCTCGTGCGACTCTCATGTATGTACTATGCCGATACAATTAAATGTTGTTGGTGTTGGTATGTAACTGAAATTATAGATGAAGAAAGATGGGAACTAAATTCCCCATTTCATTTCTTATTACTCTGTTTCTTAAAGTAGTACACCCATGTTACATAGGGGGTCGGCTATTTATAGCCTAACCATAATCAGTTAAAGGGAATGATATACAGCCACGTATAGGGACACCTGTTTACATTAGGTTATGCTTAAAGATTAGTCTAGCTAAGATAAAGTCGCCAGCTCTTATCCTTTTCTTTGGCGGTGTAAAGAGGTGGTCAGCCACCAGAAACTTCTTTACATTACGCGACAGTCCCCCTTGGATGACCACTGATTTAAAATATTCGTTTGTCAAAATTTTACTGGTGAAATTCAATTGGGACAAAAATCGGCCGAAGAGAAAGTACAACACCAATAGATTTAAAGTGATTATGATTGTCACGAGTTTTCTCCTCTTGTTGATACTGTTGCAGGAAAACCATTCAGGAAAAACCTGCACTTAGAATGAGGTTGGTTTCTGCCAAAAAATTTCCTCTTTTGTTTGAACTATGTCAGGAAAACCACTTGGAAAAAACCTGAACGCCAAAACATACTTCCTCCATCTAAATTGCGTTAGGAAAACCAGTTGGGGAAAAACCTAAACGCCCGCGCCAGGAAAATCATATGGGAAAAAACCTGAGCGCTTGTGCCAGGAAAATCACTTGGGAGAAAACCTGAGCACCCAGAATTCATAATACTATCGACGTCAAAGAGCATGTTGCCTCGTTAAAAACCTTGTCTGGAAAACCACTTGGGACAAAACCATACCAAAGGAAAAGAGTACAACAGACTTCGTCTGATAATGGTGTTGAACACGCGTATGATGCCTCGTTAAAACCTTGACAAGGAAAACCAAACTGGACAAAACCTTGGTGAAGGAAAAAGAGTACAACGCCTTTAAGTCCAGCGAACGATTCTACGAGTTTACTTCCCATGAAGCATAAAGCGGTTGGTGATGCAAATATTATGCAGACTGCAGAAAACTGCTTTACTATTCGCAGCTTATGGAGGATTGACTGCCGGTCTTGTGCCTGGTGTACCACTAAAAATGTACACCTCGCACTTAGATCCTCCATCCGTTGCACACCAAATTCAGTTTGCTGCTTTAACTTCAGGCATAACAATGAAAGGCATTTTGTAAACTCATAAATACCGTAGAATCAATTTCAGTCTTTAAAAGTGTAACCTGCACAACAAAGGTTAGAAAACAAGATAATGCATGCATTATATGGTACTTCTGGACCATAAAGTAATATATCTACGTACGTGACAGACAGATCGATCATGTTCCATTCTAAGGGATCCCATATTAAAAGTGTTAATTAGCAGTACAACAAGCATTACGAGTATCAAAACTGGATACTATAGTGCATACTGCTAGCATGTTCTCGAACTTCAGGCCTAGAAATATTTCAATCTCATCGAGATTTCACAGTTTAGTTTAAGCGTGGATTTTAGCGCTTTTAAGGGCTCGTTAAGAGGCCAAAGATGATACCATCAACTCATATGAATTTTAGTCATTTTCCTAAAAACTCAAAACACATAAAGGATTGTTCACGAAATTCTCCTTTTCTAAGCGGTGATGATGACTTGATTTCAAGCCTGACATAGTTCATAAAGTCAGGTGGCTGCCTGAGTCAGAAACTCGAATCCTTTAGGGATTCATTACAATCATTAGTCATAACAAGATGTAATATGAGTCCTTCAGGGACTACCACGCTAATGTGCATCTATATTAGGAGAATATATAATTTTAGTTTTACAGAACCAATCCTGGGGTTCAGCAGGAAACCCTCAGTCACACTTAGGGCGATAATACTACTCTCTCTGCCCTTTATCTCAAACACCACCCTGTAACATTCAGGCCTCACAAATTTACGGTGTGAGTCGGATCCGATCTTTTGCGCTTTTCCGAGAGATTTCATCCTCTACCTTAGTTAGAGGGGAACATGTCATATGCCTACCAATCACAATGTCGATGTTCCTCTGCAGAGGGGTACACAACCACTATTGTAAACAGTAATCGACAATCATATATGATTTAGCACATTCTCTGGTGTATGCACATTCAAGAAAATTTTACAAACTGGTACCAGCGCCACTTCAGGGGCTTTATCATATCCTCATCTTCAATAAGGAGTTTCAAACTTAGAGAATGTGGATTATATTTTGATAGTCTCCACGAGCACTATCTGTAGTCTCTCTTCAGTAGCACTGCATATTAGATAAGTGATTGGATTCTCTTTTTAGAGGCATATATGAGGAAGTTATTCAGGCCTCAAGCGTGTTTTAACACACGACTTCGTCACTACGAGATGCATGATTTAACCTGCTGAGACAACTGCTCGTGTCTGCATCCTCAAGCAAGTGACAAACAATATTTTTCAAAAGTTATTGCAGCTATGTGTTCTAATCATGAGTAATCTCCAACACCTCAATTACATCCAATATCTTGGCGAGAAAACAAATGAGATATTTCACGCCATTAGTGGCAGCCAAACTTTCTTTGATCAGGATAAAGCTTAATCAGATAACCTATTCGATTGTCGACATCTCTTACTGCAAACTTTAAGCGATTTTTGTCATCTCTATGACGTCAAGGGAAAACCCTTAAATTTGTCGACATAATACGTGCCATCTTCAGGTGGCAGTCTTTCTCCCCCTGATTAAGGCGGTAGAACCCTTTTAGGTTATCAACATAATTCACGGCTTTCTCTTGTGGTGACTTTTCTCCCCCTGATTAAAGTGGAAGAACCTTAAAGGTTATCAACCTTGGTCACGCCAACCTCTGGTGGCGAGGTTGTCATGCCAACTTCTGGTGGCATTTTAGTCTTCCTGATCATGGCGGAAATGTTACTATCTCATTTATGGAAACTTCTGGTCCCATAATTTCCTGATTTTCAAAGGCAGATCTACTCATGATAGTTTTTGGATTTTAATTTAACTACACAAAAACTATCCAAAAACAGCTGCAGGCTCGGCAAGAGATGAGATATTTCACGCTGTTTCTTCTCGACGGATTACTTCCTCCCCCTAACGGCGGGAATACAGTCTCATCTTCAATAAGACATTACCAACACATGGTTTTAAATGTCTTATGAACCGAAACCAACATATATAGCTAGGTGACGTTATGGAACAAACACGTAAGTTGTAAGGTTGCTTCCCAATATATAATTGATGGTAAATAGTTGGCCGAGCAATAAACTAAAGATGCTTAAACAAAGAACTCAACTAGACCATGTCGAGTTCGCACATGTGCTAACTATATGCTCGATATAGCACCAACTGGAGGCAAAGTATCAAATCCTATCAATTTACCACCAACATAAACACTTAACTGGAGAATCTCTGCAACCACAAGATTTGCACAAACAGTTCGGCAAAATCTAACATTACGTGTTAATATAACAAGAGACCATCTAGTAGATGTGTCTATCAATACATTAAAGTATTGAAATAATTGTCCATATTGCAGGGTGAATAAGTCCTGCAATTTCCACCTTGAATCCTTCTAGGAGTTAATGTTGGTGATTCAGTAATGGGTTATCATAATGTTAATGTTAATGCAATTTAACAACTAATTGTCTCAGGGACCAATAACACAATTTACATCCTTATCTAATAGAAGCTTCAGGTTCAGTAAAGGATGTCCATGAGCATTTTGAATCGTTTACTCATCTTGGTAGAACTTTGGTGTCCATACTGATCATGCCTGAGCATGAATAATTCAAGGGTCATTAAACTTCTGGCTAATGACAACGTGGAATTCGACTGTTCGAATTCTCCTATGGCACACCCCATAATAGAGAGCCTCGTGCTTCTGGCACAAAAACAAATGAAGTAACAAAATACTCCATAAAAATGCTCGTTTATCATTTCAAGGTGGTAACGCCAAATATTCTCAAAAACTCAACAAATTCTTCAAGAATCCGGAATATTATAAGGTGTTAATAAAGATGAGACACACGCTCTTCCGGAGCCGTCTATCATATTATTCGAACCCGAAATGGCATTTCACATTTCCCAAAACCTCTACAAGGTTACAGAATTGGTTCAAAAATTTGTGTTTGTTGTTCCGTTGTCTTTGAGACAAATATCTCTACTGTCTATTAAAAAAGGATTGATTACTTCAGGGATCCGTATTCGTTAGTACAGATAGACGAGAGAAAAATAATAAAGCCATTAACAAAAGCATTTAGTAACTACGGGCTTCTTCGGGAACCCAGAATTTAATGGCTTATTCCTGGAACCCAAAGACCACTTCTGGAGTCTAATTTGATTTTTACAGGAAATCACAAATTACATGTTGGACTGCTTCTGGAGTCGGCAACATCTCATGGATTGCTTCTGGAATCCATTACTTACAAAAAATAAGCAAAGAAAACAAACAAAGGATAAACATCAAAACACATATGGTACTAATACAATAACAATAAATCTCCAACTTCGTCACCTTCAGAGTCAACGAAATATTAATTTACAAGTGTGCAAAAATGGATACACTTTGGCAAAATTGCCTCAAAATCAGTCATAAGTCACTTCAGGGACCGCTGATAGAAACTGGCTAGCACTTTATAACAGGTCACTTCTAGGACCGACCGGCTAACGGGACGCGCCTTTTATATCCATACCATGCCACACTATATTCCAACTTATGGTGGAATTAGTTTTCTGGAGATTATTAGAGCAAGAAAAATCGAATTTACGCTGTTCTTCAGGGATGCTATAATTCTCGCTTCTCCGATATTAAAACCGTTGGTACAACAATTAAATAAAAAGATGCGAACGCAATTTATCACTGGGATATCCATTCCCAATTTCATACTCACCTCTATCACACGTTATCATGAACTTACCAAGCATTACCCCTACTATGTATACGGAGGTAAGTAAATCGCTCATATTTGACACCTTTGATTAGTTACTCGCATTTAGAATAACATTTTTCAATTAGTATCGTGTAATAAAATTCATCGACGAGCAATTCGTGCTGATAACGTGTTGTGTTCTCGTGCGACTCTCATGTATGTACTATGACGATACAATTAAATGTTGTTGGTGTTGGTATGTAACTGAAATTATAGATGAAGAAAGATGGGAGGAGAAGATGGGAATTAAATTCCCCATTTCATTTCTTATTACTCTGTTTCTTAAAGTAGTACACCCATGTTGCATGTTGCATGGGGGGTCGGTTATTTATAGCCTAACCATAATCAGTTAAAGGGAATGATATACAGCCACGTACAGGGACACCTGTTTACATTAGGTCATGCTTAAAGATTAGTCTAGCTAAGATAAAGTCGCCAGCTCTTATCCTTTTTTTGGCGGTGTAAAGAGGTGGTCAACCACCAGAAACTTCTTTACATTACGCGACAGTCTGGATAATTTCCTAAATAAACACTTTCTGACAATCAGAAATAATACTCGAATATTTGCTTCTTTGGGTTCAGAAATAATGTTGTTTTTTTCTTCACACGACTACTTAAGTTCGCATCAAGATTTGCTTCTTTTGTGGGCTCGGATACAAAAGTTTTCTGTCAATTTGCAAGCCCAAGATCATACCAAGCAGTTACATGTGGCAAATGTTTCCAGAAGATTGTGACGATTAACTGTAGAGAAAAAAACTATGTAAAAGTAATGCTTCGAAAAACCAAACGTATAAAGTTGTACTCCCTCAGTCCCTTGCAAAGTGAGCATTTTTTTCCCTTATGAAAGAGTGATCTTTTTATTTTTCCAAATAAATTCGTCATAACTAGTGTTCTCAAAATTTTCTCCACAATATAAAATTTTTTAAAATTTGGTACTCATGTTTTCAGAATTTTCTCCAAAAATATAAAAGATCTGGTAATGATGTTTATAATCACTGTATAGGTCTTTTAAAAGTATTTTTAACGATATATCATTTACAGATATTCGCCTTTAAGTTTGTGAGATATATCAATTCTAAATTTTAGCATTCGAGGGCGGATAAGAATAGAAACACTAAGACTGAGAATATGATTTCACATGGGATTAGCGGATAGTTAATTATAGAGAGTTTTTAAGAGATCTTAATCAAATACCATGTTAGTCGTTAGAGACTTTAAAGAGTTTCTGAAACGCCCTTATTAGTGAATAAAGACGTTGTTTAAGTTTTCTCAAAATCTCTATGTTATTGGTTAGAAATCTCTAGAAAATCCTTCAAATGCTCATGTTATTGGGTACAAACTTCAAAGTTATGGATTTGCAACTCTGAGAGACCTTGAAAGACTTTTTATGTGAAAAAAGGCATGACAACAATCTTTCCAAAATATGTGATAATTTGGGAGGCTTTGAAACTAGTATTGATTTTATTTATCTTTTTTTTTTAATTCAAAAAGGGCAATTGGATTAAAAAACAACTCAACACTAAGGCAGTGAAGTTGTTGAGAAAGATACAAAAAAAGCTCAGTTGTAGTAGAGCTTTCAAGAAAAAGAGAAAAATTTCAGCTATTGCATTACAACATCCCAGTTTCTAAGAACTGTATCTAATGAGTAGCCTTGAAAGATACTAGTTCCTATACACCAGTTGAAAATGTATGTCTTCACACTGTCTATAATTGAGTCAAAAGATCTATACCTCCCGTTGAATAACCTTGCATTTCTTTCAATCCAAATAGCCCACCATATAGCAAACGGAATTATATCCCATATTTTTTTCCTGATAGAATCACTCTTGCATTTCTTCTTTCTCCACTGCCATATATTGCTTCTGACAGAACCATGAAAAACCCATTGTAGTTACAATATTTCAAGAAGAAATGCCAAACAGACCTAGTAGTCTCACAGTGCAGAAAAATATGATTATTTGATTCAGCATCTTTCTTGCATAAGAGACATCTATTTACCATAATAGTATTTCTATAAGAATCCAAAGTAGGAGCTGCATCATAACACAAAGACCAAACAAAAAATATTACCTTCTGGGGTATTCTTGGGTTCCAAACACACTGATGAGGAAAAACCAAAAGACCATCATCTTCCAATGACTTATAACATTCTGAAACATAGAAACCCTTGCTGCCTGCTTGCCAAATTCTTTGATCCTCCCCACTTTCACTATTTATGACAGGGATTAAGTTTAGCATGTGTGCCATATCCTCAATTTCCTCTTCCTTAAGCAATCTTGAGAAAGCAAAATCCCAACTGGCATCCGTGGTAAACATCATAATTTCTTTAATTGTTGCATTTTTCTTGTTACTGATTTTAAAAAGAGCATGGGACAATGACCTTGGAGATTGACCATTAAGCCATTTATCCTTCCAAAATAGTCATCTACTACCACTATTTACTTGAATTACAGAACTTTGTTCAACACTAGCACTGCACTTCAAAATTCCAGCCCATAGACTTCTTCCAACTGTCATTGTAGTATCATTAGGGAAAAAATCTTTTGGATTGCCTCCAAATTTTTCATTTATAATCTTTCTCCACAGCGCTTTTTTCTCATTTCCATACCTCCATATCCACTTAGCATGCAATGCTCTATTCATTAACCTCAATTTCCTGACACCAGCTCCTCCCTCTTCCTTTAAAAGATTTACTTTATCCCATCCTACCCAACTTCTCTTTCTTTTCTTTGCTGAAGAACCCCACAAGAACTGTCTCATAATTTTTTCCATTTGCTTCTCCACAGAAGCAGGAATCTGAAATAAAGACAGATAATACACTGGCAAACTAGACAGAACATGTTTGATTAACATTAGCCTCCCTCCTTTAGACAAATACCTTTTTTTCCAATTACTCAATCTTTTCTGAAATCTTTGCAAAATAACCTCCCACACCCCTACAGTTTTAACTTGCTTCGAAGTGGTATTCCCAAATATTTCATAGGAAAAGTAGTTATTGGACAGCCAAAAAATTTGCACATTTCAATAATATTCACTGCATTCCCTACTCCAACCAGTGCACTTTTTTTGAAGTTCACTTTTAAGACAGAGATCAACTCAAAAGCCAGCAACACATTTTTCAAATTCTATACTTGACCCACATTGTCATCTAAGAAAACAATCAAATCTTCTGCAAACTGCAGATGATTAATAGCAATAGCATTAGGTGCAGGCTTGAAACCTTCTATCATCTTCAGATTAGCAGCTTTCTTTATCAGCAAAGATAGAACTTCTACCACTAAAATGAAGAGAAAAGTAGAAATTGGATTCCCTTGTTTAATCCCTTTTTCACTTCTGAGTAAGCTTGATGTTGTATCATTTATAGTCATAGCAAATCTTGTGTTTACCAAGCACCACTTAATCCAATTCCTCCATACATTCCCAAAGCCAAATCTGGAGATAGTATAATCCAAACAACTCCAGTTTATGTTGTCAAAAGCCTTTCCATATCCACTTTCAAAACCAAACCAGGATTCTTGTCTCTTTCTCTTGTATCTATTAACTCAGATGCAATTAGTATTCCATCAGTAATCTGCCTAATCAATAAATGCATCGAACAAACTAATGACTAATCGAGTTGTGTGTGTTATATTATCCTCAAATATATAAACCATCTATATGTACATTGATCTGTACTTTTGCAACTATATAATAATTTAACATACTAGTCATCTATAATACATTACGCATAACTATATATACGGCGAGTTATTAGTATAAGACATCATCGGTAAGGAATTTGGGTTGCTAAATGCCACGTAAACTTTTTCGAACTTTGATTATTTGTTTATAGCGACTTCTTAGAAATTTTTGATAAGGGCAGTTTTGGATGGGTCATGGGGACCAATAGAAAATTACCATTTGTCATGTTTAATTAATTGATTTTAGTTAGTTAATTTTTTTAAATAAGGGTATCCATGGAATTTACAACCAATTAATTGGGATCAGAAAAACTAAGATCAGAAAAGTATCAATCTTAACAACAATCAAAATTAGGGACTGTTAAAATTTCGCTGATAGTGTAAGATCTGTTACCATCAAAATCCAAAATCATGTATATAAAAATCTAATCATTTAATCGAAATAATACAGATGTTGATGCTCGATGCAGACATTACGATTTTTTCTGATTAGCAAGATTTTCTTTTCTGAATAATTAATCAACTGAAGAACAGTAAGAGGACCTTGATAATAAATCATAGATTTCTTAAGATTTGCATTCCCTGAAAGCTACACTAGGACCATGACACATGCCAATAAAAAAAAAACTAAGTGTTTTTCATATTAATGACGCAATAGTTTCTTTCGTTATCCTATTTTGGAGTTTACATGTAGTGATATTTTGCATAATAGGAGATGGTGTTGTCAATTTGCATTCTGCCATTAGATTACCGATGATCAGTTTTTGGATGAACATGAGGTTTTTGATATCGGGTTTGTTTCTTGATTCTGTTTCTTATAGCTGCGTTTGACGTGTTATTTTTGGTTTGTGGTCAAAATCGGCAAGAAGGTTCGAAATTTGGTTTTTTGAAGTCGAAATTTGGTTTTTCTACTGATACAGTAAAAAACTAACGCATTTGAGTTTGAAAAGAAAAATCAAAGTTGATTTGAGTTTTAGAAGAATCATATAAGTACGGGAACAAGATTGGATTGCATAATTATTGCCCTAATCAGATAACTACGACCGACTACATTTCCCTAAACATCCTTGTTCTAAAAAATAGAAGATTAATTAGTTAGATAACTTAATGACAAATGGCAGTTTTCTATTAGTCCCTCGTGCCCCTAGTTAGCAATTCGGGATACGGGAAACGTTCGGAACGAAATAGTACGAGTATTATACGGATTTGTAAAATTCAAATTCGGTCAAAAATCCGGTCAACGGCTCGTGATTCGGCAGTAATACGGAACGATATACATACGTGTATAATTTCGTTTTTTACATATGAATTCGGCGTACAAAATTCGGCATATATTAACCTGTTAAAAAGTATTTTTAACATAATCCTTCTTAGATACAATAATTTAATAGTGACACGAACTATATATATGATACATGAATTACAATCAGCAAATAATATGTATGTTGGTGGTATTGGAATCAGATTCGAGTATGTAAAATTTTAAAAGTCAAAAATATAATAAAGAATGATAATTTAGTGATGATGTGACAAAGTATTATATGGGCCGTATGATTCGGTAATTCGTAAATACGTATATAATTCGTTTTGAGCTGGAAATTCGCGAATCTAAGTCGGGATTCCAGTTATACGGCTGATACGTATGGATTCGGTCGATACGGACGGATTCGCGAATTATACTCGTATAATTCGCGAACTTACTAACTAGGCTCATGCCCCCATCAAATTTTTTTTCGAATTTTGGTAACTACATATAATGATCAAAACTAAATTGGATGTCTAGGATAATTGCCTCACATGGGCTATCAACAAAGGTGGTCTAGAATTCGGGAATGCTCATAAATTCAACTTAGTACTAATAGCTAAATTAGCTTGGAGATTGTTGACTGAACCCAAGGACCTTTGGGCAACACAACTTAAACCTAGATACTTTAAAAATTCTTCTCTGTTTAGAGCTAAAACCCATACTTCTAGCTCTTGGATTTGAAAATGTATAAGTAAGAGAATTAAACTAGTAGAACAAAATAACATTTGGGAAGTAGGAGATTGCAATAGTATTAATATCTGGGAAGACAACTGGATTCCTAAACTAGAGGAAAACCTTAGTAACTACAAAACTGAAAATAACTCTCATTTAACACTTGTGAAGGACCTTATTATATACTATCACCAAGAAGTGGAATTCTACTTTAATATGTGAATTGTTCCTTGGACATTGCTAGATAAATCTGTCACATTAGAACTGCTTTAGCCAAACCAAATAAGTTGAGATGGTTACTCACAAACTCCGGAAAATTTAGAGTCAAACCCATGTATAACAAGTTAAATGAAAGAACAATGAACAACTATAACCTGGGACAGACGGATTCATTCTGGAAAAGTTTATGGAATCTAAACATCTCCCAAAGAATTAAGATTTTCATTTGGAAGTGTTTACAAAATGTTGTTTCTACTAATATGAAGCTATCCAGATTTATGGAAGATATAAATCCTAATTGTACCTTTGGTTGTATGGAACATGAATCCATAGAGCATCTTTTTATTCACTGTCCTTATGCAAAGTTAGTTTGGGCATCTTAGCCATATGCAGTTGATCTGAATTTTGAAAGATCCACCACTTTTTTAGATTTATGTAAAGAATTGATAGGAAAAGAAGATCCAATCATCCCTATAGAAATAATTATGACAAAGATCTGGCATATTTGGAAGGAAAGATGCAATAGATCTTTTGAAAAACAACAACAAACACATTCTCAACTAGCTTTAGAAATACAAAGATATTTAGACTTCTGGTACAAAGATCAATTATTGACCAGACAAGCCTCACCTGACACAGTTGAAAAACCTAGATGGAAAGCTCCTAGACAATCACAAAAGACCCTTAACTTGGATGCAACATGGGTTTCTATTCATGTACCGAAATGATGCAGGGAAATTCGAACAAGGAAGAGCAGGATCTTTAACATCCTCAACCCCAGAAGAAGCAGAAGCACTAGGGGTGTTGCGGGCAGCAAATTGAGCGACAGATGATGGCCTGGCTAACTTCAGTGTGGAGTGAGATTGCAAGAACCTTTTTGATTACCTGAACGGTAAACCATCCCAAATTTCTTGGCAGAACCAGTCAATTATGGACGCAATTAAGAGAGAATTTAATCTTTGTCAAAACTTTTTAGTTTTTTTTAATTTATTTATATTCCTAGATCAGCAAACAATGTAGCTGATATCCTAGCCAAAGAGGCAAAATCTTTCTCAACTGCTGTTAATAGATAAATGAACCTCATTCTTGCATTCTGCAAGCTTTAGAAGTAGATAAATCTAATGCTTGGGTAGGAATAATTATCCCAACATTAGATGACTCTACTATTAATGATGTAAGGGTTTCTAACTCCCTAAGTTCGTCTATTTTATTGCATATCAAAAAAAAAGGAGGAACTAGGTGGAAACTAAAATTAGATAAATTGGTACTAAAAATTGGATAAAGTAAAACAAAATAATAAAAATATTTATATTATTTGATTATTCAAGGAAACATTTGGTTGTTTGGTTGTTTTGGAATAAGAGTATTTCAACTCCACAAGTAATATCAATGTCCAGCCAAATGATTACAGTGAGTGTGGGTGACACTTTAGTTTCTGGAGTTCATGCACATGTTGGAGTCACTCAAAGAAGATTCCTATGGTCTGAAATGGAATTAATAAGTGAGTTTCAAAAACCATGGATTATTCTTGGGGATTTCAATGCAGTAACATCTATTAAATAAAAAGTTGGAGGAAGAACTCCAAATAAAACAACAATGTTGGATTTCACAAACTGTCTTAATAAGTGTGAGCTTATTCAAGCTCCCAAAACTTGTTTAGGTTTCTCTTGGTCAAATTGTCAGCAAGGAAACAAGAGGATTCTTTGTAACCTTGACAGAGTAGTTTTCAACCAACAATGGTTGCAATTATTTGATGATTGGGGGTACAAGGTTGGTTTAAGAATGGTTTCATACCATTCTCCTCTTTTAGGAGGGTGTGCTAGTGTGCCAAAACCTAAGAATGTTCCTAAAAAAATTCAAAAAATGTGGATACAACATCCAAATTTTCTTAAAGTTGTAGCAGATTGTTGGTCTTCTGAAGTAGTTGGGGATCCAACTTTTGTTTTCATGCATAAACTCAAGAATCTCAAAAAAATGTATTAATGAGTGGAATTGGAAGGAGTTTGGTGATGTCAAAGTTAAATTGCAAGAAGCTGAAGATAGAGTAAAAGAAGCAATGGAAGATTCCGACAGAAATGCTTTTGATGAGAATGCATATAATACATTAGTATCAGCTCAGAATGAGTATTCCAGCAGAGAAGTGCAATACAACACTCTTATGAAGCAAAAAGCCAGAACCAAATGGGTTAATGAAGGGTCTGCAAATACTAGTTTCTTCCGTACAAATCTGAAGATTAGACAAGATCATAATCAAATTAATGAATTGGAAGATGTTATAGGAAATATTATATCCGATCAAGAAAAAAATTCAGATGAATTAGTTGATTTCTTTGAAAAAAGATTTACTCATATAGAAGTTCAAATTGATGAGGATTTGCTTAATGTCATTCCACACTCAATTACTGGTGAAGATCAAAGGATGCTGGATGCAGTTCCAAGTGCATAGGAAGTTAAAAAACTGCTTTTGAAATGGATCCTGATAGTTCTCCTAGTCCAGATGGATTTTCAGGTATTTTTTACAAACATGCTGGGATATAATTCAACAAGATTTAGTAGCTGCTATCAAATTTTGTTGGTCTAGACAATTCATACCTAAAGGTTTGAATTCCATTTTTTTGTTTCTACTTCCTAAATGTCAAGGTGCAAAAACTGCTTCACAATTTAGACCAATTGGTCTAAGTAATTTTAGCTTCAAGATCATCACCAAAATTATTACAATAAGAATGAGCACTTTAATGGAAAAACTTGTTCACCTCAACAAACAACATATATTAAGGGGAGTATCCATGAGAAAGTATTATTAGCTTCAGAAATGGTGAATGAAATGAAAAAGAAGAGAAGAGGAGGATATGTTGGTCTTAAGCTAGATATTTCTCAGGCTTATGATGTAGTTAGCTGGGAATTCCTCACTAAAGATTTGTTAAAATTTGGATTCTCTGATTCTTGGTGCAACTGGATAATAATTATTCTTCAATCAGCAAAAATTTCAGTGTTGGTCAATGGAGGGCCTTGTGGTTTGTTTTCAGTTGGAAGGGGTTTAAGACAAGGAGATTCACTTTCTCCTCTCTTGTTCATTATAATGGAGGATGTGCTTAGCAGGAATTTATCTCATTTAGTTCAATCTGGAAAAATATTGCCAATGGTAGTGAAAAAGGTATTCACCCAACTCATTTATTTTTTGCTGATGATGTTTTTGTGTTTTACAATGGAACCAAGAAGAGTTTGAATAACTTAATGACATTATTGGATAAATACCAAGCTAGTTCAGGACAAGTCATAAATAGAACTAAAAGTAAGCTTTTTGTTGATGGAGTGTCTCAAAGTCAAAAGGTGAAAATCAGTGAAATAGTTCATATGGAAATATCTAAATTTCCTGATAAATACTTAAGAGTGTTTCTTGCTCCAGGGAGAGTAACTGTCTCAATGGTATGGCCTATGATGGAGATGATTCAAAGCAAACTAGGTTCTTGGAAGGGGAGATTACTATCATTTCAAGACAGAATAGTATTGGTAAAATCAGTTTTAAGTAGTATTCCTTTGCACAATATGGCAATTTACAAATGGCCATCTTATTTAATTAAGATATGTGAAAAAATTATAAGGAATTTTTTTATGGTCTGGAGATGGAGAAACAAGAAAATTCAAAACTTTGGCATGGAGAAAGGTTTGCACACCTTTTTGTGAAGGAGGTATGGGTTTGAGAAGATCAGAAATTGTTATCAAATCTCTTCTTATGAAAATGGTGTGGAAAATTTTGAATTCTCAAGAAGAATGATCTCTTTTCTTATTAGAAAATATACTGATGTAAATGGTCAATAGATTTCAAATTGGAGGTCATCTTCTGTTTGGCCAGGTCTAAGATGGGCTTTCAATTCTTTACAAGGTGATATTAGATGGTGTATTGGACATGGATCAAAAATCTCAGTTTGGTTTGACATTTTGTTTGGAAATGAGCCTCTTATAAATGATTTTGGTCTTAGTACATATGTCAAAGAAAACATCAGCATGAAGCTTCAAGATATGTTGGATGGCAAGAATTGGTGCATTCCTGCAGAACTTGCTGATTATTTTGCTAATGCTTCATTGACAGTTGTGAGTGGAGGGACGGATCAAATGGTCTGGAATGGTGATATCAAAGGTAAATTCTCTACTTCAGCAATTGTGGAAAGAATCAGATTAAAAGAACAAAAACTAAGTTGTCCTTCTTTCATATGGAAATCATTTCTCCATTCAAGCATTGCAAGTAATATATGGAAAATTCAGCATCAAATGTATGTGGATGATGAAGTTATGAGGAAAAATGGTTTTGATATGGTCTCAAGATGCTGTGTTTGTGTTGCAGAACAAGATTGTATGGATCACACTCTCTGGCAGTGTGTTTTCAGTGTTGAGATATGGAATTGGATATGCTCCATTTTTGGTTTCACTAAACCAAATTCTTTTAGTGACATCTGCAAGGCTACTCAGCAAAAAAGTCCATTCATAAAACAAATTTGGATGACAGCAACGTGTACAATAATGAGAGATTTGTGGTTTCAAAAAACCACAAACTCTTTGAAGAAAAAACACCAAATCTAAATGAATTTAAAAGGAAAGTCTGGAAAACAGTTCATGAAGGTAGTCTGAGAATGATAGGTACCAAATGGGGACAGGCATATGATCAGAGTATTATTGACTTTTTCCATATGGGAATCAGATTTTCAAGATACAGTTGCATTAAGGAATGCTTTTGGACTGCACCAGAATATGGTTTTTTGATGTTTTGTTGTGATGGATCTTCATTTGGAAATCCAGGTGCAGCAGGCTTTGGTATCATTGTCAGGGATCATGAATGTCAGGTTCTTGGAACAATGTCAGGTGGAATTGGAATTGCCACTAACTATCTGGCTGAAGTATTTGCAATCATTTTTGCACTGGAATGGGCCTCAGTTTTCTCAGCAACTAAAATAGTTATCAGATCAGATTCCAAATCTGTGCTTAATGATTTTCAGAATAATAACATTCCTTGGGCTCTCAGAACAAGATGGATAAATGCTATGCAGAAATTAGAATGTGTGTTATTTCAGCACACCTTCAGAGAAGCTAATTTCAGTGCAGATGATCTTGCAAAAAAAGGAGCAGATCTTGGAGTTGGTGTAAGAATAATTCATAATGGAAGGCCTAATTTCATCAAAAGAGTTGAAATGCCAAGTACAACCTACTATAGGTTCTGTTATTTTATTTTTATTATTATTTTTTGCTTTTCTTGATTTGTAATGGAACTTTTTAGTTCTTCTTTTGGTGTTCTGATTCTGTAACTTGGCTTTTTAAGCTATTTTATTAATAAAAATTATGTGATTGAGCAAAAAAAATAAAAATAAAAATAAAAATTATATATCTTGAGACATGAATATATCTAGGATGTAATATTCAAAGGGATAGAAAGTGCACCCTTACGGATATATCACAAGAGTGACCTCCTTACAACAAGACTCTTCCCCTAAGGTTTAAATTATTCACAGGGATGACCATTGAGCAAATTCAGACATTAGTTCGCACCATTCTTTACTAACACTCTCTCCCACGGATTTACAAGATGATGTTAATCATGAATTTTTCTTCTAAAAAATAGCCTTCTCTTTCTTTAACTGATTATTTTCCCCTCTTGATTTATTATATTTTCTCTCATTCATTTTCGTATGTTTTCCTCGTCAAATTATCACTTTAAATTCTATCATTTGACTAGGAACATGAAATTTTTGATGGAGTAAAATCCAAATTAGAGTCCCTCATTTTTAGTTTGATTATGGTGAGACATTCAGTCCCGTGATGAAGCCATGCACAATTCGCCTTGTTCTTTCGATTGTTGTAATGAACCGATGACCATTGAAGCAGCTGGATGTTTAAAATCTTTTTTTGCATGGCCAGCTAGAAGAGGATTTATATATGAAGCAGTCGACAAGTTATGTAGATCCTAACTATCCCAATCATGTTTGTAAGCTGCATAAGTCATTGTATGAACTTAAACAGGCACCTCGTGCCTGGTTTTCTAGGCTATAAGTAGTTATTTACTATAACTAGGATTCAATAGATCAATTGCACAAAGCTCATTGTTTGTCTTAAAAACACAAGATTCAATCACATATGTCCTTGTGTATGTTGATGACATTATTGTCACATGGTCTCATCCTGCACAGATAAGAAAGCTTATTGCAGACCTTAATGCTGAGTTTGCAATTAAGGATATAAGGAACTTATCATTTTTCTTGGGCATAGAGGTCATTCGGCAAGGCTCTAAAATAGTTCTCATATAAAGGAAATATGTAGCTGATCTTCTCAAGCGTACTAAACTGGATGGAGTCAAACCAGTATGTACTCCACTGGATCCTAATATGAAGATACGAAAACAAGGTACAGTATGGTTTACTGATCCATCTCCATATCGAGGTGTTGTGGGAGATCTTCAATATCTACATCTAACAAGACCGGACATCTCATAGAACATTCATGATCCTTACATAGAACATTGGGAACTAGTAAAAACAATAATTCGATATCTGAAAAACACGTAGACTATGGTCTTCATCTAAAACCATTACAAGATTTCTTTCTTCATGCTTACTCAGATGCATACTGGGATGGCAGTCTAGATGATCGCAGATCAACTAGTGGATATTGTGTGTATTTTGGTGGTAACCTAATATCTTGGAGTGCAAGAAAATGGAAAAAAACAGTTTCAAAATCCGGTACGGAAACTGTGTACAGATATTGCAACATCAGAGGTGATTTGGATTCAGTCGTTGCTTCATGAGCTAGAAATTTCTATCTCAACACCCATCTTATTGTGTGACAGCTTGGGCGCGACATATCTCACTGTGAATCCCATTTTTCATGTTCGAACAAAGCACATCGAGATATTATTAAACTTTTCTAGAAAGTGATAGTCTAAGATGTAAATAAAGTATAAGTATGCAAAGAAATTTTATTGTCACAAACTACCCAATTTTGCGAAGTGTGTATGTTATCACACGGGCGAGTTCTATTAAAATCCAAAATGTGCACACAAACTATTTGAATGTCCAAAATACATAATAGACGGAAAGAACTTTTTTTGAGAATTGATTAAAAAGCACACAAGCCGTGTGCGAGCAGATACAACCAGCAAGGAGCGAAAATCCCACAAAAACTAAAAACGTTAATCAAAAATTTTCTAAGATTACAAAGAGTATCAACAAAAGATGTCACAACTTGTGAAACCTAGCAATCCAAGAGCACAACTTGTGGAACCTAGAAATCCAAGAGCATCTTGAAAACCACAACGAGTGACCACTGCTTATTGTTAATTAGCATACTCATCGAAATCTTCTATAATTAAACCATCATGGTTTTTCGCAAGATCGCAAAACATTTCTTTACGATGAGTCTTTTGGGTGGAAATTCTAATCCCCATGAAGAACCAAAATCCACAAGTTTGTCAGCCGAGACTTTGTTAGGAACGTTAGATTTAAGAGACTTTTTCTTTTTTAAACTTGAAAGGGAACCATTTGGGAGCATACCTGTACCTTAGCATTTCATACTCAATTTCATACCAATTCCTGTCATTAGCTTGGACGATGATGGCTTTGCGGAGCTTACCTTTGAATCTTCCGTAACTATTTGGGAAGTGGCTACATCCCCTTCTTCTTCTTCTACTTCAAAACCATAAAACCTGTTATGGGATTCAAAACCAGGGAGAATGGCGGGATCATCAGATGAGGTGCTTGCACCTTCCACAACCGGTTGACCATTTTCAGGAGTAGCATACGGGTTCACTAAGTGCTTCCCATTTTTCTTTTTGCCGGTGCCTTTCTTTCTTTTATAAGTTTCCTACTCACCAAGAGCCTTTTCTTGTTCAGATGCCCTCTCTCCATTCACACACATCACTGTACATGGATCAACGGCAGAAGATGATGCTTTCAGAGTAGCACCCCCACTCAACTCATTCTCACAAAGCAGCAAAGAGGACTCATTAGCTTCTTCGTTGCCTGCATTTTCACTCCCATTTAATCTAAGAGCATCATCCCCTTCCCCAATAACTGCACTCTTATGCTTTGCCTGTGCAATCTTCGCGGAAACATCCTCCACTTCTATAATCTTTGCAGCATCATTCCTAATTTCTTCTGCAAAATCAGAATCAGACATGGAAATTTTCTTACCTTCAATTATATTTGGTTTGTGGAAGAATAATTTGCTTGTAGAGGCATCTTCACAGACAACCTTGTCATTAGTGAGCACTGATTTCCATTCTGCAGACTCAAAGGCTTCAGGTGTAGCGCCATTTGAGAGCATCCACAGTGGGCGAGTATAACCAAAAATTTGGGATGAGATCGTAACGCAGTGGGACGGAGTAAAGATTAAATCCCAGCCAAAGATCAAATCCCAGATCATATTTGGTCGCGACCAAATACCAAATCCTAATATAGTCGGGCGTAAATTTAAAGTACGCTTGTTGCTGGGCGGACACCCAACCATCCGCCCGTTCACTTACTCATCAGGCGGGCACCAAACCATCCGCCCCATTCAAAATGAAATTCATCAGGCGGACACCCAATCATCCGTCCGTTCACATTTCGTCAGGCGGACACCAAACCATCCGCCCCATTCAAAATGAAATTCATCAGGCGGACACCCAACCATCCGCCCGTTCACTTACTCATCAGGCGGACACCAAACCATCCGTCCCATTCAAATTTCGGGCGTAAACCAATTTTACGCCCCATTCAAGCGTACACCAAATTTACGCCCGTTTTCGTGCGGTGATTAATTTTACGCGCGACCAAATTTGGTCTTCTCCCCATAACGTCACAGTACAGATTAAACTCATATTTAGTCTTTTTTTTGGTCTTTGATCTTTGAGTTTAGTCGTACCATTGCAGTCGCTCTGAAACCCCAGTTGAAGCAGCACCATTTGAAGAAATTGGTGGAAGAAAATCTCCCCCTAACAACCGATCCCTTTCTCTTTCTCCAATTACAGAGTACATACCATCAAAATTTCCTCCAGCCAAAGCGGATGAAGGATTTGATTTCAAAGGGGGGAATCCTTTAAACCCAAAGAAACCCCCGAATCCGTAGCAGAAGGGACCATTCAGGAATCACAAATCAGAAAGAATACCACCTCATAATAGATGGAAAGAACTATGCATGAACAATGGTTGGACAAGTGCAACTGAAAATAGCAATAATCTTCTTGGAGTTCCCATTTGAATCCAAGATCCAGATTCATTGTTCATCATGTTAAATTTACTTTTTCTTGTTTCTCAGTGAAATAAGAGATTCTAATGCACGTAACATGGGTTTTTATATTCAGATTTTGTATAACGAAACTTGTGACATCACTGAATATATATGGGAAAAATGAAATGTAAATAATTTTTTTCTTTTTATTTGGTGGGTCTTTTTCCCCTTCGTTGACTCAAAGTCAGACGTACCAATCACGTTTCGGCAATGATGAAGGCATAGATATATCCGATAGGACGGGGATGAAGCTAGTTCAAAGATAAAAGCACTTCAAGAGTTTCTTGGGTAATATGAAATGACAACCCACAATTTATATCGTACAAAATCTTATACCTGGCAGTCTTTAAGTCCCGAATACCACAGGTAAGATTTGCCTTACAAAGTTCATTGTTACGGCAAGATTCTAACAAAATAGTTATTAGCATTGAAGATTGCAGGAAGTGGTGAAAAATTCTCTTTGAATGCGCGGAACATTTTGAGACCTAACATGTGAAATATTGTGAAAAGAGATTCTCAGAATCTGTGGGCTCACTAAGGCCGCGACCAATCTTTTTTGAGTTTCTATGCAGTTGGACGACTCTGTAAAATACGTGAATTCAATTCAAGGTTGTAGTAAAATGGTCAGATAGATGCAGGCAACATGATTCTTTAAAAAGAGACATCACCTCCACCCATAAACTCTTGGTGTTTTAAACACCTGAACTGTGCAATTTATTTGATCTTGAACTACACAGTAATCATGTTAATGGTAATTATCGGTGAAAACGACCAACTTGCTTCAGCAATAATCTTTCCCTTTTATACTAAAATTTACAAGGATAATATACACATCTTTCCCTTTTAGACTAAAATTTACAAGGATAATATACACAATTTGCATTAGATTTATGACATTTGTCACTTCTAATCCGGACACGAATTTCGGACTTCTTAACAAGGATGATTATTATATGCTTCAACTTAAATTGGCCTTTTTCAGTTCAATGAGCAAAAGTAGACAAATGCTGTTTCGCACCAGAAAAGTGGTCAAAATCTTAGCTGTCACGTGTCCCACTACACCAAATCTAGGTTTTACTAACAATATGTTTCCTAACTAATTTTATTTTGGTAACTCAAATGATCCATTATAACTCTAGTAACTCATATAAAGAGTTAGCAAATTATGTAATAGTTACCATATTTAGGAATTAATTCATAAAAACTAAATAACTATTCGAAGTGTAAGATTATTAGTTATTCGTATCTAACACATTTTATACTAAATCACTATTGGAACTATTTCTACCCAAAATTGGATGTATACCAAAATGAACCCCATGGTTATAACTATTTATCATTTTCATTAGTAACACACTAACACATAGGTAACACAATGATTTATCTTTAAGTTTAGAAAATGTAAAATGAAATTGATGATTCAATAAAAAATAATTTGTTTGGAACCAATTTAAATTCTAGAACCTTGAAACTTATATCCTGGAACCAAAATGATATGGGAACCGAATCCTAACTTGGCTATTTTCTCCCAAAAGACCAGGCCGACAGAGAGGAAAATTCATTACCTCTCTTCTTTCTCATTTCTCATTAATTTTGTGTTATTTACAATAATCACAGGCGTCCGGAAGGATTTGATTATGAGGATTTGAGTACTATCGGTTACTGGTGAGACATCTTTCAAAATCTATGGCTATATTTGTTTCTAATCTTTGGTTTTCAAATTAGGATTTTTGATTAAAGTGATGTTTGGAATAGATTTGGTATTGTTCTTGTGGGATGGGTATTGAGGAATTTGAGGATGGGTATTGAGGAATTTGAGGATTGGTGTCTGGGGTTTTGATTTAGACATGAATCGTCAAATACAGACAAATTAATTTTAGGTTAAATGAGAATTGAACCTTTACTGAAAACTTTTGAAATTTTACTTATGTAATTTCAATCCTGTGATAAAGATGTCCGTAAAATTCACCCATGGAATGTGAGAGCAGTGCAAAAGATAGCTAAAAAATCTCATGGACTTGGGGAACTATTATGTACCTATTGAGAAGGTCAACAGGGTAAACTTCATAAAGAAATAACGCAACTCACAAATGTAAGTCTACCAACAACAAAAAGCCCAACATTTAAACTAGCAGAACGATCCTTCTGATAGATAAAAAAAATTCATATTTTTGAAGCTGTGACCAGTGAAAGTTCATCACCAACTATTGAATCTACAGGAGCAAAAATTGTGTGGAAGTGAATATCACAATTTGGCAAGTCCCGGATAGAAACAAACAATCTTCATATTCTAAGAATCTAAAACTCTTTTACTATGAAATCAAACCTTGAAATGTAAAAGAGGCTGCTTAGGTTTGGAATTTTATAGAATCAAGCAATCACCAAATAAGAAATAAATATTAAAGCACGTACCATCGAAACAGTACTGTTGCTTGCCTTCATTGTAGAAGAGTCAAGCTTTTGTAAGGTATGAAACTAAAGTTGTTCATTGAAAACATAAATTCACAAAGCACATAGGTAGTTATAGGATTAGTCTTATGTTGCTGATGGTGATAAGAAACACCAAATTGTTCACATAACAACAAACTACGAAAATGAATTTAACCCAGAATGTTTGCATAACAATAAAATCACAAGAACTTGCGCACAAACAAGTTGACAAATTGACTATGTATCGATTAATCGTCACCAAAAAGAGGAAGAACGCATATTAACAAATCATAATATTATCTCGACTGATTCTTTTAACCTCAAAATAGAAATTAGGGAAAACAACAAAGTCGGAAGAAATAGTAGGATCTCAATCATACGATTAGGGAAGAATAATAATAATAATCAGATTAACAATATTAATTTACAGAAAACCATAACAATAATTTTCATCTGCAACTAACGAATCCCAATTGTTTTGGAAACTTATAGGGTAGAATTAAAATAACAGAATCTAATTATTGAAGAAAAATATAAAAGGGATACAAATCTTCCAAAAAGAAAAAGAAAATGGTGTAAAGTATCACGAAATCAAAAGAATTTTCGAAGGATTTTCACATTTCCTAATTTCTTCTGCAAAATCAGAAGCAGACATGGAAATTTTCTTACCTTCAATTATATTTGGTTTGTGGAAGAATAATTTGCTTGTAGAGGCATCTTCACAGACAACCTTGTCATTAGTGAGCACTGATTTCCATTCTGCAGACTCAAAGGCTTCAAGTGTAGCGCCATTTGAGAGCATCCACAGTGGGCGAGTATAACCAAAAATTTGGGATGAGATCGTAACGCAGTGGGACGGAGTAAAGATTAAATCCCAGCCAAAGATCAAATCCCAGATCATATTTGGTCGCGACCAAATACCAAATCCTAATATAGTCGGGCGTAAATTTAAAGTACGCTTGTTGCTGGGCGGACACCCAACCATCCGCCCGTTCACTTACTCATCAGGCGGGCACCAAACCATCCGCCCCATTCAAAATGAAATTCATCAGGCGGACACCCAATCATCCGTCCGTTCACATTTCGTCAGGCGGACACCAAACCATCCGCCCCATTCAAAATGAAATTCATCAGGCGGACACCCAACCATCCGCCCGTTCACTTACTCATCAGGCGGACACCAAACCATCCGTCCCATTCAAATTTCGGGCGTAAACCAATTTTACGCCCCATTCAAGCGTACACCAAATTTACGCCCGTTTTCGTGCGGTGATTAATTTTACGCGCGACCAAATTTGGTCTTCTCCCCATAACGTCACAGTACAGATTAAACTCATATTTAGTCTTTTTTTTTGGTCTTTGATCTTTGAGTTTAGTCGTACCATTGCAGTCGCTCTGAAACCCCAGTTGAAGCAGCACCATTTGAAGAAATTGGTGGAAGAAAATCTCCACCTAACAACCGATCCCTTTCTCTTTCTCCAATTACAGAGTACATACCATCAAAATTTCCTCCAGCCAAAGCGGATGAAGGATTTGATTTCAAAGGGGGGAATCCTTTAAACCCAAAGAAACCCCCGAATCCGTAGCAGAAGGGACCATTCAGGAATCACAAATCAGAAAGAATACCACCTCATAATAGATGGAAAGAACTATGCATGAACAATGGTTGGACAAGTGCAACTGAAAATAGCAATAATCTTCTTGGAGTTCCCATTTGAATCCAAGATCCAGATTCATTGTTCATCATGTTAAATTTACTTTTCTTGTTTCTCAGTGAAATAAGAGATTCTAATGCACGTAACATGGGTTTTTATATTCAGATTTTGTATAACGAAACTTGTGACATCACTGAATATATATGGGAAAAATGAAATGTAAATAATTTTTTTCTTTTTATCTTTGGTGGGTCTTTTTCCCCTTCGTTGACTCAAAGTCAGACGTACCAATCACGTTTCGGCAATGATGAAGGCATAGATATATCCGATAG
This sequence comes from Papaver somniferum, assembly GCF_003573695.1. Lineage (NCBI taxonomy): Eukaryota > Viridiplantae > Streptophyta > Magnoliopsida > Ranunculales > Papaveraceae > Papaver > Papaver somniferum. Next base: position 39,423,862 of record NC_039366.1, read on the forward strand.
GACGGGATGAAGCTAGTTCAAAGATAAAAGCACTTCAAGAGTTTCTTGGGTAATATGAAATGACAACCCACAATTTATATCGTACAAAATTATACCTGGCAGTCTTTAAGTCCCGAATACCACAGGTAAGATTTGCCTTACAAAGTTCATTGTTACGGCAAGATTCTAACAAAATAGTTATTAGCATTGAAGATTGCAGGAAGTGGTGAAAAATTCTCTTTGAATGCGCGGAACATTTTGAGACCTAACATGTGAAATATTGTGAAAAGAGATTCTCAGAATCTGTGGGCTCACTAAGGCCGCGACCAATCTTTTTTGAGTTTCTATGCAGTTGGACGACTCTGTAAAATACGTGAATTCAATTCAAGGTTGTAGTAAAATGGTCAGATAGATGCAGGCAACATGATTCTTTAAAAAGAGACATCACCTCCACCCATAAACTCTTGGTGTTTTAAACACCTGAACTGTGCAATTTATTTGATCTTGAACTACACAGTAATCATGTTAATGGTAATTATCGGTGAAAACGGCCAACTTGCTTCAGCAATAATCTTTCCCTTTTAGACTAAAATTTACAAGGATAATATACACATCTTTCCCTTTTAGACTAAAATTTACAAGGATAATATACACAATTTGCATTAGATTTAGACATTTGTCACTTCTAATCCGGACACGAATTTCGGACTTCTTAACAAGGATGATTATTATATGCTTCAACTTAAATTGGCCTTTTTCAGTTCAATGAGCAAAAGTAGACAAATGCTGTTTCGCACCAGAAAAGTGGTCAAAATCTTAGCTGTCACGTGTCCCACTACACCAAATCTAGGTTTTACTAACAATATGTTTCCTAACTAATTTTATTTTGGTAACTCAAATGATCCATTATAACTCTAGTAACTCATATAAAGAGTTAGCAAATTATGTAATAGTTACCATATTTAGGAATTAATTCATAAAAACTAAATAACTATTCGAAGTGTAAGATTATTAGTTATTCGTATCTAACACATTTTATACTAAATCACTATTGGAACTATTTCTACCCAAAATTGGATGTATACCAAAATGAACCCCATGGTTATAACTATTTATCATTTTCATTAGTAACACACTAACACATAGGTAACACAATGATTTATCTTTAAGTTTAGAAAATGTAAAATGAAATTGATGATTCAATAAAAAATAATTTGTTTGGAACCAATTTAAATTCTAGAACCTTGAAACTTATATCCTGGAACCAAAATGATATGGGAACCGAATCCTAACTTGGCTATTTTCTCCCAAAAGACCAGGCCGACAGAGAGGAAAATTCATTACCTCTCTTTCTTTCTCATTTCTCATTAATTTTGTGTTATTTACAATAATCACAGGCGTCCGGAAGGATTTTGATTATGAGGATTTGAGTACTATCGGTTACTGGTGAGACATCTTTCAAAATCTATGGCTATATTTGTTTCTAATCTTTGGTTTTCAAATTAGGATTTTTGATTAAAGTGATGTTTGGAATAGATTTGGTATTGTTCTTGTGGGATGGGTATTGAGGAATTTGAGGATGGGTATTGAGGAATTTGAGGATTGGTGTCTGGGGTTTTGATTTAGACATGAATCGTCAAATACAGACAAATTAATTTTAGGTTAAATGAGAATTGAACCTTTACTGAAAACTTTTGAAATTTTACTTATGTAACTTTCAATCCTGTGATAAAGATGTCCGTAAAATTCACCCCATGGAATGTGAGAGCAGTGCAAAAGATAGCTAAAAAATCTCATGGACTTGGGGAACTATTATGTACCTATTGAGAAGGTCAACAGGGTAAACTTCATAAAGAAATAACGCAACTCACAAATGTAAGTCTACCAACAACAAAAAGCCCAACATTTAAACTAGCAGAACGATCCTTCTGATAGATAAAAAAAAATTCATATTTTTGAAGCTGTGACCAGTGAAAGTTCATCACCAACTATTGAATCTACAGGAGCAAAAATTGTGTGGAAGTGAATATCACAATTTGGCAAGTCCCGGATAGAAACAAACAATCTTCATATTCTAAGAATCTAAAACTCTTTTACTATGAAATCAAACCTTGAAATGTAAAAGAGGCTGCTTAGGTTTGGAATTTTATAGAATCAAGCAATCACCAAATAAGAAATAAATATTAAAGCACGTACCATCGAAACAGTACTGTTGCTTGCCTTCATTGTAGAAGAGTCAAGCTTTTGTAAGGTATGAAACTAAAGTTGTTCATTGAAAACATAAATTCACAAAGCACATAGGTAGTTATAGGATTAGTCTTATGTTGCTGATGGTGATAAGAAACACCAAATTGTTCACATAACAACAAACTACGAAAATGAATTTAACCCAGAATGTTTGCATAACAATAAAATCACAAGAACTTGCGCACAAACAAGTTGACAAATTGACTATGTATCGATTAATCGTCACCAAAAAGAGGAAGAACGCATATTAACAAATCATAATATTATCTCGACTGATTCTTTTAACCTCAAAATAGAAATTAGGGAAAACAACAAAGTCGGAAGAAATAGTAGGATCTCAATCATACGATTAGGGAAGAATAATAATAATAATCAGATTAACAATATTAATTTACAGAAAACCATAACAATAATTTTCATCTGCAACTAACGAATCCCAATTGTTTTGGAAACTTATAGGGTAGAATTAAAATAACAGAATCTAATTATTGAAGAAAAATATAAAAGGGATACAAATCTTCCAAAAAGAAAAAGAAAATGGTGTAAAGTATCACGAAATCAAAAGAATTTTCGAAGGATTTTTCACATTTCCTAATTTCTTCTGCAAAATCAGAAGCAGACATGGAAATTTTCTTACCTTCAATTATATTTGGTTTGTGGAAGAATAATTTGCTTGTAGAGGCATCTTCACAGACAACCTTGTCATTAGTGAGCACTGATTTCCATTCTGCAGACTCAAAGGCTTCAAGTGTAGCGCCATTTGAGAGCATCCACAGTGGGCGAGTATAACCAAAAATTTGGGATGAGATCGTAACGCAGTGGGACGGAGTAAAGATTAAATCCCAGCCAAAGATCAAATCCCAGATCATATTTGGTCGCGACCAAATACCAAATCCTAATATAGTCGGGCGTAAATTTAAAGTACGCTTGTTGCTGGGCGGACACCCAACCATCCGCCCGTTCACTTACTCATCAGGCGGGCACCAAACCATCCGCCCCATTCAAAATGAAATTCATCAGGCGGACACCCAATCATCCGTCCGTTCACATTTCGTCAGGCGGACACCAAACCATCCGCCCCATTCAAAATGAAATTCATCAGGCGGACACCCAACCATCCGCCCGTTCACTTACTCATCAGGCGGACACCAAACCATCCGTCCCATTCAAATTTCGGGCGTAAACCAATTTTACGCCCCATTCAAGCGTACACCAAATTTACGCCCGTTTTCGTGCGGTGATTAATTTTACGCGCGACCAAATTTGGTCTTCTCCCCATAACGTCACAGTACAGATTAAACTCATATTTAGTCTTTTTTTTTGGTCTTTGATCTTTGAGTTTAGTCGTACCATTGCAGTCGCTCTGAAACCCCAGTTGAAGCAGCACCATTTGAAGAAATTGGTGGAAGAAAATCTCCACCTAACAACCGATCCCTTTCTCTTTCTCCAATTACAGAGTACATACCATCAAAATTTCCTCCAGCCAAAGCGGATGAAGGATTTGATTTCAAAGGGGGGAATCCTTTAAACCCAAAGAAACCCCCGAATCCGTAGCAGAAGGGACCATTCAGGAATCACAAATCAGAAAGAATACCACCTCATAATAGATGGAAAGAACTATGCATGAACAATGGTTGGACAAGTGCAACTGAAAATAGCAATAATCTTCTTGGAGTTCCCATTTGAATCCAAGATCCAGATTCATTGTTCATCATGTTAAATTTACTTTTTCTTGTTTCTCAGTGAAATAAGAGATTCTAATGCACGTAACATGGGTTTTTATATTCAGATTTTGTATAACGAAACTTGTGACATCACTGAATATATATGGGAAAAATGAAATGTAAATAATTTTTTTCTTTTTATCTTTGGTGGGTCTTTTTCCCCTTCGTTGACTCAAAGTCAGACGTACCAATCACGTTTCGGCAATGATGAAGGCATAGATATATCCGATAGGACGGGGATGAAGCTAGTTCAAAGATAAAAGCACTTCAAGAGTTTCTTGGGTAATATGAAATGACAACCCACAATTTATATCGTACAAAATCTTATACCTGGCAGTCTTTAAGTCCCGAATACCACAGGTAAGATTTGCCTTACAAAGTTCATTGTTACGGCAAGATTCTAACAAAATAGTTATTAGCATTGAAGATTGCAGGAAGTGGTGAAAAATTCTCTTTGAATGCGCGGAACATTTTGAGACCTAACATGTGAAATATTGTGAAAAGAGATTCTCAGAATCTGTGGGCTCACTAAGGCCGCGACCAATCTTTTTTGAGTTTCTATGCAGTTGGACGACTCTGTAAAATACGTGAATTCAATTCAAGGTTGTAGTAAAATGGTCAGATAGATGCAGGCAACATGATTCTTTAAAAAGAGACATCACCTCCACCCATAAACTCTTGGTGTTTTAAACACCTGAACTGTGCAATTTATTTGATCTTGAACTACACAGTAATCATGTTAATGGTAATTATCGGTGAAAACGGCCAACTTGCTTCAGCAATAATCTTTCCCTTTTAGACTAAAATTTACAAGGATAATATACACATCTTTCCCTTTTAGACTAAAATTTACAAGGATAATATACACAATTTGCATTAGATTTATGACATTTGTCACTTCTAATCCGGACACGAATTTCGGACTTCTTAACAAGGATGATTATTATATGCTTCAACTTAAATTGGCCTTTTTCAGTTCAATGAGCAAAAGTAGACAAATGCTGTTTCGCACCAGAAAAGTGGTCAAAATCTTAGCTGTCACGTGTCCCACTACACCAAATCTAGGTTTTACTAACAATATGTTTCCTAACTAATTTTATTTTGGTAACTCAAATGATCCATTATAACTCTAGTAACTCATATAAAGAGTTAGCAAATTATGTAATAGTTACCATATTTAGGAATTAATTCATAAAAACTAAATAACTATTCGAAGTGTAAGATTATTAGTTATTCGTATCTAACACATTTTATACTAAATCACTATTGGAACTATTTCTACCCAAAATTGGATGTATACCAAAATGAACCCCATGGTTATAACTATTTATCATTTTCATTAGTAACACACTAACACATAGGTAACACAATGATTTATCTTTAAGTTTAGAAAATGTAAAATGAAATTGATGATTCAATAAAAAATAATTTGTTTGGAACCAATTTAAATTCTAGAACCTTGAAACTTATATCCTGGAACCAAAATGATATGGGAACCGAATCCTAACTTGGCTATTTTCTCCCAAAAGACCAGGCCGACAGAGAGGAAAATTCATTACCTCTCTTTCTTTCTCATTTCTCATTAATTTTGTGTTATTTACAATAATCACAGGCGTCCGGAAGGATTTTGATTATGAGGATTTGAGTACTATCGGTTACTGGTGAGACATCTTTCAAAATCTATGGCTATATTTGTTTCTAATCTTTGGTTTTCAAATTAGGATTTTTGATTAAAGTGATGTTTGGAATAGATTTGGTATTGTTCTTGTGGGATGGGTATTGAGGAATTTGAGGATGGGTATTGAGGAATTTGAGGATTGGTGTCTGGGGTTTTGATTTAGACATGAATCGTCAAATACAGACAAATTAATTTTAGGTTAAATGAGAATTGAACCTTTACTGAAAACTTTTGAAATTTTACTTATGTAACTTTCAATCCTGTGATAAAGATGTGTTTTTGTTCTTTTTTCTTACTTGAAAATGAACTAAAACAATGGTACACTGTGTAGAAATTTAGGGATAGTATACCTGGTTAGCGAGATGGAATCCTTGTAATGGATATGTACTAAAATTGAAATACAATGAATTCCATAGTTGAAAGTTTGTGGATGCGAGTTTAATTATAAGGAGGACTGGTTTTCTTATATATTATGGCTTGTCGTCCAGGGGAAATGACATGTTTGGAGAAAAAGTGGGACAATTTTATGAAGATCAAATGGGGTTTACCTAATTGTGTTGATAATTTGAGTTAATTTTGTTTTCCTTGTTGTGTCTACATGATTTAATAGATTCATTTTTATCTATTAGTTACTGTGTATTTGTGGTTTACATCTATATATACTGGTTGCCTTACCTGGTAATTACATTTGATGTTATGATCCTCTCACTCTTTATCTCACACAACTTAAACTTAAAACACAAGACTTGTAGATCATACACATAGTTTAGTACTGCTTTCTAATACTAGCATACACAGATCATTGTGGACAGTGGACTACAAAAAATCGTATTACTGGAGCTGATGTAAAACCAACACAGAAGAAAAGTCTGATTTCTGCAAGATTCTTAAAGACCTGAAACTTCCTACTGGTTTCTCGTCGAACATTAGCAACAATGTTAATATGAAAAAACTGAGTATCAGTAGCTTGAAATCACACGATTATCACGTCATTATGATGTATTTGCTGCCAGTTCTACTTCAACATGCTTTTCCTCGTCACAAAGAGTTGCGAACAGCACTTCACCAAATCAGCTTGTATTTCAGAATTTTGTGTTCTAAAGTCTTGTGTAAAAGTGATCTCGAAAAGGCTCGATTCATAGTTGCGGAAGCAATGTGTATGCTTGAGAAATACTTTCCAGCTTCCTTTTTTGATATCAGTGTCCACAATATGGTTCATTTGGCAGATGAGGCTTTGATTTGTGGACCCGTCAGGTTTCGGTGGATGTATCCTTTTAAAAGGTGAATTGTTCATTTAGTTATGTGGTGTTGGTTATGTTAGGTATATACCTAATCTTTTATTTTGCTGATATATACATGTGCAACTGAAACAGGGCAATGAAGGACTGCAAAAACATACCAAATAACAAAAGATTCATTGAAGGGTCTATTTCAGTGTCCATCTTTTACAAGAGTCTGTTATGGGTGCGATGGAGTATGCCAAATGCAAACGCTGGAAATCACAAAGCTACTTGGGAAGCCTTTTTAAGACGACCGATTTCAGTGATGTGGGTTCTATGCTTAAAGATAAGAAAGTGACCCCAACCAATGTACAATTGTACAATACGTAGGTGGGTACTCTTTCGATTAAATCCTCCGGGTCTTGACGCCTATTATAGGTATGTTTTTGCTGCATAGTATATTTTTCTTCAAATTCACTAATGAGAGGTAAAGAAAATGTTGCTTGAATATTGATATGGTTTATGTTATTTGTAGGGAGTTCTGTGACACCCTCTTACCATCTTAGATCTTAGATTCTACTGGTAAGGAGGTCACGGTTGATGAGGTAGAATAACAAACAAAGTTCATTCCATGGTTGGTTGAAAAGGTATGGCTTCTATGTATCTTGTTTAGATTATATTGATAAGGAAACCTTATATGGAAAATTGAAATGCTAAGCGGTGAAATTAGTTTCTCTCCAACGGAAGCCTTAGTTTTAATCTAATGTTTGGTTGACTGTTGTTATTTTCATTTTGTATAGCTAGTGAAAGAGAAAAAAACAGTTCGGTTTTGTGGAGATTGGCACAAGGTCCTGTTGGAGCGACAGAGTATATAAAATATCGCGTAAATGGTTTTGTGTTTTCTCCTAGATCTTATGAAGAAGACCGTGATACCCAAGATAGTGATGTCTGCGTAGAGGCATACACCACGTTTAGGAGGAACAAAGGTGATACATCTCCTGAAACTCACTTATCAAAGTGGTATGGAGTGATCCAAATCCTAGAATTGGACTATACCACTTTTTATGAGACTGTGTTCTACTGTGACTGGGTGAAGGTAGGCAGTGGAATCAAAATTTGTCCAGATTCCAATCTGGTTTTGGTAAAGTTGAACAGTATGAGAAGTTCCAGTAAAATATATGACGAACCGGAAATTCTAGTTGAAGAGGCAAGCCAGGTTTTTTACTCCAAAGATTTGAAAAGCTCTGATCAGTGGGTTGTTATTCCTTCACCAAAGGGGTTAACGATAAAGGTAGACGATCTTGAGAAGCCTAGTCCCGGCAGCTTTCAAAATGTTCTTGTCGATGAACCCCATTTGGATTGTTTGCTTAATGTTTATGGTGCCAAGAGGCCAAGAGTGGTGCCAAGAAGGAGAGCATAGCCAGTGTAATTTCTGATGAAGAGCCTAGAAGCATTTGCATCAAACAGGTAACCTTTGGATTGAACCAACTGTAACCAAACAGAGTTCAGTAAATGCATTTTGATGAAATATTTTTATACCCCAATCTTCTTTGATTTTGGCAATCTTGGTTAGTGATCTGTAACTGGTTTGGTTTTGAAACTGCCAAGGCATATAGAGATTAGTGATTGTCTTGTTAAGAAAATGTTAAGAGAATGCAGTTTACCTTTGAATAAGCATCCGTTTAATGTTAAGAAAATGCAGTTTATCTTAACTAAACTCTAATGGAGCTTCCTTTTATGTCTTCGTGCAGGAGCTGGTGAGTCCATTAGGAGCATGAAATTTTGTCGCGACTTAACTAAAGTACAGAACACTACCTAAGTAACCGAAAGATCGGGCTATGGATGTATGGTCATGGAGTGGCAGTAGCAATTCTGACATTCTACTTTACATTCCTGCTATATCATAATATTAATACTACAATCTCTTTTTGTTTTAGTTATTGATTAGTGACTCGAAATCCTACAATCTCTTTACATAATATTAATACTACAATCTTTTTTATGTGCACTTGCTTCCGCTTCCTCAATCTCGTTTCAAAAATGGATTCCCAAACATCCATTTAGATTGACCTTGTTATTTAAACCAAGATCGAATTCGTGTATCAGAAATTGATAAGTGACTCGAAATCCTCCGATTCCGTGCACTTGTTTCCATTTCCTCAATCTCGTTTCAAAAATGGATTCCCAAACATCCATTTAGATTGACCTTGTTATTTAAACCAAGATCGAATTCGTGTATCAGAAATTGATAAGTGACTCGAAATCCTCCGATTCCGTGCACTTGTTTCCATTTCCTCAATCTCGTTTCAAAAATGGATTCCCAAACATCCATTTAGATTGACCTTATTATCTGAAACCTATTATCTGGTTTAGACAAGTGAATCTCAATTTGATAATATCGGCGTCCTTAAGACACGAACTTGTGTTTTTACCTGACGAAATATCTGAAGTTATAACAAAGTCGGATTCGTGTCTTAGAAAATGATTAGTGACTCGAAATCTTCCGATTATGCACGCTTACTTTCATTTCTTCAATCTCGTTTTAAAAATGGATTCCCAAACATCCATTTAGATTGACCTTGTTCTTTAAAACCTACTATTTGGTTTAGATAAGTGTATCTCAATCTGATAACGTTCTGAAGACACAAGTTTGTGTTGTTATCCAACGAAATATACGGAGTTTAAAACAAGATCGAATTTGTGTATCGGAAATTGATTAGTGACTCGAAATCCTCCGATTCCGTGCATTTGTTTCCATTTCCTCAATCTCGTTTCAAAAATGGATTCCCAAACATCCATTTAGATTGACCTTAATATCTGAAACCTATTATCTGGTTTATACAAGTGAATCTCAATTTGATAATGTCGACGACCTTAAGACACGAGCTTGTGTTTTTACCTGACGAAATATCTGAAGTTATAACAAAGTCGGATTCGTGTCTTAGAAAATGATTAGTGACTCGAAATCTTCCGATTATGCGCGCTTACTTTCATTTCTTCAATCTCGTTTTAAAAATGGATTCCCAAACATCCATTTAGATTGACCTTGTTCTTTAAAACCTACTATTTGGTTTAGATAAGTGTATCTCAATCTGATAACGTTCTGAAGACACAAGTTTGTGTTGTTATCCAACGAAATATACGGAGTTTAAAACAAGATCGAATTTGTGTATCGGAAATTGATTAGTGACTCGAAATCCTCCGATTCCGTGCATTTGTTTCCATTTCCTCAATCTCGTTTCAAAAATGGATTCCCAAACATCCATTTAGATTGACCTTAATATCTGAAACCTATTATATGGTTTATACAAGTGAATCTCAATTTGATAATGTCGACGACCTTAAGACACGAGCTTGTGTTTTTACCTGACGAAATATCCTAAGTTATAACAAAGTCGGATTCGTGTCTTAGAAACCGATTAGTGACTCGAAATCTTCCGATTATGTGCGCTTACTTTCAATCTTGTTTTAAATGGATTCCCAAACATCCATTTAGATTGACCTTGTTATCTGAAACCTACTATTTGGTTTAGACAAGTGAATCTCAATAGAATAACATCCTTAAAACACAAGCTTGTGTTTTACCCTGACGAAATAACCGAAGTTAAGTCGGATTCGCGTCTTAGAAACTGATTAGTGACTCGAAATCTTCCGATTTAGTAATATAAAAATTTGATCTCAAAACTTGTGTCTAATTTTGAACCGTTGATTGTGCAATCCGTATGAAAAAACACTTGATATTTAACACTTCATTTCATTGAATCCGTATGAGCACATAAGAGGACTATTGACCATTGATTAGGGGTAAGAAAAATAAACGGTTATCAATTGTTAACGTGGCTCTAGTTATGACCGCACCTGTTTATTTTCATTCACCAAACTTATCAAGTTCGTGAGAAACAATGAAAACCCAAATTTTCCCCTACTTTCTTCTTCTCCCGCTCCAAAAATTCACCAATTTTTGTTTCCCCCCTAAATATTCCGCCAAATCACTCTAAATTTTAGAATGGTTTCAAATCTCTTTTTTCTTTTCTATACAATCTTGTCGCAAGACTTGATTTTATTTTTTTCTAGAAACTTAGGGTTTATTTCTCTGAAGTCTGTCTATCTTTCACATCAGTTCTCACCGTCGCTGCCTCTCTTAAGGTAATTTGGTGATTTTGTTTTTGTCTCAATTTCATATCATCAAGTTCTGATATGAATATTTTGATGTTAGGGTTTCGGTTTCAGTTTAGATTTATTAATTTTGTGAGAAGAAGATTTTCATATTATCATTTTCAGTTTAATATTAATTTCATATTATCAATTTCTAATATCAGTTTCAATGTTTCATATTATCAATTTCTGGTACTAAGATTTTAGGTTTTCTGTTTGATTGAAAAATGGTTTTGGGGTTTTGATATTAAGATTTTAGGGTTTCAGTTAATTTGAATGATTAGGGGTTTGTTATCTTTTTATTAGATTGTTCTCTACTTCTATTTCAGTTTTTTGGGGGTGAGTTTTGGAAGTTCATGTTGAAGAATCTTTGGATTTACCTCTGAATCTCCTTCTATTTCAGTTAATTTGAATGGTTTTGGGTTTGTTATCTTTTTATTAGATTGTTCTCTACTTCTATTTCAGTTTTTTGGGGGCGAGTTTTGGAAGTTCATGTTGAAGAGTCTTTGGATTTACCTCTGAATCTCCTTCTCTCTGTAGAATTGATTGGTTTGTTTTCTTTTTCGTATGTAACATTGGTTGATTTTTCTATTTCTTTTTTGTATGATTTGAGCTAATTTTGTGAACCTATGGATCTACTATGTTTAGTGGTAGTGTTTGAGGAAAATTGGTTTTGTCATTCTGTTTGATTTTGGGTTCTTGTTTTGCTTTTGAAAAGGGGTTTTAATCTTTTGACCTCTTCATATTTGTTGTTCTGCATCAAGTCCTATTGTAAACTTATCAAAGTTTTCTTGTTCTGCAGCAAGTTATGTATCTGTTTTTATGTATATGTTTTTATGTTTAGACTGTCTCATGGTATTGGTATGCTTGTGTTTAAGTTTCAATCTTATGTTTTATTTTCCTTCATTTACTTATATTTTCTGGTACTGATAAGGTCTACGGTTGATGGTAACGGTGAACATGTATGGGGTACCTGTAGGTGACAATGAAGACAAGTTAGCTACTCGGGCTGGCAAACTTGTCCGCGTCTATTGTCAAGTCAAATATGTGGATTGGAGGAAGGTTCCAGAGAACTACAAGGAAGATGTGAGGTATAAGTTGTTGGTATGTAATCCATACTTTTTTTTCTCTCTTCTATTCTGGTTATTTTGAGTTACATTTAAGAATGAATGCTTGATAATCCTGTTGATTTGCTGACTTGAAACTTGTTTATTTTAGCAAGAATTTGAGTTCAATGTGCCAAATCATTTGGCCAAGTATATTGTTATGGGGTCTCTTCCATAAAATTTCAGGACATTTAAACATGTTTTAAGAACTGGTCCTCTCCTAGGCAAGGTCACCATGGAAGAGAAGTTAGATGCATGCCCTGGTGATTATGACTTCGATTGTTGGAAAATTTTTGTCGAGAATGAGAGCAAACCTGGTGTTAAGGAAAATCACACCAAATATGCAGAAAATCAAAAGAAAAGGACCATACATCACACATGTGGTCGAGAATCGTATGCAAATAAAATCCACAAGCTCGTAAGTACATCATATTGTATTCTGACACTAGTTTAATGTTAATTGTTCATACTTATCCATGTGGTCAAGAGTTGTATGCAAATAAAATCCACAAGCTCGTAAGTACATCGTATTGCATTCTGACACTAGTTTTATGTTAACTGTTTATACTTATCCATATAATGTTATGCACAGGCTAAAAAGGAAGGTTTGGTAGCTGAGGCTGCACGAGGACTTGCTTGGATGAATGGTCATGTTGGGAAAGATGGAATAGTAAATCCTTCGGCTGTTGAAAAATATGTGAGTATAGTTGGTCAGGTTGAATGAAGCTTGTATTTTACCTATTTACTTCTGAAATTAACACATGTTGTTCAATGTATGTTAAAAGGAGCAAGTAAAGGCCGCTAGATCTAGGAGGCAGGACCTAATCAATGCAGGATTGGCATCCGCTTCAGACTTTGAGAATGATGAGATTGCTGAAGTCTTTGGACCTGACAAATGCAGAGCTGGTTTGTTCGGTTATTCTCCACTTGTCTCGAAGAAGCAAGCCTTATACGCGAGTGTTGCGACTGCGGTTCCCAATCAGTATTGCACCAATGACTGATCATATGGATGAGGCTCTACTGCCAAAGCATACTGAACTAATCACCAATGTAAGCTTTGATTTACAAGTTCTGTTTTTGTTTATTATTATATCTTAATGCTCCTAAAATATCAATAAACTAGGATAGTTCATTAGTTAGTTGCGATTATATTTCAAAGGATAGATGCATGATAACTTATGGATGGTACATATCAAACACTAGAATTTCTAATTGTATGTTTTCGTGGGTGCTTTGAAGATACATATAGTGTTGTACCTTTCTTTTTCCTTAAGACATCCTTTTGATATAAATGCTTGAATGTCAATACTAGCTTGTAGTTATACTAGTGGTACATATCGAACACTAGCATTTCTAATTGTCTGTTCTCATGGATGCTTTGAAGCACCTTTTTCTTTTTTCCTTGGGACATCCTCTTGATATAAATTCTTAAATGTTTATAGATTGTAGTTATTATTCCCAAATGGAAAATCTAATTTGTGTTCTTAACTGTTTTTTCTATTATAGGTTGTGCTGCAAGTTATGGCAAGACAGCAACAAAACCAACATTCTTCCAGCACAAACCCAGGTACTGGTGGTGTTGAAGATCCCTATGGAAATCAAGTTGTTCTCCTTTACAACATAAAAAGGGAAGATGTTGCTACAAGTCATGTTGTATATGGCATAGATGGAGAACATTGTGAGGGACTTTTAGTGCAGCCAGAAGAGAGAAAGGTATGTCTTGAAACCATCGAGGATGGTAACTGTGTTGTACCTGACAGTCCTCAAGGTGATCGCTGTTATCTGAGAGAGTATGTTGCAAATGAATCAGTAATTTGGCTCGTGTTTCGTATGGAATTTATGGAGTCTGCCATGAATGAAAACTTCTTCAGTAACTACTTTTTGTGCAGTGGAAACATATCCTGCTTTTTATTTTGAGGAGCACACTTTTTATGAACTGAAAACTTCTTGAGTACCTATCTCATTTTCAGTCTGTAAATTTGTGATGTTTTGCTTAACTACTTTCATGTGGAGTCTTCTCCTTTTATATAATGATCATGGTTCATAATATATATTTCCTGTGTTCGGTCCTTTTAGTTTTATGAATTCAATTTTTGGTGGATGAGTTGTAGCTTAAAAAGTAATTTTATAGTTACTGAATATCGTCAGGTCTGGCAACCGGAAACTGTCAGGTCCGGCGACCGGAAACTTTCGGGTCTGGCCACCGGAAACTGTCAGGTCGTCGCCCGGGAATTGTCAAGTCCGGCGACCGGAACCTGTCAGACCGGGAAAGTGCCATTTGTTAGGTATCAGAACTACCAAATTTTCTAACAGAAATAATGTTACAAAATTATGGAACCAAAAGACACATGTCATTTGTTTATTGGTTATTTTAATAGTAATAGAAAGAGTTAGCAATGGTTGTAACATAATATTTGGATTACAAAGTAAATATGAAGTGTAAAATGTCAATAATTAGGATAAATATTATAATGGACTTAAAGTGTTAGCCTATTTAATTTCCCTAATGGATTAGAAGAGTTAGGCAAAATTCTCACAATTATATTACACCATATCCATAACCATTTATTTTAGTAAGGGAAATTAGCTCCTATTTTTTGGTAACACATTTTTCCTATAAGCAAATCCTTGATTTGGTGTAGTGTCCATTTAATCGCCTAAAATTTTCATGGGACATGACCGGCAATGATTGTTGTTCAGTGAATCATCTTCACCCACAATCACTCAGCCTTGTATACTTACACCAAAGTATGCATCTGTCTTCACTCATAAGGCAATGCGCAACAGAAGTCTTTTCTTTTTTCTCTCTAACTCTTCATGCCCCCATAAGCATAAGAGGTTTTGCCATGCATCAAACCAATTGACAAACTCTCACAAAACAGCAACATTAGAACACAAAGATTACTGCAACAAACCCATTTTATTGCACTAAAGGAAGATTACAAAACTCGTCCAACTCATGGACCAAAACAGGCCATTCACTCTCTTGGTGAATGCCTAAAACACTCTCTACATTAGTGGTTCTTCTCTCAATTGAACACCACTAAACTTATTGATTCCTAGGCTATTTATGCTAACTAGGAACATGCCAAAACTTCTGTGCAACCGCTGCACAAGCCTTGAACAGCCAAGTGTCCAAGTAGTTTCCATAACCGCCAACTTCAACTGCCACCTTTTGAGTTGTCACGCCAACAGGTGCCACACCTTTTCTTGGTGGTTATGAACACTCAGAAATGGTTATAAACTACTTCTATAAACGTTCTCCCTTGTCTCACACATTTGGCATGCTTGTAAAGCTCGTAACCAACTCCTAACCGCCACTTGAGCCAGATTAGATATGTTATATTTAAGTTTATTTGCCAATTATACCCCTGAAAAATAGGATACACAAAGAGTTATAGTAATTGGGCTAAAATGGAGGGACATTTTAGGCTTTTTAAGTCTCAAAGACTACCACCAAACCATTTTCCAATTTTTTTATGAAACTGAACATTTGTGTTAGGTTTCAATTTCAATTAAAAAAAAATGGCCATAAAAGGGACTCCCTTCCTACGGGCCTTTCGGTTGGTCGGCCCAACAAAGCCCATAATCCATAGTTTCGGTGCAAACTTCATGCTAAAATTCTCATCCACTGTCTGCTAAAGAGTACAAATTTCTTGGCTTCTATTTGGCTGGTGCTTCGCTTTTGCCAAGTACTGAAACAGGTTGCTGCTAGAAATCCTAATATCGAGTCTTTTTAGTGATTTCACGTAAGATTTATTATGATTAAATATCACTAAAACCCATTATCAATTACAACAATATGCAAAAATTATTTAGTACAATGAACATTATGCCTTTTCAAAGAAATAAATTATTATGCAAAACGAAAGAAAATTAAAAAAACCGGTATCGAATATAATGGAACTCCGAGAAATTTACCCCAAATTACGCAGCAGGACAGGAATACCTAGCTCCCCCAACATATATAAGCCACTACTTTATACACTTCAGTACTAGTACTATAAGTTAACAAGAAGCAACAAGTACTTGCTCAGACACTAATCTGTACGCCTTTGTACCATAAGTTAGAGAGAAGCAACTACTACCTGGTTTTAGATGCTAGATTGGTGTGCTGCCGAAAATCTTCCTAGAATACAGCGAACTGGATCTCACCTTTGAGTGCTATTGCCGCCCCTTCACATGTTGAAGAAGGAACTCGGGAAGTCAGCTTTCGGTCAGGACTTTTCTAAGACCATCTAGGCTCAATCCAGGTACAGTTTGATCTTTCCTTTGTATTATGAAAATCTTGCGCAGAATGATGATTACTCCCAACGCAGTGATAGCTGCATGTCTCAAGAGAATAGTACACAATTCTTTCTCCTTTTAATCTAGGGAAGTAGATATTGTTCTCCATGCAGCTGCGTGGGGCGACAGCGGAGAAAGTGGACGTATAGCTGATGAACAAGGCATGCTTTCCCAAGCTGTTCAGTTTAACCCAGACCATCTGCATATCATCCAATCTATAAATATCGACAGATTTTCCGCTCAGTCCTAAATCCACTAGTAAAAGCTTTTCATCACACTCCACCAAATAACTTGGATAAAAACCATTGAATTGTTTCAAGGACTTCGACAGTACTTTCCAACTGAAATTACCTTCAATGCCAAAAACTCCTAGCATTCCATTATAATCCAAGCAGTAGAAAGCTCCTTTATAGAAAACCGGATTGTTAACACACGGCATAAAGTTGTCCCCGTTGTCGCCTTGATAACTGAATCGACGAACAGTCCAACGAGTTGCACTAATTACCGGTTTAGTGACCAAGAAAGATATCTCACTGTGACCTTCCAATTCCCAGCACTTGGATATGACAATCACTACACAATCGCGAGATGTTGGCACTGACGAGAATGACATTCCACCAAGTACATAGTCATCAGGTACATCTGGAAGACGGATCATTTCTCTTGTGAAAGGATTGTAGCAGAATATGGTTTTTTTCCCCTTAGACAATAGAAGCCATCCACCTTTTGAAAAACGGATTGTGGCACCTACAAGCTCTTTACATGATTTCATGAGGTACTTCTCATTATTAAAAATCGGGTCTAAATACTCGCATATGGTCTTTTTATTCTCTTCAAAGATAGACATCAGCCATGGAGATAAACATGTAGTTGTTGTGGTCCTTGTAGAAGCTGATATTCGGTTCAATGGGGGTAGAACAGAACTTTCTTTACAGGCTAGGCGAAAATGAACGTAATCCACGGGATGGAGAAATTTCGCTATCTCCTCTGTATTGTCATAATCACTGAGAAAACCCCACTGTTTTAATTCTTCCATTTCTCCTCCATTATCCATGTTCTCCTCTTCTAATCTGGCATTTCTTGAATCTTGGCTTGCAAGAATGTCTGCTATTCTTCTCCTTCTTCCCGCAACGTGCCTGCAAAAGAATTATCCAATACTTAGAAAAGCTAAATAACAATGTTTCTTAAACACAATGGTTTCATTGATGCTGTATTTACCTGTTTTCATTTGTAGGCATCATTATCCAAGTGGGCAGAAAACATGGATTTGGGAGCTTCAAACACGGCAAGATAACTGTAGTAGCATTGTCTTCTAATTCATATAAGTACAAGGTTTGGTCTTCGGGTAGTGTATAGAACAAACATCCCCTTTCAAGACCCATGTCCGCGGCTGAGCAACATGCTGTGGAAGTCGAATAACACTTTGTAAAGTCTAAAGTGTCCATGATTGTGGAAAAAAAGAGAACGTGATCATCCAAAGACTTCACCACAACCCAAGTCATTGATGAGAAATCCAACTTAAAGATATGTGTAAATGAACTTTGAAGATCTCATTACCAGATTCAACCCAGTATTCCATGTAAAAAGTATTTTCCTCACCTCCTCCTATCCATGTGAAATCGGCATGCTCTAGCTTGATTATTTTAAGATATTGGCTTTGATTATCATCGTCAACAAGATGCCATATTTTTTGTATTTGGATCTGCATAACCCAACCGTCTTCAAGGGATGAACCACAGAATGCGTACAGCTTATCTCTGAAGCAAAGAAGGGATTCAATAGATAGTATACGACAATTATTTCCAGGAGCAGTTATAGACAGCAACTTTATTCTCCATTGTTCATCTCCAGGTCGACAAAAAGCTAGTACATGCATGTCCTGACGAGCTTCAAGACGGTCTACTCGCTTAAAAAGGAGGTACACCACGCAGCCTAGATTGTCAGGATCAGAACTGCTAAAACTACTAGTACTCGGAGGTGCCGAGGATAACACTAAGTCGAATAGAAAATATTGTTTTGATTCAGTACTAAAAGACTGACGATCGATGCTAGGCAATTGAATGGTTTCGGATGATACAGGGTTCCACAAGAAACAATCATCTAAGTTTGAGTTGGCGACAGAATCCTCAGCATTGTCTTCAACATTACCAATAACAATTAGCCATCCTTGATGAGAAGGTTTATGATAATATGCTCTACCTTGCATCTCTGGTATAGACTTGATGCAATTTCTATTATTGGGTTCACATGGATTATAAAAACTTTGAAATTTCCTACCTCTTCCATGAGGGAAGACAAGACAAGGTGCTGCCATTGGAATCGGTGGGCGTTGCTGTTCGCTTCTCTCAGCTGATGCCTTTGGTGATGCTGATCCCGACGTTAATTGCGTGTCCATGAAAATTACTAGCTATAGAGGAAATCAAGCTACAACTGCTCTTGCAGAAGATGCTGATAAAAAAGCAAGCAAGGAATTCTGTTGAGTACGAAGGAATAAAATTCTATGTATTTATAGACAGCCTAACTTTCGTATTCATTAATCATTAGGTTTCTGTGTTTCAACAGGAAATGGAAATAGGAAACAAACTGTTTTCAGATTCAGAATAGAAGAACTGCCGTGATAAACGGCTAGAGATGAAAATCGGCCAGCGAATCAGATCAATGGAGGTATAAACGGCCTAATCTAATCAGAAGCTAATAGCAAAATGTAGCTGGCCCTGGTATTTCTATATATCAGCAGCATGAAGTCATTCCACGGCCAAACAAGGAATTGAGCTGCACGTGAGCCGCACAAGGGGACATATGGACGTGGCAACTTTATTATTCCACACATTTCTTTATAGTGGTTTGTCATGTGATAACAGAGGATTCGAGAGCATTATCTTCCAAGGAACGATTCGTCATCTTCTTCATTATATGCCGTTCGCTCTGCCGATGGAGTTCAGTTTCTCCTTCTCAAAGCAGCGTCGGTACTTACGGGTACTGTTATAATCAAGCGAAAGAATTGAAGGAAGAAGAATGGGTTCTGGTGGTGATTTGAAATGGAAGTATTGGCTCGACTTGATTTGGTGTTGGAAGAGACTGGAGTTGGTGCAGTGGCCTAAATTGCAACCGGTGGAGAAAGTCAGATTGGTGGCGAACTGCCTTAAATCTTCTTCATTCTATTCAGCCAGCCATATGCTGTAACCAACTGCCTCGCATTAAATCTGCTTTCATTACACCAAGCGAAGTGTTAGCATACATCTTTGTTATTAATACAAAAGAGGAAATTTGAGCTTTGATTTGTAGGTGATCTCTAAAAACATCTACATCAATTGTCAGGATGTACGAAATTACTTGGGTATCTTCCAAGTTGGAGTTGTCAAGAATATGATACCCATACTCAGCCAAATGCAAGAAGCATAAAAATTAAGCAACAATGGGAGTGAGATATCTTCACATGCAGCTGCTTCACAATCATGAAAACGTTGGATAAGACATGCTCGAAATATACTGTAACAGCACTCTCCTTAGATCAATATAGCACCATCATTGTTCATGAGAAAAAAACCTAATTAACGTAAAAAAGAAAACGAGGATGTCTTACGTAACATTTTGATGCCCAAATCAAACAATGTTTTATGTTGGTTATCAGCATTATAACATGTTAGATTCGTGTGTATACTCTGAAAATGAAACAAATATGAATGGTCTGTGTGTATTGGCATTGCTCCAATCTGAATTATTGGTGAAGACTCCAAACGATTAACAACATAAGAGGACTATATGCAAATATGCCACACATTGAAGAAGATGAGTCATGACGGTGTGAGTTCAGTATTTGAGCAAATTCGCATAAAAGAGACTGAATAAGCTTCGTTTCTATAAATTTGGTTGTATGTTGAGGTTAGTTTCGATACTAATGGACCTAATCCTGCAAATTTAATTGGAGTTGGAGATTTCTATGGACTTCCAACATGAAAGTAGCTGAGCAATTTCAATCTTAAGGTACATGAAAAATAAACATTCTTGAGCATTCTGCCATTGCTAATTGATGCAAAGAACAAATTACTGCAATATATAAATCTATTTACCTGCTGTGGGAGAACAAAAGATTTTAATCAAACTCTTGTCACCTACAATTTTTGAAGAACAATTAGCAATTTTAATTCTTACTTCTTAGACCTTCTGGTATTCCGGATTCTTTATCTATTTGAACCGGCTAACTATGCTCTGGGGTATTTTTCGGATTAGTATTCTGAATAATAGAATGGTAATTTTTGTGTGTATCGGCGATTCTTTCTTCGGTTATGTTATTTCAGTCGAAACCATGTCCATAAAGGGATAGTATTGAAAATGTTCATCCAACTTCTTATTATCATGCGACTTACTAGGCATTCATATCTGACAAATTTCATAATGTAACAAAAAAACAAGTTCATCTGAGGAAGCAACTTCACACTTATTCCTGTGAATGGTCTTTTGATAACAGCTAACCCGACCACCCACAGTTTAGAATTCATATCATTTGCAAAATTAAAATCCATAAACATTGATCCATTCTAGAAATCAATCAATCTTGATTCTTCAATACACGTAAACTCATTTGTTCAAGATGAACCTCAAGATTAGCAGCAGAATACAACATCCAGAAGAAAAGAAAAAGGAGCAGCAGCAATCAACATAGCATTTCTCATAATAGATTTCTGACGACGAAGATGTTCAACTGGTGTACAAGATGCTTCACAACTTGTTCTTGTTTCACATCTCCAGTAAAAAAATACAGTAATAAAAACAGAACAGAAAGGAACTCCTGATAAGAATGGTAAGGTTAGTGACACAAGCATTACTTGGATTCTTTACAAATTTGCGAATAACATGCCAATCCAAAAATAAGGTTTCAACAAGTAATTGACAAGCGGTTCTACATCTTTGAAACAGTATAGACAATTATCATCCCATACAGTCAATGCTCTTCCAGTCTATGTTTAATTATATTAAAGAAGGACCCGTACTCTCTAGGATCGTCAGCACGACAGCGGTGACACTTCCCTGTCCGTCTCCAGTGTGCATATGCATAACCTTTGGTGCCATCATCAACAGAAGCATCAGCAACAGCCAATTGCTGGTCCTCCTCGCCCATCTCACCTGCTTCCGCACGAACATAAATTATTATAACACATGAAGCATCTAATTCAAAAATGAGCTGTTACCATTAGTAGCTTGTCTTGTGATAACATTTAAAGAACAAAAAAAAATACTGGAACCAAACTTTGTACACAAATCTAATACAGCATCAAGACTAAAAGCAATATGAGCATACCATTATTGCCTGGTAAATGCTCAGCCGCATCTTTCTCCGCACCTTGAACTAGTGCAGCCTGAAGATTCCTGGAGTGGAAGGGGGAACATGCAAAATATGTTAGACTGATGCCAATCTCTATGATACTCTATAGACTAAAAGGTATCAACAAAGTGCTCTCTTTTGCTTGCACTACTAGCAGCAAAGCGTGCAACCAAATTTCTCCTGATGCAGCAATATCAGAACCAGGCTCATTCTCACTAGAAACTGAAGTTACTCCCTAGGCAGCTGGAGAGCTTCTTCCTAGAGACCTCTTTGCTGAGCCAGCACTGAATTCCAACTACCTCTCCAACAACTAATTGAAAGTTCATATGTTTACCAGCCATAGATTAATCCGCATATATTCACCAGCATACAATCAAGTAACTTCGAGGCTCATAGATACAGTTCATACATATCGATTAGTCATTATAACGTATCAACCAGTATTATGAGAGACAAATAATTAAACCAGTCTGACCAAAATTTGCAGTAATCCAACAAAACAACAACCAATGCAATCAAAGGGAATAACTACTGTTGTGTGTAGAATTAGACGTATAATAAAGAAGAAGTGGATATATCACCTTATTTGATTATAAGAACCGAGAATTGAGAAAAACGGATCAATCTGATTATTCAAGTAGCCTCTGCATTTACAAGAACAGATTACTTAGCAACTTCAACCAACAGATTCATCATGTAAATCAAACATGGAACGATAGAGAAGAAGCAGTAATTAATTCATACTCAGCGAGGTCTCCTAGTCCTGGTGGTTTTGAGGTAGTAAGGTTTACTGGTTGATTCTCCAGAGCTTTCATTGCTGAGTTAATGTTTGAAACCTCATCTCCACTAAAATCCGATTTAGACTGAAGGTTTTAAACACAAACAATTACAAATTACTGAATATTTTTTTCTAAAATCACAAAAAGAAACTTGAAAGGTTAAAATCAAACCTCGAAGGCTTGAACCAAGAATTTGGTTGCAACTAAAACTTCAAGTGCTTTCACTTCTTGGAATGCGATTTCCTTGCTGTTACTGGATTTAACATCTTTAACCTGGGAAGATCTTCTAACCATCATCGATTCCAGATGTTTGATTATCCTCTTGGTTCGGAATCCGATTCTTCTGAAATTGCAATTCAAGATTATGAAAACAGACCTTAAAAAACTTAGAAAAGAGACAATCAAATAAATGGAAATTCGTTTATTCGATCACTTTCTTCGTCATTTGTTCCAACTTCTTGAGAGAATCTCGAATTTCACATCGGATCTTCTTTTGATCATGATATACTTTTTCTGCTTCAGCTTCGAGATATTGCAGTATCTCTGGCTTCATTCGTTGTTCCGTTACTTATGAAATTGAACAAGAAGATGCTTCAAGAATCATCTCAAAAGAAACAAAACTATGAAGAAATAAAAAATCAAGAAAGTAATTGAGATCTCACCTCCATCCTCAACATTACTCAGTTCACCTTCATCCTCATCATCACTCAGTCCAAGAAAATTGATAAAACCTTCTGCTCCTTCTTCATCATCACTTCCTCGAAAGAATTTTCTTAGTAATTCTCGAGCAGCGCCTACAGTTCTCTGTTGATCAGCGAATCCTCCTTTATCCGCCATTAATGGCTCCAAGAAATTGTTTTCCCGCTCTCTCTTCCTCTCTCTGCTCTCTCTGTAATTCTTTCTCTCTCCTCTGTAAAACCGACATGGAAATGGTGTGAAATGAGGAGACTACAGTCCAAACTGTTTGTTATGTACGGAATCGGGAGATGATATTTCCAACCCACGTTTTCTACGGGTTTCCTTTGACCCTCCAGGCTACGCCGAGTTACTTTTGCATATCGTATGAAAGTGATTTTTGTTCTTTTTTTCGTGACCGGAAAATGTGATGGTTTAGAGAAAGGTTTCCATATGAAACTAGAGCACAAATGCCAACAATGCCGCGGTTTTTTTGAAATAAAAAATTTCGTCCGGTTTAAGAAAAACTCTCGACTTTTCGAAAAAAATCGGGGAAATGTAACTTGTATCAACCTAAAATTAAACTCTAACCCTCATCTGAAATTTTGTAAGAGACGTTTGGATGTGTACTTAGAAGTTGCCTTTCGACTTTTAGAAATCATCTTCAGTATCAAATTTTGAAACGATTTTTCGAAACAAAAAAAATAACCCTTTTGACTTCTGAATCTGGAAGTACTTCTACTTCTAGTATCCAATCGCGTTATTATTGTTGCCTCGTTTTATTTCAAAACTAGATCCGGCACATTATACTAATCATGTGAACTATATGCTCGAATCGACGGATCCGTATGAGCATAAGAAAGAAAATGTTTTGTACAAGTTATTTGAGCAACATCATTTGGCCATATTTATATGGTATCTTCAAGACTTACTTGGTTGGTGATAAAGCATCGCTCGGCCAAACTCATAAGTTTTGAAATGTCAAACTTGTTGTCAAATATTTAGTTGATCAAAAATATATCTTGATTTATAATCTACTAAAGTCAGTCTCGAACTAGGAACATAGCATCTTAGTTGGGTATCAGAATTTAGCAATGATGTGTGTCGTAACCACAACAAATTAATCGAGATATTTCCCACTAATTAAATAAATAATATAGTGGTAGTAAGAGATCGTTCCCACAGAGAGCTGTGTGATTGATAGGTTATTTGAAATATCAAGATAAAGTAAATAGCAAAAGGGGGTTTTGGTTGTAAGATAAATATAAAGAAAATAATAAATAAAAGAGATGATTAAGGAATCCTTCTCCGTTACCAAGCAATTACTGGATTAGAATACTTATCTATCTTCCATTAGAACCATTCATCACCAACCGTAGAATAGCAGATACGCTTTGCTATCCCCAAAACTCCTTGTATCACCGATAACAGGTACGCTTGGTCACCAGATTCTATCCAACTGAGCCGCCTTGAGGTACGCTTACAAGGTGTAACTCAACCGAATGCTTTAGGGTTTGTGAATTTAGGTTTAATTCCAGCAGTTAAACTCAGTACACTCGATTCACTTACTGGTGTTGTTTCCACACACAATTGCTTTACAGAATCCCTCTGTAAGGTCTCATGTTTTCCACTTGTGTAGGAGATGCACGACAATTACGGATCGCTCAACTCGCTACTAGCAATAGAATGATTAACAGAATAATCTAGCGTGCACTCCAAACCAATCTAAGAATCAATCATGAACCCTAAATATAATGAAAACAAACGATGATGATTTAAAACTTCAAATAAACTTATATAATAATAAAGCTTCACGCTAGAACATTGAATTCATCCTTAACAGATAGAAATTAGTTACACATAGATTTATTAAAACCCCAAAAAATATAAGAAGAAAGAAGAAGAAAATAGCTTGGTTTCCCCCTAAAGGGGTAAACCCTAAAATATGGATTAAGAACCTCATCTCTTTTTATTTTTCTCCCTCTCTAAAGTTGTATTCTCTTCTGTGCAGGGCTGCTTTATATAGTGGTGTGATAGCCGGGTACGATCCACAAAAGCCGCATGAGATAAACATTGTAAGTCGGCTGAGAACAATTCTCGTGGGAGAAATCAAGGTGTACTGAATCGGTATGACATGAAGCATTTTAATATAGTGCAGCCTACTCGGGATTGGCTGTGGACTTCAAGGGACCCCATGTACTCCATTTGAAAATCTGGTAGTCCATCCAGAAAGTAATCTGCAATTTTAATAACAACTTCATGAAAATATTAGCATAAGATATAAATAATGAAATTGTTATTGCTTTATTGAAGTTTCCCCCGCACTTAGTTCTTTCTACACTCGGAAGTGGATAGAGAACATAGAATTTGGAACTTCAAAAGATTCCTCGGCTTGGTGAACCTGCAAACTATTAGAATCAAACACATCAAGTGGTGGATAATTAGAAGTAAAATAATCTGTTAAAACTTTGGAAGCACACAACTCCAATCCTAAGTGATGTCGATCAAAAGATTTAGAAATATGCAAAGGATTAGACAAACCTTCCAAAATTTCTTGTATTACATGATCCTCGTCATTCTTAAAGAATTGCAATGAATTATTTACCTCATTTGTATCGTGGTCCTCTATAAAACTATTTAGCCATTCTTCGTCATTTTCTGCTTCAATCAAAATCTCAGCATTATTATAATCCTTGGCTAGCTCAATTGGGTCTTCCACAACTTCAACCAATTTGGTTTCATTCTCAATCTCTATTTCTTCAACAACCTCGTCATCAGAATCAGAATCATCTCCTAGAAAGTCTAGTTCATTGGTGCAAATCCTAAAATCATTATTTGAGTACGTTACACCATTTATAACAACATTTATGTCATATCCATTCTCCTCCTTTTGAATAGGCGAGTGATCATTATAATGATCCAGAGTTAGAATAACATTACCATCATTGCAAGGACTTTCCAAAGGTTGCTCATCTTCAAGATACTCATGAATCGTATATCCATTATTGATCATGGGAACGTCAAAATTGATTTGGCTTTGAGGCTAAACTTCTTCCTTAGTTATTCCCTTCTTAATTTGATCCATTTCTCTTCTTAGGTTGTCAATAACCTCTTGAAGTTCTTGAAGTGTATCTTCAGTCTTTCGGTTGTGTTCATCCATCTGTTGGTTATCCCGATCCAAACTATTCATAAATTGGTGCATTAGATCTTCGAGAGTAGAAGAACTATCTTTAGGAGCATAAGTTTTCATAGTCTGGTCGCGCTCATCCATCATTTGAATGTGCTGGTCCAACTTTTGATTTTCCCGATCCGTATTATCCATAAATCGGTGCATTAGATCTGTAAGACTAGAAGAATCGTGATTAGAAGCATAACTATCCCCCCATCCTTGTGGTTTTTCACTTACATACCCGTCATAAGGTTGTTGATATGCATGAGAATAACCATAAGGTTCCGTAGGATATTGATTATAGCCAAAATATTGTTTTTGATTATACCCATGGAATGGTTGGTAGTTGTCATAATATTAATATTGAAAACCAAATTGATTACCACTATAATATGATGATTGGTCTTGTGCTCCGTACATGTTATGTCCATAAGGAAACATGACGACTCACAAGAACAAAAGAAAAAATCTAAAAAAAAACATAAACAAGCTAAACAAATAACAAATCAATTAGCAACCGCTCCCCGGAAGCGGCGCCAAAATTTGATGCGTGTTGTAACCACAACAAATTAATCGAGATATTTCCCACTAATTAAATAAATAATATAACGGTAGTAAGAGATCGTTCCCACAGAGAGCTGTGTAATTGATAGGTTATTTGAAATATCAAGATAAAGTAAATAGCAAAAGGGGGTTTTGGTTGTAAGATAAATATAAAGAAAATAATAAATAAAAGAGATGATTAAGGAATCCTTCGCCATTACCAAGCAATTACTGGATTAGAATACTTATCTATCTTCCGTTAGAACCATTCATCACCAACCGTAGAATAGCAGGTACGCTTTGCTATCCCCAAAACTCCTTGTATCACCGATAACAGGTACGCTTAGTCACCAGATTCTATCCAACTGAGCCGCCTTGAGGTACGCTTACAAGGTGTAACTCAACCGAATGCTTTAGGGTTTGTGAATTTAGGTTTAATTCCAGCAGTTAAACTCAGTACGCTCGATTCACTTACTGGTGTTGTTTCCACACACAATTGCTTTACAGAATCCCTCTGTAAGGTCTCATGTTTTCCACTTGTGTAGGAGATGCACGACAATTACGGATCGCTCAACTCGCTACTAGCAATAGAATGATTAACAGACTAATCTAGCGTGCACTCCAAACCAATCTAAGAATCAATCATGAACCATAGATATAATGAAAACAAATGATGATGATTAAAACTTCAAATAGACTTATATAATAATAAAGCTTCACGCTAGAACATTGAATTCATCCTTAACCGATAGAAATTAGTTACACACAGATTTACTAAAACCCAAAAAAATATAAGAAGAAAGAAGAAGAAAATAGCTTGGTTTCCCCCTGAAGGGGTAAACCCTAAAATATGGATTAAGAACCTCTCTCCTCTCTTCTTATTTTTCTCCTTCTCTAAAGTTGTATTCTCTTCTGTGCAGGGCTGCTTTATATAGTGGTGTGATAGCCGCGTACGATCCACAAAAGCCGCATGAGATAAACATTGTAATTCGGCTGAGAACAATTCTTGTGGGAGAAATCAAGTGGTACTGAATCGGTATGACATGAAGCATTTTAATATAGTGCAGCCTACTCGGGATTGGCTGTGGACTTCAAGGGACCCCATGTACTCCAGTATGTCTGCTTTCAAGGTTGAGTACACATCAGCTTAATGTATTATAGGCTTCACCGTAATTCTTCTTTCATGCGTGTTTCTTCTCAATTGCCGCGTAAGAAACATTTCATTCTGATCTTAAAATCTCCTAGCTTCTTTGAGTCTTAAATTCCTTTTCATTTCCCCCCCTTTTTCAATTTTAACAGCCATATAGATAGAAAATGGTCTTTCCGATCTATGTTCCCATGGTTAATTCAACAAATATTTAGGGTTTATTGAGGGTGTTTAATTCGTTAATTTTTATGTTTCTTTTAATATTGTTAAACCATTGAATGTTTGTAATTATAATTTTTTATTTCTTTTTATTAAATAGTCTTATAATTATCTTAATAAATATACTTCGCAAGAAGCAGAAATAAAAATTACAGAAATAAAATTACAATTTTGGGAAAATATAATATTTTTTATTATTTATGTGAAAAAAATCGGGGGCATAAATTTTTTCTTTGCTTGGCGGCAAAATTTTCTGAGGAACGGCCCAGGCTCTATGCTACCACCTCTAAGGTTGTCAATCAACAGGTTACAGTCCGCCATCATATGGTGCGAACTACGAAGCGTAATGCGTGCCCAAAATTTGAATTTCAATAAACAATTCCCTCTCTTCCTAAATGAAACCGCAGCCATCCATTACCTCTACGCCAATCAACGATACACAGTGTCGATCCGGTTGAAACAAAACCAACCAATCAAATTCAACCAGCATCCTTGTATGAATGCCTCGAAGTCTCCGTTTTGTTTCAGTTCAGAAAACATTTTTACTTGCTCTAATGGCACCCAAAGCAGAGAAAAAGCCAGCAGAAAAGAAGTAGGCTCAGAAAGCACCTGCACCAGCAGAGAAGAAACCCAGAGCTGAGAAGAAATTACCACCAAGCAAAGATGGTTCATCAACTGTTGATAAGAAGAAGAAGAAATCAGTGGAAACTTATGAGATGTGCATCCTCAAAGTTCTAAAACAAGTTCATCCTGATCTTGGTATTTCGAGTGAAGCTATGGGTATTATGAACAGTTTTATTGATGATATCTTTGAAATACTTGCTCGAGAATCATCGAGATTATTAATCGAGAGATTCAGACTGCTGTTCGTCTTCTGTTTCCTGATGAATTAGCTAAGAATGCTGTTTCTCAAGGTACTAAAGCTGTTACCAAATCTACTACTCCTTAATTAGAGTCTTCATTTGAAAAAAAAGGGGTTAGGGTTCAGATTCCATGCTACGAAATTAGGGGTAGGGTTTTCGTCTTTGTAATACTGTTATGATGTTTAATTGATGAATGAATCTAAGCTTTGGTTTGATGAATCTGAATTTGGGTTTTGTTTAATTTTTGGTAATTTGGGTTTTGGCTTCCGATTTGGTACTTCAATGCTTCAATAGCTTAGAAAATTTTATTTTCAACTTCATAATCTTATACTCTAGTCACTTTGATTATACCATGAGAGGGGTGGGTCTTGGAGCAGTAGTTTGCCTAGACACTCTTCATTTGCTTGGGTGGCCCTTCATGGCAGATTCAAGACAAGGGATGAGTTCAAGCAAATCTGTATTCTCTGCGGAGGTGCTAATGAGAGCGAAGGTCATCCTTTTCAGGAATGTCAGCTTGCCTCTATTATTTGGCATGGTCATCTTCTCAAAATGGGTTATCTGAGAGCCATTTCTGCTACATGGGAGGAGGAAGTTAATTGGGGTGTTGAGCGTTTTTCCAGTTCTGACCTTAGCTCTATCAAGAAGCTTGATTTTGCTGGTTTCATTTACCAGGGATGGAGGGAGAGGAATAAATAGGATTTTTGCTTCTAAAAAGTATTCCACACTTCAAGTCTCTCTCCACATTGTCCAAGATATTTAAATGAAGATTAGTGCGCACTCCAGATCTCTCCCTGACAGCACTGCTCATAGAAGGTTTATGCACAACTGGAATGTTGACTGTCATTTCACTGCTAAGATTGTGATTCCTTGCTGGTGGATTGTTCCTGAGGGGTAATGATGTTATGATAAACTCTGATGGTTCAAAGAAAGATCATTCTGGTGGGTTTGGAGCTATCCTAAGAGATAAGCATGGTGATGTTATTGATTGTGCTTTTGGTGGAAGCAGTCATCTTTGTGCCTGCTCATGAGTAATTACAAGGTGTTGAAGTTGGTCTTCGACTTGCAATAGATCTTAGTGTGCAGAATATCCAAATTAGTCTGGATTGCAAGACTATTTGCCTGTTACTTAAGAGTGAGAATCCCAAGCTTCCTTGGAATATGATGCAGATTTGGAGAAGAGTTAATGCCTTGTTACAGATGTTTAGCTCTGTCGCGCAGGTATTTTATTCAGTCTCATCTGCTATATTGTGGGAAAAATTGGAGTTTCATTGAAGACTAATAAAAGAACTTGGAGTTGCTAGAAGCCGGTGAAAGGGGGTCAAGGTATTTCTGTATTCCTTTTATTTCTTAACAGTGTTTCATTTTCTTAAGTTGCTTAGTTCCTTCGGAAATTGTTTAGTCTTATCCACTTATCTTTCTATTAATATAGGTTTGATCATTAGATACAGTTGTTGAAAGTGTGTAATTAAGTTACCCAGATTTGAGTTCACATTTGGTAGCTGTGGATCACAAAATTGAATGGCCTTGTCTTTTGGGTTTCCTTGCCTACCAAAAATTTGAATCAGTGCATTAGGGTAGTGATTAGCTTTTTTTAAAAACTGAACATAATATATTCAATTGGGAGATTACAGTTTCATGATGCGGTGTCTGCTCATTGAGTCAAACATTACAGTCTTCTTATCAGTCACGCTGTATTTGGCTTATTGAACTGATGTTAATAAGCAAATTGGATACATACCTTTGGTCCGCAAGGTATATCTCGATGTAGCCTTTTATATCTCCTACGACCAGTCAGAAAGGTGTTGTTGCATATTTTACACTGATGCGCACTTGAACTTGTGATTTCCTTGGAGAAGTTGTGTGTATCTCCCATTGAACATTGCAGCAAATATTGGCCTATATTGAGTATCAAGCAATTGCTCTTGCAACTTGATTTATGACCACCCATAGCTTGGTAACAAGAAAAGGATTTCGCATAAATGTCACATGTGGATGTATCAGAAGAAGAGAATATCGGTGTTTGCTTCTTGTTAGTGTGGAATACTTCAAAGTACATCTTCTTCAATGTTTGTCCTGTAGTATCTTCTACTTTTAGCTTTGATTAATCTTTTTAGCTGAAGCAAGTGAATATGTACCAAACAACTTAAACAGCTGCATTACAGCATAGACTACTTCTTTCTTAACAAACAATAGTTCTACTTTCTGATCAGATGTTAAAGAAGATTACCATGATACTGCTGGCTATAAGCTATTTCTGCCTCTTTTGTCTGTTTTAAACCCCGTTGGGGCAGAGACTTGAGAACACCTGATGATATCCGATATAAGCAGAAGGAAAGTTCTTGTCATGAAAAAGTAAAATCTGTAACAGCATTAGATGAATAATTGTCTGTAATGATTTTTCTCCACTGGGGACTAATATTATTGTCTTCTTTGGAGTTTCTTGAAGATGATCACATTCCTTGCATCATATTTAGATGGTTGCCAATTCTGCTGTCAAGAAGAAATGAAGTGAGCTTTTAAGTAGAGGAGAATGGTGCTAGAAGGGTATACAGAAGAGACTTGTATAATTGCAGTCTTTTGTTTTGTTGCGCATCCAAGATGCAAAACTGGGTCTTGACAGGCGGTGAGCAGTTCAGTTGAAGTTCCTTTAAAAACATAAGTTTGATTTTGGGTTTCCAAGTTTCTGTTCACAACTTTTTACTTGCTTAAATCCCTCTTCTATGCGTATTTCCTAGTTATTGTCTTCAGAGCTGTGTACCTTAAGGTGCCTTCTCGTTTTGCTTTGTGTCATTTTTCCTTTTTTGTAAGACTGCAGATTTCTAACACTGGTTCACTTTGGTGAACACTGGCAAAGCTGTGTATGGCAATGTTGCTCATAACCGCCAGAAGATCCACCACCACTAGCAGAATCATTTGTGCTAAAGTAGATAAAAGTATTTAGAAGACAAGAACCAAAATTTCATTATTCCCAAATGTACTTGTACTTGTACTTGTAAAAAGGAGTTACAGAGACTGCTCAAGAAAGTAAAACCCTTGTGAGTTTTAAAAATTAGAGTGACCAAAAAGTTACAGTGAGCTCAAAAAAGTAAAACTCCATGAAAGTAACCCCCCAAGAAAGTAAAAACACCCATTACAGGACTCAGAAGTTACAGAGACCCCAGGAAAGTAAAAACCCTTTTAAGTTTCACACTTACAGTACTCAAAAATCAAAAGAACAACACCTCTGAAATTTCATAAACAGAAATATTTGAAGGCAATGCAGTTCCAAAGGATCTAACTCGAGAAACAAGTGTAGATCATAATCCAAGAGATACCCAGGAAAACCCTTTTCTTGAATGTCAATTTGGTTCCATCTGAAGAAACCCTTTCTCCTCCTTTTCCTCCATTTCCTTCTGCTGATGTACTAGTTTCATTCTTCTTCTTGTCATCATCATCATCATTATCAGAAAAAGGGTCATCACTAGTATCATGATCATCATCTTTAGCATTAGCAGCACCAAAAGCAGTGTAATTCAGGGTAGATTTAATACCGTGCACAACAACAGCTCCGTTGATGTACAAATCAGGATATGTGATTTGAATTCCATCAATTGTGAAATTCGATTGGGAATTATTGGTTACAAGAATTGTTTTTTCTGGTAATAGAGTTGGGATTCTTGAACCTATTGCAAATGTTTGAAGAAGAGAGAAAGGGAGTTGTTGTGGGATTATGTGATAACCAATAGTTGATGTTATTAAAGATTGAGACGAAGAAGACGAAGATGATGAAGTATTGATTAAGGGATTATCACCTGGGATTAAAAAAGTTGCAGTGATAGGAAAAGTGAAAGGATCAGTTATAGAGAGTACCTCAGCCCAGTTACTGTAATCTTGAGTAGCCATTAAAGCTTCAAATATGTTCTGAAATTGTTGTTCTGATGATGCTTCTTCTTTCTTGAATATATTGAATGTAGATGAAGAAGAACCAACAATGGGGTGGGTTTGTTGTTGTTGATCAGAAAGTGTAACTCCGATAATGAAAGCAGAAATGAGGAGGATTAATGAGACCATGAAGTAAGTTGCCATTGATGATCCAGACATCACGATTCTTGATTGATTGATTGAAGATGAAATCTTGGGGTTTCTTGGTTCTGTAAAGGAGACGAAATCTTGGGGTTTCTTGATTTTCAATGTGTTTCTAAAGGAGATGAAATCTGTAGAGAGAAAGAGAGAGATTGGTGGTGTATGAATGAGAGATTCTGAGAATATGTTGTGTGTTTATATAGCTGGACTTGGGGGGATATTCAAGGACTACCAAACGAACGGGACAGATTGTACAATAATCCTAGTAGTGTTTATGACGGTTGTGAACCCTGAATGATGCCTTTAGGTGAGACATGCGCATTCCTATTGTATTGCGTCCACTTAGCAGAAAACCTCCTTTAGGTGAGACATGCTCACAAACCACCCAATTTTTACAATATAACTCCTTACCAGATGGTAACCGCACCCAAATGACAAAAACCAACGACGATGAGGATGCTATGTGTTATAACTCCGTTCGTGGACACTAGTGATTGAACTTTAGGAAATGGGAATCTCTCTCGTTGTCTCTGGCTACAAGAACATTTCTTCTACTTCCAAATTTCTGTTTTGCTTTGATTGCCATTTTCATTTGAACCTCTTCCCTCAAAACTCGCCTTTCTCTACTTTCGTAATGAAATTAGAAATACATGTGCCATAACATAATGGCATGCTATGAGACGAAATAATTTTTGGTCATAATGATTTAAATAAATCCTGCAAATTATGATAAGACTTATTTTGATTCATGAGAACTTGAAGGAGGTACAAATCTTATTTGCGGTAGTTTTGATAGTTTTTTTGTCAATACCCTAGAAATAACTTGTGCCTTAACAACAATTCTTTAATCCGATTTATGAATGATGTAACTTTTCTATACGACTTTTCAATCTTGTTCAATTGCGAGATATCTAAATTTTTTTCAAGCCAAAATAATGTTCATACATACATTGTAAAATTAGCCGTATAAATCATGCAAAAACCAACGTTTAATCATTTAAGTAATAATATGTACATTCATAAATATATATCTCACTTATGCTCCGGAAAAGGGGAAAAAAGTCTAACTTCCCATTAGATTCACATTGCCACCACCGAATACAATTAATGCATATATGATATTATGGTTTCATTTACCTAGTTAGTTTGGGGCCTATGCACATTATTTGGGGCTTATAGATTTCTTCATCCATCTAATAGGAAATGATAAGGGGTGTCTAAATTTGCTGAAACTACCAATTTACGCTCTATTAAATATTAAAACTGCCAATTTATCCCCATTAACTCTTAATAATAAAACCTAAAACTAAAATCATATTTATTTTCATCCCCCTGTAAACCGATTCTTTTTCTCTTCTTCTCCCTCTTTTTTCTTTAAAACAAAACATCGTGGATTATCGATGATCCAAAAACGATTAATCAGTTTTTTTCTTCTATAACATGTCGAATCATCCACGAGTGAAGCATGTTACTAACACGACTTATACTAGTGCGAATAATCCCGGAATTGTTCAAACGATTGGAAATAAACCGAAGAAGAAACCGGTTGAGGAAGACGAACCATCTTTGATTGCACAAGATGAGGAAATGGCTCGAATCAGGTACTTTTCTATCAACTCAATCCTCTAAACTAGATTTGAATAACATGCAATCGCTCAAAAATTGGAAATTTTGAAATCAAATTTTTCTGGGTTTACCAGAATCGGATTATGTTAATGTAGTTGTGAACCGATTGCGTATAGAAACGGTTTATGTTCATGTTCCCAAAGACCGATTGTCCTGCATGTGTTTTCTGGTTCGAGGAATTTGAACCTGAATCGCTTAATGTTAATGCCCACATGGCCCGATTCAGTTATGGTGGGGATAACCGTTTTTTTGTATTTTTTTGTTTTTGTTAGAATCGGATTACATGTATGTCCACAAAAACCGATTGTGTAGCCTTTCATATGTTAACTGGTAAGCTCATAAACAAATTACATGAGAACTTATAAAAATCAATTGTTGATTTGTTATGTTAGAATCAGACTTTATATGTGTATCAAGTAAACCGATTCTTGTAAGAAAAAATGCCCACTTTTTCTGTATCTTTTTTTTCTTCTTAGAAACGGATTACATGAACACTTAAATAACCCGATTATTGATGTGTAATGTTAGGAATCAGACTTTATATGTGTATCGAGTAAACCGATTGTATACCTAGAATTCAAAAATATGCATTGAATCTCATTGTTGTTTGTCGCTTATCCTCGTATTCTCCAAGGAAAACAAGGGAAAGCAACAAAGGAAAGCCGAAAATAAATGTAAGAGGAAAAATGACTTTGATTCTCCTAAGAGTTTGGGACCTCTTCGAGAGGGGGGTATAAATTTGAATGCTTCCCACCAAAGGGGCTCGGGGAGTAAAGCCAAAGGGATTCGCATCAATGATCCACCATATCAAGCGGAGCAACCAACACAAAAAGAATCTGATTCTGCTACACCTACTGAAGAAGGAGGTGGTGATAGAGAAGTTGTTGAAGAACAAAGTGAGGAGGAAGTTGATGAAGAAGAAAATGATGGCAAGGAAGTTAATGAAGAAGAATGTGAGAATGAAGGTGATGAAGAAGAAATTGAGAGTGAAGGTGATGAAGAAGAAAGTGAAAATGACGGTGGCGAAGAAATGGGAGAAGTTCAAGAAAAAGTACAATAACAAGTCAAAGGAGGAGAAGTTTAAAAACCAATCCAAGGAGGAAACGCTCAAGAACAAGGTAAGATGGTAAGATTGATGGTCCAAAGAAGAAGAAAGGGGACCACATGCCCGACCCGCTGAAAATGTTTCCCCGCGGCCCTGATGATCCCGTTTTCGGGTTACCCTGATGGAGAATTTTTTTTATATATGGGGGTATAAAGAGAGTTGGGCCGCTGTCGTCTGCCATACCATAGTAACTACCTAAACCTTATGTTATGTAAGATAAAACCTATTATCAGTTTAGTGTTTTGATTATTGTATATCAAATTTGTTTTGTTTTATAGGCTCGCAAGGATGCATTTCGTCGTATGAAGCCAGGAACGTCTGTTAGTATGATGACTAATTGGCCACTGGAAGCACCCGAATCAACCATAGGAGATGTTGAGGAAGTAATCGATCTAGTCAAATCTACGGGGTTGTTTCCTGTGGTCGAAAATTTGGTTCTTGGTTACGACAAACCTCTTTCTTACGCCTTTGCTAAGAGATATTACGGGGAAACTGTTACTTTTCATCTTCCGGTTGGCGAAATGATGATAACTCCAAATAATGTGTAGTTGATTAGCGGGCTAACCATAGAAGGTAAAGCTGTAAATAACAAATAATACGTGCAAGAGATTGAGTGAGAAAAGATTTACGAGTTCACCAAGAATGTGTTTCAATGGGATGAGGAGAAGACCAATTCAGAGATGCTAGTAGGTAAATCAAAGCGCAGGATATCCATCTCGCGAGCTTGAGGCGCAACTTAATCGGAACAAAGATGTTTCGTGCACAGGGAAAAGAGGTGACCAAGGAACGTATCTTCGCTAAGGACAATGCATATGTCTTCTACATCCTGGGGTCTGTTATCTTCCCCGATGTTTCTGGTGCCTGCGTGAGCGCCAACTTTATTCAGCATGTTAGAGCATAGCTCGGTTGAACTCACCAAGCATTGGTATGTCAAGTTTGGTTGTCATATTTTAGTGTGTCAAAACTCATCTAAAGTCACTTGATTAAATACTAGAATCAACTTCGTTTAGGTTAGACTAGAAAGTATAATAATGTTGAGACATACAAATATTACTCCGAAGACCTGAAAAATGTGAAGAAGTAACAAACTACAACGACGACATCATCCTTCCACTTGAGGTTAGTAATATTTACTTGAATTGTTTCACTCCTAACGTATCTTTCAAGTCGTGCTATATTGAAAAAATAACCGTGACGTTGTATATACTGTACATATCGTATAATACTCTAGTGATGTGACATGATGATAATAGTACGATCATAGTATTAGGGAATTAGACTACAAAGTATAACGCTTATCTTTTGAACTTTGTAGATATGACATCGACATAATCTTGTATATATTGTTATGATTATGTGAATAGGTTATGGTGAAGATTTCACCATAGGAAATAATGTTTTACATTCGTTTAAGGGAAGAACATTCATGAACTTGTTTCGTGAATCGAAAGGGAAATCATTAGGCTTATTGTTCCGGCTATTCATTGTAAATCTTCTGGCGGACCAATATGTGTGAGTTGGTATAACCGATCGTAACTATGTTATGTATCTTGGTATAACTAATCACAATGTCTGACTTATGATTTGTATGACATGTTTTTATTAATTAGTGTAACCGATCCTAAGTAATCACCATGTGTTGGTGTGATCGATCCTTGTAATTGATTTAGATATGAGTAACCGTGCCTAAACGTGTACACCTTGTTGGCTCAACAATAGTTAACCGAAGTTAGTCATATGAACACTTTCATATCAACCATATTCATCTTAACCATAACTAGTTCAAATGACTCAAATGAAACTAATTCTAGAGTTGTAAAATTGTTTATATTCTCATAGAAGTATACAAGACACAATTGAAGCAAAATCGATTTTGATTCACTCGAATCAATTCATGAACATTATAGCCATGGTTTGCAAAAAATTGCATTCCTTATTATAAAGATGTATTGGTTAATATACAAACCGATTTTAGAACATAACCTACTCAAGTATGCAAACGAGTACGCATACCTAAGTGGCCGGACTAAGTTTGGCTTCGCCAGTATGCGAGCGGGAACACATACCTTCCAAACTCAGTTGAATTTCCGTAACTTGAAACTCACGCCAGTACGTATACCGGTATGCATACTAAGTTCTCAGACTTTCATTAACCAACCAGTACGCATACGGGTATGCATACTATGGTTCCCGGACTTGTAATAACTTGCAACAGTTAGCATAAAAGTACGCATCCTTTGTTATATCCAATCATGGTTATTTGTTCTAAACTCCCATTTCAATCATTGAAACATTCTTAGAATACGACAAGAGCTGTCTCACACAAACTATTAACTTCAAAGCAATTTTCAAGTGATCGAATGATTAATACGAAACATTCCGAGTCTACATCAAATGATTGTCTCACAAATATCATGTAAGATGTTACAAGGCGATTTTCACATGATCATCTTTTGACTTTTGTCAAGAATATAAGGTGAACTTGGTTAAAGCGAAAGCTTACCAACACATATTTGGAGAAATATGTTAGCGAGTTAGACTCAGCTCGAAATATCAAATGTGTATAATTGAAGTCTATATACCTATACGACTTTTGTCTCAAATAGGAGATAGAGTAGATAGACTTTTGAGTGATATATGAGTTCAAGTCTTCACATACCTTTTGTTGATGAAGTTCCACAAGATCCCCTTAGTAGTTCTTCATCTTCAGTCGATGAACGTCGTGAAGTCTAATGCTCAACTACACTTACTATCCTAATCCGAGCTTAGCTATAAGTAGACTATAAATCAAGACTTATAGTTTTGGAAAATAAACTTGACAAAAAAGCTTGAAATACCAACGCTTGCGAGATCGACCAAGCTGTGCTCTAACATTGAGAATTTTCTTTTCTGATATAAGATTCACTCAAACTAGATCGAAGTATCGACGGGATATTTAGAACTGTTGTTAGATCTAAAGACATCTTGTGATAATCCATTGTTAACAGAATCCGTTCTGTGCGTGATTGATCACAAGAGATTCAAGTGGTGTTGTGCAGGTTGTTGAAGATTAAAGAATATTTGGAGACAAAGAATATTTCTTATTGGTTTTCGCATATTATTGTGTGCACAAACCTTGATCGGCTGGGATCCAATTAGAATTGATTAGTTGGGTGAGATCGCCATCACTTTATAGTTTCTCTCTGAGACCTATACTGATTGATTGCGAATCTAGACTTGACTATTTCGATAGTTAAAGTTAGATTGATCTAACCAGGCAAAGGAGTTTATTAGATTAAACGGAAGAGCCTTTATATATGACTTAAGATATCTTTATCTTGAAAAGAATCTATGAAGTTGTTACCAAACATATTCGTTGTTCTTTTTCTGTTTGCAATACGATGCAAAGGATGTATACCAGTGCATGACTCTTAAAGTCGGAAGCGCAGGGATACCGAGGGAACTAAGTAGCTAGGGGTAGTCTTCTTGGTCTCAAGTATACGAAGTTGGTTTATATTTTGTATAGCGGCTTAATTATGAGAGTATTCAATTCTGGACTAGGTCCCAGGGTTTTTTTATAATTGCAGTTTTCTCGTTAACAAATTTTTTGTTGTGCCATTTACTTTACTTTTCTGCATTATAAATTGTTTTATTATAATTAAAGTAAATTGCACTTTACGTTAACTCAGTATTACTTGATAGTGATCCTATAGAGTTTGGTTAAGTCCGAACCTATTATCAAATAACATACTTCCTTGTCGTTTTTTCTCGATCTTGTATCCATAATCAGTCACACAAGTTATCTTGTTGTTGTATTGTCTCGATATCGTATCCATAGACAATCACATGAAGTGTGAAACGATTAGTTGTATTATCTCGACTGTGTCCATAGACGATCACTTTTGGTATAAGACTTATAGGTTGAAACAAAAAAGATTATGGTGTATTTGGGTACCCTCATCTTTTCAGAGCATAAGAAATTTAAAATCGATGAGGCCAAAACCGAGCCATTTGATAATGATATTGAGATTGTTCATGACCCTTTACCGAAGTCTAAATACTGGTATAAGATGACGTACGAGAAACATGATATGGAGGGTCATTCAGAAATAGATGATGAGGAAATTTCGGGTTACATGCCATGGTACCTCAACGTTTTGCATACTCGAGTGATACAAGTACATGAGAGGCCCCAGATAGAGGACAAATATACAATTCTCGAATAACTAGTGCGTATTGTTACTCGATTATGGTTTTTTAAATGGTTTTAGCATTATTTGTTGAATGTTTGTTGTTTAAAATGAAAACAGAGAATACGAGTCGAGCACTTGATAATCCAAGCAAAGCTAGATATCAGGGAAGGGAAAAACGTTAAGGCCGATGAAAAGCTGATTGATGAATTGAACAGTCTCGAAGATGTAAAAGCGGGTGCAAAGTTTGAGGAAGCGATGGTGGAGGAAACATAGAAAAAGATGATGAAATCCACCCAAAAAGGAAGTCTCAAGGTGAATCGAGCAGCTCACAAGATGCTAAACGAGGACGAGGTGGTCGTGGAAGTGGTCGTGGTCGAGGCGGGCATGTTGATGCTAATAAGATGTTGATCAATGAATGGTTCTTTGTTTTCCAAACTTATGTCTTTAACTATGGATAATTACGGAGTCAAAACTTATGTCTAAACTTAGTGTCGAGTTATATATGGTTATGTTCCCTAGTTTATGAATGACTGAATCTGGTTTGTCTTAAAAATTGCTTGTGTTTTCCTAAGACGCGACAAAAGAACCAACTACAATTTTTTTTGCCAAAAATTTGGGATTCGGGCAGCTTATTCTGTCACAATCGGTTTACATTGACCCACATAAAAACCGATTCTACCATTTCTCCAGGGGTATACAATTTCAGAATTGGGTTTCAGGGGTGCACCACATCGACCGATTCTGGAAATTTCATTCACCTGGTTTGTAAGTGTTTAGAATAGGTTTATAAGGATACTTTTAAAGTCCGATTTTGAAAAAAAAAAAACAGAATTTTGACTACCTTCAAAATCGGTCTATATGGGATCCCATGTAATCCGATTCTTGTAAGGAAAATTGGCTATTTTTTGTAACTTTTTTTACCAAGAATCGGATTACATGTGCAGTATTAAAAACCGATTATGGCGAGGCAGATTTAATATGATTTTGCTAGACCAGAATCGGTCTATGTGGACATTTATAAAATATGATAGTGTGAATTGATTTCGAAAATATCCACTGAGTGCTTATCTATATAAATACAACCTCTTTGAGAGACTCCCACATAATACCCTGAGCTTAGAAAATGCAATGGGATCCGTAGGAAGATATGCAGCTCGTGAAATCGTTCATCCCTGCCTTCTACGAACGTCCCAACGAACTATATTCAATATTTTAGAAGATAGTTATAAGCGCACCACGAATGAAAAAAACCGTAAATGGGGAGACTTACCTTTTCGATTCCAATACATAAAAAGTTCAATGCGAGAGTATGTTAAAGTTAGCAAAATGGTGAAGGACCATCATCCGCAAGCTCCTCCTCTTGAAAAAGTGAGTAATCTGATAATTTAATACCTATCTCATCGTTTAATTTTCGCATACAACATTGAATAACTGATTTAATTGCAGTGGGAACGATTCAACAGCCTATGG
Organism: Papaver somniferum; assembly: GCF_003573695.1. Classification (NCBI taxonomy): domain Eukaryota; kingdom Viridiplantae; phylum Streptophyta; class Magnoliopsida; order Ranunculales; family Papaveraceae; genus Papaver; species Papaver somniferum. The sequence continues at coordinate 39,465,411 of NC_039366.1, forward strand.
CGAATTCGTAATGGGAAAAAAAAGTTCATTCACCACAAGGAATATGCGGTTTGTACCATCGTGCTCGGAGGTTCATTGACGATGTATTGATATGCCACATTCAAGAACTTGCATACTGAATTGTCATGTATATGTAATGCGCTGATTTCAAAAACTATGTAATGAATATTTTGTTTCTGAAAGTATGGAATAATCGGATTATGTGGGTATTCCTAAAAACCGATTATAATAATCGGTTTATGTGAGCATTGACAAAAACCGATTCTGGATTTTCTTCTTCAATTGGAAAAAACTCAACCCAGAATCGGTTTACTCCTGCACTAACATAAACTGATTATGGGTCAAGTTTTTAAAAAAATCAATTTTTTTTTCAAGTTTTGATGATGAATTAATGATAGTTGATTTTAGGATTAACTAGTTAAAAATCACTTAATTATCCAAATTAGCACTAATTAATCGGTGGTAATTTTTCCATTAAGTAAAATAGTTGGATAAGGGGTTATTCATTTTACTTCAAAATTAATTTTTTTGTCATCTAGTAGCAGGCCCCAAATAATCACACTAGGCCCCAAACTAGCCAGGTTCATTTAATGTTTCTTCAAATATCTTGAGATAAGAGGTTATCCACTAATTAAAGGTTAATAAATCTGAATGCATAATGAAATAGGCTACAAAAACGACGACGATCGAATGTCTTTAGTTGGGATGAGATTAAGATCGTCGGATACAACGTTTATCTCTCAAAATGTTATCCGACCGCCAAGGTTCAAAAATTCCTTTTGTTTTGCATTATAGATTTTCTTCTAGGGACACCCAAATACCTATCATATCGAAAGTTTGGTCGAGGACAAACCTCATGTGTGCTCAAGACATTGCACTAGCTGACAATTAACTTATTACACGACTTAACATGGCATTAAATAAGTTTACATTAAACTGATTTTCAGTCTGTAAATGAAATGAGGTAGGAACAAGTAGTCATGGGCTGGTTAGACTTGCTAATATTGTTACTTCCAAAGCTGCTAATATAGTGCTTGTTTCAGTTTAGGACATATGGTTGAGACAGAGCTGCGTCAATTGTGGCCTCGACTTACAACCGCCGGTCGTCATAGTCGATAAGAGTTCTCAACATGCAAAAGCTGGACCATGACGACTCCGATGGCTATAAGAATTTTTAATGCAAGTTTCAAGAGTCGACACTGTGAATATATCTCCCACAAATAAATATAGGATCCACATTTGGGGACCACAAATTGGGAGATAATCACAGTTAAATGGTGCTGGATTTATGCCAAGGGGTAGCTTTTAGTGATAAAAATACTGCTACTCTTTATCTTAATAATTCTTTCTTTAAAAAAAATCTAAATGAAAATTAGGAAATACTCACGGTTAAGTGGAGCCGAATTCTATACTTCTCAATAAATCAAACCAAAATCTGGAAAAAAACAAAAACAAGTTACATCAATTCTTATCACCACAATCGGCGTTATATGCATGATGAAGACGTAACAATCGGATGTTACGTCAATGTCTTTATTACCTTGCATATAATGACGACTTTGGTACCCATTCTATGATGTGCAAATATACCTTATCAGCATAGTTGATTAATAATTTATCAATACTGACTGCTTGTCACCATAATCGGTGTTGTCGACCCTCATTCTAACATTACTGACTGTGAATGATTATTGTTATTATTATTATTATTATTATTATTATTATTATTATTTTTATTTATTTTTATTTATTTTTTGAAATAGCATGTGAATCGGGGGAATATCTACTGTTTGCATTGCTAAAATATGAATGCCATGTCGATTCTTGGTGAAAAAGCGGGGGTTAACAACCACACACAATATTCCACTTAGCAATTTGTATGGACTAACTCCAATATACTATCAAGAGAATCAACTAGACTGTCAGACTCAATCTTAAGAAAAGTATATCCAAGAGTTATACCTCTATTTCTCAATTCAATCTGCAATCAAACAAATAGGAATTTGTGATACCGATTGAATACAAGAAATAACTTGGACGGTATCAAAAACCAATATCCAAGTGTCAATCAATATAATCAACAACCAAAGGTTGGATTCACAATTGATTGAACTTACGCACAACCTGTGATATTTCAATTATATAAACAAAATATTAATGCGGAAAAGAAATAACACAGACACCAGAAATTTTGTTAACGAGGAAACCACAAATGCAGAAAAACCCTGGGACCTAGTCCAGATTTCAGCACCACACTGTATTAAGCCGCTACAAACACTATCCTACTCCAAGTTAACTTCAGACTGGAATGTAGTTGAGCCCTAACCAATCTCACACTGATCAAGGTATAATCGCGTTCCTTACGCCTCTAGAACCATGCTGGATTCTGCGCACTTGATTCCCTTAGTTGATCTCACCCACAACTAAGATTTGCTACGACCCAAATTCGAAGACTTGATAAACCAATCTGTCTCACACAGAAAATTCTATTGAATAGATAAATCTGTCTCCGATATACCTATGAGATTTCTTCCGTCTTTTGATAAATCAAGGTGAACATGAACCAATTGATACACCGGACTTATATTCCCAAAGAACATCCTATTAATATCAATCACCTCACAATAATCTTAATTGTATGGTAGCGAAAAAAGATATTGTGGCAACACAAACGATGAGACGAAGATTTTTGTGACTACTTTTTATCTTGCATATCAGAGATTAAAGCTCGAGCAAATCTTAGAGAAGATAGTACTCAATCAAGATAGAAAACAACAAGATCAAAACACGCAACTACAAAGAAAATAGTTGGGTCTGGCTTCACAATCCCAATGAAGTCTTCAAGTCATTAACCTACTGGGTTTTGGAAAAACCTAAGGTTAAAGGAGAATCGACTCTAGTCGCAACTAGTATCACACAAGAGGAATGGGGATTAGGTTTCCCAGTTGCTAGAGTTCTCCCTTATATAGTCTTCAAATCAGGGTTTTCAGTCAATGTTACCTTGGTAACAAAGCATTCAATATTCACCGTTTGATGAAAACTTAATTAGACTCATCAAGCTAATATCTTTCAACCGTTAGATCGAACTTAGCTTGTTACACACAAATAAAAAGTGACTTCATTTAGATATGAGTAACCGTACCTAAATGTGTACATGATAAGCACGAAAGTGCGACGTATTTTCACCCATAAATACATTAGCTGGGACTCTTTTTATCACTAATAAACTTGTTTTAGTTGTTTTTGGAAGAATAAGCTCTTGTGGAGAATTGGCTCGAAAAACTGTTATTTACACCCGAAGGACACGTGTTATTCGGACTCTCGATGTTGGTTAAGGGGCTCCTCAATTACTAACGGGCGTCCAGTTGCTAAGGGCCACCTTCCTTACTATTTACACCCCATAAGACAAGTGTTAAAGGGACACCGATGCAGGATTAAGGGGGAATTCATCTTCAACAATTCAAATTTCAGTTTTGGCGGGAAGTTTTGGCAGCAGCGAACCAGATTAGGGTTCGTGTTTTGGAGGAAATTTAATTAGATTCAATGGCTGAAACTTCATGGGATGACTGGATTAAACTCAACAGGGCTGGTAATGGTCTTCTTTTGGACCAGAATTGGCTAGAATAGTGGATTTAATGATTCAACAGATTCTCGGGTTTATCTTCCGGTGGAAACCCTGTTAAGAATTTGGACAAGTTTGAGTAAGACTCGAGCGCTGGATTTGGTTGCTTCGGGCCTGTTTGGACAAAACATGGATGGTATATGTGATGGTTTCGATTCAGTTGGGATGGACTCTCAAATTCGAACAAAACAGAGAGAGTTCAAACAAATTGGTTTCTGCGGTATTCCCTGGATTTGGTTTGCATGAGTTCTACGTGGATTCGGTTGCTGATTTGGTTTGTTATTATCCTGCTGCACTAAAACAGTACCGGTAAGTGACCTGGAATCGAAAAAAAAGAAAGAAGATATTGTGTCCACACGATACAACAGGGAAGGAAAGAATATCGAGTATTATTTGATTATATTTCATTACGGAAGGATTTCGATATATCTTAAACAAGGAAAGATATCTTGAGCCAACTCAGTCAACAACGCACGAAGAGTATTCCCATTCCAAACTCGATCCGGCAGGGTGTGAGATATTCCCGTGTTTACTGTGTAAATGGCATGTGACTGCTCGTGTTTGACTCACTCTGTGACTTATTGGAGTTTGTTTTCTGCGAGAATAATTCGTGTAGAAGATATTTGACAGCAGCAGAAGCCGTGCAGAAGTAAAGAAGGAAAGAAAATCTCAAGTTTGTCCAAGAGAAATAATGAGAATATATTTGCATTTAATCGGAGGATTTGAAGGTGTTATGAGTATAAATAGGCTTCACAGGATTCGTAGAAGTATCATCGAGAGTCGGGAGAGGCTACAGAGCTGAAGAGGAGAAGTTGCAGAAACTTCTCTGCTGCTGCAGAGAGGTAGAATACTGTAGGATCATAATCTCGCACAGAAGAATATGCTTGCGAAATTATTAACAACACATCGCGAAGACATCGCAGGATGATTTCAGAAATGACATAACAGATGACATCAACTTAAACATGAGAAAAGTGTGATGATCTTGCGAAAATTAGGAATGTTGCGAATGTTACATTTGTAAGCTTGCGAAAATACCGCAAGCCAGATCCGAAATTAGGGGAAATGTTAGATGTACATTAGCTGTCATCCACTATGTAAACACCTATATAAACAGAAAGGCAAGAGAGAGAAAGGAGATAGATAATCAGAAAGAGAGACACACTTTAGGAGAGGATACATTCTGTAGAGAGAGAAAGTATAATTGGTTGTATTATTATTATCTCCTTCTTCTTCCTCCTTCAAGAACCTAAAGCTCCAAATACTCATTAATGGAGTCTCCATGTAATCAAGATGTAATTACAAATAATCATAGTAAAACCTAACCCCGTGGATGTAGATCAAATTGATCGAACCACGTAAACCTTGTGTCTCTTTACAATTTTAGCATTCTTATCATCATTTTTATGTTTAGATCTACAAATTATTACAAGGGGTGTGTTGCAGGATTTCCTGCAACTACATTTTTGGCGCTAGAAACATGGAGCGAGTAAAGGATTTATCCTTCCTGTAACTTTTTGGTTCAAGAAATTTCCATGAAGATTAGCTATTTTTCATATTTTTCTAGATCTACAAAATTTAGGTTCAAAAATGGAAATTTTATGGAAGAAATCACACTTTCAGGGAGTAAACATCATCAACAATTCAAAGACACGAAAAGAGTGAGAGAAAAAAATTAGTTGTTGTGGTGAAATTTAAGGAAAAAATGGAAGTTTAAGTGGAAGATTTTCATGTTCAGGAGAAAGCAAGAGGCATTCTGTGAAGAAACAAAGGAAAGACGAAGATAATGATAAGAGTCAGAAGTTGTGATTTCTGTCACAAACAGAAATTCGCACAGATGGTTCAAGGCTGAGCGAACAACAAATAGGTCACGGGTTCGAATTCGCAGAGACACATATTTTTCATTTTCGTCTCATTTGCATGGGAGAATAAAAGAATAAGGAAAAACTTTATGCGTTAATTTCGCAGAGAGGTCCTTGCACAATTGGTCCAGAGAGCAGTATGTGCGTTCGTGGTCGCAAGTTCAAGTTCGCCTGCGAACATAGTTTTATTCTTTTTTACAGAGAGGGAAAAAATGAATAATTTCGCAATATTGTTTCATTATTTCGCAAACAAGAGGCAACACAATTGGTCATGTGCGAAGTTTATGAGCTCATTGTCGCGTGTTCGATTCCCACCTCATGCGTGCCTTTTTCGCATATTTATATTTAAACTATTAAGGGTGAAGATGAGGATAAAGGTTTACAGTTGTTTAGTTATTTCGCACAGCAGAGTTGTCACAGATGGTTCAGTGTGATACTTCGCAAGGAGAATGTCATGGGATCAATTCTTGCCACTCGCATATTTGTTTTTGATTATTTCGCATGAGAGTGTTCGCACACTTGGTTCGCACAGAAAATAGTTGATGATTATTTCGCACAGAAGAGAGTTGATGATAATTTCGCAGAGATATTTAGCAAAGAAGAAGCTTGCACAGTTGGTCAGGAGGCATGAATACAAGAAGCAGGTCGCGGGATCAATTCTTGCTTCTCACATGTTTATTTTTGTTATACGAGATTTATACAGAATTGCCTCTCACACAGTTGGAATTTGATTACTTCGCAAGACCTTTGATTATTTCGCAAGAGAGGCTTAGCACAGTTGGTATGGTGCGAGAAAATCCAAGAAGCAGGTCAAGGGTTCAAGTCTCACTTCTCACAATTCTTTTTGCTGCGGGAAATTCATACATTTCAAGGCATTTATTCACTTCTTTGACAACAAAAGCGACTCACATGAAAGATAAGTACCACTTCTTTGAACATTTTACTTTATACTAAGAACGAATAAAAAGATTTTAGATTTGATTTACAAAAAGTGATTCAATCGCACGATAATAAAAATTTCAAGATTTCAAAAATTACAAAAATTACAAAAATTACTAAGATTTCAAGATTACAAAAAAAAAAAAACCCGAAAAAATTCGATTTATATATACTTATAGAATATTTCTTTTACAGAAAATAAAAGATTTTTGATTTGATTTACAAAAGGCGGTATAATAGCAATATTACAGAAATTTCAGAATTACAAAGATTCCACAATTACAAAAGAAACCGAGAAAAATCTCGCACAGATCAATTTATATATTTCTCTTGAAAATTTGTTTTGTTTCAAATGAGAATGATATCTAACATGGAGATTAGTAGGAGGCAAAATAAGACCTTCCATCAACAGGCTAGTAAGACCTTCCATCAACAGGCTGCATAAGACCTCATCAGGATCATTTCCATAAAAGATGTTTATCGGATGAGACGAAACAAGTTATACAAAGAAAATCAAAACAAAGAAAAACGATTTGAACTTGCAATTAAGTGAAAATTTTTGATAAAAGAAATGTTGAATACTAATCTAAATTCTTATTTGCATTACAACATTGCATGAGGCAGAGAACGTGGAGTATAATTTCGCAATACTTCTTATTTGCAATCAAGGACATATACTTCTTATTTACTTCGCAGAGTTCTTCTTATATTTCGAGGATTAAGTACTTTTTATACTTCATCAAGGATACTTCATACTTCGCATACTTCAAGGGTTGATACTTCTTATTTACTTCGCAACGTTCCAGAACTTCACAAAAGAATAGAGGCAAGTACGTATTTTTCAAGTCCGATATTCTTTCGCTCGTTCCTCCAACAACTACAACAAGGTGGATTTTTTTCTAAAAGATCGCTTTTCAAGCAATATTCAAGAAAAAAGAGGCAAGATGTAGGATCAGAATCTCGCACAGAAGAATATGCTTGCGAAATTATTAATAACACATCGCGAAGACATCGCAGGATGATTTCAGAAACGACATAACAGATGACATCAATTTAAATATGAGAAAAGTGTGATGATCTTGCGAAAATTAGGAATGTTGTGAATGTTACATTTGTAAGCTTGCGAAAATACCGCAAGCCAGATCCGAAATTAGGGGAAATGTTAGTTGTACATAAGCTATCATCCACTATGTAAACAACTATATAAAGAGAAAGGCAAGAGGGAGAAAGGAGATAAATAATCAGAAAGAGAGACATACTTTAGGACAGGATACATTCTGTAGACAGAGAAAGTAGAATTGGTTGTATTATTATTATCTCCTTCTTCTTCCTCCTTCAAGAACTAGAGCTCCAAATACTCATTAATGGAGTCTCCATGTAATCAAGATGTAATTACAAATAATCATAGTAAAACCTAACCCCGTGGATGTAGATCAAATTGATCGAACCACGTAAACCTTGTATCTCTTTACAATTTTAGCATTCGTATCATCATTTTTATGTTTAGATCTACAAATTATTACAAGGGGTGTGGTGTAGGATTTCCTGCAACTACAAAGACGAAGAACACAGACGACGGAAAGGGTCTGTCGTTTTAGAACTGTCACAGTTCAAGGCTTAGTGACAGTTATTCTACGACAGTTCCCTAATATAGTTTCTGTAACAGCTGCTTGTAAATTGTAACGGTGGGTTTGTAACGCCATTAAGCGTTGCACATTCCCAGTTTATGTTAATTTTCTCCCCTTCTTCATTGTAAACACCTTTTGAGCTATATAAAAAATATTTTGAGAGTGTCTACATCATGAGTAGCTAGACCCCAACGCTGGGTCGACGGAGGAAGCCGAACTTCACACATGGGTGAATTTGTATTATTTTCTATATGACTTTTGAACTTTTTTTGAATTGATTTATGATTCGAATTAATTAGTTATTATTTTATTAGATGGGTCATGCTTGCTTAGATGTTTGATGTCCCATGCTTACGATTTATAACTAATGTTTTGAGGATCTACTTTGGCAAAACAAGAGTCGATTTTTTATTTATTTATTGAGCGATAATTGTTGAGAATAAATAATTGAGCCCTACGATATGAATGCGGTGGAATCCTAGTCCCAGTAACTCTCTATTTTATTATTTTCATTAAACCTTTAAATTTAGTCTTCACAAGTCTTAGAGTTCGAATCCTATTTACAACAACGACAATTATAAATCACATCAGTATACCTTGTTGGCTTAACAATAGTTAACCGAAGTTTTCCATTCGAACACTTTCATATCAACCATATTCATCTTAACCATAACTAGTTCAAATGACTCAAATGAAACTAGTTCTAGAGTTGTTCAAATGTTTATATTCTCATAGAAGTATACAAGACACAATTGAAGCAAAATCGATTTTGATTCACTTGAATCAATTCATGAATTATATCCACGGTTTGCAAAAGATTGCATTCCTTATTATATAAATGTATTAGTTCATGAACAAACCGATTTTAGAACATAACCTACTCAAGTATGCAAAAGGTACGCATACCTAAGTGGTCGGACTAAGTTTGGGTTTGCCAGTTTGCGAACGGGTATGCATACTATGGTTCCCGAACTTGTAATAACTTGCAACAGTTAACATACAAGTACGCAACTGTGTTATATCCAATCATGGTTAATTATTCTAAACTATCATTTCAATCATTGAAACATTCTTGGAAGATGACAATAGCTGTCTCACATCAACTATTAGCTTCAAATCAATTTTCAAGTGATCGAATGATCAATACGAAACATTCAGCATCTACATCAAACGACTGTCTCACACAAATCATGTAAGATGTTACAAGGCGATTTTCACATGATCAACTTTTGACTTTCGTCAGGAATATAAGATAAACTTGGTTAAAGCGAAAGCTTACCAACACATATTTCGAGAAATATGTAAGCGAGTTAAACTCGGCTCGAAATATCAAATATGTATAATCGAAGTCTATATAGATATACGACTTTTGTCTCAAATAGGAGATAAAGTAGAAAGACTTTTGAGTGATAGATGAGTTTAAGTCTCCACATACCTTTTGTTGATGAAGTTCCACAAGCTCCCCTTAGTAGTGAAAATAAGAGGGTACCCAAATATACCTCAAACTAAAACTTTTCCACCTATAAGTTATTTCTCCGAAAGTGATTGTCTATGCACTGATTCGAGACAATACAACTAGTCGGTTCAAACTTCCTGTGATCATCTATGGATACGAGATCGAGACAATACGATAACAAGATAACTTGTGTGATTGACTATGGATACAAGATCGAGACAATGCAACAACGGAGTATGTTTACTTGATAAAAGGTTCAGACTTAACCAAATACAATAGGATTACTTATCAATTAAATAGGAATTAACGTTTGTGTAATTTACTTTAAATTATAAATAACAATAATTATAATTGTGGAAAATAAAAGTAAATGACACAGCAAGATTTTATTAACGAGGAAACCGCAAATGCAGAAAAACCCCAGGACCTTGTCCAGAATTGAATACTCTCAGGATTAAGCCGCTACACAAAATCAAACCAACTTCGTATAGTTGAGACCAAGCAACTAAACCTATAGTCACTTAGTTTCGTCTGTATTCCCACGCCTCCGACCTGTAATAAGTAACGTACTTGGAACAATTCATTTGGTTCATATTCCAAACAGTAAAGGAACAACAAATCTGTTTGGTATCAACTCTTTTCAGCCAAGTGATGTGAGTTCGACAAAAGGCTCTTCAGTTTATCTTAATAAACTCCTTTGTCGGGTTCTTAGATCTATATTATTATCAACTACCAAAGTAATTGTTAATATTTTGTAATCAATACTTTTAATCACAAAGAATTGTATTGATGCCGATCTACACAACTAATCAATCTAATTAACCACAAGGATAAACCAATTATAGTTGGATCCTCTTTTACCGAAACAAGTATTATGCACACCAAAGATTATGAACCCAAATCAGAAATCTTCAAAGTCTTCTTTGTCTTCAAATCTTCTTAGATATTCAATAAACACCTGCACACAATCAACTTGAATTTCTTGTGATCAATCACGCACAGAACGGAGTCTGTTAGCAATAGATTATCGCAAGACGTCTTTAGACTACAAACAGTCTAAAGATCCTCGTCGAAACTTCGATCTAGTTTGAGTGAATCTTACATCAGAAGTGAAGATTCTCAAGCATAAACAAACAAGGTGCAATCAAAGTTCAACCATCGTTAGTCAATCAAATCAATCAAAAACAAAAGATAAACCGCAATTATTTTGTTTCCCACCAACGGTACTAATAGATCTTCTCAATCCCAAAGAAGTCTTTAAAATGAGCGGTCGCAAGAGATTTCGCCTAATTAGGTTACTCTCCTTTCCGAATAGGCGGCTTCACCAGTAGCAGCACAACTGAGATAGTTTTTGTTGTACGAGGATTAGTTTGCTCGAAATGCAAACGTTGGTATTTATAGACCAAGGAAGTTTGGACACCAAGGAATATCTAAAACCGAAAATATTCTCAAGATAGGCATATATTCCAGATTCGGTTTCCATAATTCCTGGAATGCTTTGTCCAAATAATGACCGAAAATCTCTTAGAAAATCACCAACTAGTAAATGCACATTACTAATTTTCATTTTCCAAAAATAAAATTAAAAATATTAAATAAAAGATTCTCAATTTATTTTATTCGATCCGGGATTCTCTTCCTTCAGCTATTAAGGAATAACTTTGAACAATTAAAGATAAGCGTTACTGCACATGTTCAAAGTATGTCGATATCTTTACTTTGCAAGTCCCCTTTCATACTTACAATCTTGAAACCAATTTTACACACTTCCAAACAAGTTTAGAATTGGTTCATATGACTTTCAAGAACTACGTGATTGATCAAGAACACTCAATCACCAAACATGGGTTTCACGGTTCTACCAAAACAAGTTTCAGTTTTACCTCCATGTGAGTACTTTTCATAGTCACTCTAGTTACCAAAATTCAGTTGACTAGGTACTAGGATTAGTTCCCCATATATATATGGTATCTAACTTGTACTTGCTGCACATGTCCATAGCATTGGTTCCCCTTTCCTTAAAAACGTGTTGCACAAGTCCATAGGATCGGTTCCCCTTTCTAAAACTTGTTGGACCTCATACAAGGATCGATTTCCTTTGTGATAGGTTTCACCTATTACTAGGATCGGTTCCCCTTTACCCAGAGTAGGTCATACCAATAACATTAAATCGATCATACCATCTCAGGTGATTACTTAAGATCGGTTTCACTAATAAAAGTCATACCAATATAAAAGTCAGGCCTTTGTGAATAGTTTTACCAAGAACATAAACAAGTCATGAGCGGTTATACTAATCACACATATTGGTAGTTCAAAAGATATGTAATGAATAACAATACCAATAATGCCTGCGATTTCTCTTTCGATTCACAAAAAAAGTTCATGAATTTATTTCCTTAAAACAAATGTAAAACATTGTTTCCTAGGATGAAATCTTCACCTTATACCCATACATAATCACAATAGCATTCAAACGATTATGTATATATCTTATCTACAAAGTTTAATGGTTAAGAAATAAACCTCGTATTATATTCCTTATTTCTATGTCTAACTAGAGTATAATCATTCATGCTTCGCAGTTTTTTTTTCAATATGCATGACTTGAAAGATGCGTTAGGGAATGAAACAGTTCAAGTCAAATATCACTAACCTCAAGTGGAAGGATGATGTTGTCGTTGTATCTCCTTACTTCTTTACTTCTTCAAGTCTTCGCAATACTTGTGATGTTTCATATCCTAATACTTTGAAGCTAACCTATACGAAGTTGACTCTAGTACATAATCAAGCGAATCTTAAATGAGTTTTGGCTTAGTAAAATATGACAACCAAACTTGACATACCAACGCTTGGCGGGTTCAACCGAGCTATGCTCTAACAATCTCCCCCTTTATCAATTTTAGTGACAAAACTCTTACATCATATGGATAAACAAATTAAAAGAATTCATTACACATACGATTGATTCCCGAATTCAACATCACAATAACCTGTATAATTCAATCCTTAAATGTCGTTATTGACATTATAATAACAAATATAATACTCCCCCTAAAGGTAAGATAGGTATATTTTATCAATTTGCGCGTCTTTGTTATTCCCTTGTAGTTCATATAACTACAAGCATCATATGATATGCTACCCCCCCTTAGTCTATGCTTTTTACTCTTTCGTTAGATAAATGTTTAAGCACCAATGTCCTTTCCCTCAGTGATACCAATCAATATAAATCAATAATAGTATCAATTGTTTACTCCATATATTTCTCCCCCTTTTTTGTCACAAAAAAACAAAGAAACGGAAAAATAAAGGACAAACCGAAAGGATCTTACAAGACTTGCAACCTATAGAGTTAAGCACGAGGGTTCCACACACCAATTTTGATAACCAATATCAAAACCGAAACTACAAAGTAATTTTATTTTGATATGTTACCAAGGAAACAATTTCCCGAAGCAATTTTCCCTAATAGTTTAGCAAACCAAAAATCAACTAAGCACCTTAGTTCCTTTGCTAAACCGATTGTACAAATACAATCGCTTGTTCGATAAGACCAAAATAAAGATAACTCTATTTTTCTCATCAGGTTCTAATTATCCATATAACTTAGACCTTTAATTTTAAACAAGACAAGTACTAGGTTAGTTAACTAGCATTTCTTGTTAAGGCATTTGATTAGACTTGAATAACCAAAACCTCCACTCTGATAAGTCTATCTAAGATCAGAATTAACTTAGTTTCTGTTATCTGGAATCAAATTGGACTAAACAATTCATCCCGTAAACATTTTCTTTCGTTAAGCCATAAACGATTCATACAAACCAAATAAATCAACTTGCATAATTATTCACCAAGACCGGAAGTAATTGAAACAACATAGACATTGAAACACCGCAATTGCACCGAAATTTTATAAGCCTAAACAATTGATACTACACAATAAAGCAAGATAACAATAGTTTTTCTTAACCGGAACCAATTGAATCACACACGCATCCATACACAAATAATAGAATAAAACATCAATTGTACCGAAATTTTTTTAAGCAAAAGCAATAAATATACGCAATAAAATCAGGCTTTTCTTAAACAGGAAAACAATTAACTAACAAGATTGTTACCTCAAATTTCGCATCCTCTTCTCCGATATGTTTGCATCTTCTTCCAGGGAGAATTGATATGGAAATATCATTATGTTTTCATCCTTATGCAAAACAAACGAATAACAACAACCAATCTTTACCAGAGAAAGGTTGAAAATCGGTTTTTAACTATTGCAAGCAAAAGTTGAAACCACGAAACACATATGCTTTTATGCTAAACCAAACGATTCAACATATTGTGACTTTTTCACATATTGTTTATATCAGAACCCCTCATGATCCTTTGATAAAGCCTACCAACATGGGCTAGAACTTAATCCTGCTAAACCAAAAACTCACCCAAACCATAAAGGTTCACAGCATTATGAGATCGAATATCAAGGTAATAAAACTGAAATCAAACATACTGTAAACATACATAGCAATAACATAAAGCATTCAAGCACAGGTTATGTAAATTTAAAACTATCACAAGAAAAATTATAAATCAAATAAATTTATTCATAAAAATAGTTTTATTCATAATAGACCTAATATAATCATTCAAAGAAATCAAACATTGATGTCTATTATCTTTTGCAACTCAGTCCTTCATATCAGTGCTAAATGAAGGCGTATTATTACTTTCAGTCTTCAGCTTGTGAAATTCTTCAAGTAGAAAACCTTGTTGCTTGACCAGAATTTCCTGCAGGTGAGAAATTTTCGTGAAAGATTCTGCAAGAGCATGTAATTCTGTCTTTGATTGAACACGAAAGTGTGTCAATGCTTCAATACACTGATCTTTCCTCAGCGTATTCTCTCTTTCCTTCTTGCTAAGCCAATCTCCCTTTTTGATTTTACTCTTAATATCAAGAGAAGATCCAGACTTAATCTTAAGTTGTTCTTTCTGATCTAGCATCTTTCTAAGAGAAGATGTTGGATCCAGACTCATGGTTCGGACAAGGAATGACCAAAGAAGGAGAGGGATCTTTTTATAATTTTCATACTTCCGAAAATACAATATTCCTAAAAATACGAATATATCAAATACTTTCAAATACTAGATTTTATTCCCATAATCTACACATAAGTGCCTTGATTTTTCTTCTTCCTCGCTCACAATTCGGCACACATGGTGAGGAAAGAATTCTAATACCAATCAGGTGGTATTAGTATGAGATTTTCTCTCATTATGTAACAGAGTGTCCTTGATCTAGCATCGTATGAGAAATTCTCCTCTTGTTACCTCGAACTAGCGAAGTATCCTGAGATTGACTTGGTGATAGACACATTTTTGTGTCTAATTTGTCTCGATTCTATATATTGATAGTGCTCATTTTTGTAAATATTATGGTGTTTTATGTGTGTGTAGGTATTTTTGGCCAATAAACATTGATGTGATTGTAGATTGTGGTAAATAGAGTGTCGTTCACTCGGACTTGTGTAGACTCGATTTTAGACTCAAAAATAAAAAAATATATTCACAAAAGGTTATCACAGTATCGAGTGGTACTGAGACTCAGGATTCCACCAAATTCCATTCATGTGACTCAAAATAATAATTCCAATCAATTATAATAAAAATATGGACTCTTGTTCTTTGCCAAAAATAGATTTTTGAAAAGCAATGACTGTAAATCACAAGCATGATGTATCAAAAGTACATAGACCAAGCATACACCATCAAATAATATCACACCCATTCAATAAAAATCATAAATCAATTAAAAATCAATGCAAATAGTCATAAAAGAATTATTAGAATTACCACATGCGTGAAATCGGGCTTCCTCCATCATCCCAGTGTTGGGGTTTAGATCATCATATTAATCACTTGCTCAAAATACATGTTTATAGCCCAAAAGTTGATTAAAAAGATGAAAAAGTATAAAACAGTGAGTCTGCGACCCACATAAGGCATCCAGAAAAGAACGATAATAAGCCACTGCTGCTGAACTACGACACTTGGCTTGTGATGTTTACGCTGCTGGAAATAAGACTGTACTGGGAAGTCTGTTCTTTGTGTTCTTCAAGCTTCTTCAATGGCGGCAGCAGCAGAAGAAGAAATTCTGAAACTCTGATTTTTGAATCCTCTGCGTCCCAAAACTTCCCCAAACTCTTGATAAACTTTTATGAACTCATCCCATGCTATTTATACACACACAGGGCGATTAAAATGCGAGATAAATCCGAGTATAACTCGGTTTCCTTTTTTTTCACGGAACCCTCTTTACGCGTCTTCTTTAGGTCTCCAACTTATCCCCAAATCTTAGTTAGATATAGAAGAATCTATAAGAATGTATATCCACAACTTAGTCACGCTGGAAATCCAAATTCGACTCAAACAAAACCCAACAGAGTCCGAGTTTTTCTTCTTCCCTGTTTTATCTCCAATCGGTTCTCACGGCTTATCCAGCCACTTCTGGCCCTTAAAATCACCCCTGTTAGCTTCCTATAAGTCCATATAGTAAGACCAAACATTTCCAGCCCTTTAATCGCACTATAGCTCCTTCAAAAATTCCGATCAAAAACTGCCAGTTAACAAACTCACTTTCCCGCAAAAACTTCATTTCAAATGTGAAGAAGAGATGCCCCCTATCCAGCTCCGGTGTCCCTTTAGCAGCTGCCTGGAAATGGGTCACCCCTTAGTAATTAGGTTACCCCTTATCCAAAATCGAGGGTCCGTATAATGAGTTTTCTGGGACATTTTCCGCACTTTTTCGGGGTTCCTCCGGGGTATTTCTGAGGTGCTTCCGGTACTCTATCAACGGAGGTCCAAACGCCGCATTTTCAGCCAATTTCGCCGCAAAGCCTTAGTTTTCCAAAAACACCTACAAATAAATAAAATAACCAAATAAGTACAAATTCGAGCACTAACAATATATACAATTAAGATATATTAGACAGATAAATGCGTCTATCAAACATTTTTGGAAAAATCGGCTCGAAAAATTGCGCGGGCACCCCGGAGGACAGTTGCTAAACGGACCCCAAAATTAGCTAAGGAGCACTCAGGCTATGTATAGCCCAAAATTATCCTCAGAACCCACATTTGCCCAAAGGGCACCCCCTGGACAGCTGCTAAGGGCACCCCTACTCTGGATAGGGGGAGCCTCTTCTTCTTCACGATTCAAATGAAGATTTTGGCGGGAAACAAGGCAGCAGCGAGACAAAGCTTGGATTTGGTTCTCTCGGCACTCTGGGGAGATTCAACCGCATGTTTATTCTGGATGGACCCATTGGAGCATAACAGGCATGATATGTCTGTTTTCATCGATCAAATTTGGCTAGATAATCCGGAAGAAATAAACAGAGGTGTGGAATATCACGGATTTTCTGATTCGGTAGTAGATGGATATTTGATCGGATTTTCTGCCTGAACTGGATTGGAAACACCCTGTTTTAGTTAAACAGGGATTGTATGTTGGAAAGATTCGAAAACTCAGGGATTAATCTTTGTTTAATAGGAAACAAGGATTAGAGAGTATCACGGGATTTTGGTCGAAAATATGTTAACAACTGGTCGAAGTTAAGGGAAGATTGGTATCTTCTCGATTCCATAACATCCTTAAGAGATTCTGGTACGTAGATTTAACTCAGAAGACGCGTGCATAAGAGGTTAAAGAGAGATATTCTCGTGACTTATCGATAAAGAATAATGAAGATAACCCAAGACTTTCTCGAGATATTGGGGAGCCTGTGAGGTATAAATAGGATGGTTTCGAGGCAGAGAGAGGTTACGCATACTTTGGGGAAGTTTAGAAATATAACAGAGCTAAGAAAAATTCATAGAGAAGAATAGCCGAGTTGCAGTCGAGAGGAAGAAGAAGAACAGAGAACCGTCACCTTTTCTTTCAAACTGTAACAATTTTCCAACAACTATTACTGTTAGTATTTCTTGGTAACACTGCTTTCTGTAACAGTGGGTTCTGTAACAATTACATTTGTTACAAACACGCTGCTTCATACCTTCTTCTCTATTCAATCAACTTTTGAGCAACAAACATGTATTTTGAGCAAGTGATTAATATGAGGAGATAAACCCCATTGTTGAGGCGATAGAGGAAGCTATTTTTCCAACAAGAAGTGGTATATTCTATTTCATCTATTTATTGCAATTATTATTATGATTATTTTCCGTGAGCTATAATTGAATATGATTTTTACTTGAGTGATTGTGATCTATTTTGATGAAGTATGCTTAGTTTATAGACTTTTGATGCTTCATACTTGATATTTACAATTATTGCTTTTGAAAATCTACTTGTTGGAATATTCTAGAATCAAATTGAACGAGAAAATTGCATAAATATAAAGATTGGATTAAATCACTTTGAACTTGGAAAATAGTGGAATCTTAGCCTCAGTTGTCTTTTAATATTGATATCAACTTTGTCCTGTTTTCTATAATTATTAGTGAGTTTTCTATTTTAGCTTTAGAATTTAAGTCTATATTTTATCCTTCGCAAGTCTGAGAACCGAACCAGTTTTACCACTATCTATAAAATACAAAAAAAATTGGCGCCGCCGACGCGGATTTGCTTTTAGGGTTTTAGACTTATTTTTCTTTTTTTTTTTGTTAGGTTTTTATTATTTTTGTTCTTTTTTACGTTTTTGGGTATTTATCTTTTGTCTACAGGTTTTGGATCATAAAGAAAATTGAGCCAAGGAGTTTGGTGATTTCGTAAAGACTGGATCTTAAAGCATACAGACTTGGAGCAAAAGATTAAAGCAAAAAGAACGGAAAAGATGACAGTTTCTTTTAGTTATTTTATTACTTAGGGTTTTGTTTATTTTTCCTTATTAAAAAAAATTGTATTAGGTTTTATTATTTTTGTAATTTTTCTTTTCTTTTTGGACACTTTGGACTTTAAACTTTGGGACATTATTTTTAAACCCTACGGAAGGGTAGTTTAAATAAAAATTGTGTGCAGAGAAGGACGGCGATTACGATATCGCCTCGGCCCCTCGGGTTCGTACATGACATAGGAGTCGTGGCCCGAGTCGACTACAACTGATTCATCCCCCGTCTGGAACGGGAGGTAAGATTCTAAACACCCGCGAATCTCCTGTCAGCGGGTTTACTGTATTCCTTCGGTTGCATATATGTTGGGGACTTGAAAACGACTGCTTTAATTTCCTATTAAAGGGAAAGGACTGGCGTACAAGATAAGGGTTCGGATTTCATTACCGTTCTCTTCTTGCCCGCCTTAGAAAAACGAAACCAAACGCGAACCTAATCCTAAAATTTTGACTAGAACGAGACCTATAGGGTAACGAGCTTAATAGGAAAGTTTTTAGAAAAATATTGGTTACTCTTTTGAGCATACTTCGAAGTTCATGATGGTTTATGTGAGTTGAATGCGTGACTGCGCCGCCTTGTAATACCGGTGAGGCCTTGGGTATCAAAACTCCATCGACCTTCCCTCGCCTCTATTCAACTTACTTTGACTCGGATTGATTCCAGAGGGGTTTGCTCAGATTGTAACGAGTTCCTTTTCGAAAGAATAGAAGCTGGTCTAGAAACAATCTAAGTGGAGCCATCATTCTTTTTGTTTGCTAGAAATCAATAGGTTTGATTTGGTTAAGTCAGCCTTATTCTTTTGCATGCCTGAACATAAAAGAGACTCCTTAGGTATATTTGTTAAAGATAAACCTAGTAGTTCTAAGTGTCTCGATTACCTCAATTTAGAAAGCCCGATTCTTGAAGATTCTGTTTTTGAACGTCCGTTTGAGGAGAAAATCCCTGATATTCCAATAGTGCCAGAAATGGCAACTTTGAAAGCTTTGTTGAACCCTACTAGGACTACTCGTCCCTCGTGTATCAGGTTATCTGAAACTGAAGCAAATTATGAACTTAAGCCTGGAACCTTACAGTTGCTCCCAATATTTTTAGGGAAAGAAAATGAAAAGCCCTAATTCCATGTTAGGGACTTTGAGGAAATTTGTAGTACCCTAAAAATAAGAAACCTTGATGATGATGCTTTGAAAATCAGGTTATTCCCCTTTTCCTTGAAAGATAAAGCCAAATCGTGGCTATATAGTTTGGCTTCCGGATCAATTGAAACATATGAACAACTTACATCTGCCTTTTTGAACAAGTTTTTCCCTAGGCAAAAAACATCGTCTATTAGGACGCAAATCTGCACATTTTCTCAACAGGAGGGAGAATCCTTGTATAGGTATTTGGAAAGGTTCAATGATCTATTATCCCAATGTCCTCATCATGGTTTAGAAAAGGTTAGGTTAGTTCAGATCCTTTATGAGGGTTTAGATTATCCCACTACAACCACAATAGAATCTATGTGTACAGGTGGGTTTGAAAACTAAACAGTTGATGATGCAATGACATATTTTCATGAAATCGTCGAAAAGACCCAACAATGGGAAAGTAATAGGGGACCCCAGAAAACAATTCTTCTAGGCAGAGGAAACATTAATAGGGTAGAAGGAAACTTTGAATCAGATGCCAAAATTGCTGCTATAGCGAAAAGGTTAGAAGCTTTAAAAGTGGGTCACACTAGTGGTATATTAGAGCCTTTTGGGGAAGGCCAAAATAATGAAGAGCAAGCCAATGCTCTTTATAATAACACTAGATTCGATAACCGTCAGAAGTTTGACTCATATTCAGAAACCTATAATCCTGGTTGGAGAAACCATTCGAACCTTTCATGGTCTAAAGGCCAGAGTCAAGGTCATTTTAGTAATTCTAATGCTCCCCCAGGTTTTGGTTCAGATAAGAACTCTTCAGGTCAGTTTCAGAACTCTTCAGAAAATAGAATGACGAGCTTAGAGGAATCTCTTAGTATATTAAGAAAGAGACATGATATGTTAGCATAGAGCCAGGACATGTTAGTAAAGAGCCAAGTTAGTTTTCAACAGGAAACCAAGCAGAAGTTTCAAACTAATGCTCAGAACCTTGCTAAATTAGAACTTCAAGTCGGCCAAATAGCTAAGACCTTAAGTGAGAGAGATAACGGAAGATTCCCTAGTCAGACTAATCCCTATCCTAGAGGAGTTCATGAAGTAGTTGCAAAACCATCGAATCAATTGAATGCTGTTAGAACCCTTAGGAGTGGCAGAGTAGTAGACAATCAGGTAACCATGCCCGAGAGTGAACGTACTATAGTTTACCCCTCAGGATCTCATTCCTCAGGATCTCATCCCTCAGGACCACTAGCTGAGGGAAATGATAAAATTTCCAATGATGCCAACTCGGTTCCTGAGAGGTCTGATTTTGTGCCTAGAGCCCCATTTCCCCAGCTATTAGTACCAACAAAGAAGGAATCGAACTTTAATGACATATTGGAGGTTTTTAAGCAAGTTACCATAAACCTTCCTTTATTAGATGCAATTAGGCAAATTCCTGCTTATGCCAAGTTCCTCAAGGATATGTGTACGCGAAAGCGAAAACTTAGAGTCTATAAGAAAGCTTTCTTAGCTAGTCACGTAAGTTCAATCATTCAGAACACCGCAACTCCAAAGTACAAAGACCCAGGTTCCCCTACCATTGATTGTACAATAGGTAAACACCGGGTAGAAAAAGCTTTACTTGACTTAGCAGCCAGTGTGAACTTACTACCGTACCATGTGTACTTACAACTAGGACTTGGTGAAATGAAACCTACTCAGATGACACTGCAGTTAGCTGATAGGTCTGTTAAAATTCCTCGAGGTGTTATTGAGGATGTTCTCATTGAGGTCGATAAGTTTATTTATCCAGTAAATTTCGTGGTCCTAGATACCCAACTTGTCCCTGACCCAGAGAACCAGATACCTGTGATTTTAGGTCGTTCATTCTTAGCTACGTCTAATGCGATCATTAACTGTCGAAATGGTGTGATGAATTTATCTTTTGGTAATATGACTATGGAGATGAACATTTTTAATGTCAGTAAGATACCTTATGAGATAGATGACACGTGTGTCGAAGAGGTGAACATGATAGAAGCCTTAGTTCAGGAGTCATTACCAAACATCTTGTCTGAAGACCCATTAGAAAATTGTTTATCCCATTTTGGTTTATATTTTGACGACGATAGCACTATTGAACATGTGAATGCTCTATTATATTCTACCCCTGTGTTAGACACTGATAGATGGAAAGCTAGGTTCGAACCATTACCAGTTTCTGAGAATACCCTAATTCCTTCTTTAGAAGAGCCTCCTAAGTTGGACTTTAAACCACTACCAGATACCCTGAAGTATGTGTTTTTAGGACCATCTGAGACTTTACCTATGATAGTAGCTTCCGATTTGGATAGTGATCAGGAAAGTAGGCTAGTAAAGGTTCTTCAAGACAATAAGGAATCTTTAGGGTGGACTATAGTAGACATTAAGGGTATAAGTCCTACCGTTTGTATGCATCATATTCATTTAGAAGAAGACTCCAAACCTTCTAGGGATATGCAATGTCGGCTGAACTCTAACATGAAAGAGGTAGTTCGAAAAGAGGTGCTTAAGTTGTTAGATGCGGGTACTATCTACCCAATTTCAGATAATAAGTGGGTCAGCCCCGTTCTGGTTGTTCCCAAGAAATCAGGTATCACTGTAGTCCAGAATGATAACAATGAGTTAATCCCAACTCGAATGACCACGGGATGGCATGTCTGTATTGACTATAGAAAAATTGAACAAGGTCACAAGGAAGGATCACTTTCCCCTTCCTTTTATCGACCAAATGCTAGAGAGATTAGTTGGATATAGTTATTATTGCTTTCTAGATGGCTTTTCCTGATATAATCAGATCGCTATTGCCCCAGAAGACCAAGAGAAAACCACTTTTACATGTCCCTTTGGTACCTTTGCGTATAGACGCATGCCTTTTGGGCTTTGTAATGCCCCTGCAACCTTTCAACGTTGTATGATGAGCATATTTTCTGATATGGTAGAACGGTTTTTAGAGGTCTTTATGGATGATTTTTCAGTGTTTGGTTCATCTTTTGATGAGTGTTTGCATCATTTGACATTAGCGTTGACTAGGTGTAAGGAAAAGAATTTAGTGCTTAATTGGGAAAAATGTCATTTCATGGTTAAATCAGGAATTGTGTCAGGGCACATTGTTTCTTCAAAGGGTGTAAAGGTGGATAAAGCCAAAGTTGACCTTATTAAGACTTTACACGTCCCAAAAACCGTAAAAGACATTATGTCATTCTTAGGACATGCAGGTTTTTACCGTCGATTCATTAAGGATTTTAGCTTGATTTCTAGACCTCTTTGCAATTTACTTGCAAAAGACGTTAAGTTTGTCTTTGATGATGCTTGTTTAGAAGCTTTCGACAAGCTTAAGACTTTACTCACTACCGCTCCCATAGTCCAGGCACCTAACTGGAACCTACCCTTTGAGATTATGTGTGATGCTTCAGATTATGCTATAGGCGTCATGTTAGGTCAGCGTGTTGACAAATTACTCATGTGATTTACTATGCTAGCAAAACTCTGAATGATGCCCAGTTGAACTATACAACTACCGAGAAGGAACTGTTAGCCATCGTGTTTGCCTTGGATAAGTTTAGATCCTACCTATTAGGTTCTAAGATCGTAATCTATACTTATCATGCTGCTTTGAAATACCTTTTGTCTAAGAAGGATACCAAACCTAGATTGATTAGGTGGATCCTATTGTTACAAGAATTTTCTCCAGATATTAGAGACAAAAAGGGTGCTGAAAATGTAGTAGCAGACCACTTATCTAGGCTAGTTGTTAGTTCCCTTAGTGATTCCCTTCATATAAGGGATAGCTTTCCTGATGAACAATTGTTCTCTGTTTCCCAATCACCTTGGTATGCAAATATAGTGAATTATCTTGTTACTGGTCGAACCCCTCAACATTGGGGTATACAAGATCGTTCGAGGTTTTTAGCCGAGGTTAAGCATTTCTTTTGGGACGATCCTTATTTGTTTAAGTATTGTCCAGACCAGATTATTAGGAGATATGTACCTGAGAGTGACCAGTCCAGTATTCTTTCCTTTTGTCATGAACATGCTTGTGGGGGTCATTTTAGTGCTAAGAAGACTTCTGCTAAGATATTGCAGTGTGGATTTTACTGGCCTTCGTTGTTTAAGGACCCCCATAGTCACTGTGTATATTGTGATCGTTTTCAGAGGTTAGGAACCATTTCCCGTAGAAATATGATGCCTTTGAACCCTATTTTAGTGATTGAGGTCTTTGATGTGTGGGGCATTGATTTTATGGGTCCATTTCCTAATTCTTTGGATTATCTTTACATACTTGTCGATGTAGACTATGTGTCTAAGTGGGTTGAGGCGGTTCCGTGCAAAACAAATGACCATAGGGTCGTAATTAAGTTTTTGAAAGAGAATATACTTACACGTTTTGGTACACCGCGAGCTATAACTTGTGATGGGGGTTCACACTTTTGTAACATACCGTTTGCTCTGTTAATGAAACAATATGGTATTACCCACAAAGTAGCTACCCCGTATCACCCACAGACTAGTGGTCAGGTAGAGGTTTATAATAGGGAAATTAAGCGTATTTTAGAGAAAACAGTTAATCCCAATAGGAAAGACTGGTCGTCGAGGCTTACTGATGCCTTATGGGATTACCGTACTGTGTTTAAGATGCCCATTGGAATGTCACCCTACCGCTTAGTATTTGGAAAGGAATGTCACTTTCCTGTTGAGTTAGAGCATAAAGCCTATTGGGCTATTAAGCAGCTAAACTTTTCACTTGACAAGGAAGGAGCTCACAGAAAGCTCCAGCTCAATGAGTTGGACGAGATTCGTAGAGATGCATACGATAGTGCTAAGGAGTATAAGAACAAAATGAAACTTGTGCATGATAAGAATATTTTACGGAAGTCATTTTCTCCAGGTAAAAAAGTTCTTCTGCATGACACTCGTTTGCATCTATTCCCCGGGAAACTGCTCTCTCGGTGGACCGGTCCTTTGTGGTCTGTGTTGTTTTTACTCATGGCGCTATTGAGATTGAGACATCAGATGGTACTAGTTCTTCAAAGGTTAACGGTCAGAAATTGAATCCCTTTTTAGAGCCTTTTCCTACATGTGATGTTGAGGAGGTCCCTCTGGAGGACCCTGTTTACCCTTGATTGACCATCGAGGCGATTTGTATGTTGTATACTATTTTTGTCAGTTTTTGGTTTCACTTCACCCAGGTACTATCTTTCTGAACTATCTCTTTACTAGTTCCTCATGTTACTTATATTTTTGGTACTGTTCTTTCATTCGAAATATTGAGGACAATGTTAGATTTAAGTTTGGGTGTGGGGTAGAAACTTTTTGTTTTAATAAATAAACTCCATAGCCTAGAAATTTATGCATATTAAGGATAACACTAACCAACCTAAGTGGATGGAAGCATTTCGGTTGTAGGAGTTGAGGAACCAATCTGATTAGATGGCAACATCTAAAGAGTCTATTCATAAAAGCACAGATCTCAGGTGTTAGAAATAACATGGTAGTTTCGCCATATCTCGTTGAGTCCTTTTCACTTCTGTTTTTCTTTTTCTTTTTAAATATGTTTATAAGTGATTTGGTGGGGCTCACGATTCAAGTTGTTACCAATGCTAGGGTGAATTAGAGTGATTGAGATACCAAAAACAAAGTTGAAAAAAAAAAAGACCAGACCGCCAGACCAACCGGAATAAATATAATAAAGTCGACCACTGGTACCCTTGTATATGCCAGCTGTGTTGACCTAGAGTTAGGATTATCAATCACTGGTTCCCTTGTATATGCCAGTTGTGTTGATATTAGTCAGACTAGTATCTCAGTCCATTAGGATAGGTTCATTTTGGCGGAGGCCTTCAGACAGATATGAGAAACACCGTTCACTTAGTAAACATCAAAACCATCTATGTTTTTCTCTATTTCCATCTTCTTGATCTATCCATGTGGTTAGTTTTGACTCCGAATATTGATGTCCATAGTGCAACTGTCTGAGTAGAGATCTGTCACTTTATATGAATTTTAGTATGCTTGAGTGCAAACTCGTGTACAGCAATTGGAATTTCGCATTAGGGTACTTCCTCCTGTAGTCAATAAGTATGTCAACCAAGGAGATTATTTAGTTCTTTCCAAGGTTCTGCGTAGATAGCTAGGGTATGGAGTATAAAGGTTTTGTGGGTATACCTCTGGTAAGCCCTCCCGAGACTATAACTCGGCCACGAGGGCCACCTAGGGGTTTAAAGGCTTATTGCATACGCTAAATACAATCGACGATGCCTGCGTCAGTGAGTTAGGATTTTATTTTTCTATTTTATCTTTGCTCGAGGACTAGCAAATAATAGGTTTGGGGGTATTTGATAGACACATTTTTATGTCTAATTTATCTCGATTCTATATATTGATAGTGCTCATTTTTTTACTTATTATGGTGTTTTATATGTGTGTAGGTATTTTTGAACAATAAACATTTTTGGAAAAATCGGCTCGAAAAATTGCGCGGGCACCCAGGAGGACAGTTGCTAAACGGACCCCAGAATTAGCTAAGGAGCACCCAGGCTATGTATAGCCCAAATTTATCCTCAGCACCCACATTTTCCCAAAGGGCACCCCCTGGGCAGCTGCTAAAGGCACCCCTACTCTGGATAGGGGCGCCTCTTCTTCTTCACGATTCAAATGAAGATTTTGGCGGGAAACAAGGCAGCAGCGAAACAAAGCTTGGATTTGGTTCTCTCGGCACTCTGGGGAGATCCAACCGCATGTTCATTATGGGCTGGACCCATTGGAGCATAACAAGCCTGATATGTCTGTTTTCATCGATCAAATTTGGCTAGATAATCCGGGAGCAAGAAACAGAGGTGTGAATATCACGGACTTTCTGATTCGGTAGTAGATGGATATTTGATCGGATTTTCTGCCTGAACTGGATTGGAAACACCCTGTTTTAGTTAAACAGGGATTGTATGTTGGCAAGATTCGAAAACTCAGGGATTAATCTTCGTTTAATAGGAAACAATGATTGGAGAGAATCACGAGATTTTGGTTGACAATATGTTAACAACTGGTCGAAGATAAGGGAAGATTGGTATCTGCTCGATTCCATAACATCCTTAAGAGATTCTGGTACGTAGATTTAACTCAGAAGATACGTGCATAAGAGGTTAAAGAGAGATATTCTCGTGACTTATCGAGAAAGAATAATGAAGATATTGTGGAGCCTGTGAGGTATAAATAGGTTGGTTTCGAGGCAGAGAGGGGTTACGCATACTTTGGGGAAGTTTAGAAATAGAACAGAGCTAAGAAAAATTCATAGAGAAGAATAGCCTAGTTGCAGTCGAGAAGAAGAAGAAGAACAGAGAACCGTCACCTTTTCTTTCAAACTGTAACAATTTGCCAACAACTATTACTGTTAGTATTTCTTGGTAACACTGCTTTTTGTAACAGTGGGTACTGTAACAACTAAATCTGTTACAAACACGCTGCTTCATACCTTCTTCTCTATTCAAACAACTTTTGAGCAAGAAACATGTATTTTGAGCAAGTGATTAATATGAGGAGCTAAACCCCATTGCTGAGGTGATAGAGGAAGCTATTTTTCCAACAAGAAGTGGTATATTCTATTTCATCTATTTATTGCAATTATTATTATGATTATTTTCCGTGAGCTATAATTGAATATGATTTTTACTTGAGTGATTGTGATCTATTTTGATGAATTATGCTTAGTTTATAGACTTTTGATGCTTCATACTTGATATTTACAATTATTGCTTTTGAAAATCTACTTGTTGGAATATTCTAGAATCAAATTGAACGAGAAAATTGCATAAATATAAAGATTGGATTAAATCACTTTGAACTTGGAAAATAGTGGAATCTTAGCCTCAATTGTCTTTTAATATTGATATCAACTTTGTCCGTGTTTGCTATAATTATTAGTGAGTTTTCTATTTTAGCTTTAGAATTTAAGTCTATATTTTATCCTTCGCAAGTATGAGAATCGAACCACTTTTACCACTATCTATAAAATACATTACTTGGGTTGCCTATGCAACTTTTAGAAATTCTGTTTTTGAGACAATTTTTGCATCTTGTCTTATTTTCCCTTTTCCATTAGATGATTTAATAACATCCGAAGACATGTCCATTTTTAAAATGGGTAAATAACTAATGGAGGAGGAAGAAATAAGATTGACAACTAATGCAATATTAGTTGTTTCCTGTTCTTCAGAATCATATGAATCAGAGCTCTCATCTAGAGTTAAAGCCAAAGCCTTGCTTCCAATGTATTTCTTAAGATTGGGACATTCTTTAGCAATATGACCAAACCCTTTACACTTAAAGCACTGCAGCTGATATTCATCATCTTCTTCATGATCCTTTTTGACAGGAACTCGATCATGTGGGCGAGAAGATCGATGAGTATCCTTAATGAATCTCTTATTTCGCTTCTTTAAGAGATCTCAAAATTGTCTAATAATCAATGATAATGGTTGTTCAATTTCATCATCAGAATTTTTGCAATCTGTTCATCTGAATCATCCATATGTCTATTCCTCTCCATTGGAGCTTTTGGAATTTTACAGCTTTAAAAGTGATTTCTTTACTTTGAATAGACTGTGATTCATGATGAAAGATATTTAAATTTCCAACGAGTGTGCTTCGTGAGAGAGTTGAAAGATCATTTGCTTCTATGATTGCATGCTTCTTAGGATCGTATCTTGATGGCAACGGTCGAGAGTTTCGCACACTGTATCCTTTTCAGAGATAGTCTTTCCAAGAGAGAAAGAGGTAATAATTATCTCAGAGAGTTTAAGATGAAACTCTTCAAAAGTGTCATTGTCATCCAATCGAAGGTTTTCCCAATCGGACGTAAGAGTTTGAAGTTTAGCTTCTTTCTCTGAAGTGTTTCCTTCGAATACAATCTGAAGATTATCCCAAGCTTCTTTCGAAGTTTGACATGTTGATACAAGATGTTGTATATCACGACGTACAACATGTATTATAGCATTCAAACCATCCGAATTCTGCTCTGCAAGAGCCTTTTCTTCGTTTGAAAAATCTACTAAGCGTTTAAACTCAGTTTCCGAATTTTCTATCTTTGGACGAATGTAACCATCGACGACTAATAGCCATGTATTAAAGTCTCGTGATTGAAGAAAATATCTCATAGCAGATTTCCACCATAGATAGTTTGTTCCGTCAAATCTTGGTGGTGCGTTAATTGAAGTCGATTCATGAGAACTCGAGTTCATTCTTATAGGTTGGATCGCACCAAACACAGATTGTTAGATATTTTCGTGTTTGCCTGCTCTGATACCAATTGAAAAGCTGAGGGTACCCAAATATACCTCAAACTAAAACTTTTCCACCTATAAGTCCTTTCTCCGAAAGTGATTGTCTATGGACTGAGTCGAGACAATACAACTAATCAGTTCACACTTCGTGTGATCGTCTATGGATACGAGATCGAGACAATACGAAAACAAGATAACTTGTGTGATTGACTATGGATACAAGATAGAGAAAATGCAACAACGAAGTATGTTTACTTGATAAAAGGTTCGGACTTAACCAAACACAATAGGATTACTTACCAAGTAAATAGGAATTAACGTTTGTGTAATTTACTTTAAATTATAATAAAAACAATTATAATTGCGGAAAATAAAAGTAAATGACATAGCACGATTTTGTTAACGAGAAAACCGCAAATGCAGAAAAACCCCGGGACCTTGTCCAGAATTGAATACTCTCAGGATTAAGCCTCTATACAAAATCAAACCAACTTCGTATAGTTGAGACCAAGCAACTAAACCTATAGTTCACCTAGTTCTGTCTGTATTCCCACGCCTCCGACCTGTAATAAGTCACGTACTTGGAACAATTCCTTTGGTTCGTATTCCAAACAGTAAAGGAACAACAAATTTGTTTGGTATCAACTCTTTTCAACCAAGTGATGTGAGTTCGACAAAAGTCTCTTCAGTTTATCTCAATAAACTCCTTTGTCAGGTTCTTAGATCTATATTATTATCAACTACCAAAGTCATTGTTAAGATTTTGCAATCAATACTTTTAATCACAAAGAATTGTATTGATGCCGATCTACACAACTAATCAATCTAATCTACCACAAGGATAAACCGATTATAGTTGGATCCTCTTTTACCGAAACAAGTATTGTACACACCAAAGATTATGAACCCAAATCAGAAATCTTCAAAGTCTTCTTTGTCTTCAAATCTTCTTTGTCTTCAAATCTTCTTAGATCTTCAATAAACACCTGCACACAATCAACTTAAATCTCTTGTGATCAATCATGCACAAAATGGAATCTGTTAACAATGGATTATCACAAGATGTCTTTAGATCTACAAACAGTCTAAAGATCCCCGTCAAAACTTCGATCTAGTTTGAGTGAATCTTATATCAGAACAGAAGATTCTCAAGCATAAAAAAACTAGGTGCAATCAAAGTTCAACCACCGTTAGTCAATTAAATCAATCGAAAACAAAAGATAAACCGCAATTATCTAGATTCCCACCAAAGGTACTAATAGATCTTCTCAATCCCAAATAAGTCTTTAAACTGAGCGGTCGTTAGAGATTTTGCCTAATTAGGTTACTCTCCTCTCCGAATAGGCGGCTTCACCAGTAACAGCACAACTGAGATAGTTTTTGTTGTACAAGGATTAGTTTGCTCGAAACGCAAACTTAGGGATTTATAGACCAAGGAAGTTTGGACACCAAGGAATTTCTAAAACCGAAAATATTCTCAAGATATGCAATATATTCCATATTTGGTTTCCATAATTCCTGGAAATGCTTTGTCCAACTAATGACCGAAAATCTCTTAGATAATCTCCAACTAGTAAATGCACATTACTAATTTTCATTTTACAAAAATAAAATTAAAAACCTTAAATAAAAGATTCTCAATTTATTTTATTCGATCCGGGATTTTCTTCCTTTATCTATTAAGGAATAACTTTGAACAATTAAAGATAAGCGTTACTGCACATGTTCAAAGTATGTCGACATCTTTACTTTGTGAGTCCTCTTTCATACTTACAATCTTGAAACCGATTTGCCACACTTCCAAACAAGTTTATAATTGGTTCATCTGACTTTCAAGAACTACGTGATTGATCAAGAACACTCAATCACCAAACATGGGTTTCACGGTTCTACCAAAACAAGTTTCGGTTCTACCTCCATGTGAGTACTTTGCATAGTCACGCTAGTTACCAAAATTCGGTTGACTAGGTACTAGGATCGGTTCCACACACACACACATATATATATGGTGTCTAACTTGTACTTGCTGCACATGTCCTTAGGATCGGTTCCCCTTTTCCTAAAAACGTGTTGCACATGTCCATAGGATCGGTTCCCCTTTATGCTAAAAACTTGTTGCACCTCATACAAGGATCGATTCCCCTTTGTGATAGGTTGCACCTATTACTAGGATCGGTTCCCATTTACCCAGATAGGTCATACCAATAACACTAAATCAATCATACCATCTCAGGTGGTTACTTAAGATCGGTTTCACTAATAAAAGTCATATCAATACAAAAGTCAGGCCTTTTTGAATAGTTTTACCAATAACATAAACAAGTCATGAGCGGTTATACTAATCACACATATTGGTAGTTCAAAAGATATGCAATGAATAACAATACCAATAATTCCTAGCGATTTCTCTTTCGATTCACAAAACAAGTTCATGAATTTACTTCCTTAAAACAAATGTAAATCATTGTTTCCTAGGATGAAATATTCACCTTATACCCATACATAATCACAATAGCATTCAAACGATTATGTCGATGTGTTAT
The DNA here is from genome assembly GCF_003573695.1 of Papaver somniferum. Lineage (NCBI taxonomy): Eukaryota > Viridiplantae > Streptophyta > Magnoliopsida > Ranunculales > Papaveraceae > Papaver > Papaver somniferum. Next base: position 39,496,770 of record NC_039366.1, read on the forward strand.
CTACAAATTTTAATGGTTAAGCAATAAACCTCGTATTGTATTCCTTAATACTATGTCTAACTAGAGTATAATCATTCATGCTTCACAGTTTTGCTTTCAATGCACGAATTGAAAGATACGTTAGGGAATGAAACAGTTCAATTCAAATATCACTAACATCAAGTGGAAGGATGATGTTGTCGTTGTAGATCATTACTTCTTCACTTGTTCAAGTCTTCGCAATACTTGTAATGTCTCATATCCTAATACTTTCAAGCTAACCCATACGAAGTTGACTCTAGTACATAATCAAACGACTCTTAAATGAGTTTTGGCTCACTAAAATATGACAACCAAACTTTACATACCAACGCTTGGTGGGTTCGACCGAGCTATGCTCTAACAAGTAGTTCTTCGTCTTCAATTGATGAACGCCGTGAAGTGTAATGCTCAACTACACTTACTATCCTAATCCGAGACTTAGCTATGAATAGACTAGAAATAAAAACTTATAGTTTTGACAACTAAACTTGACAAACAAGCTTGAGATAGCAACGCTTGCGAGTTCGACCGAGCAGTGCTCTAACAATCTCCTCCTTTGTCAATTTTAGTGAAGAAACTATCAATACATATGGATTACAAAATAAATAAACTTTGTAGCTGATAGACGCATTTATGTGTCTAATTTGTCCTCAATGTTTCGTATTGTTAATACTCGTTTTCGTCCTTATTATGGTGTTTTGTGTGTTTGTAGGTATTTTTTGGAAATAAATATTGTTGGAAAATTCGGCTCGAAAAGTTGCTAGGAACATCCCCAGAGGACAATCGCTATACGGACCCTCACTTTTGCTGAGGGGAACCCACGGCTATGTGTAGCCCATTTTTCTATAACACCCACTGTTTTATCCGGCACCCTGGATGTTGGATAAGGGCACCCATCTCCTTCCTCCTTTGAATATTGTTTTGGCGGGAAAATGATGCAGTTCACTGGGTTATTTTCTGTTGGATTTGTTTTAGGAGTTTCAACAAGACTCAACATCTGAAATCATGTGGGGAGGTTGTGTTTGGCTTAACAGGCGTGGTATAAGTGTTCGTTTCAGTCCAGCGTGGCCAGATTTTCCGCGAGAAGAAAACAGAGCAAACACGATTCAAAGGAAATATTCACGGGATTACAGCGTGGATACATGTGTTTGGATAGAGATTGGCCGCTGCAGACGCGTGAAGTAGTTAAAAAAAAAGGAAGATTCAGAACTACTCAACAGTCGTTAATAGCGTGGGAGGTTAATTCAGGGAAGAATCTCGTGGCCAGTAAGAAAAATATTTCCTAGTAAATGAAGAATTTTTGAGAGTTATGACGCATGATGCTGGTGCCTGGAGTAGTATTTATAGGCTGCTGGGATTACATGGAGGGAGGATGGAGAGTTTGGGAGAGAAATAGAGCACCACAGAGTCGAAACACCAAGTTGCAGAGAGACCTGCTGCTGCTGCCATTGAAGAACACGAAGAACGGTCCATCCAAGACCGTCGTTTTCCAACAGTAACAACGACTCACAGCCGTGGGTCGTACATCAGAGGCAGACTTATTTTCCAGCGTTTGCGACACAGAGTCGTGGGTCTTAGAGCAACAGTAACAGTGACACATCCTCTGTATCGTCTTTTTTTTTTTGTTTGTAACAAATATAATTGTTACAAAACCCGGTTTTGAATTATTTCTCCATTTTCATCATTTGTAAACACCCTTTGAGCAATAATAATGATTTTTGAGCGTGTTTCCAACATGATGAGCGGATAATTCTCCTACAACCAAGGCAATGAGGAAGCTATTTACGCATGAATAATTTGTAACTATTTTATTTTCTCTAATATTTAATTATAATTCACTCAATCACTGCTTTTGCAGAGTTTTAAATTATTTGCGTAATTTTCCTAATTAGTTGTGATTCAATTAGATAGGTTATGCTTATTTTAGATAATCTATGCTTAAGGGATACAATTGATGTTTGAGAATTTTCTTGATTATTAGTGAGTTAAGATATAAAGGACTTAAAAGATAATTAGAGTTTTCGATTATTTACCATCATTAATTCATGTATAATAGTGGAATCAGTGTCTTGGTTATTTTCTCATATCTTGAAGTCAATTTTGTAATAAGTTTTCTTTACTTTTAAGTTTTATAAGTCTAAAAATCCATAATTTTAAAGGCCTCAACGAACCTTATTACTACAACATTATTGAGTCACAACAATTTTTGGAGCCTCCGACGCGGGCTTTTCTTTAGGCTAGAGTTTTTAGATTTTTTAGGTTTTTATTTGTTTTTATTTTATTTGTTCTTCTTTACGTTTTTGGGTTTTTGTCTTTTCCTTACAGATTTTGGAATTTGGAGCGAAAGAAAATTTTGCCAAAGCTTTGGTGAATACTTAAAGACTTGAAGTAAAAGACAAAGAGAAAGGAGCGAAAGAAGAATTTTTTTTGTTTTGTTTTTATTAAAAAAGAGAGACATTTTATTTTGTTTTTATTTATTTTTTTATATTTTTTTTAGACTTTCCTTTTCTTTTGGACTTTGGACTTGGACATTTTTGGACATTCTTTTATTTTTAAACCCTACGGAAGGGTAGTATTAAATATTAAACTGTTTGCAGAGAAGGACGGTGATTACGATATCACCTCGGCCCCTCGGGTTCGTACAACATTGGAGTTGTGGCCCGAGTCGACTTCAGCGGTTCATCCCCCGTCTGGAACGGGAGGTAAGTTTGTCGAAACACACGCGAATCCGCTATCAGTGAGTTATTGTATTCCTTCGTTTGCATATATGCTGAGGACTTGAAAACGGCTGCTTTAATTTCCTTGTAAAGGGCAAGGACTGGCCATACAAGATAAGGGTTCGGATTTCGTCACCGTTCTCTTCTTGCCCGCCTTAGGAAAAAAAAACCAAACGCGAACCTAAACCTAAAATTTGGAATAGAGTGAGACATATAGGGTAACGAGCTTAATAGGAAAGTCGTTCGAAAAATATTGGTTACTCTTTTGAGCGTACTTCGAAGTTCATGATGGTTTCTGTGAGTTGAATGTGTGACTGCGCCGCCTTGGAATGCGGTGAGGCCTTGGGTATCAAAGCTTTACGCAGCTTCCCTCGCCTCTATTCAACTTACTTTGACTCGGATTGATTCCAGAGGGGTTTGCTCAAATTGTAACGAATTCCCATTCGAAGGATTAAAATATGGTCTAGAAACAATCTAAGTGGAGCCATCATGCTTTTTGTTTGCTAGAAACTCAGTAGGTTTTTTGTGGTGGAGTCATCCTTGTTTGTGTTTGCATAGAACTTCCCTTCCTTTTAGGATTTTTCTTTTTCTTTTGTTTTTCTAGTGTATGCCCGAGGTTATTCGAGAGCGGGCTTGGAAAAGAAACACTCTAGGTCGTTTGATTAGTGATAAGCCTAGTAGTTCTTCTTGTGAAGGCGAGGATCTCGAAGACTCTTCTTTTGAGAGCCCCGTTTTTGGAAACTTCAGTTTTGAGAATCTGTCTCTTTGTGAGCAAAGTACCCCTAGTACTTCAGCTGTGCCAGCGATGGCAACTTTGAAAGATTACATGTTCCCAACTAGGACCAACCGAGCTTCGTGCAATAAATTGCCGGCCAATACGGCTAATTTCGAGATAAAACCTAGTATTCTTCAGATGATCCCTATATTCTTAGGAAAAGATGATGAGAACCCTTATTTTCATATTTGGGACTTTGAGGAAATCTGTGGGACAATTAGAATAAAAGACCTCACAGATGAAGTTTTGAAACTTAAGATGTTTCCCTTTTCCTTGAGAGATAAAGCCAAGACCTGGCTGAAAAACCTACCACCTGAGTCCATTGAAACATGGCAGGAACTTGTTGCTGCTTTCTATATTTTTTTCTACCCTAAGCATAAAACTGCAGTTGTTAGGCAGAAAATTAGTGCTAGTGTGCAACAAGAGGGAGAGTCTCTTTATAGGTTTTTAGAGAGATTCAATGATCTCCTATCCCAGTGTCCTCACCATGGATTTGATAAGATGAAACTTGTTGAGATTATTTATAATGGTTTAGACTATTCGACCAAAGCCATGGTCGAATCTATGTGCGCTGGTGAGTTCTCCAGTAAAAATGCTGATGATGCTTTTACCTTCTTAGGAGCTATTGCTGAAAAATCCCAACAGTGGGAGTCTTGTGTTGAACCCCCTAAAAGATTCTTGGTCAATAAAAGTAGCACCAATGTAGTAGATACAAGCATCGGGTCAGATGCTAAATTTGCTGCTTTGTTTAGAAGGTTAGAAGCTTTGGAATTAAATCAACCTAAACAAAGGTCTCTTGTTGAACCCAATAAATCCTCTCAAGTATCTAGTTGTGGAATATATCCCGATAACTCATTTTGGGAAAGTCAGGTTAGTGAAGAGCAAGCTCATGTTGTCTATAACAATGCTAGGTTTGAGAACCGTCAGAAGTTTGACCCATACTCAGAGACCTACAATCCTGGTTGGAGAAACCATCCTAATTTTTCTTGGTCTAAGGGACAGAATCAAGGTCAGTCTAGTAATTCTCAGCCTCCTCCAGGTTTTGGTTATACTAAGAACTCTTCAGGTCAAGCCCAGTTCCAGAACCCTTCTGAGAATAGAATGACTAGCTTAGAGGAATCTCTTAGTATATTAAAAAATATCCATGATATGCTATCACAAAGCCAGGAAATGTTAATAAAGAGACAGGTTAATTTTCAAGAGGAAACCAAGCAGAATTTTAAGAATAGTTCCCAGTCTCTTGCTAAATTAGAACATCAAGTTGGCCAAATAGCTAAGTTTCTCACTAAGAGAGAAGATGGAAGGTTCCCTAGTCATACTGATCCTAATCCAAAAGGAGAGAAATCGTACAATCATGTGAATTCTGTTACAACCCTTAGGAGTGGGAAGAAAGTTGACAATAAGTTCACCATGCCTGAAAGTGAACATGTTGTAGTTCACCCTTCTGAGCCAGAAAATGAGGAGACTGATAGAGTCTCTAAAGAGACCAATGCGGGTCCTGTTGAGCCCGGCTTTGTTCCCAGAGCCCCGTTCCCCCAGCTGATAGTTCCAACTAAGAGGGAGTCCAACTTTAATGATATATTGGAGGTTTTTAAGGAGGTAACTATCAACCTACCATTATTGGATGCGATTAAGCAGATTCCCTCTTATGCTAAGTTTCTTAAGGACTTGTGTACACGAAAGCGTAAGCTTAGTGTCCAAAATAAAGCCTTCCTATCTAATCACATGAGTTCCATTATTCAGAATACCACTACTCCTAAGTATAAAGACCCAGGGTCCCCTACTATTTCTTGCACAATAGGTAAATACCGTGTTGAGAAATCTTTGCTTGACTTAGGAGCAAGTGTGAATTTACTTCCATACCATGTGTACCTTAATCTAGGCCTTGGTGATATGAAACCTACCCATATGACACTTCAGTTAGCTGATAGGTCCGTTAAAATTCCTCGTGGTGTGATCGAGGATGTTCTTATTGAGGTCGACAAGTTTATTTATCCAGTGGATTTTGTTATCCTAGATACCCAACCTGTCCATGACCCAGAGAACCAGATACCAGTGATTTTAGGTGGACCATTTTTAGCAACATCCAATGCGATCATTAATTTTCGAACTGGTATTATGAACTTGTCTTTTGGTAATATGACTATTGAGCTGAACGTCTTTCATATTAGTAAGTTACCCTCTGAACTAGATGACTCGAGCATAGAAGAGGTAAACATGATAGGAACATTAGTTGAGGAGTCATTACCAAACACTTTGTTAGAAGATCTGTTAGAGAAATTCCTAGCTCAGTTTGGGATTGATTTCGATGATGATAATGTGATTAATGAGGTGAATGCTTTGTTAGATTCAACCCATTTGTTAGATATTAGTAACAGATGGAAACCTAAGTTCGAACCACTACCAGTTTCTAAGTCTACCCTCCTTTTTTTTTTCGAAGACCCTCCTAAGTTGGACCTAAAACCATTGCCAGATACCCTGAAGTATGTGTTTTTAGGCCCGTCTGATACTTTACCTGTGATTGTTGCTTCCGACTTGGATAGTGATCATGAAAGTAGGCTAGTGACCGTCCTTCAAAACAACAAGGAAGCTTTAGGGTGGGCCATAGAAGACATTAAGGGTATAAGTCCTACTGTTTGTATGCATCAGATCTATTTAGAGGAAGATACCAAACCTTCTAGGGAGATGCAACGAAGACTAAACCCTAATATGAAAGAAGTAGTTCGAACCGAGGTTCTTAAGATGTTAGATGCAAGCATTATCTACCCCATTTCAGACAGTAAGTGGGTCAGCCCCGTTCAGGTTGTTCCCAAGAAATCCGGTATTACTGTAGTCCAGAATGATAACAATGAGTTAATCCCGACCCGAGTGACCACGGATTGGCGTGTTTGTATTGACTATAGGAAATTGAACAAGGTCACTAGGAAGGACCACTTTCCCCTTCCCTTTATCGACCAAATGCTAGAGAGATTAGCTGTACATAGTCATTACTGTTTTCTAGATGGCTACTCAGGCTACAATCAGATCGTTATTGCCCCAGAAGACCAAGAAAAAACTACTTTTACCTGTCCCTTTGGTACCTTTGCGTATAGACGCATGCCTTTCGGGCTTTGTAATGCCCCTGCGACTTTTCAGCGTTGCATGATAAGCATATTTTCTGACATGGTAGAACGGTTCTTAGAGATCTTTATGGATGATTTTTCAGTGTTTGGTTCGTCTTTCGATGAGTGCTTGCATCATTTGTCATTAGTGTTGACTAGGTGTAAGGAAAAGAATCTAGTGCTTAATTGGGAGAAATGTCATTTCATGGTTCGTTCAGGAATTGTCTTAGGGCATATCATATCTTCTAAGGGTATAGAGGTAGATAGAGCCGAATTTGACCTTATTAAAACTTTACCGGTCCAAAAAACCGTAAGAGATATTAGGTCATTCTTAGGGCATGGTGGTTTTTATCGTCGATTCATTAAGGATTTTAGCTTGATTTCTAGACCTCTTTGCAATTTGCTTGCAAAAGATGTTAAATTTGTCTTTGATGATGCTTGTTTAGAGGCTTTTGAGAAGCTTAAGACTTTACTCACTACCTCCCTCATAGTCCAGGCACCCAACTGGAACCTACCCTTTGAGATCATGTGTGATGCTTCAGATTATGCTATTGGTGTTGTGCTAGGTCAGCGAGAAAACAAATTACTTCATGTGATTTACTATGCTAGCAAAATTATGAATGATGCCCAGTTGAACTATACCACTACCGAGAAGGAACTGTTAGCCATTGTGTTTGCCTTGGATAAGTTTAGATCCTACCTATTAGGTTCTAAGATCGTAATCTATACTTATCATGCTGCTTTGAAATATCTTTTGTCTAAGAAGGATACGAAACCTAGATTGATTAGGTGGATACTTTTGTTGCAAGAGTTTTCTCCAGACATTAGAGACAAAAAGGGTGCCGAAAATGTAGTCGCTGACCACTTGTCTAGGCTAGTTGTTAATTCCCCTGATGATTCCCTTCCTATAAGGGATAGTTTTCCTGATGAAAAACTTTTCTTTGTTACCCAAGCACCTTGGTATGCGAATATAGTGAATTATCTTGTTACTGGTCGAATGCCCCAACATTGGGGTAAACAAGATCGTTCTAGGTTTTTAGCCGAGGTTAAGCACTTCTTTTGGAATGATCCTTATTTATTTAAGTATTGTGCAGACCAGATTATTAGGAGATGTATGCCTGAGAGTGACCAGTCCAGTATTATTTCCTTTTGTCATGATCATGCTTGTGGAGGTCACTTTAGTGCTAAGAAGACTGCTGCTAAGATATTGCAGTGTGGATTTTATTGGCTTTCGTTGTTTAAATACTCCCATGGTTATTGTGTTACTTGTGAACGTTGCCAGAAATTAGGAACCATTTCCCGTAGGAACATGATTCCCTTGAACCCGATTCTAATTGTTGAGGTCTTTGATGTGTGGGGTATTGAATTTATGGGTCCGTTTCCTAATTCTTTTGGTAACCTATACATCCTTGTCGCCGTACACTATGTCTCTAAGTGGATTGAGGCGGTTGCGTGTAAAACCAATGACCATAGGGTTGTGATTGAGTTCTTGAAAAATAATATACTTACACGTTTTGGTACACCGCGAGCTATAATTAGTGATGGAGGGTCGCACTTTTGTAATGGACCTTTTAGGCTTCCGATGAAGAAATATGGTATTACACATAAGGTAGCTACCCCGTATCATCCGCAGACTAGTGGTCAGGTAGAGGTTTCCAATAGGGAGATAAAACGTATATTAGATAAAACAGTTAATCCTAATTGGAAAGACTGGTCGTTTAGGCTTACTGATGCCTTATGGGCTTACCGCACTGCATTTAAGACCCCCCTTGGAATGTCGCCTTATCGGCTTGTGTATGGCAAGGCATGTCATTTACCTGTTGAGTTAGAACATAGAGCTTATTGGGCTGTTAAGAAACTAAATTTTTCACTTGACAAGGCAGGAGCCCATAGGAAACTCCAGCTCAATGAGTTGGACGAGATTCGTATAGATGCTTACGATAGTGCGAAGGAGTATAAGAACAAAATGAAACTTGTGCATGATAGAAATATTTTACGGAAGTCATTTTCTCCAGGTCAAAAAGTTCTTCTGTATGATACCCGTTTACATCTTTTCCCTAGGAAGTTACGTTCTCGGTGGACGAGTCCTTTTTATTGTTCGCACTGTCTTTCCTCATGGAGCTGTTGAAATTGAGACATCGGATGGTAGTAGTTCTTCGAAGGTTAACGGTTAGAGATTGAAACCCTTTTTAGAGCCCTTTCCTACAGGTGATGTTGAGGAGGTCCCTCTGGAGGACCATGTTTACCCTTGATTGACCATCGAGGAAGTTGTATGTTGTATATTAGTTTTTGATTTTCTTCACCCAGGTACTATCTTTCCAACTTCTCCTCGTGTTATTTTACTTTTGGTATTGCTCTTTCATTAGAAACATTGAGGACAATGTTAGATTTAAGTTTGGGGGTGGGGAAGAACTTTTTAGTTGCACTTTTGAAACTTCTAGCGTCACATGGTATCCGGTTAGCTAAGTTTACATACTTTTTCTCACCGAAAAGATAGAAATTGGAATGATAGGGATAACAACCTTTTGAGACATTAGAGAAAAAGACATTGAGATCCTTGAAATTCAGGAGAGAACTTGTTCCTTTTAGAGGGTAACCGTGATGGACCTAACCATACATGATGGAAAGGCAAGTAGGTCAGGAAATGCCAGAAAGACAAAGCAACCTCGCAATGTAGTCTTAGTTACTGGATTGCGACTCTCTCTCAGTAGAAACTTATCATCATCAACAAGCGAAGCGACATCAAAATCTATGAAGAATGTTGAAGACGTTTTAGGTTTAGAAGCAACAATAGAAAAGAATAATTCAAAAATCAAAGTTGAAGTTATAAGATCAAATGATATAAGTTGTTAGAATTCATGATACCAAGACATCACAAGTTGCGAAGATCCAAGTTTTGAAAATCCTTCTCTCATGGCCATGTAAATTGTTGTCTTGTAATTTTTGTTTCAAAAAAAAAATCATCATTTCGTTCGTTTTGTTCTATAATTAGTTCTTTGTTCAATAAGGCCATAGGGAAGTAGAAATTTTTAAGTCAAGCAAGAAATCGAAGAGAAGAATTAATTGTCAAGGTTCTATGAGGTTTGAGAGTTTATCATCAACAGGTGAAGACCGAAGAAGACGTTTTTTCTACTGAGAACTATGAGAGAGTCGAAGAAAGATGCATTTTGGTTGCCTTGTTAGTCCGCTTTCAATCTGGCACAAGATCTTTCTAGCACTGGTTTAACTAATCACACGTAATTAGTCCAGCTGTGTAGCAGATGTCCCTCTCATCTTTATCTCTCTCCTAATCTTATCCAGCTGTAAATCAGCGGACGCATCTTACAATGTTTATCTAGCTGTGTAACGGATATCTCTTTATCTAGCAGTGTTGCGGATGTGTCTCCCCTTTTCTTTAGTCAGCTTTAGAGCTGGCACCTTTAATTTCTCTAGCATTCTAGTTACTTGGAGATAGGTTAAGAATATGTATGTCCTCATCGCTCTTTGGATACTTGTGACCAAGTAGAAGTCATGGTTTTGTGGGTACACCTCTGGTAAACCCTCCCGAGATTAACTCGGTTTTATTTTTATTAGTTTTGCTCGAGGACTAGCAAATAATAAGTTTGGGGGTATTTGATAGACGCATTTATGTGTCTAATTTTTCCTCAATGTTGCGTATTGTTAGTACTCGTTTTCGTCCTTATTATGGTGTTTTGTGTGTTTGTAGGTATTTTTTGGAAATAAATATTGTTGGAAAATTCGGCTCGAAAAAGTTGCTCGGAGCATCCCAAATGACAATCACTATACGGACCCCCACTTTTTCTAAGGGGAACCCACGACTATGTGTAGCCCATTTGTCTATAGCACCCACTATTTTATCCGGCACCCTGGATGTTGGATAAGGGCACCCATCTTCTTTCTCGTTTGAATATTTTTTTGGCGGAAAAATGATGCAGTTCACTGCGTTATTTTCTGTTGGATTTGTTTTAGGAGTTTCAACAAGACTCAACATCTGAAATCATGTGGGGATGTTGTGTTTGGCTTAACATGCGTGGTATAGGTGTTCGTTTCAGTCCAGCGTGGCCAGATTTTCCACGAGAAGAAAACAGAGAAAGCACGGTTCAAAGGAAATATTCACGGGATTACAGCGTGGATACGTGTGTTTGGATAAAGACTGGCCGCTGCAGAAGCGTGAAGTAGTTAAAAAAAAGGAATATTCAGAACTATTCAGCAGCCGTTAACAGCGTGGGAAGTTAATTCAGGGAAGAATCTCGTGGCCAGCAAGAAAAATATTTCCGAGTAAATGAAGAATTTTTGAGAGTTATGACGCGTGATTCTGGTGCCTGGAGTAGTATTTATAGGCTGCTGGGATTACATGGAGGGAGTATGGAGAGTTTGAGAGAGAAATAAAGAACCACAGAGTTGAAACACCAAGTTGCAGAGAGACCGGCTGCTGCTGCCATTGAAGAACACGAAGAACGGACCATCCAAGACCGTCGTTTTACAACAGTAACAACGACTCACAGCCGTGGGTCATACATCAGAGGCAGACTTATTTGCCAGCATTTGCGACACAGAATCGTGGGTCTTAGAGCAACAGTAACAGCGACACATCCTCTGTATCGTCTTTTTTTTGGTTTGTAACAAATATAATTGTTACAAAACCCGTTTTTGAATTATTTCTCCATTTTTCATCATTTGTAAAGACCCTTTGAGCAATAATAATGATTTTTGAACGTGTTTCCAACATGATGAGCGGCTAATTTCCTACAACCAAGGCAATGAGGAAGCTATTTACGCATGAATAATTGGTAACTATTTTATTTTATCTAATATTTAATTGTAATTCACTCAATCACTGCTTTTGCAGAGTTTTAAATTGTTTGCGTAATTTTCCTTATCAGTTGTGATTCAATTAGATATGTTATGCTTTGTTTAGATAATCTATTAAGGAATACAATTGATGTTTGAGAGTTTTCTTGATTATTAGTGAGTTAAGATATAAAGGACTTAAAAGATAATTAGATTTTTGGATTATTTACCATCATTAATTCATGTGTAATAGTGGAATCAGTATCTTGGTTATTTTCTCATATCTTGAAGTCAATTTTGTAATAAGTTTTCTTTACTTTTAAGTTTTATAAGTCTAAAAATCCATTGCTTTCACAAGCCTCAACGAACCTTATTACTACAACATTATTGAGTCACATCAGTAGCTTCTCATCCAAATGCTTGATTTCCTTGGTTATTCAACATTACTCGAAATCTTCGTCACTTCCAAGTACTCCAGTGATTTTGAACGTCTTCAACTCAGCATCATAGTTGTTGAAGATTCGTAGCTATAACAATATATAAAAACTAGATGTTTTCGTATTGTTATACAGTGTCATAGTATTATTGCATAACATCAAAACCCAATTGTATCACAACTTTGACAACAATAATATGGTGATATGTATCATTCCCCCTTAGTCAATACTTCATCTCACATTAAAACCACCGCCCCTTACATATTGACCCGTAAACCATATGTATTTGTAGTGTGAACTACACATTAATTCTCCCCACTTTTGTCAATATAACTTGGAAAAGGTACGAATGTAGTTGCAGGAAATCCTACACTACACCCCTCATATGATTTCATTATTAATCAACTCATTTTTAGGTTTACACTCTTAATTTTATTGATCAATCTTTGAATATTCTTACAAGAAAAGATAAAGAAATCAAGAATGATCTCTGCTCTAGACTTTCTCTCTCCTATTTACTTGTTTCTTACTCAAAAAAGATCTCTCTCCTTTCTTTACAACTTGAACAACTATTTATAGGGAAATACATAGTGGATGACAGCTAATCTGTCCTTTATTTTCGGGTATGATCTGCGACATTCTCACAACCTTACAAATATTAATTTCGCAAGCTCTCTAATTTTCGCAGGACTGTCACATTTTTCTCGTGATCTTAGATGACGTCATTTATTATATTCTTCCTGAAATTGTTCTGCGACGATGTTGTATTGTGTTGTTGATAATTTCGCTGAAATATTGTCGTTGCGAGATTCTGATCCTACATCTTGCCTCTTCTCATATATTTTCTGCGAAGTAGAGAATGATGTGAGAAATGCCGCAACTGTTCTCCTCTTCATATTCTGCATTTATCACACATATTCTTTCTTCCATCTATTTCTCGACACGTCTTTTGTAACCGTTTCCTTTTAACCGCTTATATCTTTCCGTATTAATCGTGTTTATTTTCACGAGGAAAAATTCCCTTTATATATATTCCTTCTCACTCTCTTTTTCTTTCTTTTTATTTTCTCTGCAACTTCATCATTCTTCTGCAAATTCCATCATTGCAACTTTTCTTCTTTCTTCTTCAATCTTTTTAAGTTCTTCTTCATCTTCATACTATTTCTTCTGCAGATCTTCATAGTTCGTAATTTTCTTTAACACAATCTCCCTGCTATTGTTTTCCATGGATTCATCAAGGTTAGTTTTTTTTTTCTTCTTTATGAGTTTTGCTGAAATTGATCTTGTTTATTGCCTTATTTGATGTTGTTTATGTGATTCCCATACTCTTGTTATTTCAGCAAAAGCGCCTCCAACACTAGATTTACGGTTCAGAACCCTAACATTCCCAAATCGCAGCATAAGGTTGTTGCACATAAAAGAAAGTCTGCGAATGAGAAGGTAGTAAGAAACACTGTCATTTTCTAATAACAATATTGTTGCCTCTGTTTCTTATCTGGATTGTAATTCGCAGGGTGATAAAGATGTTAATAAACCTCTCAAGAAATCTCGCCACCTTAAAACTGTTGCAACTTCTGTTCCCTTCCACTTTCTCATCTCTTCTAAATCTCCTGCGACATCTTCGCAAGATAAACCTTTATCTCCAATTCGCGAAAAAGATGCCTCAGACTTCATTTCTTCAGTTGACCTTTCAATGATTGAAACCCCCCTTGTTGATCCTTCTGTGAATGAAATCTCTTCTCTTCCCATTGAGAATGTTTCTCAACCTTCTATCTCTACCAGTTCTCTACCTAAGTCTCTTCCTCTTTTTAAAGAAACTGTGGAAAGGATAGATATTGCCTTCAAAGTTTTATCTGAAGTTCTGGATGATGTCAAGAAGTCTTCCATTGATCCTATCAAGTCTAATGTCTGCGAAATTATGATCAAGCATTTGGGTTCTGACAGAGCTTCTTCGCGGACAGCTTTGGAAAAAGAATGTAATGCTCTTCGTCACGAAAATCAGAAGCTTCAGAATGTTTTGCTGGATCCTGACAATCTTCGCAAGAAGAATGATGAATTGAGAGGTATGATTTTCTTATCTGTGTCTTTAATTTTCCTTTTTAATGGTTTTATCCTTCCCATATTTAATTATCCTTGAAATCCCTCTTTCGCATGTTAAGATTTAAACCAGAAACGAATAATGGAGAGATATCAATTTGAATCTGTTGTTGAAGAAGCCCGTGTTGATAAAGAAATCTTGATGGATCAATATAACCAATTAGATAACCTCTATTCTATTCTTGATCATATAAATAATCTTACCAATGAAAATACCCAATTAGTTCAAAGACAAGATTTATTAAGTAATGAAGTATCTCGTCTTTCTTATTCTTTAACTAAAGCTAATTTAGGGATGGAAACTTTATCAGATGAGAATAAAACCTTATCTCAAGAGAACGAACTTATTTAAACAAGATGGCGATATCTTCGCAACAACTTAGTATTCTTCAAAAAGTATGTGATGACCAAGAGCAATCTCTTCGCTCTTTGAGAAATGAACTTAAAGAAGTAACAGAGTCATCTATCGCTGAAAGAGATACACTCATTCAAGGTAGAATAGCTTTAAGTGTAAAGGCGAATCAGCTTAAAGAACAATATTCCAAATTAGAAGAATCTTATTCTTCTCTTGCGAAGAAAAATGCCTTTCTTATTTCTAAAGAGAAAAATCTTCAGTCTCGACTTAAAGGTTTAGTTGGAGATAAATTTGATGACGCAATGGACCGTTGGGAGAATAGTTGTCTGTCCTTGATTCAACACCTTATTTCGCAAAAGGAAGGTAGTCATAATAGTTTGACTGCCTTAATTATCTTTTCTTTGTCATATCTTCTGAATTCTTATCTTAATGAAATTTTGTATTCTATCTTTCGCAGAGTCTGAGAAGAATCTTCATTCTTCCATTTCTGTTTTGGAGGCTAAATATGCCAAAATTCGCAAAGAAAATGCATTGCTCGTCTCTACCCTTACTGGTTCTCGCGACCGAGCAGAAAGAAGACTTGATTATCTTGCTTATTTTAAGGATATTCAAGATAGGAATCATCAGAGAGCACTTCTTCTTCAAGTTCATCTCCGGGCTGAAGTCCTTGTAAATGACATTTTATTGTCCAAATCTCTTCCTCCTACATCAATTGATCCTTTAGAAGTAGATGATGATGAAGTTCCTCGTCCTGATAGTGATTATGATTACGAAAGCGGTGCAGAGGATAATTTCTTGGAAGATGAAGAAGATTCCTTCTAAAGAAGCATCTGCTGGTGTTAATCAAATGAGAAAGAAATTTCTCCTGAAGAAGTAATTGCTGGCGATAATCAAGATGCTAGTCAAGGCGAAGATCAAAACCGAAATGAAGGAGAGGCTTGCGAGAATATTGGCGAAGAATTTCTGTTATCTCCTGCTACTGAAATTAATACTGAAGCTTGAGCTTCTTATCTAGCTTTGTCTTCTTGAACTGTCTTATTTTTATCACTTTTGCGAGTTACATTTTTCAACCAACTTTGGAATCAACTTTTCCTTTTAATATTTTGTTGATGAGAAAGATAATGCTTCTTGTGTATTGATTCCCATACTTGCCTCTCATTATCTTTCTTGCAAAAAATAATCTGTTACGAATACTTATAAATATTTTGTTTTATCATGTGGTCTTATTTTGCCTTCCTAATTAAAGGTCTTATTATGCCACCTCTTGTCATTGCGACAAAATCGCAGGACGTCCTTGCACTTTCATGCAAAAACCCATTGATCTTGCCTTAACTTTTTCTTTTGTATTATGGCCTCTTCAGGAATGTTGCGACAATATGACAGGCCTAAATATTCTTGCGAAAATAAAGCCCATGACATTGCGTCTTGCGACGAAATCGCAGGACGTCTTCGCACTTTCATGCGAAAACCCATTGATCTCGTCTTATCTTTTCTTTTGTATTATTGCCTCTTCAGGATTGTTGCACAAATATGACAAGCCTTAATATCCTTGCGAATAAAAAGCCTCATGACATTTGCGTCTTAAGACACTTATCAGCTCCCTAATGGAGGGTGCCGCCCTTATCTCCCCCTGGTTGCCCCTTCAAGGAGGCGTACTTCTACCATACAAGGTTAGCTCCTCCCATCCAGTCTTAACAACAACCAGTTGTTTTCGCAGCCTCTTATCCCTTTTACCTATAGGGCTTATGGTTACGAGACTGCACCCTAAGTGGGGTTTTCTTCAGGCCGAGTGCAGTATAAGCCAAGACTTGTCAAGAATGGCAAGGTACGCTTCAAACGTCCCTGGCACTCTTGACTCAACCGTGTACCTCGGCGCCTTGATCAGATCTGCACTCCTTGGGAGAGTCCTTATTACCTTAGTCGCCCAACCCAAGTCATATGCTTAAGCTGAGAATCCAAGGTGCCTCTCCCGGATGGGCTTTATTGACCCCAAATCTCCATGACTCAGGTTCCGGTGGCGGTGTAGCCTTTCCCTGAGCCATGCAACAGGTACCCCCTAATATGACGTACTTTAGGTCTTACATTTGCCTCTTGCGAAATTTTATTCGCGAACTAGGGTGTACGCCATAAAGGTTCGCCCCTTTCTTTTATGTCATTGTTCTGTGATTATCTCTGCGAAAATTTCGCACATCATGATCTTGTTTTGATATGAGTAATCTTGCAATTATTCTTTCAGAATCCATAACTTCTCAAAGCTTCTTACGGATAATATCTTTTTAAGTACAACCTGTTCCATGGTCTGTCTAATCTATGACCAACATCTCTTCCTTCTCGGATCCATTAATCTATAAGCTCTGTTCCAACTATCTCCTTAATGATGTAAGGTCCATCCCATTTTTTCGCTAATTTTCCACCATTTTCTCGCTGATATATTGGTGTTTCTCGCAGAACTAAATCTCCTGGTTGAAATTCGCGTATTTTGACACGTTTATTATATTCTCGGCTAATCTTCGCTGATAATTCTCCATATGTTGTAAAGCTTTTTCTCTTCTTTCTTCTAATTCATCAAGTTTATTTAAAATCAAGCCCGCACTAAGATTTTTCTCCCAAGCTTCTCTTTTTGTTGTCGGAATAACAACTTCTGTTGGTAACACCGCTTCAACTCCGTATGTTAAACAAAAAGGTGACATTCCAGTAGCTTCTCTTCTAGTTGTATTATAAGCCCATACTGCATTATGTACTTGTTCGCACCATGCTCTGTGATGTCCTTCCAATTTCTTCTTTAATATATCTGCAATTGTTTTGTTTGTTGCTTCTACTTGCCCATTAGCTTGTGGATACAAAGGAGTAGACTTTCCACATTTTATCTTGAATGCATTAAGTAGCATTTCTATATTCTGTCCTTCAAATTGTTTCCCATTATCAGATACCAACTGTGCAGGAATTCCGAATCTGCAAATGATATTTTCGAATATGAATGTAAAGATATCTTTGTCGCGAATATGTGTACTGCCTTCACTTCTGTCCATTTTGTGAAATAATCTGTTGCGACTATTAAGTATCTTCTTTGTCCAGATCCTGGTAAAAATGGCCCCACAATATCTAAGCCCCACTTTCCAAAAGGCACACTGGTTGAAGATGACAATGGTGCTCCAGGTGCATGTATTTTCTTTCCATGCCGCTGACAATCTTCGCAACGTCTTGATATTTGTTTTGCATCTTCATGCATGTATGGCCAGTAATAACCTTGCATTTTTGCTCTATGTGCCAAAGATCTTCCTCCACTATGATTGCCAGCATCCCCACTATGTAACATTTTTAGCACCTTTTCTCCTTCCTCTCGTGTCAAACATCTGAGTGATGGTCCATTAAAGGATTTTCGGTATAGCAACCCATCTCTTAATTCATAATTCGTTGCACGGCTTTTTAACTTGTGTGTTTCCAATCTATTTCTTGGTGTTTCTCCTTTCGCCAAATATGCATGAAGTTCCATTCTCCAGTCTGCGATATTGTTCATTTGTTCTTCTTCTTCATTGTCTATTATCATCACGTCCACGTCTTCTTCTTCTTTATTGATTGATGGTGACAGAAGTGTTTGTATTTTTATGCATCTCGCAGTTGGATCTGTCATCATGCTTGAGATGAAAGCAAAAGCGTCTGCGAGTCTGTTATCCTTTCTTGAAATGTGCCTCCATTTTATTTTTGGGATTTTCGCTGACAATTCTTCAACCAGCTTCTTGTATTTCTTCAAGGATGGTTCATTTGTAGTATACTCTCCCTTTATTTGGCGAATAACTAGCTGCGAATCACTAGTGATCCTGGCATTTTCTAGTTTCATTTCTATTGCGAATTTTAAGGCATGTATCACAGCTTCATATTCTGTTTCATTATTAGTGGATGCAAATTCCAATCTGAATGAAAAAGCCATCTTTATTCCTTCTGGCGAAATTAAAACAATTCCAACTCCATTTCCTTCTCCATTTGATGATCCATCTACCAATATCTCCCATCTATTTGGTTCTGTTAATAAATCTTTTGGATCTCCATGTTCTTCTTCTACATCCATCATTTCTTCTACTGCTTCATCTTCTTCTAAAGGAAATTCTGCCAAGAAATCTGCAACAACTTGTGATTTTGGTGAAGACAAAATTTCATATTTAATATCAAAGTGGCCTACTTGTGCATTCCATCTCTCCACTCTTCCTGATCTTTTAGAATTCTTCATCACTGATTCAATTGGTACTTTTGTTAATACCTTTATCTTGTGTGCTTGAAAGTATATGCGGAGCTTAAATGATGCATAAACTAATGCTAAGATTAACTTTCAATCTTTGAGTAATTCTTCTCGGCAGTATTAAAAGTTTTGCTAATGTAATAAATGGGTTTCTCCACTCCTGCGTCTACTCGCAATAACACAACACTTAATGCATGCGACGTCGTCGCAAGATAGATCAATAATTCTTCTCCTGATTCTGCTTTTTGTAAAATAGTTGTATTCATAAGATGTTCTTTGATCCTTGAAAAGCTTTTTCACATTCATCAGTCCATTTAAATTTCGCACCCTTCTTGAGTATATCGAAAAAATATTTGCATTTGTCTGATGATCGCGAAATGAATCTCCCCAGCGAAGCTAGAAGCCCATTCAACTTCTGTACATCTTTTATTGTTGCTGGTGTTGGCATGTCACGAACTGCTTGCACTTTTTCTGGATCAACCTGTATTCCTTCCTTTGATACAATGTAGCCTAAAATTTTCCCGATGCAACTCCAATAGTACACTTCTCACATTCAATTTAATGTTATACTGCCGCATTTGTTCAAAAATCTCCCTCAGGTCTTGTACATGGTCTTTAGCTTCTTTACTCTTTACTAACATGTCATCCACGTATACTTCTAATGTTTTGTGTATCCATTTTGCGAACACCTTCTCTACCATTCTTTGGTATGTCGCTCCCGCTTTCGCAAACCAAATGGCATTTTCGTGTAACAATATAAACCTCTAGGGGCAAAGAAAGCAGTATGTTCTTGATCTTCTTCAGCGAGAGGGATTTGGTTATACCCTTTGTACCCATCTAAAGATGATACCCTATCATTTCCCGCTGCGGATTCCACCATTTGAGGAATATCTGGTAACGGAAAACTATCTTTGGGGCAAGCTTTGTTTAAATCAGTGAAATCTATGCAAATCCTGATTCCTTTGTTTTTCTTTGGGACAATGACCATATTCGCTATCCATTCTGGGTATTTAGCTTCTCTTATGATTCCCCTCAAGCATTTTCTGTAGTTCTTCTTCTATTTGGGAATGGTAAGTTGTTGCAATTTTTCTTATTCTCTGTTTAAATGGTCTCACATTTTTGTTAATCTCCAACTTGTGGCATGCAATTGATGGATCTATTCCCGGTATCTCATCCATGCTTCCTGCGAAAACATCTTTATATTCTCGCAACAAGTTAACAGTTCTTTCTTCTTCTTCCATATCCATTTTGGTTCCAATTCTCAATATTAGAGGTTCTCTATAGTCCCAACGTTTATTTCTTTTGTTGGTTCTGCGGCAGTGTAACTGGGTTTAGGTTCTCCCATTGGTGTTGGTTCTTTTATTGTTTTCATAGGTCCTTCTCCTTCTTCCGAAATTTCGCTGGGTATTCCTTTGCCTTCTTTTGCCCTTATCATATATACTCTAAATTCTTCTTCTTTCTTTGCTTCCTTTGCCAACTTTCTGCGAAATTGTTTCTTTTTTGCTTGTCCTTCATAATGCTTTACTTCAATTTGATGACATAATTTCGCATTGTCAACATCTCCTCTGATTTCACCTATTCCATTTGGTGTGGGGAATTTACATTG
The DNA here is from genome assembly GCF_003573695.1 of Papaver somniferum. Lineage (NCBI taxonomy): Eukaryota > Viridiplantae > Streptophyta > Magnoliopsida > Ranunculales > Papaveraceae > Papaver > Papaver somniferum. The sequence goes on from NC_039366.1 coordinate 39,516,904, forward strand.
ATGCAACGTTGATACCACAACTTTTATCGCATGTATCCATGGTCTTCCTAATAACATATTATATGGCGATTCCATATCCACCACGCACAACGTTACATGTGTTTCGATTTCTCCAAGTGGAATTCGTACCACTATCTCTCCTTTAGGTTTTGTTGTGGATTTTCCAAAGCCGTGAACAAAATATGTTGAACTGGACATTTCTTCATCTTTAAATCCCATTCCCCGGAATGCGTGATAAATATTATATCCACTGAACTTCCTGTATCGATTAAAGTTCTGTTCAATATCCATTCTCCTGTGGATTTTGTCGTTGTCTCCTTCTCTTTTCGCGTAATAGGCACTGTGATAACCAATGGAGATGTGTGGTTCAAATTTTCTTTTGGTATTTCTGCCGCCATGAATGTAATTTTTTCTTTTCCCAATCTTTCAAGGGTGATGTCTTTTCTACCGCCATAACTTTCCTTCCTTCAAAATTTCGTTTATGTATTCTTCCTTTGATGTTTTCATGGAATTCATTAACATCGTTTTTGTTATCATATTACACTCCAATCTTTTGTCATCTTCATTAATTCTATTCATCTTTCTTTAACTGATTCACTGATTTATTTAATCACTTTCTTGATTTGAATATTCTCAACAACAATCTTCAACTTTCGATCTTCAATCCCCTGTTTCTAGCGCCATTATGTAGTTGCAGGAAATCCTACACTACACCCCTCATATGATTTCATTATTAATCAACTCATTTTTAGGTTTACACTCTTAATTTTATTGATCAATCTTTGAATGTTCTTACAAGAAAAGATAAAGAAATCAAGAATGACTCTGCTCTAGACTTTCTCTCTCCTATTTACTTGTTTCTTACTCAAAAAAGATCTCTCTCCTTTCTTTACAACTTGAACAACTATTTATAGGGAAATACATAGTGGATGACAGCTAATCTGTCCTTTATTTTCGGGTATGATCTGCGACATTCTCGCAACCTTACAAATATTAATTTCGCAAGCTCTCTAATTTTCGCAGGACTATCACATTTTTCTCGTGATCTTAGATGACGTCATTTATTATATTCTTCTTGAAATTGTTCTGCGACGATGTTGTATTGTGTTGTTGATAATTTCGCTGAAATATTATCGTTGCGAGATTCTGATCCTACAACGAAAACTAGTAGGATCATAATGAAATTATCATAGAGATTCTTCATGACTAAAAGAAAACATATCAACTTTGTTTAGATGCAATTATATAGTCGAAACTAAATGCATTCATCAAGGAGTTAATCAAGATACAAGAAAACTCCTACAATATTCCATATCCGCACTCCCCACAAAGATTTGGCAATTAAGTACAAGCCCAATTAAGAACTCTCCCCCATAAAATGTCATTCCCGAAAGAACAACAAGAGCGACCTTACTTTTACAAGAAAAGAAGGATTTCTTTGGACATTAACAAATCACATGAAACATGAATTTCTATCTGATAAGTGCATAATTCATATGATTTTAGTGTCCATTCCATACTTGTTTTAGCTATTATTCTTGCATGTTTTCGTATTATTACTATTGTTTTCTCTTGTTTGCCTCTAATAGGTGAATCATCCACAAAGGAGCTATAAAGTGCTGAAAATAGCTAGGAAGAAAGTATTCCAAGTATCCAAGCGCCAAAGTCCAAGAGAAGGGGAAGAAAAGCGACGAAAAGGAGCAAAACGCTCAAAATCAAGAGAAGGGCCAAAGACCAATCTTAACTCATTAAAATTAAGGATTTATCATCATCATATTTAAGAGAATTGAAAGATAAAAATAATTCAAAAAGAATGAGGTCATTCCGAGTTCGGATGAAAAAAGTTGTGGCCAAAACAGTTTTTATTGGACACGAACTGCAACAACAATGTCAAAGGAGTGGGTCTGTGGTTAGTTCATTGAGAGAGGGAGATGAGTTGTCTGAGATGGAAGCGAAACAAGGAGCTGAGTTACAGCTGTGGTGGTGATCGATCAGCAGCGAAGCTGGGTTTGCTGTTTGAGTGTGAACTGAAGTTCAGGAAGAGAAGGTCCGTAATGTCTGGAGTTCTAGGGGTTCTCGACATGAAATTGAAGTCCTGAATGGTGGCATTGTTTGAGATGGATGAGTTGGTTTTGCGGAGAATCGAAATGGAGATGTTTTTATTAATGTTGCTGCCATTGCATGGCTATAAACGACGGGTTTGATAAGAATTTGAAGGCTCCGAAGCTAAGAACATAGAGAGTAAGTGGAGGTGTATCGATTGCCCACAGTGGGATGTATTCGAAAGCATTTGGATCGGGGTTTATCAACTGCTCAATGGTCCGGAGATAGAAGATGGTGTTGTTCCGAGTTTGTGCTTATTTCGGCGAGCAGTTTACTGTCAAGAGTCGATGGAATGTGAAGACTAATTCTAAGTGGTACTGTGGTTCATACTGCCAAGTTTGAACTTGAATTGTGGAGTCTAGGCTTGGTTTGAGTGAAGTTATACATATGCAAGGAATTACCAAGCTCTGCTGCTCGCCGTATATGATGATGGTGATTGGAGTTCGTTGTCAAGCTGTGACTGGTTGGACGATAATGAATAGGTGAACTGATATGCTCGGAGATTCGTGATGAGTCTGCAGCAACGAATTGTTGGTGCCGGTTTGCTGTGGTTTGATCGACAGAGAGCTTGAAAATTGGAAGCAACAGGCTGGCAGATGTAAAGAAGATCAGACGTACAGAAGATGGAGTTGGAGATGTGAACGGACATAATGGAACTGGTGAGGTGTAGCCGATTTTGGAAAAAGGTAGATTCGAAGTCCCGCTGGAGTATTGGGCTGGGCCTTGGCAGCTGTCGCTAGTATGAGAAACTTATTCGTATTCACTATATACCAACTGAAAAAAAAAAGAAGAAAGAAAAAAAGGACAGGAGGAGGCGCGGCTACAGACAGTTGAAGAGAGCCGCTGAGGAGATTAGGGTTTGAGGCTTATTTTCTCCCATTTTGATTAGCTAGGATTTTATTCATATTTGTTTATGGTTTTTAAGAAAGCCATGCTAGTACTTCCATGTTAGGGTTTAGGTAGAACCCAATTTTATTATGAAAACTCTACATGTATGCTTAGTAATGAATTGAATAACTAGTAATTTATCTTCACAAGCTTGGTATCTAATTGTTTATGTGATTTTGTTGATTATTATGCTTTTCAGATATTTCGTACTTTGGTTAAATCCCTTGACGTTGATATGCTTTAGGATTGATAAAAATGCTTTAGAATCACTACCCATGAAGCGAAGAAATACAGCGGAGTGGAGGAGAAACTATTTGAAAAAGCATGAAATATTTTTTAACGATAGTAGAGCTTGCATAATTAATTGGTGGAAACCGAAAATCCTAACCACCCTTTCCATTTTATTCATTGTTAGACTTGTTATTATTTCATTTTGTTCCGAATTTTCTGAAAACTCTTTAAAACATCATCTTGTTAATTAGTTATTCTTGGTATTAGTTGGTAGAGTGTTTCACACTCCCTGTGGAACGAACCGCATTTGCTATCTATATTACAATTGACCTGTGCGCTTGCGGCTAAACTAGGTTTCATTTAATCATTATTTTGGTTATATAAAATCTACATCAAGTTTTTGGCGCCGCTGCCGGAATGGCTGTATAGTACTCTCTAATTGATATCAATTTTCTTACATATTGTTTTATTTTATTTTCATTTTTGTATATATTTACTACTTTGTTTTTCTTTAGATTTTTTTTTAGTTCCTTTTTACGCAGTTATGATTTTTTTTAGGTACCTTAGAAAGTGCTGCTGCGGGTGAAAAGTATGGATTCACAAAGCGTTTGCAAGGACCAATTGGAAGATCCACTACAGGTTTGCTTAACTCATTTTGGGTATGATTTTGATGATGATAGTGTTATTTGTGAAGTCAATGCCTTATTAGACTCCACACCACTGCTAGACACTAATAAATGGAAGCCCATAATAGAACCTCTAGTTTGGCCGAGTCTCGACTAGTTTCATCATCCGAGAAAGGTCCGACCTTGACCTTTAACCATTGTCTGACCTATCAAGTTATGGTTTTTCTCATCTTGATAATTCATAATGAAACCGTTGTAGATAGTGGGGTCTATGAGTCATGATATTATTGCTCTATTGAGCCCTTGTTCCACGACTGAACTTTCAACTTTCAGCCGTGGAAGTTATTTCCGCTGATTTGGAACCTGATTTAGAGCGTGCCCGCGAATAGAAACTGTCAAACACTGAACTGATTCTTACGGGAGTGATTTACTTATCATGTCCATTCATGACTTGAATATTACTTACATATTTCTATTGGGAATGAACTTACGCATCCATTTGGAGCTTTATAGTGTTTGCAGGTTCATATTTTCAGCCGACCGGACTAGTTGGGTGATCCTCAACTTTTCAGACGCTATATATATGATTGGGTGTCTACTTTTGGGTACCATCCCCACCTTGTTTGAGGACATTCTACTGACAGCAAGAAAAAAAATACATTTTACTTCTTGGAGGTATCCCATGCTCAGCCACGGTAATCTTTCCTTAACTCTTTTGCTTCGAATGGTAACAGTTTCTCCTTGTTCATGTTTTAATTTTATCTTTAGAACAGAGACAATGTTAGATTTAAGTTTGGGAGTATGGGAGAAACTTTTTAGTTGCATTATAAATAAACTCCAGAACCTAGAAATTTATGCCTATTAAGGTTTGCACTAACCAATCTAAGTGGATGGAACATGTTGGTTTTAGGAGTTGAGGAACCAATCTGACTAGATGGAAACATCTAAAGAGTCTATTCATAAAAGCACAGAGCTCAGGTGTTAGAAATAACATGATAGTTTCACCATATCTCGTTGAGTCCTTTTCACTTCTGTTTTTTTTTTTTTCATTTTAAACTATGTTTTCTCTAAGTGATTAGGTGGGGCTCACGATTCAAGTTGTTACCATTGCTAGGGTGAAATAGAGTGATTGAGATACCCATGAAAAAAAAAAAAAAAAAAAAAAAAAAAAAAAAAAAAAAAAAAAAAAAAAAAAAAAAAAAAAAAAAAAAAATGTTATGAAAAAAATTGAGACCAGACCATTAGACCAAACGGAATAAAATTCAATAAAGTCGACCACTAGTACCCTTGTATATGCCAGCTGTGTTGACCTAGAGTTAGGACTATTGACCACTGGTTCCCTTGTATATGCCAGTGTGTTGATATTAGTCAGACTAGTATCTCAATCCATTAGGATAGGTTCATTTTGGCGGAGGCCTTCAGACAGATATGGGAAACGCCGTTCACTTAGTAAACATCAAAACCATATATGTTTTTCTATATCCATCTTCTTGATCTATCCATGTGATTAGTTTTGACTCCGAATATGATGTCCATAGTGCAACAATCTGAGTAGAGCTCTGTCACTTTATATGAATTTTAGTATTCTTGAGTGCAAACTCGTGTACAGCAATTGGAATTTCGCATCAGGGTACTTCTTCCTGTAGTCAATATGTATGCCAACCAAGGAGATTCTTTAGTGCCTTCCAAGGTTCTGCGTAGATAGCTAAGGTCTAGAGTAAAGATTTTGTGGGTATATCTCTGGTAAGCCCTCTCGAGACTATAACTCGGCCACTAGGGCCACCTAGGGGTTTAAAGGCTTATTGCATACGCTAAATGCAATCGACGATGCCTGCGACAGTGAGTTAGGATTTTATTTTCTAAATTCGATTTGCTCCGGACTAGCAAATAATAAGTTTGGGGGTATTTGATAGACGCATTTATGTATCTATATTAGTCTCAATTCTCTGTAATATTAGTACTCGATTTTGTTTATTTTGATATTTTATATCTTTGTAGGTGTTGTTGGAGAAATAAGTATTTGCGACGAAAATAACGAAATATGGATGGCCTGGTACCTTCATATATCAACAGCCTTAAATCGCTTCACTGCCTGCACATGAAAGTGGAAACAAAGAACTGTCTTTGTTTGTTCAAGAAGGTGAAGCCCACTAGTGGGTGAATACTTTGAGGACGATGCTGAGGACTGAATACGGCAGCGACAATCCATGATAACTGGTGGCTGAACTTGGACTGAAATTTGGTCGAAATGGAGGTTGACTGTGATGAGAATATCGGGTATAGATTGAATTGTGAATGAAGGAACAATTGCTGCTGCTGTTTAGGTTATGAGATGAACGGAAGTTGGTTGGTCATACGGAGATGAAATGGCTTGTTCAGAGCTGCGGTTGGACACGAACTGCAACAACAATGTCAAAGGAGTGGGTATGTGGTTAGTTCATTGAGAGAGGGAGATGAGTTGTCTGAGATGGCAGCGAAACAAGGAGCATAGTTGCAGTTGTGGTGGTGATCGATCAGCAGCGAAGCTGGGTTTGCAGTTTGAGTGTGAACTGAAGTTCAAGAAGAGAAGGTCCGTAATGGCTGGAGTTCTAGGGGTTCTCGACATGAAATTGAAGGCCTGAATGGTGGCATTGTTTGAGATGTATGAGTTGGTTTTGCGGAGAATTGAAATGGAGGTGTTGTTATTAATGTTGCTGCCATTGCATGGCTGTAAACGACGGGTTTGATAAGAATTTGAAGGCTCCGAAGCTAAGAACATAGAGAGTAAGTGGAGGTGTATCGATTGCCCACAGTGGGATGTATTCGAAAGCATTTGGATACGGGGTTTATCAACTGCTCGATGGTCTGGAGATAGAAGATGGTGTTGTTCCGAGTTTGTGCTTATTTCGGCGAAGCAGTTACTGTCGAATGGAGATGTGAATGAAGACTAATTCTAAGTGGTACTGTGGTTCATACTGCCAAGAGTTTGAACTTGAATTATGGAGTCTAGGGCTTGGTTAGAGTGAAGTTAATACATATGCAAGGAATTACTCAAGCTCTGCTGCTGCCGTGATATGATGATGGTGATTGGAGTTCGTTGTCAAGCTGTGACTGGTGAACGATAAATGAATAGGTGAACTGATGATGCTCGGAGATTCTTGATGAGTCTGCAGCAACGAATACTTGTTGGTGCCGGTTTGCTGTGGTTTGATCGACAGAGAGCTTGAAAATTGGAAGCAACAGGCTGGCATATGTAAAGAAGATCAGACGTACAGAAGATGGAGTTGGATATGTGAACGGACATAATGGAACTGGTGAGGTGTAGCCGATTTTGGAAAGAAGGTAGATTCGAAGTCCCGCTGGAGTATTGGGATGGGCCTTGGCAGCTGTCGCTAGGTATGGATGAAACTTATTCGTAGCATCACTATATATCAACTGAAAAGAAAAAAAGAAGAAAATAAAAAACGGACAGGAGGAGGCGCGGCTACAGGCAGTTGAAGAGAGCCGCTGAGGAGATTAGGGTTTGAGGCTTATTTTCTCCATTTTGATTAGCTAGGATTTTATATTCATATTTGTTTATGGTTTTTAAGAAAGCCATGCCTAGCTAATTCCATGTTAGGGTTTAGGTAGAACCCAATTTTATTATGAAAACTCTACATTTATATGCTTAATAATGAATTGAATAACTAGTAATTTATCTTCACAAGAGCTTGGTATCTAATTGTTTATGTGATTTTGTTGATTATTTATGCTTTTTAATTGATATATCGTACTTTGGTTAAATCCCTTGACGTGATATGCTTTAGGATTGATAAATAATGCTTTAGAATCACTACACATGAAGCGAAGATAATTACAGCGGAGAAACAGTATTTGAAAAAGCATGAAATATATTTTTAACGATTAGTAGAGCTTGCATAATTAATTGGTGGAAAACGAAAATCCTAACCACCCATTTCCATTTTATTCATTGTTAGACTTGTTATTATTTCATTTTGTTCCGAATTTCTGAAAACTCTTTAAAACATCATCTTGTTAATTAGTTATTCTTGGCATTAGTTGGTAGAGTGTTTCACACTCCCTGTGGGAACGAACCGCATTTGCTATCTATATTACAATTGACCTGTGCGCTTGCGGATAAACTAGGTTTCATTTAATCATTTATTTTGGTTATATAAAATCTACATCAACCACGCAATGTAAACCTATAAAAAGGTGTTAGGTTATGTAAAATGATATCACATCATTAGGTCACGAAAGTGTAAGTCTTGGAGAGGAGAAATATCAAAGATAGGTTTCGGAGCGATTCTCAATCATAACGTTATCTCTTAACTTTTCTATCATGTATATCTACATCCATGAGTAGCTAAACACCTATTGATTGAGGATGAATTCTAAGTTGTAAACAAGATTTGAGTTATTATATTAATCTACTTTGAAGTTCTTCATATGATTATCGTTTTTTTATACTAATTAATATTTATGATTGATTGATAGATTTTTTAGGTGGCCAAATAAACTGATTTGTTGATTCAATCTATTGCTAGTATTGAGTTAGGAGATAAGTAATTGGCGAATAACTTGTACACAAGTAGAGAACACAAAACCTTGCAGAGGGATTCTGTGGAGTGATTGTGTGTATAAACAACACCAAAAAGTGGACCTTGATCTAAGAGTCTAACTAGTATGATCAACCTATAAATTCACAAAACATAAAGCATTCGACTAAATTACACCTTGAGTGATCTACTACTAGGTGGTTTGGGTGAATAGAATCTGGTAGGCGAGAACTTCCGTATCCAATGGTATAAGGAATTTAGGGGATAACACTAATCTAGCTGTTATTCTACGGTTGGTGATAATCTATGATTAACGACGAGTAGGAAATTATAATAACTCATTTACGGTTTATATACGACGAAGGATTCCTCGATCATATCTCTCTCTATTGGTTACAATACAATTTTATTTACTTTATTGAAATCTAAAACAACCCCCCCTCCCTTGTGACACTTTGACAACTAAAACTCACTGTTATTCGTGGGAACGATCCTTGCTTCCATTATATTACCAGTTAATTGTGTGGAACTAAGATTATTAATTAGATTGCACTTAAGACAACCATCAAATTTTGGCGCCACTTCCAGGGAGCAGTCGGTAGCTTTAGTTGTTATTTTTTAGTTTTATTATTGTTTTTAGAATTTCTTGTTAGTTTTTAATTTCGTTTAGCTAGATTTTTATTTTCGGGTACTTAATCTCTGGCACCTAAAGACTGGGAATACCAGAGGTGAGGAATCCAAACTCATAGGGGAACGGTGTTACAAGAACATCCACAGTTTCAAGAAGAACCTTCTACTTCAACAATGGTAGGCAGTACAAATAATCCACCACCTCCACCTACGGATAGGAAGTTAGGAGAGTTGACATCTCCATGCTTAGATTCGCAACCACTGTGCATTACAATCACTAACCCAGTGGAGCTGAAGTTGAGCTTACTTCATCATATGCCAAAGTTCAAGGGACTTCCAGGTGAAGATTCGAATCGTCATCTTCGAAAATTTCAACAGAATATGACAAGTCTTAGGAAAAGTACCGAAGACAGTGATACAACATTGCTGCAAGCCTTCCAATTCTCTTTAATAGATTCAGCAGAAGAATGGTTGTATTACCTTCCTCCAGGGAGTATTACAACATGGAGTGAGATGAAAAAGTTATTTTTAGAGAAGTATTTTCCTGCTTCTAAGGCAGCATCCGTTCGTAAAGATATGAGTGGTGTTCTCCAGATTACTGGGGAGTCTCTCTATGAATACTGGGATAGGTACAAAAATTTAGTGGTAAGCTGTCCTCACCACAATATATCTCCAACACTCATCATTCAATATTTCTACGAAGGATTACTTCCAGAGCAACGAAATTAGATTGATGCAGCCGCTGGTGGTTCACTTACTGAGAAGACAATCTCGCAGGCGACTAGTTTGATCGAGAGTATGGCTTCGAATGCTCAAAAATTTACACCAGACATGACTCAAATGTCAGAAGAGTTAGCAATATGGAAGAAACTTCACAATCAGAGCAACGAATGAACAACATAGAGAGGGTAGTTCAACGGATAGCTTCTGCAGTTATTCCTACATATGAAAATGATACTGAGGTGAATGTTATATTTTCCAATCAAAGGCAAAGGTATGATCCATACTCAAATACTTATAATCCTGGTTGGAAAGATCACCCAAATTTTAGTTATGCAAATAAGCAAGCTGCAGCTCCTAATCCATATGCGAAACAAGGTGGTTTCCAGCAACAATTCCAACCACAACAAAAACCTCCAACTGAAGAATCAAAGATTGACATGCTCATATACATGTTCCAACAAAGTCAACAGAAATTTGATCAGAATCCGGTGAAAACTGATAACGTTATTAGAGATTTTATAAACTCAGATGGGGCAAATGGCGACAGATATGAATCAAACGAAAGTGCAAGATTCAACAAAGTTTCCATCACAACCTTTTTTGAACCCAAGAGAGCACGTTAATGTAGTAACTCTAAGAAGTGGGAGATAAACTGATGAGCCAAATCAACAAAAAAATGGTTAGTAACGACATCGAAAAGGAAGTAGAAGAGGAAACTGTTATAAAGGAAAATGCAACCTCTAACGGCCAACCTAAGGACACAGTTCCCACTTTTACCATACCACCTCCTTTCCTTAGTCGTTTTGCCAAGTCGAAGAAGCAAGCTCAAGACAAGGAGATCATGGATATTTTCAGCAAGATACACATCAACATTCCATTTATTGAGGCAATCAAAACCGTACCCAGGTATGCCAAGGTTTTGAAGGATTTGTGTACAAGGAAGGATAGGTTGATTGCTAATGAGATTACTCAAGTGGGCGAAAGTGCTACAGCTATGTTACTAAAGAAGATGCCTACAAAGTGTGAAGATCCTAGCGGCTTCACAGTTCCCGTTACCGTTGGTAACCGAAGATTCGAGCGTGCTTTGCTTGATTTGCGAGCTTCCATAAGTGTTATGTCAGCCGATGTTTACGATTATTTGAATCTCAGACCTTTAAAAGAGGCAAAGATTATTATTCAATTAACTAACAAGTCCAATATATATCCTAAGGGAGTCGTTGAGGATGTGTTAGTTCAAGTGAATCAATTAATCTTTCCGGTTGATTTCTACATTGTGGATATGAACAATAGAGATAATTGTTCATCTATTTCATTATTTCTTGGGAGACCATTCATGAAGACTGCAAAGACGAAGATTGATGTTGATAGTGATGCACTCACTATGGAATTTGATAAAGAGATCATAAGATTCAATATTTTTGAAACCATGCATTATCCTAGTGATGTTCACTCTGCTTTCTCTGTTGATGTTATTGGTTCGTTAGCACAACAAATGTTTGATTTGAATGCTGAAGATGAACTTGGAGTTGTGTTACGGAACAGTATTCATTTGCACGTTCACGGGCAACCGAACCTAGACGTTAACTTAGCCAAAGAGCTAGTGGAGATGTGTGGTGCCTTAACAGCACTACCAGAAGCAAAAACGAGTAATATTTCTTATATTTCGTTACCCATAACTAATGAGGTTCCTTTACCTTCTATTATGCAGGCACCGAAACTAGAATTGAACCCGCTTCCAGATCACTTAAAGTACGCGTACTTGGGTGATAAAAAAGAACTTCTGGTGATTATTGTAAAGAACCTCATCCCAATACAAGAAGAACGTCTACTTAGGGTTATGAAAGAGCACAAAACGGCTATTGGTTGGAAAATTGTTGATATCAAAGGCATTAGTCCATCTATGTGCATGCATAGAATCCTAATGGAAGATGATTTTAATCCTGTACGTGATGCTCAGCGTAGGCTAACCCGCCACCCCCACCCCCAATGATGGAGGTCGTGAAGAAAGATACTCTCAAATTACTAAGTGTGGGGGTGATTTACCCAATCTCTGAAAGCAAATGGGTCAGCCCGGTACATGTGGTGCCTAAGAAAGCAGGCGTCACTGTTGTTAGAAATCAAGATGATGAACTCGTTCCTACAAGAGTTCAAACAGGATGGAGAGTGTGCATAGACTACAGAAAGCTTAATGCTGCAACCCGAAAGGATCACTTTCCTTTTCCTTTCATTGATCAGATGTTAGAGAGGTTAGCAGGACATTCACATTATTGATTTTTGGACGGTTATTCGGGATAAAATTAGATTGTTATTGCACCGGAGGATCAAGAGAAGACTACTTTCACTTGTCCTTTTGGTACGTTTGCCTATAGACGAATGTCGTTTGGTCTTTGCAATGCGCCTGCCACTTTTCAGAGGTGTATGGTTAGTATATTTTCTGACTACGTGGAACGCATAATTGAGGTATTTATGGATGATTTTAGTGTTTATGGTGATTCATTTGATATTTGTTTACAAAATCTTGAACTTGTGCTTAAAAGATGCATAGACACTAATCTTGTTTTAAATTGGGAGAAATGTCACTTTATGGTAAACCATGGAATAGTGCTCGTTCATATTGTATCCTCTCGAGGGCTTGAAGTTGACAAGGCAAAGATAGACTTAATAAGAAACTTACAATATCCCACTTCGGTCAGGGAAATTCGTTCTTTTCTTGGTCATGCAGGTTTTTACATGCGGTTTATCAAGGATTTCTCCAAAATATCAATGTCGATGTGCAAATTATTGCAAAAATAGGTTATTTTTTACTTCAACAAGGAGTGCAAGGATGCCTTTGATAAATTGAAAGAGTTGTTGACAACTGCACCAATTATCAAGCCATCAGACTGGAGTTTTCCATTTGAATTAATGTGTGATGCAAGTGACTTTTCAGTTGGAGTCGTTTTGGGTCAAAGAGTAGACAAGCTGTCTCATGTGATTTATTATGCATCTGGGACCCTAAACGATGCACAAATCAACTATTCTACCACCGAGAAAGAATTTTTGGCTATAGTGTTTGTACTTGAAAATTTTAGATCCTATTTGGTTGGCTCAAAAGTGGTTGTGTATTCCGATCACGCAACACTTAAGTACCTACTAAAGAAGAAAGAAGCTAAGCCAAGACTTGTATGGTGGATACTACTACTGAAAGAATTTGATTATGAAATCAAGGATAAAAGAGGTGTTGAAAATACTGTTGCGGATCATCTCAGCAGACTTGTTGTTTGCGAAGAAGAACTTCCTTTACAAGATCGTTTTCCAGACGAACAACTTTGCTCAATTGAAGATTCAACACCTTGGTACGCGGATATAGTGAACTACTTGGTTACAAGACAAGTGCCTAGTACAATGTCTAATTTTCAAAATCTTAAGCTTAAGAAAATAGCCAAGCAGTATGTGTGGGATGAGCCCTACTTGTGGAAATACGATTCGGATCAAATCATCCGCAGGTGCGTACCTAATTCTGAATTTCAATCTATTCTTACTTTTTGTCATACTTATGCATGTGGTGCCCACTTTGGTTCTAAACGTACCGCTTTCAAAGTACTTAAAAGTGGATTTTATTGGCCTACCCTATTTGAGGATGCATATATTTTTTGCAAATCTTGTGATAGATGTCATAGAACAGGCAATCTAGGTGCTCGAAATCAAATGCCACTTACACCAATTCTTGTTGTTGAAGTATTTGATGTGTGGGAAATTGATTTTATGGGTCCTTTTGTCAATTCTAATGGAAAATCTTATATACTTCTTATTGTGGGTTATGTTTCTAAATGGGTGGAAGCTAAAGCCATCCCTACTAATGATTCTCAAGTTGTTTGTGAGTTTGTGAAGGAATATATTTTCTCTAAGCATGGTACACCAAGAGTGGTTATCAGTGATGGAGGCTCACATTTTCAGAAATCCTTCCATGCTCTACTTAAGAAGTACACCATAACACACAAGGTTGGTACGCCGTATCACCCACAAACTAGTGGGCAAGCCGAAATCTCAAACCGTGAGATTGAATCCATTCTTGAGAAAACCGTAAACACTACACAGAAAGATTGGAGTTATAGGCTTAATGATGCATTATGGGCATATAGAACGGCGTACAAAACACCGATTGGTATGTCTCCATATCGGTTGGTTTATGGAAAACCTTGTCATCTTCCGCTTGAACTTGAACACAAGGCATATTGGGAGATAAAGATGTGCAACATGGATTATGACAATGCGGGGAAACAAAGGAAGTTACAACTCAATGAGCTAGAGTAAATACGTAATGACGCTTACGAGAGTTCTCGTATTTACAAGGAAAAGACGAAACTTTTCCATGACAAGATGATTTCTCGAAAGAATTTTATTGTGGGGAAAAAAGTTCTTTTATTTTATTCTCGTGTTAAACTATTTCCTGGTAAGCTAAGGTCCAGATGGATTGGACCATATGTTGTTAGTAATGTTTATTCTCATGGCGCAGTTGAAATTTCTAGTCTTAAAGATGGAACAAATTTAAAGGTGAACGGCCATAGATTGAAGCCATATTATGAATGCATCGCTTATGTGTATATGAATGTGCAAGGATTTCCTGATTATCTCCCTCTGGAGGAGTAATTAAAAGGATTCCAAGTCGGGCTGAGGACATTAAACTAAGCGCTAAATGGGAGGCAACCCATCGGTTTTGTATCTCTATCCCTTTTGTTTTTAATTTTCTTAGTTTTTCATATCATATCTTGCATTCCCATCTTAGATTTTACAAGTCCTATGTCTATAATGAAAGTTTTGACGAATTCTCGTCAGAAAATTCTGACTGCGCAGTTGTCACGAAAATAGCTCTCGAGATTTCATACGGAGTCCTATTTGAGTGGTTGACCTCAAATTTTTAAGACAACAGACTCACCTTTCTTTTCCAGAAATAAAATATGAATTCGGAGTCTGTTAAGTTGGACCGATTGGCCTGGACATTGGAGTTTGGTATTTTTCCAGAACTTTTTCAGATTGCACGTCAGTCAGTCCGGAGGCCATAAAAGCCAGACCATTTATCGAAACATTGTGACCTGTTGACACGTTATATAAAAGACGTGGGTGAACAACTTTCATTTAGGATGTTTTTCCTAGTTCCCTACGCATTGGTACAGTTTTTGAGTTTTTCAGGGTTGTTATGTCAGAAATCAGAATTTTCGGTTTTGAACATTGAGGACAATGTTGAGTTTAAGTACGGGGGAGCATTTAGTATCTACTATTTGCATATACACATAATAATAATACTCTTTTATTTCTTGCATTCTTGAGACTTCATCTTTTGGAGTTAATTATGAGCTATTTATGATGACGCTCTAAACCTTTTTAAGGTTGAAATAGTTCTTACGGCTATAGATTGAGTTCCACTTTATCAATTCCACAATCCTTAAATATATACGTTCATAATTGAATGTGAAACTAAGTTATGGTAGTCGTTTGAAAGAGTCATCCTCGCAATTAATCATTACTGAATCACTTTCTTTTTATTTTTGCAGTTTTATGTTTCTCTAAAGTGATTTGGTGGGATCCTGATACTGCCATGGATGTTGTAGCAAGGTAATCATTGTTTGATTTTATATAAAAGCCCCATAAGACAATTGTCTTACACTCGTAAAGAGTGAGCCGAAAAAGCAAAAAAAAATAGAAAAAGAAAAGAAAAGAAAATTATATATAACGCTCCTCTTTATTTATCGACACTAATAAATGATAGGTCCGGAATCGCGGATAATCATAGTCAATGAAAACAAAAACCATATCATCATTATATAGCAAGTCAAGGAGACTATTGATGAGGTTATTGACACTTTGATAGCAGTATGTGTGAAACGTTGTCCCTATCTCCGTCGCGTAAGCAAGTGTGGGACGCAGGATCTAAGGCAACTATCATGTACTTGCTGAAAAGGAACATGCGCTTAAAGTATCTAATCATGTGGTCGAGTTAAATGGGTGCTTCTATCAACTAGTGCGCTATAAATATATATCCTTTGACGACATTCATACAATTATTGTGGGTAACATCTTTCACTTAAGTCAACATTTGCACTCTTCACTTTTCTATTTCCATTTTCTTATCTATCCATGTGATTTCAGTATGCGAGTGTTGTGTCAGACGTTGCAACAAGTACAATGACTATCTTAGTAGAGTTTTGCAATCAGGTTGAATGTCACGCGTAAGTAATTGCTTGTGTGTGATGATTGGAATGTATGTGGGATGTTTGTAGCTAAAGAACATATGCAAGCTAATTATTTAGCTATTACTTTGTGTCTATCCTTAGTGGTTCTTCCAAGGTGAGAAATTGGGGTAGGTTTTGTGGGTATACCTCTTGTAATCCCTCACGAGACTATAACTTGTCCATTAGGGACACCTAGGGGTTTAAAGGCATGTTATTCATGCTGAGAGTAACCGTATCCTCAACAAGATGGAGTTGTTATATTTAGAATTAGTTTTATTTAGTTTTCTCGAGGACTAGCAAAAGCTAAGTGAGGGGGAATCTGATAAGTGCATAATTCATATGATTTTAGTGTCCATTCCATACTTGTTTTAGTTATTGTTCTTGCATATTTTCGTATTATCACTCTTGTTTTCTCTTGTTTGCCTCTAATAGGTGAATCATCCACAAAGGATCTATAAAGTTCTGAAAATAGCTTGGAAGATAAGTATTCCAAGTATCCAAGCGCCCAAGTCCAAGAGAATTGGAAAAAAAAAACGAGGAAAAGGAGCAAAACGCTCAAAATCAAGAGAAGGGCCAAAGACCGATCTTAACTCATTAAAATTAAGGATTTATGATCATCATCTTTAAGATAATTGAAAGATAAAAAGAATTCAAAAAGAATGAGGTTATTCCGAGTTCGTATGAAGAAGTTGTGGCCAAAACAGTTTTTTATTGAATACCAAGACAGTGAAGTCCGCGAACTAGGTTCGCATACTGGGTTCGCGCACTTAGAAAATGGGAAACGTGTATTTCCACCTTGGAAGACCTAAGGGCACGTTTGGATTCGTTATTTTTTTATTTCGGGTCGGGTTCTTTAATCAAACTAAATACGTGAAGACCAAGCAATGTAAACTTATAAAAAAGTGTTAGGTTATGTAAAATGATATCACATCATTAGGTCACGAAATTGTAAGTCTTGGAGAGGAGAAATATCAAAGCTAGGGTTTCGGAGCGATTCTCAATCGTAACGCTATCTCTTAACTTTTCTATCATGTATATCATGGATGTTTCTACATCTATGAGTAGTTAAATACCTATTGATTGAGGATGAATTCTAAGTTGTAAACAAGATTTGAGTTATTATATTAATCTACTTTGAAGTTCTTCATATGATTATCGTTTGTTTATACTAATTAATATTTATGATTGATTGATAGATTGTTTAGGTGGCCAACTAAATTGATTTGTTGATTCAATTTATTGATAGTATTGAGTTAGGAGATAAGTAATCATCGAATAACTTGTACACAAGTAGAGAACACAAAACCTTGCAAAGGGATTCTGTGGAGCGGTTGTGTGTATAAACAACACTAAAAAGTGGACCTTGATCTAACAGTCTAACTAGTAGGATCAACCTATAAATTCACAGAAGATAAAGCATTCGACTAAATTACACGTTGAGTATCTACTAGGTGGTTTGGGTGAATAGAATCTGGTAGGCGAGAACTTCCGTATCCAGTGGTATAAGGAATTTATGGGATAGCACTGATCTAACTTTTTGTTGAAGTTTATTGACATATCTTAGCTTATGTTTGTACTTGAAACATTTGGAGAGTTCATGATCCTTGAGAGTACAATAAGAACATATAAATATAGAGGATGGTTCAGACGCCATAGATGTGCAAGCTGCTAGACACACGGTAGAACCTGAAAAATTAGAAATAGAATTTCCAGTAGACAAAGAGAAATCCATTTTATCCCCCAAAGTGGTTGAATTTTCTCCCGGAAGAATATCGAAGTTGATGTACATATTGCTACAATTATCAAAATCAATATTTTCACAAAGGAGTGCAACACTTGATTTTTCGTCTTTATTAGAATCATAGTGATCAGACATTTCATCAAGAGTTGCAGCAAGACCTTTGTTTCCAGTGTATTTTCTATGATTCGGACTCTCATTTGCAAAATAACCAAAACCTTTACACTTGAAGCACTCTGGCATATCCTCGTCATCAGTATCGCTAGTATACCTGTTTTTAGGAGGAACACGATTATGAGGTTTAACTGATGACTTAGGTTTATTTCTAGTGAACCATTTACTTCTCTTCAAAAGAAGATCTTTAAAATGTATTGTGATCAAAGATACTTACTTGTCAAGATCTTCATCTGATGAATCATTTTCAGAGATGCCAATACTTTTACTTTTATCAAGTAATTTAGTGTTCTTTTGTGCTTTGAAAGCAATATCCATTCTGGATTTGGACACATGCTCATGATCAAAGATTTTTAACATCCCAACAAGAGTATTTCTGGAAAGAGTTTCAAGGTTATTTCCTTCAACAATGACATGTTTCTTAGAATCGTATCTAGATGGCAATGATTTGAGAAATTTCATCACAATGTCCTTTTCATGAATAGTCTTACCCATCGCAAACGATGCATTAACAATTTCAGACACTTTGTGATTAAACTCATCAAATGAATCTTCATCTTCCATACGAAGGTTTTCCCAATCAGAATTTAGGTTTTGAAGCCTATCTTTTTATTCCCGTCAAATACGGTTTCTAAGATATCCCACGCATATTTAGAACAAGTGCACCTAGTCACATGGTTCTGAAGATCTGAGGTAATGGCATGGATGATTGCATTTAATCCGTCATAATTTTGCTTTGTAGAAAGAATCTCGACAGCATCATAATAACCGATATCCTTTGGAATAGTTACATAGCCTTCTGTAACAACCGAAGGATTATAGCCATTAACCAATAAGCCCATGATTGAAAATCATACGCTTGAAGAAAGGCACGCATAGAAATTTTTCCACCATAAGTAATTCGGGCCATCAAAGACTGGTGGTACGTTTATAGAAATATCACTTTTGTCCATAGAGTCACATCGCTACAAACACAGACTTATGAGGTCTTAAACGTGTTTGCCTGCTCTGATACCAATTGAAAAAGCGGGGGTCTAACAACCACATCCAATATTTCGCTTAGCAATCTGTATGGACTAACTCCAATATACTTTCAAGAGAATCAACTATACACTCAGACGCAATCTTAATAAAAGTATATCCAAGAGTTATATCTCTATTTCTCAATTCAATCTGTGATGTAGTTTTTTAAGTGATAAGAAAATTTCGTTCAAAGACTTGTAAAGATTTGATTTCGGATTTAATACTAAAAATATATACACAAAATTTTCACAGTACCGAGAGGTACTGAGGCTCAGGATTCCACCATAAACTCATTCATGAGATTCATATATTTATTCCGAACAATTATAGCTCAAATAATATTGACTCTAATTCTTTGCCAAGGTAGATTTTTAAAAGATTGACTATAAATCACTAGCATGACGCATCAAAAGCACTTAGACCAAGCATACATCATCATACGACATCACAATCAATTAAGAAAAATCATAAAACGATTGATAATAGTGCAAGTAGTCATAAAAGAATTAAATATAATTACCGCATGCATGAAATATGGCTTCCTCCGTCGTCCTAGTGTTGGGATTTAGCTCATGGTTTTTAAAAGCGCATGCTTCACGCTTCGAAGCGTATGCTTCGCTCCAAAATTATCAAAAATGCTCCAAATCGTTATAGTGAAGCGAAACTCACAAGAAGCGTAAGATTCCCTACATAATATTCGCTTCACTGAATTTCCCTCCAAAAATATGGCTTCCTCCGTCGTCCCAGTGTTGGGATTTAGCTCATGGTTTTTAAAAGCGTATGCTTCACACTTCGAAGCGTATGCTTCGCTCCAAAATTATCAAAAACGCTCCAAATCGTTATAGTGAAGCGAAACTCACAAGAAGCGTAAGATTCCCTACATAATATTCTCTTCAGTGCATTTCCCGCCAAAAATTTAAAAGAAAAAGAATAAGAAAAATAAAGTTCTGAAAAGTTCTGAATGGGGATTCGAACCCCACACATGCTGCTCGGTATATAGTTGTCTAAAACCACTGAGCCACGGCTTTTCTGATTTTAATTGGAATTATATTTTCTTTATATAAATATTATCTTCTTAAATGTACATTTTCCACTTAAATTTACATTTATAGACGCTTCAAACATCAACCATGAAACGACGCTTCAGCTTCGCTTCTTAAAAAATGAAAAACGAGTCACGCTTCGCTTCACGCTTTAAAAATCTACTTTATCTCCTCATATTAATCACTTGCTCAAAATATTGGTTCATATATCAAAAGTTGATTAAAATGGAGAAAAGGTACAAAGCAGCGAGTTTGAAATAGATATAATTGTTACAGAACTCGCTGTTACAGAGAGGCTCTAACAGCAGTGTTGCGAACTCAAAATAATTGTTGCAAAAATTGTTACAAAGGTATTGAATTTGAAAGAGTAGGTAACGCTTCCTGCGACTGTGTCTATCTGTTGTTCTCTTCTTCTTCTCCGGCAGCACTAGTAGAGAAAATTCTCTGCAACTTTCCGTAGCCTTCCAATGCCTTCTATTCAGACCCCAAACTCCCGACCTTTCTTTCTGGGACTCATAGCACCTTATATATATAGCACAGGGTCATAAAATCTCGTACAATTCTTTGGTTCAACTTGATTTGTTCTTGCCCCAAAAATTACGGAAATTTCCTCTTTTATCTCTTCTTTACGCTTCTCTATAGCCGAAAACTACCAAGACTAGAGAGATGCAAATTGTACAATAATATCTTCCCTTATCTGTCACGTAAGTTCCACATATAACTCGGAAAATACCCGAGATATTTTTCTCCTCCCTTGTTTTGATGCAAGTCCGGTAGCTTCCTTTTTTGTCGAATCCAAACACCTTACCGATATTGTTTAATAGTAACAGGCCCAAAGTAATCCATTCCCGTGAAAATCCCCAGTTAAATCTCTCCCCAGTTCTCGCCTGAAAGTCTCAACAAACCCGAGAAAGGTATTCCTCTGTTTCACGAGAACCAATTATCCAGCCCAATTGGATCGAAGAAATTTCCCATAGCATCCCTGTTAAGTCCAAACAGGTCCACTGAACCAAATTCTGGCGATTGAATCTCGTCCAAAACCTCCAAAAATCCAAACCCTAATTTCTGTTCGTGAAATCCAAATTTCCCGCCAAATTTGAGAATTCAAATCGTGAAGAAGAAGGGTGTCCCCCTAATCCACTGTTGGGGTGCGAATAACAAGTGGTGGTGAGTAGTAAAGAGGATAACCCTTATCAATTGGGTGCGCCTTAGTGATTGCGGTACCCCTTATCCAAAATGGGGGTCCATATAGTAGTATTCTCCCACGAGCGCAAAAACCACTATTCGTGCCAATTTCCCCGCAAAATCTTTATTCTCCAAAAACACCTACAAAGACACAAAATGCCAAAATGAGTACTAACAATATATGAAATTGAGATTAAAATAGACACATAAATACCTCTATCAAACACCCCTAAACTTATTATTTGCTAGTCCCGAGCAAATCAAATATACAAAATAAAATCCTAACTCACTGTCGCAGGCATTGTCGATTGCACTTAGCATGTGCAACAAGCCTTTAAACCCCTAGGTGGCCCTAGCGGCCGAGTTATAGTCTCGGGAGGGCTTACCAGAGATATACCCACAAAACCTTTACTCCAGACCCTAGCTATCTACGCAGAACCTTGGAATAGCACTAAAGATCCTCCTTGGTTGGCATACTCTCATTGACTACAGGAGGAAGTACCCTGATGCGAAATTCCAATTGTTGTACACGAGTTTGCACTCAAGCATACTAAAATTCATATATAAGTTACAGAGCTCTACTCAGATAGTTGCACTATGGACATCAATATCCGGAGTCAACAAATCACATGGATAGATTAAGAGATGGATATAGAGAAAAACATAGATGGTTTTGATGTTGACTAGGTGAACGGTGTTTCTCATATCTGTCTGAAGGCCACTACCAAAATGAACCTATCCTAATGGACTGAGATACTAGTCTGACTAATATCAACACAACTTGCATATACAAGGGAACCAGTGGTCGATAATCCTAACTCTAGGTCAACACAACTGGCATATACAAGGATACCAGTGGTCGACTTTATTGAATTCATTCCACTTTGCCTGGTGGTCTGGTCTCAATTTCTTGTTTTCTTTTTTTCAATTTTTTTTTTCAATTTTTTTTTTCATTTTTTCTAAGTATCTCAATCACTCTATTTCACCCTAACAGTGGTAACAACTTGAATCGTGATCCCCACCTAATCACTTAGAGAAACATTTTTTAAAGAAAACAAAAGAAAAACAGAAGTGAGCCCCACCTAATCAGTCTATTTCACCCTAATAGTGGTAACAACTTGAATCGTGAGCCCCACCTAATCACTTAGAGAAACATTTTTTAAAGAAAACAAAAGTGAAAAGGACTCAACGAGATAAGGCGAAACTACCATGTTATTTCTAATACCTGAGCTCTGTGCTTGTAGGATCAGAATCTCGCAACAACTAATGTCTCAACGAAATTATCAAAGGCATAGCACAATAGCGTCGCAGAAAAATTTCAGGAAGAATATAACAAACGATGTCAGCTAGGATCATGAGAAAGATGTGATAGTCCTGCGAAAATTAGAGAATTTGCGAAATTAACATTTGTAAGGTTGCGAGAATGTCGCAAGCCATATCCGAAAATAAAGGACAGATTAGCTGTCATCCACTATGTATTTCCCTATAAATAGTCATTCAAGTTGTAAAGATGAGAGAGATCTTTTTTGGGTAAGAAACAGGTAAATTGGAGAGAGAAAGTTCAGAGCAGAGATCATTCTTGACTTCTTTATCTTTCTTGTAAGAACACTCAAAAATTAATCAATAAATTAAGAGTGTAAACCTAAAAATGAGTTGATCAACAATGAAATCATATGAGGGGTGTGTTGTGGGATTTCCTGCAACTACATAATGGCGCTAGAAACAGGGACATTGAAGATCGAAAGTTGAAGATTGTTGATTGAGAATATTCAAGTCAAGAAAGTGATTAAATAAATCAGTGAATCAGTTAGAAGAAAGATGAATATAATTAATGAAAATGGCAAAAGATTGGAGTGTAATATGATAACAAAAATGATGATTAATGAATTCCATGAAAACATCAAAGGAAGAATACATAAACGAAATGTTAAAGGAAGGAAATTTATGGCGGTAGAAAAAACATCACCCTTGAAAGATTGGGAAAAGAAAAAAATTGCATTCATGACGGAATAAATACCAAAAGAAAATTTTAACCACACATCTCCGTTGGTCATCACAGTGCCTATTACACGAAAAGAGAAGGAGACAACAATAAAATCCACATGAGAATGGATGTTGAACAACACTTTAATTGATACAGGAAGTTCAGTTGATATAATATTTTATCACGCATTCCGGGGAATGGGATTTAAAGATGAGGAAATGTCCAGTTCAACATATTTTGTTCACGGCTTCGGAAAATCCACAACAAAACCTAAAGGAGAGATAGTGGTACGAATTCCACTTGGAGAAATCGAAACATATGTAACATTGTGCGTAGTGGATATGGAATCACCATATAATATGTTATTAGGAAGATCATGGATACATGCGATAAAAGTTGTGGTATCAATTGCATCAATGTATTAAATTCCCCACTCCAAATGGAATAAGTGAAATCAGAGGAGATGTTGACAATGCGAAATTATGTCATCAGATTGAAGTAAAGCATTATGAAGGACATGCAAAAAAGAAACAATTTTGCAGAAAATTGGCAAAGGAAGCAAAGAAAGAAGAAGAATTTAGAGTATATATGATATGGGCAAAAGAAGGCAAAGGAATACCCAGCGAAATTTCGGAAGAAGGAGAAGAGCCTATGAAAACAATAAAAGAACCAACACCAATGGGAGAACCTAAACCCAGTTACACTGCCGCAGAACCAACAAAAGAAATAAACGTTGGGACTATAGAGGAACCTCTAGTATTGATAATTGGAACCAAAATGGATAAGGAAGAAGAAGAAAGAACTGTTAACCTGTTGTGAGAATATAAAGATGTTTTCGCAAGAAGCATGGATGAGATACCGGGAATAGATCCATCAATTGCATGCCACAAGTTGGAGATTAACAAAAATGTGAGACCATTTAAACAGAGAATAAGAAAAATTGCAACAACTTACCATTCCCAAATAGAAGAAGAACTACAGAAAATGCTTGAGGCGGGAATCATAAGAGAAGCTAAATACCCAGAATGGATAGCGAATATGGTCATTGTCCCAAAGAAAAACAAAGGAATCAGGATTTGCATAGATTTCACTGATTTAAACAAAGCTTGCCCCAAAGATAGTTTTCCGTTACCAGATATTCCTCAAATGGTGGAATCCGCAGCGGGAAATGATAGGGTATCATCTTTAGATGGTACAAAGGGTATAACCAAATCCCTCTCGCTGAAGAAGATCAAGAACATACTGCTTTCTTTGCCCCTAGAGGTTTATATTGTTACACGAAAATGCCATTTGGTTTGCGAAATGCGGGAGCGACATACCAAAGAATGGTAGAGAAGGTGTTCGCAAAATGGATACAAAACATTAGAAGTATACGTGGATGACATGTTAGTAAAGAGTAAAGAAGCTAAAGACCATGTACAAGACTGAGGGAGATTTTTGAACAAATGCGGCAGTATAACATTAAATTGAATCCTGAGAAGTGTACTATTGGAGTTGCATCGGGAAAATTTTTAGGCTACATTGTATCAAAGGAAGGAATACAGGTTGATCCAGAAAAAGTGCAAGCAGTTCGTGACATGCCAACACCAGCAACAATAAAAGATGTACAGAAGTTGAATGGGCTTCTAGCTTCGCTGGGGAGATTCATTTCGCGATCATCAGACAAATGCAAATATTTTTTCGATATACTCAAGAAGGGTGCGAAATTTAAATGGTGATGAATGTGAAAAGCTTTTCAAGGAATCAAAGAACATCTTATGAATACAACTATTTTACAAAAAGCAGAATCAGGAGAAGAATTATTGATCTATCTTGCGACGACGTCGCATGCATTAAGTGTGTGTTATTGCGAGTAGACGCAGGAGTGGAGAAACCCATTTATTACATTAGCAAAACTTTTAATACTGCCGAGAAGAATTACTCAAAGATTGAAAAGTTAATCTTAGCATTAGTTTATGCATCATTTAAGCTCCGCATATACTTTCAAGCACACAAGATAAAGGTATTAACAAAAGTACCAATTGAATCAGTGATGAAGAATTCTAAAAGATCAGGAAGGTGGAGAGATGGAATGCACAAGTAGGCCACTTTGATATTAAATATGAAATTTTGTCTTCACCAAAATCACAAGTTGTTGCAGATTTCTTGGCAGAATTTCCTTTAGAAGAAGATGAAGCAGTAGAAGAAATGATGGATGTAGAAGAAGACATGGAGATCCAAAAGATTTATTAACAGAACCAAATAGATGGGAATATTGGTAGATGGATCATCAAATGGAGAAGGAAATGGAGTTGGAATTGTTTTAATTTCGCCAGAAGGAATAAAGATGGCTTTTTCATTCAGATTGGAATTTGCATCCACTAATAATGAAACAGAATATGAAGCTGTGATACATGCCTTAAAATTCGCAATAGAAATGAAACTAGAAAATGCCAGGATCACTAGTGATTCGCAGCTAGTTATTCGCCAAATAAAGGGAGAGTATACTACAAATGAACCATCCTTGAAGAAATACAAGAAGCTGGTTGAAGAATTGTCAGCGAAAATCCCAAAAATAAAATGGAGGCACATTTCAAGAAAGGATAACAGACTCGCAGACGCTTTTGCTTTCATCTCAAGCATGATGACAGATCCAACTGCGAGATGCATAAAAATACAAACACTTCTGTCACCATCAATCAATAAAGAAGAGAAAGTGGATGTGATGATAATAGATAATGAAAAGAAGAACAAATAAACAATATCGCAGACTGGAGAATGGAACTTCATGCATATTTGGCGAAAGGAGAAACACCAAGAAATAGATTGGAAACACACAAGTTAAAAAGCCGAGCAACGAATTATGAATTAAGAGATGGGTTGCTATACCGAAAATCCTTTAGTGGACCATCACTCAGATGTTTGACACGAGAGGAAGGAGAAAAGGTGCTAAAAATGTTACATAGTGGAGATGCTGGCAATCATAGTGGAGGAAGATCTTTGGCACATAGAGCAAAAATGCAAGGTTATTACTGGCCATACATGCATGAAGATGCAAAACAAATATCAAGACGTTGCGAAGATTGTCAGCGGCATGGAAAGAAAATACATGCACCTGGAGCACCATTGTCATCTTCAACCAGTGTGGCCTTTGGAAATGGGGCTTAGATATTGTGGGGCCATTTTTACCAGGACTGGACAAAGAAGATACTTAATAGTCGCAACAGATTATTTCACAAAATGGACAGAAGTGAAGGCAGTACAACATATTCGCGACAAAGATATCTTTACATTCATATTCGAAAATATCATTTGCAGATTTGGAATTCCTGCACAGTTGGTATCTGATAATGGGAAACATTTGAAGGACAGAATATAGAAATGTTACTTAATGCATTCAAGATAAAATGTGGAAAGTCACTCCTTTGTATCCACAAGCTAATGGGAAGTAGAAGCAACAAAAAAACAATTGCAGATATATTAAAGAAGAAATTGGAAGGACATCACAGAGCATGGTGCGAACAAGTACATAATGCAGTATGGGCTTATAATACAACTAGAAGAGAAGCTACTGGAATGTCACCTTTTTGTTTAACATACGGAGTTGAAGCGGTGTTACCAACAGAAGTTGTTATTCCGACAACAAAAAGAGAAGCTTGGGAGAAAAATCTTAGTGCGGGCTTGATTTTAAACAAACTTGATGAATTAGAAGAAAGAAGAGAAAAAGCTTTACAACATATGGAGAATTATCAGCGAAGATTAGCTCGAGAATATAATAAACGTGTCAAAATACGCGAATTTCAACCAGGAGATTTAGTTCTGCGAGAAACACCAATATATCAGCGAGAAAATGGTGGAAAATTAGCGAAAAAATGGGATGGACCTTACATCATTAAGGAGATAGTTGGAACAGGAGCTTATAGATTAATGGATCCAGAAGGAAGAGATGTTGGTCATAGATTAGACAGACCATGGAACAGGTTGTACTTAAAAAGATATTATCCGTAAGAAGCTTTGAGAAGTTATGGATTCTGAAAGAATAATTGCAAGATTACTCATATCAAAACAAGATCATGATGTGCGAAATTTTCGCAGAGATAATCACAGAACAATGACATAAAAGAAAGGGCGAACCTTTATGGCGTACACCCTAGTTCGCGAATAAAATTTCGCAAGAGGCAAATGTAAGACCTAAAGTACGTCATATTAGGGGGTACCTTGCATGGCTCAGGGAAAGGCTACACCGCCACCGGAACCTGAGTCATGGAGATTTGGGGTCAATAAAGCCCATCCGGGAGAGGCACCTTGGATTCTCAGCTTAAGCATATGACTTGGGTTGGGCGACTAAGGTAATAAGGACTCTCCCAAGGAGTGCAGATCTGATCAAGGCGCCGAGGTACACGGTTGAGTCAAGAGTGCCAGGGACGTTTGAAGCGTCCTTGCCATTCTTGACAAGTCTTGGCTTATACTGCACTCGGCCTGAAGAAAACCCCACTTAGGGTGCAGTCTCGTAACCATAACCCTATAGGTAAAAGGGATAAGAGGCTGCGAAAACAACTGGTTGTTGTTAAGACTGGATGGGAGGAGCTAACCTTGTATGGTAGAAGTACGCCTCCTTGAAGGGGCAACCAGGGGGGAGATAAGGGCGGCACCCTCCATTAGGGAGCTGATAAGTGTCTTAAGACGCAAATGTCATGAGGCTTTTTATTCGCAAGGATATTAAGGCTTGTCATATTTGTGCAACAATCCTGAAGAGGCAATAATACAAAAGAAAAGATAAGACGAGATCAATGGGTTTTCGCATGAAAGTGCGAAGACGTCCTGCGATTTCGTCGCAAGACGGCAATGTCATGGGGCTTTATTTTCGCAAGAATATTTAGGCCTGTCATATTGTCGCAACATTCCTGAAGAGGCCATAATACAAAAGAAAAAGTTAAGGCAAGATCAATGGGTTTTTGCATGAAAGTGCAAGGACGTCCTGCGATTTTGTCGCAATGACAAGGTGGCATAATAAGACCTTTAATTAGGAAGGAAAATAAGACCATATGATAAAACAAATATTATAAGTATTCGTAACAGATTATTTTTTGCAAGAAAGATAATGAGAGGCAAGTATGGGAATCAATACACAAGAAGCATTATCTTTCTCATCAACAAAATATTAAAAGGAAAAGTTGATTCCAAAGTTGGTTGAAAATGTAACTCGCAAAAGTGATAAAAATAAGACAGTTCAAGAAGACAAAGCTAGATAAGAAGCTCAAGCTTCATATTAATTTCAGTAGCAGGAGATGACAAAATTCTTCGCCAATATTCTCGCAAGCCTCTCCTTCATTTCGGTTTTGATCTTCGCCTTGACTAGCATCTTGATTATCGCCAGCAATTACTTCTTCAGGAGAAATTTCTTTCTCATTTGATTAACACCAGCAGATACTTCTTTAGAAGGAACCTCTTCTTCATCTTCCAAGAAATTATCCTCTGCACCGCTTTCGTAATCATAATCACTATCAGCAGGACGAGGAACTTCATCATCATCTACTTCTAAAGGATCAATTGATGTAGGAGGAAGAGAGTTGGACAATAAAATGTCATTTACAAGGACTTCAGCCCGGAGATGAACTTGGCGAAGAAGTGCTCTCTGATGATTCCTATCTTGAATATCCTTAAAATAAGCAAGATAATCAAGTCTTCTTTCGCGGTCGCGAGAACCAGTAAGGGTAGAGAAGCAATGCATTTTCTTTGCGAATTTTGGCATATTTAGCCTCCAAAACAGAAATAGAAGAATGAAGATTCTTCTCAGACTCTGCGAAAGATAGAATACAAAATTTTATTAATATAAGGAGTTCAGAGAGATATGACAAAGAAAAGATAATTAAGGCAGTCAAACTATTATGACTACCTTCCTTTTGCGAAATAAGGTGTTGAATCAAAGACAGAGAACTATTCTCCCAACGATCCATTGCGTCATCAAACTTATCTCCAACTAAACCTTTAAGTCGAGACTGAAGATTTTTCTCTTTAGAAATAAGAAAGGCATTTTTCTTCGCAAGAGAAGAATAAGATTCTTCTAATTTGGAATACTGTTCTTTAAGTTGATTCACCTTTACACTTAAAGCTATTATACCTTGAATGAGTGTATCTCTTTCAGCGATAGATGACTCTGTTACTTCTTTAAGTTCATTTCTCAAAGAGCGAAGAGATTGCTCTTGGTCAGCACATACTTTTTGGAGAATACTAAGTTGTTGCAAAGATATCGCCATCTTGTTTAAATAAGTTCGCTTCTCTTGAGATAAGGTTTTATTCTCATATGATAAAGTTTCCATCCCTAAGTTAGCTTTAGTTAAAGAATAAGAAAGACGAGATACTTCATTACTTAATAGATCTTGTCTTTGAACTAATTGGGTATTTTCATTGGTAAGATTATTTATCTGATCAAGAAAATATGAATAGAGGTTATCTAATTGGTTATATTGATCCATCAAGATTTCTTTATCAACACGGACTTCTTCAACAGCAGATTCAAATTGATATCTCTCCATTACACGTTTCTGGTTTAATGCTTAACATGCGAAAGAAGGATTTCAAGGATAATTAAACATGGGAAGGATAAAACCATCGAAAAGACAAATTAAAGACATAAATAAGAAAATCATACCTCTCAATTCATCATTCTTCTTGCGAAGATTGTCACGATCCAGCAAAACATTCTGAAGCTTCTGATTTTCAAGACGAAGGGCATTACACTCTTTTTATGCGAAGCAGCTCTGTCAGAACCCAAATGTTTGCTCAGAATTTCGCAAATATTAGACTTGATAGGATCAGTAGAGGATTTCTTGCCATCATCCAGAATTTCAGATAAAAATTTGAAAGCAATATCTATCCCTTCCACGGTTTCTTTCGAAAGAGGAAGAGACTTGGGTAGAGAACTGGTAGAGATAGAAGGTTGAGAAACATTCTCAATAGGAAGAGAAGAGGTTTCATTCGCAGAAGGATCCACAGGGGAATTTCAATCATAGAAAGGTCAGCATAAGAAATGAAGCCAGAGGCAGCATTTTCGCGAATTGGAGATAAAGGTTTATCTTGCGAAGACGTCGCAAGAGATTTGGGAGAAATGAGTAGGTGGAAGGGAACAGAAGTTGGAACAGTTTTAAGGTGGCGATATTTCTTGAGAGGTTTATTAAGATCTTTATCACCTTGCGAATTACAATCCAGATAAGAAACAGAGGCAACCATATTGTTATTAGAAAAAGATAGTGTTTCTTACTACCTTCTCATTCGCAGACTTCCTTTTATGTACGACAACCTTATGCTGTGATTTGGGAATGTTAGGATTCTGAACTGTAAATTTAGTGTTGGAGCCGCTTTTTCCGAAATAACAAGAGTATGGGAATCACATAAACAACATCAAATAAGGCAATAAACAAGATCAATTTCAAATATATCAATCTCAGCAAAACTCATAAGGAAGAAAAGAGAAGACTTACCTTGATGAATCCATGAAAAATAATAGCAGGGAGATTGTCTCAAAGAAAATTACGAACTATGAAGATCTAGTATGAAGATGAAGAAGAACTTAAAAGATTGAAGAAGAAAGAAGAAAAATTGTAATAATGGAATTTGCAGAAGAACGATGAAGTTGCAGAGAAAATAAAAAGAAAGAAAAAGAGAGTGGGAATGAATATATATAGAGGGAATTTCTCCTCGAGAAAATAAACACGATTAATACGGAAAGATATAAGCGGATAAAAAGCAACGGTTACAAAAGACGTGTCGAGAAATAAATGGAGGAAAGAATACTGTGATAAATGCAGAATATGAAGAGGAAAACAGCTGCGGCGTTTCTCATATCATTCTCTACTTCGCAGAGAAGATATGAGAAGATGTAGGATCAGATTCTCGCAACAACTAATGTCTCATCAAAATTATCAAAGGCACAGCACAATAGCGTCGCATAATAATTTCAGGAAGAATATAACAAACGATGTCAGCTAGGATCATGAGAAAGATGTGATAGTCCTGCGAAAATTAGAGAACTTGCGAAATTAACATTTGTAAGGTTGCGAGAATGTCGCAATCCATATCCGAAAATAAAGGACAGATTAGATGTCACCACTATGTATTTCCCTATAAATAGTCATTCAAGTTGGGTAAGAAACAAGTAAATAGGAGAGAGAAAGTTCAGAGCAGAGATCATTCTTGACTTTTATCTTTCTTGTAAGAACACTCAAAAATTAATCAATAAAATTAAAAGTGTAAACCTAAAAATGAGTTGATCAACAATGAAATCATATGAGGGGTGTGTTGTGGGATTTCCTGCAACTACAATGCTTTTATGAATAGACTCTTTAGATGTTTCCATCTACTCAGATTGGTTCTTCAACTCCTACAACCAAGATGCTTCCATCCACTTAGATTGGTTAGTCTCATCCTTAATAAGCATAAATTTCTATGCTTTGGAGTTTAAAATAATGCAACTAAAAAGTTTCTCCCATACCCCCAAACTTAAATCTAATATTTTCCTCAATGTTCTAAAGATAAAATTAAAAGCATGAAGAAGGAGAAATTGTTACCATTTTAACCAAACGAATTAAGGAAAGATATTATCGTATTGCATGAGATTGGGTTACCTCCCAAGAAGTGCTAAGATTAACGTCTTCAGCCAGACTAAGAAAGAATTAATCACCTCGAATCATATAGCAATAGCCGGAACAACTATGGGTCGTCTGCATCAAAAATTGTTATCACAGACAAAAGGAAATTGCAACAAACCAAGAAAGTGAATAAACATAGTACACCCTTGTTTAGTTTCATGTTTAAGACAACTACATCTAGTTGTGGTTCAGGTTCAATAAAGGGGTCTATATAAAATATTTTCATGGGTTGCACCTCCTTATAAGTAAGATCCGAAATATCAGGTTGTAAAGTCTGCAAAAACTCAAATACTCCCTCCATTCTAGATGAAGGGGAGGGTGTTTTCACGTAGATTAAGAAAATGGAAAGAGATTAATTTTTTTTCATATATATCCCTTAATAATAATTATTAAAATATTTAAATCTCTTAGTTTTTTGTTCCTTGTTTCTAGTGGTTGATTCCAATGCAGGGTCAAATTAGGAAGAAAGTGTGAAAATTATGGAAACCTTCATCTGTTTTGGTACTAGAAAAAACCCCTTCCCCTTCATCTAAAATAGTACGGAGGGAGTAATAATTTAGAATCACATAATAATAACCTGAATAATTGAGGATCGTCATAGTCAATCATATTTGACTCAAACAGTTGACCGCAATGAAAGTGGTGGTCATTTTTAAGCAGATGTGTCGTTTCTATTTTCCTAAAATGTTTAGGTTTAGTCTCAGAACTTAATAACTGACACATTTGAAACTTATACGTTCCCACATTTGGAAGAAAAGTTTTTGGTAGGAAAATAAAATAAATCTAGGTATTATAGCCTGCGTAAACCACATCAACCAGATGATGGGTTTCTAACAACTAAACTTCCTTATGGACATCACTAGGTTCAGGGAAACGTGTATGAAGATAATCTTGTAAAATGGTTGAGGCACATATGTTGATTCCCAAGTGAGGGACCTTTCTAAGAGTTAAAGCACATGGAGAATGATAATCACCCCCCAAACTTAGAGTTTTTAGTGTCTTTAGAAAGACTAGTCACAACTTCCCTAATTTCTAGGTCATCGGATTCCTGAAAATGGCCAATTGATTCTTCTAAGTCAGGTTCATCCTCACTCATCTCTATGAGTTCATTATCTTTGTCTAAGACTATTGTTTCTAAATCGCTAGACTCAAAATAAACTCGTTCCTCTAATCCATCATTGGCTTCGTAAAAAGGAAATACTACATCGTCTAAAACGGAGATACTTCTAGTCAAATCATTGTCCTTTTTAATAGGTGAGTAATCATTAAAATTATTTGGATTTGAACTAGAAATAACATGATCATTATAAAGCTCAGTTGGAGTAACAAATTCCTGATCATTATGCCTACATATTTCAAATTTTTCATCAACACTATCCTCATCATAATCATCATTATAATAGCATGAAAATGGTTGAACCTCATCTAAACATGTAGTGTTATCAATTTTAACCTCGTCATCTGGATTATCTGAATAACTATCCTCATTTTCAAGGGTACTATTGGAAACAATATATTGG
Organism: Papaver somniferum; assembly: GCF_003573695.1. Lineage (NCBI taxonomy): Eukaryota > Viridiplantae > Streptophyta > Magnoliopsida > Ranunculales > Papaveraceae > Papaver > Papaver somniferum. The sequence continues at coordinate 39,550,146 of NC_039366.1, forward strand.
CAATTAAGATTATTTCGAGCAGTTCTTTTCTCGGCCTCTAACAAAAGCTTCTGGGTCGACTCACATGACTTCCTGATTTTATCTAGGAAAGAAGGTATACTGATGGTTGCAGTTCTTTCGTCCATAACTAAGTTATTCATTTCTGCTAACTTACGTGTCGACTCAGCTAACTTACGTGTTGACTCTAGTAAAGAGGAATTATAAGAATTTTGCTCGTATGACCGGTGCGCATGTGGATAGTAATTGGGCTCACCATGGTGTGACCCATATCCTTCAAAAGGACGGCGTTCCCAATCACTATTTACACTATGATCATAATAAGGATAATGTCCATGTTGGTAATTAGTCGGATATTCATTGTATTGGCTATCACAATACCAGTTCGACATTCTATTATACACGTGCAAATGCAAGGTTGACTAAAATGGGTAGGCTCAGGTTACCACAACAAAATATACCTACAGTCAAAGACTGGTCAAAGGTACAAGGCTGAGGCTTGTGGACTTTCAGTTGGTAACTCCCATAAGGCCCAAGGAACAGGTTCAGCTTACTAACCCACGAGTTTTCCTGAATTCGGTAGCCTGACGATGCAATTGGTGTGTGCACGTGTATTTTTTTTATAAAATAAATAAAAAAAATACTAAAAATAAACAAACAATATATACAAGTCGAAAAATAAATAGAAAAACTAACAAAAATAATATCTTCGGTTTTCTCCTTTTTTTTGGCAAGTTCGACTTTCCACTTTTAGCTTCGAGTCAATCCTACACAACAAAAACAAAAATATCAAAGATGTAAAAAAGAACAAAAATATAAAAAATAACTATACAAAACCTAAAAATAAAATAAACCTAAAACCTAAACCTAAAAACAAGTCCGCGTCGGCGGCGCCAAAAAGTGATGTAGTTTTTTAAGTGATAAGAAATGTTCGTTCAAAGACTTGTAAAGATTTGATTTCGGATTTAATACTAGAAATATAGACACAAAATTGTCACAATATCGAGAGGTACTGAGACTCGGGATTCCACCATAAACTCATTCATGAGATTCATATATTTATTCCAGACAATTATAGCTCAAATAATATTGACTCTAATTCTTTGCCAAGGTATATTTTTAAAAGATTGACTGTAAATTGCTAGCATGACGCATCAAAAGCACTTAGACCAACCATACATCATCATACGACATCGCAATCAATTAAGAAAAATCATAAAACGATTGATAATAGTGCAAGTAGTCATAAAAGAATTAAACATAATAACCGTATGCATGAAATATGGCTTCCTCCATCGTCCCAGTGTTGACGTTTAGCTCCTCATATTAATCACTTGCTCAAAATATTGGTTCATAGCTCAAAAGTTGATTAAAAGGGAGAAAAAGTATAAAGCAGCGAGTTTGTAACAGATTTATTTGTTACAGAACTCGCTGTTACAGAGAGGTTCTAACAGCAGTGTTGCGAACTCAAAATAATTGTTGCAAAAATTGTTACAAAGGTACTGAATTTGAAAGAATAGGCAACGCTTCCTGCGACTGTGTCTATCTGTTGCCTCTTCTTCTTCTCCGGAAGCACCAGCAGAGAAAAATCTCTGCAACTTTCCGTACCCTTAATGCCTTCTGTTCAGACCCCAAACTCCCGACCTTTCTTTCTGGGACTCGTAGCACCTTATATATATAACACAAGGTCATAAAATCTCGTACAATTCTTTGGTTCAACTTGATTTGCTCTTGCCCCAAAAGTTACGGAAATTTCCTCTTTTATCTCTTCTTTACGCTTCTCTATATCCGAAAACTACCAAGACTAGATAAATGCAAATAGTACAAGAATATCTTCCCTTCTCTGTCACGTAAGTTCCACATATAACTCGGAAAATACCCGAGATATTTTTCTCCTCCCCTGTTTTGATGCAAGTCCGGTAGCTTCCTTTTTTGTCGAATCCAAACACCTTACCGATACTGTTTAATAGTAACAGGCCCAAAGTAATCCATTCCCGTGAAAATCCCCAGTTAAATCTCTCCCCAGTTCTCGCCTGAAGGTCTCAACAAACCCGAGAAAGGTATTCCCCTTTCACGAGAACCAATTATCCAGCCCAATTGGATCGAAGAAATTGCCCATGACATCCTTGTTAAGTCCAAACAGGTCCATTGAACCAAATTCTGGCGATTGAATCTCGTCCAAAACCTCCAAAAATCCAAACCCTACTTTCTAATTTCCCGCCAAATATGAGAATTCAAATCGTGCAGAAGAAGGGAGTCCCCTAATCCACTGCTGGGGTGCGAATAGCAAGTGGTGGGGAGTAGTAAAGAGGATAGCCCTTATCAGTTGGGTGCCCCTTAGTAATTGTCAAGATGCCCCTTAGTAGTTGTCAAGGTGAATATCAAAAACAAATATTGACTTTTGACCGCCTTCAGCATGTACAGGCTTGGTTTAGTTTAATTATCTTGATGACTAAAATCATGGTCTTAAGCTATCTAACGTGACGACTAATACCTCGAGGAAGACATTTTTACAATGATTCGTAGGAATACATTTGATTATTTTGAGCATTGATGGGTTCCTCATTTAGGAGGTTTTGTTCTTCATTTGCCTCAACAGGATCTTAATATGCATAGTCATTTTCTGCTTCATCATCTAAAGTTCGAAAATCATGTATCCATTTCACTTTACATTCGTTTGTGATATTAGCATAAACACAATCATCTTTACAAGAATCACTCATTTTTGTTATTAAAATCTATTAAACCTAGCTTTTCACCCTTAATTTGAGAACACTTTTTATTCTTCCAAGAAATAAAAAGTGTCACAAATCATCCTGAGGCAATGGTGAGAAACTTATTGAAAACTATAAAATATCTTATGTGCATAATAACAGTGTAATTTAAAATCTCATCTTTTCATTTTATCTAAATATAAATTTGAATTAAGTTTTCAAAAAGGAAAAAAAAATCATCATTGTGTTATGTTTGAAAGTTCGATTTTTTTTTATTTTTTTTTTTAACTTCGGGTTTCCACCTGTTCTTGCACTTTTCACCCGACTAAATCGTGCACACTTGCGGTATATACAATTTTAATATCATATAATCTTTCATCTAATATCAATATCTTGACAGCCACTTACTAACATAAATAAAATTGAATTCGGAAAATTGTTTTTATCAAATTCCTGCATCTACTTTGATTGCAATCGCATATTTTTCCAAACTGCGAAACAATTTTCAAAGTAAGTAAATATCAAAACAAGAAAAGAAACTATAAAACTTCACTTGTTATATCATAATAATTTTTTTTTTATGTTTATAGATTTTCTTTTCCTTGTTTTACATTGAAAATAATTAACATTTAGTCTTCATTTTTGTTAATTTGTTGTGTCAAATTTAGGGTTTTCATTTTTCTTTTAAAGTTTTTAATAGTTTGGAATTTGGGGTTTGTTTTGATATTTCAAATTAGGGTCTGAGAATTAGTAAGTTGATTTTGGGCTCTTCAACTGTAATGGTGATTCCTGAGTTGCAATTTTTTTGTTTTTGCTTAATTTTAGTGAAGTTCTCATAGTCATTTTTTGGTTTAAATCTTATTTATTTATGGAAGTATAGCTTTGGTTGTTTGTAAACTTCTGAAGTATAGCTTTTATTTTTTTTATTTATTTTTTTGCTAATTTTCTCATTTTATTTGTTTTTCATGAGTTTTAGGGCCTATAGTGCTTATTTTTTTGGTCATATGAGTTGATTCATGTATATTGGTGCTCTATCTTACTGATGATAAATTTAACTTGTGTTTAGGTTGAATAAAAAAGTATACCAAAAGTAACCCAACTCATATGTACAAATATAAATATTATGTATCATAACAGAAAAAGAAAAGACATATCATAAGACACTATGTTTTTAACATATAAATATATTTTTACAGAATATGAATATAATATCAAGTTTTATAACCACTTTTTAAATATTTTTGTAATATTTTATATCAACTATGAACTCCTTGGAGAAAACATTCCCCATCTTTGCTCTGATCTCATTCCTTTCACCTATGGTCTTCATCTTTGAATCATCATAGCTATTACTAGCATATAAAATTGTAAATCACCATCTCTGGAACATGAACTAATTTCTCTCCATATACTTCAACGGACTATTAAAACAATAATAAGTTTTTCTTCTTAATAATCCTAATTATATTTGAGAGGCAGTGGTGGTGTTTGCTGACACATAAAATGATGTTTAACTAAAATGGTGTTTTGAGGTGAGTTTTGTGTCGATTGGTGGATGAAAATTTCGAAAAGAAATGATCGAAGGGTTTACTGCCGATTGATGTTAGCTGCGAATGATGAAAGCAAGATGACTCTAGATGACGGAAAATGGAGTTTGGGGAATGTTTTGCATGGGATGTCTGGTCGAATAGGAAGATCTTAGAGTGAATAGAGATGGCAATAAACGTTCTTCCAAGAATGAATCTACTGATGGTAGACTGCACTTTATATTGCCTTAGGTGCTTTATCTCTAAATAAATCAAGTCTAATGGGAACTGTGCTTGAGGAAGAAAAGACTCAATTGACGAGTTAGCTTCGGTGTGGCTTATTTATATAGTGAAATTTGGTTTCGATTGGGAAATGAAGTAGTAGCATCGGCTAATTCATATGACAAGCTCTTGGTATTTCAGTTATAATTTTACTGAAAAAGCGGGGGTCTAATAACCACACCCAGTATTTCTCTTAACAATCTGTATGGAATAACTCCAATATACTTTCAAGAGAATCAACTAGAAAGGCATACTCAATCTTAAGAAAAGTATATCAAAGAGTTGTATCTCAATTTCTCAATTCAATATGCAATCAAAAAAATAGGAATTTGCGAACCCAATTGAATATAAGAAATAACTTGGATGGTATCAGAAACCAATATCCAAGTGTTAATCAATTTAATCAACAACCAAAGGTTGGATTCACAATTGATTGAACTTACGCAGAACCTGTGATATTTCAATTTTATAAACAAATATAATGCGAAAAAGAAACAGCACAAACACCGGAAGTTCTGTTAACGAGGAAACCGCAAACGCAGAAAAATCTCGGGACCTAGTCTAGATTTGAACACCATGTTGTATTAAGCCGCTAAAGACACTAGCCTACTCCAAGTTAACTTCGGACTGGAATGTAGTTGAGCCCTAACCAATCTCACACTGATCAAGGTATAGTTGTGCTCCTTACGTCTCTGAATCCCAACATGACTCTACGCACTTGATTCCCTTAGATGATCTCACCCACAACTAATAGTTGTTATGACCCAAAGTCGAAGACTGGATAAACCAATCTGTCTCACACAAAAAATTCTATTGAAGAGATAAATCTGTCTCCCACGGATAAATCTATCAGCTTTGTTCAGTTTTTTTGATAAATCAAAGTGAACAGGAACCAATTGATATACCAGACTTATATTCCCGAAGAACAACCTAGAAATATCAATCACCTCAAAATAATCTTAATCGTATGGTAGCGAAACAAGATATTGTGGAATCACAAACGATGAGACGAAGATGTTTGTCACTACTTTTTATCTTGCCTATTGGAGATTAAATCTCGAGCAAATCTTAGAGAAGATAGTACTCAATCACGATAGAGAACAACAAGATCAGAACACGCAACTACAGAAAAAATAGTTGGGTCTGGCTTCACAATCCCAATGAAGTCTTCAAGTCGTTAACCAACAGGGTTTTGGAAAAACCTAAGATTAAAAGAGAATCGACTTTAGTCGCAACTAGTATCACACAAGAGGTGTGGGGATTAGGTTTCCCAGTTGCTAGAGTTTTCCCTTATATAGTTTTCAAATCAGGGTTTGCAATCAATGCTACCTTGGTAACAAAGCATTCAATATTCATCGTTAGATGAAAAGATGATTAGACTCAAGCTAATATCTTTCAACCGTTAGATCAAACTTAGCTTGTTACACACAAATGAAAAGTGATTTTATTTAGATACGAGCAACGGTACCTAAACGTGTACACCTTTTTTGGCTCAACAATAGTTAACCGAAGTTAGCCATATGAAAATTTTCATATCAACCTCATTCATCTTAGCCATAACTAGTTCAAATGACTCAAATGAAATTAGTTCTAGAGTTGTTCAATTGTTTATATTCTCATAGAAGTATACAAGACACAATTGAAGCAAAATCGATTTTGATTCACTCGAATCAAGTCATGAACATTATAGCCACGGTTTTCAAAAGATTGCATTCCTTATTATATAAATGTATTAGTTTATGAACAAACCGATTTTAGAACATAATCCACTGTACGCATACCTTAGTGGCCGGACCAAGTTTGGGTTCGCCAGTATGCGAACGGGTACGCATACCACCAAACTCAGTAAAGTACCGGAACTTGAACCTCACGCCAGTACGCGTACCGGTATGCATACTTAGTTCCCGAACCTCACATAAACCAATAAGTACGTATACGGGTATGCTACCATGGTTCACGGACTTGGATTACACATATACGAGTACGTATACCGTGCTTATATCCAACTGTTCTAAACTCTCACTTCAACCATTAAAAAATTCTCGGAAGACGACAATAGTTGTCTCACACAAGCTATTAGCTTCAAAGCAATTTTCAAGTGATCGAATGATCAATACGGAACATTCCGAGTCTACATCAAATGACTGTCTCACACAAATCATGTAAGATGTTACCAGGTACTTTTCACATGATCATCTTTTGACTTTATAAGATGAACTTGGTTAAAGCAAAAGCTTACCAACACATATTTCGAGAAATATGTAAGCGAGTTAAACTCAGCTCGAAATATCAAATGTGCATAATTGAAGTCTATATAGCTATACGACTTTCGTCCCAAAATAGTAGATAGAGTATATAGAATTTTGAGTGATAGATGATTTCAAGTCCCCACATACATTTTGTTGATGAAGTTCCCAAAAATACCTGTGATAAAAACTCTAACAGAAGCTTAAAAGAGATAGGAAAAACCTCAAAGTGTTCAAAAATGGTTTAGCTTAATAACAAAGTTAGAGCAATTTAGGGAGACACACGAACAAGGCAGCAGAAATCTTATCACATCCCTCTTGGAGATTATTGTTTTTGTCCAAGGGAAAATAGACAAAAACAATCTTCAAAGCTTACAAAGAGTAATTTCTCCCACCTAAAGAAGGATCGGGAGGTTTCACAAGAGATGAGAATGATTTTGTTAAACCTTGTTTTATATTCCTCTTTGTTGAGAATCCGAAGAGGATATTTTTCTTCCCTTTATTTTTCTGAACAAACTGTTCATTGGTTTTTTGCACACTATGAATGGTTCTGAAAATCTCTTTAGAAAATGACATAGATTTCTTATAAGATTTCTTTTTCTTCTTCTGAAAACGTGATTTAGAAGAAGTTTTTTTTTAAGAACCTTTGTGCAATCCGTTTCTGGGTAATCCTGATTTTTAGTCAAGGTATACTCACGATTTTCTGTGAAGTTAACCATGTCTTTCTTATCATGAAAGAGATTGGAACATGACAAGAATACATGAGTAATATGCTGATTTAGTTTGCTAGAACTTATCGAAGAGTATCGATCTTTCTCTTTAACTCACAATTGCGAGAAGTCGCATTTTCTTGTCTTAACGTTTTCAGTTGACATTCCAGTTTTTCAATCTTTTTAATCCATACTTCTTTTTCCAGTTGAAATTTTTTATTAATCAAGTAGAGATGTTTGGTCAAGAGGCCGAATTTTTCTTCTGGAAAATTTTGGTTGTTTATCATGGAATAATTAGAGTTGTTGGAAGAACAAGAGTGATTATCAGCAAAATAAGTGAGAAAACTTTCATAGACTTCTTCCTCTGGCAGTAGTTAAGAGTTGACATCCGTGCTGTGGTTATCTCACTCATATCCTTACCAAGAATACTAGAGATGTGATGATCACATTTGTAGCACATGGAAAAAGTTTCATTATCATTGTTTTTGTGAACTTTCTTATCCATTTCATTGATTGAGGAAGATTTTTTTCGAGACCTTCTTTTTCTTCTCCTAAGAGTTTTCTTTAACTATTGTACAAACAGTGAAAGAGCAGAATTAAAGCAATTCTCATACTTTAGATCTATCAATTTTGGACACAGAGAACTTACATCAGAAGTAGCAACGGAATTGCAACTCATTCGAACTTTTTCTATTTTACTAAGTTCAAGATAAAAAATCTTTAGCTTTCCTAACAGAGAATTCCTTGACAGAGTATTAAGGTTATTTCCTTCAACAATGGCATGTTTCTTACAATCGTATTTTGCTGGCAACGATCTGAGAATTTTCATCACAATGTCCTTTTCAGGAATAGTCTTACCCAATGAAAATGACGCATTTACAATTTCAGTCACTTTGTGATTAAACTCATCAAATGAATCTTCATCAGCCATACGAAGGTTTTCCCAGTCATAATTTAGGTTTTGAAGTCTATCTTCCTTTTCAGAGGTATTTCCTTCGAATACAGTTTCTAAGGTATCCCACACATCTTTAGACCGAGTGCACATAGTCACATGATACTGAAGATTTGGGGTAATGTCATGTAAGATAGCATTTAAACCGTCAGAATTTTGCTTTGAAGCGATAATCTCGTTAGGTTCATATCTACCAATATCCATTGCAATAGAGACATCGTCCACTGTAACCGTTGGAGGATCATAGTCATTAACAACATAAACCCATGTTTAAAAATCACGCGCTTGAATAAAGGCACGCATAGCAATTTTCCACCATGAGTAATTTGAGTCATCGAAGACTGGTGGTACGTTTATAGAGATAGCACCTCTGTCCATAGAGTCAGATCGCTACAAACACATACTTGTAAGGTATTAAACATGTTTGCCTTCTTCGATACCAATTGAAAAAGCGGGGTTCTAACAACCACACCCAATATTTCGCTTAGCAATATGTATGGACTAACTCCAATATACTTTCAAGAGAATCAACTAGACAGTCAGACTTAATCTTAAGAAAAGTGTATCAAAGAGTTGTATCTCAATTTCTCAATTCAATTTGCAATCAAACAAATAGGAATATGCGAGCCCAATTGAGTAAAAGAAATAACTTGGATGGTATCAAAAACCAATATCCAAGTGTCAATCAATTTAATCAAAAACCAAAGGTTGGATTCGCAATTGATTGAATTTACGCACAACCTGTGATATTTCAATTATATAAACAAATATAATGCGGAAAAGAAATAACACAGACACCAGAAGTTTTGTTAACGAGGAAACCGCAAATGCTGAAAAACCCCGAGACCTAGTCCAGATTTGAAAACCACACTGTATTAAGCCGCTACAGACACTAGCCTACTCCAAGTTAACTTCAGACTGGAATGTAGTTGAGCCCTACCAATCTAACACTGATCAAGGTACAGTTGCGCTCCTTACGTCTCTGAATCCCAGCAGGACTCTACGCACTTGATTCCCTTAGTTAATCTCACCCACAACTAAGAGTTGCTACGATCCAAAGTCGAAGACTTGATAAACCAATCTGTCTCACACAGAAAAGTCTATTGAATCGATAAATTTGTCTCCCACAGATAAACCTATGATTTTTTTTCCGTATTTTGATAAATCAAAGTGAACATGAACCAATTGATATATCAGACTTATATTCCAGAAGAACATCCTAGAAATATCAATCACCTCACAATAATCTTAATTGTATTGTGGAATCACAAACGATGAGACGAAGATGTTTGTCACTAATTTTTATCTTGCCTATCGAAGATTATCGAGCAAATCTTAGAGAAGATAGTACTCAATCACGATAGAAAAAGCAAGATCAGAACACGCAACTACAGAAAAAATAGTTGTGTCTGGCTTCACAATCCCAATGAAGTCTTCAAGTCGTTAACCTACAGGGTTTTGGAAAAACCTAAGGTTAAAGGAGAATCGACTCTAGTCGCAACTAGTATCACACAAGAAATATGGGGATTAGGTTTCCCAGTTGCTAGGTTTCTCCCTTATATGGTTTTCAAATCAGGGTTTGCAATCAATGCTACCTTGGTAACAAAGCATTCAATATTCACCGTTAGATGAAAAGCTTATTAGACTCAAGCTAATATCTTTCAACCGTTAGATCGAACTTAGCTTGTTACACACAAATGAAAAGTGCTTTTGTTTAGATATGAGTAACCGTACCTAAACGTGTACACCTTTTTTGGCTTAATAATAGTTAACCGAAGTTAGCCATATGAACAATTTCATATCAACCTCATTCATCTTAACTATAACTAGTTCAAATGACTCAAAATGAAACTAGTTCTAGAGTTGTTCAATTGTTTATATTCTCATACAAGTATAAAGACACAATTGAAGCAAAATCGATTTTGATTCACTCGAATCAAGTTATGAACATTATAGCCACTCTTTGCAAAAGATTGCATTCCTTATTATATAAATATAAATGTATTAGTTCATGAACAAACCGATTTTAGAACATAATCCACTCAAGTATGCAAACGGGTACGCATACCTTAGTGGCCGGACTAAGTTTGGGTACACCAGTATGCGGACGTGTATGCATACCACCAAACTCAACAAAGTCCCAGAACTTGAACCTCACGCCAGTACGCGTACCGGGTATGCGGACTTAGTTCCCGGACCTAAACTAAACCAATTAGTACGCGTACGGGTATGCATACCATGGTTCCCGGACTTGGATTACACATATGCAAGTACGCATACCGTGCTTATATCTAATGGTTCTAAAGTCTCATTTCAACCATTGAAACGTTCTCGGAAGACGACAATAACTGTCTCACACAAACTATTTGCTTCGAAGCAATTTTTAAGTGATTGAATGATCAATACGAAACATTACGAGTCTACATCAAATGACTGTCTCACACAAATCATGTAAGATGTTACCAGGCGATTTTCACATGATCATCTTTTGACTTTCGTCAAGAATATAAGATGAACTTGGTTAAAGCGAAAGCTTACCAACACATATTTCGAGAAATATTTAAGCGAGTTAAACTCAACTCGAAATATCAAATGTGCTTAATTGAAGTCTATGTAGATATACGACTTTTATCTCAAAATAGGAGATAGAATAGATAGACTTTTGAGTGATAGATGAGTTCAAGTCTCCACAAACCTTTTGTTGATGAAGTTTCACAATCTCCCATTAGTAGTTCTGCGTCTTCAATCGATGAACGTCATGAAGTCTAAAGATCAACTATACTTTCTATCCTAATCCGAGACTTAGCTATAAGTAGACTAGAAATCAAAACTTATAGTTTTCGCCACTAAAATTGACCAACAAGCTTGAGATAGCAACAGTTGCGAGTTCGACCGAGCAGTGCTCTAACATTTACAACAACATTAATTGATTATGATGGTCATCGGCATGATTGATCCAATTGAGGGTAATTGGTTAACTTGTATAATCAGTGATGATGATATTAAGAAGACAAGGAAATTGAGATGTTTGGGTTGATAATGGCTAAGCTAATTGTCTTAATTTGATGCTAATAGATTTTCGTGCGATCCATAGATGTGTATAAAATCTTGGTTGAGCTGAATGCCTAGACGGAGATAGATGAAATTGTGGTGCGATGGAGAGATGTGCAGTCAGTGGTTAGATGGACATGGTGGGATTTCAGAAGTAGTGGATTGAATTGAAATCCAATGGACGAAGAGAGTTGGATCTACAAATTGGCAGTGGCCGAACTTCGGTGATGGTTTGAATGTACATGGGTATTGGACCGGCCTTCCACAGAAATCGGCTAGGTCACACACTCACAATTTCATCCCTTCGCATCAGTATATTTGAACAAATATGACTATAGAGCCTAGGATAGAGAAAAAAGAAGAGGTGACGACGATACAGGCCTGAAGAGAAAAAAGGGTTTGTTGTTTTAATCATTTCAATTTGATTGCTTGTCGTTCTTACTGAGATTTATTTATGGATTTTGAGAAAACCATGCCTTGTAAGATTCCTTTGTAACTAAGGTTTATGATTGAAATCACTTGGAGTTTAAGGCTCTTATGAGTTAAATAAAATTGAACAAAAGACTATTATGATTTGAATAAATTAATTTTTTGATTTTATATATTGATTTAATTATGAGATTAGTTGTTTCTTCACCAATTATGTATAATATGGTAACCTATATGTTTAATTTATAGGATTGCAAATATAATTGTCTACTTATTTTGATATTTCATGCTTTGGTTAAATACTTTAATGGGGTATGCTTAGATAGCCAGGTATTATTTGTGAACCTATATTTAGTTTCGCATAACTTTCTTACTAATGCAATTTGATGGTGCATGCTTCGATTTAGTCTCTTGACATACCAAGTCTAGGGTGTCCCATTGATATTTGCGATTCTAATACGTATAATAAGTGATGTCAATAGAACAAATAATAAATAATTCATGAATTATGTTTCATTTCAGTAATTGCATAAATGTAGTGGTGGATACTATAAACCCCGGTTACTGTATTTTTCCATTGGATTCATTCTATTAATTTCGTTACTTTCATTTTTTTTATTCTTTAAAAAAACAGAAATTCATATATTGATTGGTTAGTCGATGAGGAATATTGGTTACATTAATTTCCAACTCTCCCTGTGGGCTTGACCCGTACTTGTCTCTGTCTACTAGTTAGACACCGTGCGATCACGGTTATTATTCATATATGTTTAAACCCTATCAATTACTTAAAAGTTATTTATTTCCATTTGGAACCCCTTTGGAATGATGTGCTCACTTTTTTCAACCCTAGTTTTAGTTATGGGAAGAAATAATGCACGTGAATATATATGTTTTCGCAGCTTAAAGTTTTAGCGAATTGAAGATGTTTCTTTATCTTTTATATAAGTATTCTTTCTATCGCTGTAAAACAACATGTTAATATAATTATATCACTCGAGATGCTTTTATTTATATATATCAAAGAGTTTGGATTTTGTTATCATCACTTTATGTAATTATGATTATTAAAATCGACAATATAGGTTTGATGCTTCAATTAGATTGTAATATTTTTAGCTAAGAGGTGATTAGGTTGGGGCTTTATAATTCTTAACTAATTACTCCCTCCGTCCCACCATTGAGTGACCTATTTGATTTTAGATTTTGTCCCACTAATAAGTGACCTACATCACTAAACAAGGAGATATTTCTAAAATTATCCTTTTAGTTAATTATAAAAAATATAAGAAATATGCATAATTCGATAGGCATGTTTATATCATTACGTAGGTGTTTTAAAATGCTTTTCAATGGTATGAAGTTTGAGAACATCCGTGGAATAGTTTAAGAGATAAATCATTTCTAAATTTCACGAGTTATTATCCATAAGGGTATAATTGTAAAAAATGCTTAAAAGTATTCTTTTTCTTGCTTGCCTTAAAAATTGTGCAAACTTAAACTAGGTCACTTAATAGTGGGACGGAGGGAGTATAATTTATAGTTAGGTTTGCAAGCCAAACAAGTCCCAACCAAAAATGAAAACTGTAGAAAGTTCTTTGTCTTCCTCCCAACGACCAATCTTTACAAAATTTACATGATGCGACTCACTATTTCATGTTTGTAATCAAGAGAGTAATATGACAAAATCAAGCTACAAATTGACTTTAACTTCCTTAGATACAACCTCTTAGTAAGGTTGGCTCTGCGACTTTAACTTGCTTAGATTCCACCTCTTAGCAAGGTTGGCTCTTCGTCGATCGTAAAACACCCATAAAGAAGGCCCAAAAAGCAAGATTAGTTGTATGATTTTCTAGTAGTATTAGCGTGGAGTTTTTAGATGAGTGTCAAAAAATTTATCAGTTTGGTAATTCCAAAGATTGTGCATCCTTGCTTGTAGTATTAATGATAAACATTAGTACGAAGGATTACCATTTTTTACTGTCCAAGTAAGATAAACACTAGCATGAAGTATTCTTGTAAGTCACGGATTGAGAAAAGTAAGGTTATTAAGGCAGTGGTAACATGTAGGGTCGGTATTGAAAAATTATTGTCATTGTATTTAACTTTGACTACGCATTCAATAAAATTTGGTAAAAAGCTTTTCCTCTGCATATCCATTCTTTTCCTCATGGCTTCATTTTTTGCATCTCTAGATGAATATTCTTAAAACCTTTTCTTTTAGAGTACAATGTCACCTCTAAACTTGTTTTCTTTTCTTTTTATTAGTTTTTGATTCTCTGCAAGCTAAAAACACGTATATAGTGTTCCCTTACCACATAACTAACCAGTAGAAAATAATAAGGTTTTATTTCTTTTAATTCATATTAAAGTGACCACCAATACCATGAAGTCCCAAAAATATCCAATACCATATAACGATTGACCGATCCGTTAAATTGTTGGGGTGAAATGATGAGGGTATCCAAGTACACCACGTTTTTCTTTTCAGCCTATAAGTCTGATACCAAGTGTGATCTCGTCTATGGACAACAATCGAGACGATACAATAACTATGTATCCAATTGATAATAGTTACCGTTTAAAATCGATTTATTATAGGATCAATACTAGTGATTAGGATTAACGTACAAGTGTAATTCACTTTTAATTATAATAAAACAATTATAATTTTGGAAAGTAAAAATAAATGACACAATAATATTTTGTTAACGAGGAAGCCGATCAATCACGCACATAAGGGGAGTTTATTAACAATGGACGATCACAAGCTGTGTTCAGATCTAAAAATAATTCTAAAGATCTCGTTAAAATTTTGATCTAGTTTGAGTGACCCTTATGTCAGAAGAGAAAGCTCTCAAGAATAACCAAACTAGGAGCAATCAAAGTTTCAACAACCGTTAGCCAATCAAATAAATAACCGAAAACTAAAGTAATAATTCAATTATCTAGTTGCCCACCATAAGTCTTTAAACAAGCGTTCGTAAGAGATTTCACCTAATTAGGGTACTTTCCTCTCTGAATAGACGGCTCCACCAGAAACAACACGAATGAAGTTCGTGGCTCTTAGGATATTCTGAAAGAAATGCAAACTCAACTATTTATAGACCAAGGTTGTTTGGACAACAAGGAAATTCTAGTACCAAAAATATCCTCAACATATGCAATAACTACCTAATTTCGGTTCTCCTATTTCCAACTAATATCCAACGTGTAATTTCGAAATCTCTCATTAGAAAATATCTAGTATTAGTTTATCACTTAACTAATATAACTTTACAAAAGATATGTTTTGGTTTGCTGGAAAATCAAAAGCATATAATTAAAAATCTTAATTAAAAGATTCTCAATATTTTGGATTGGTATCACCTTGAGTATCAAGGAATATCTTTGGACAATAAAAGATAAGATTTGTGTTCATGTCCAAATTATGTCGACATCTAGGCTTTCCTATTTAGTAAACCCTAATTCCAAACTCGCACAAAACCGTAAAGTAATATGTGAATACGAAGAATCGGTTTTCTCTTGGGACCGGTTCTACCATGTCACATGTCATAGGTTAAGATCGGTTTTACCAAGTCTCCAAATATAGGTAGGGATCGGTTATACCATGACTCCCAACAATAGCTAGGATCGGTTATACCAAGTATCCCAATATAGATAAGGATCAGTTCTACCATGACTCCCAACAATAGCTGGGATTGGTTCTACCGCATATCCAAAAATAGGTGATGATCGGTTATACCAAGACTCTCAACATAAGTCAAGATCGGTTCTACCGCATATCCCAAACTAGGTAAATATAGGTTCTACCATAGCTCTCAACATAAGTCAAAATTGGTTATACCAAAGTTATTACCTAGGTTCGAATTGGTCATCCAATAGATCTTCAATGAAAAACGGACCAAAACGCCTATTGATTTCCTTTCGATTACGAAACAACTCTCGTATATGTACTTCCTTTAAACATATAGTTTCCTAGGATGAAATTACACCTATATCCAACACACAATCAAGTAGCGAGTTACATAGATTATGTTGGTGTCACATTTACGAAGTTCAAAAGATAAATGTTATACTCCGTAACCAAATATTATTCCTTGACACTTTGATCATAATAAAATGACCAAGTATAACACTTATAAATATAACCTCGCATGTTATGTTTTCAATCTTAAACGACTCGAAAGCAATGATGGGAATGGAAACAAGTCAAGTCAGTATCAGCATTCCTCAAGTGGAAGGATGATATCTTCATTATATTAGGGACATGAGATTTGGTATCTAAAAGAATTGTGAATTTTTTTGCTCAAAATCTCTATCGCCAGTGACAAAAACTTATTTCTATGATTGCTTTTCCGGTACTGGCTCTGATGGTACAAATGCTATAGTGCATAAAAACCAGTCTTAGCAAGTCACTATTCGACTACGTTACCACCAGATAAATGAGCAAAATGCCAAGTAGGACCAAACGTTAGCTAATACTTCTCCGCACAAAGAATTTGGTTTTCCCCATACAAAAATTCTAAACTGACCGTCCCAAAAAAAACCACATGAAAACCGCTTAGACTCAGCTGGTGGTCCCAGCTCACCCTTTAATGGCTCTCCCTGCTAACTCCGTTGGGTGGGTCCCACCCTTTCCACTCACACGACGGTTTTCATGTTGTTTTTTGGCCGGTCTGCCCAGAATTACTCTTCCCCATAACATCCATCTCAGTAAGGGCCAATGCCTAGTTTGGCAACGTGATTGTAGGACATCTTTGCTCCTTCGGGGTTAAGGAAACAAATCTTGTACTTGCCAAACACTCCCTTACACAAACCAATTTTCTTTTGGTGTGGCAAGTCTCTAGCCGAACCACCCAATTCGTGTCTGGAAGCAAAATAACAACCCCCTGGCCCTAGTCAATTTGGTTCTCCCCAGCGCGAGGAATAAAATGAGAACACCAAAAGTACAGAGCTCTTGATCATAACAGATTATAGAATGATCCAATGGTCATAATAGAGGCGGTAGATTTGCCAAAAATTGACAGCTTTTCTTGATTCTTGTTTTTCCTTGATCTTCTTCTTTCTGCGCCTATAAAAGCCAGATGAAGGAATCAAAAACCCATTCATTCAATCTTACAGACCCAAAACAAAAACACTCACTCCATTGAAGAAGAAGAAAACAAAATGTTGCTGTCAATGAATGCGTTTCATCATCAAACAACACGACCCAAGTTCTTGCATTTCCCTTCTTCTTGCCATGGAAGAAGAATTCCACACAAACCACCTGTTCTTGTTTCTTTTCCTGCAAAAACGTAAGTACTCCATCATCTTCATCTATTCTTAATCTCTCAAGGTTCTTCCTTTTTCATGAATTCTTAGTTGGGTTTTGTTAATTTGCTACCTACAGGGAATTCAATCCCAAGTTCTTGCATTCTTCTAGAAAATCTGTTCTTGTTTCTTGTCCTGCAACAATGTGAGTAGTAGAACTACTTCATCATCTTCTATTCTTAATCTCTGGGTTTTTCTTTTTTCATGAATTCTTAGTTGGGTTTTGTTCATTTCATACAGGGAATTCAATCCCAAGTTCTTGCATTCTGCTAGTAAATCTGTTCTTGTTTCTCCTGCAACAAAGTGAGTTCATCATCATAATTCCATTCAGAATTCATTCTTAGGGTTCTTGATGAATCTTGCTACAGATTGTTCTGTGCTCTTAGTTGTTTAATTGTTTACATGATATAGGAAATTTCGTCCAGTACTATATGCATTGCCAAGAGACAATGAAGAATTTTCATCTGACAATGAAGAAGAAGAACCCATAATTCAAGAAGAGTTTGTCAGATTTAGAGTATGTGGTGCATCGACGATTTTGTCAGATTACGGAGAGTATGTGGTTAGAGAAGCCGAACTTGAGGAAGAGTTTAAGGTAAATTTTTAAGTAATTTTGAAATTCTGCTTTAATTTGTTTTTTCTAATTAGATTTTGAAGGTGGGTTGTTTTTTTTTGAGTAGGCATCAGCAATGTTGAAAGCTGAAGGACTTTATGAATATCGGTCGCACAACCCGTTTGTGAGTAGATACATAAAGAATGATCGCGCAGATAAGGTAAAATTATACTTACACTACTGAAAATTAGTAAATGCATCACATGAGAATGGTGCTGCTTACTGGCTTACTGTCTGACTCTCTACGCAGGAGTTTGATGTGATAATGAAGCGATATGCGATGCATTATTTAGAACCGTTCATGTGCATTATTGCTGTAAGAAAGGAAGGCGAGAATCTGCTTCAAAGTGTTATTGGAACTCTGGATCTTCGTGTCAAGTATCTGTTAGAGGGGGAGACTTATCCTGAGGTGCATTATACTTGAACAATTTTAAGTTAGCAATTTGATGTTGAGAATGAGAATCACCTAAGATTTGAATTCCTTGATTTCCCAGGAACTTGTGAAGCTCGGGAATCTGTATAATGCCTTCAAAAAAAGAGGATCAGAGAAATGTGGCATAATAACGAACGTAACTGTTGCTGAAAGTGCACGTCAGCAAGGCGTTGGAAGCAGCATGCTCAAGTTTGCAATTGAAGCTGCAAAAGGAAAAGGTAAAACTATCCCTCCCCCCTTTGACTGCTTAAGTTCTCTTCCAGGCATCCAAATTGCAAGGAGGAAAACTACTGCAAGTATGCAACCAATAATCTTGGATTTGGTGTGTGTCAGGAGGTGTAAAGAAGATATTCTTACAAGTCGTTCGGGATAACGAACCAGCATTGGCACTATACAGAAAGATAGGATTTGAGGTAATAATACTTTGCCTCAAATCTCTTTTTCATTCAGTCTCTGATAGTTACTTTTGAGCAATAACAATCTGGTCCTGACATGAAAAATTGTCCCCTTTCAGATATTTGCAGAGGTGACTCCTCAGCTGGAAGAACAGAACCTATACTTGTGCAGCTTAAATCTCTAGTCAGATTTAACTCATTCTTTAGAACTTACAAAGGTTTTGTCTGAAATGTAAAGTTCTGACAATAGTATTCAATGAGAGCTAGCATAAAAAAAAAAAAACAGTACCATTCATTGTAAAGTTCATATAAAAAAGTGCGACTAAGATTCAAATAAAGGCAAGCTTTTGAGATTGGTTTAGTTGTTACTCAACATTGATTCTACATTTCTATGAGTCATTATCATTTCTTATCTGTTGTTTGAGGCATAAATCTGTAGTTTAACACAAACTAAACTGATCCGGAGAATGAGCTGTTTGAGTTTTAGATAAGTTAACCAAGCAAATGTCAGAGTTTGCAGCTCTCTTCGTTTGTGCTTGACTGCTTGTACTGCATGTGTTGTTTCAATAAAAGCAAAATTCAATATAAATCCATATATGTCAGGTTGCATATATAAATTCAGCGATAGCCAACGGAAACGGATGCTTATCGATGAGGTTGACGCTACGAAAATTGTAGTTGAGAGTTATAGAAAGAGTTGAGTAGCCATAATGGTAAAACTTGTGTCGGTTTTTTAAGTTGGCTCCTTCCATACTCATCAGCACCTCTTGCAACAAAATGGACAAGTGGAAAAAAGAAGAAGAAGAAAAAGTGTTATCTGTTGTTCCTCTCATATGAACATGTGAGAGCATTACATGGGTGAATATTTAACTGTCCTATGAGTTGTCTCTTATTGTATTCGTGCATCATAATTTCTAGGTGAGGACTACCATAGTCAAGAAACCATTTCATCCACATCTATATACCTATTCTCGACAGACTATCTATCGGGAACAAAATGGCAACAACATTTTCCATCTCTGTAATCATCTGATGGATGTCTCATTAAAACTCACTAGTGTTGAATTTATTAACTTATTGATCAATAATGCAGCATAATTACCATTTCACAAGTTTCCTTCAAGAATTCCTCATCATAGGACCAACAAAATAAACATACTACCAACATTGGAAATTACATTTACATGCATGCATGGTGCATTTTCAATAGTTGATAGTTGTGCAAGTTGGGGATGTAGGTAGCTCAGATGGCACTTCTCCATCCAGAAAACATCATTTACCATCATATGCCTGGGACAATTCAGATGGCTCGGACAACTCAGATCGCGAGTCAGAATTAAGTGTGTGTAAAACAGAAGGTCATCAAGTGGGTGAAAGTATCCGAAACAATAAAGCACGTCCACACACGATAGAACATTCCAGAATCAAATGAAACAAACAATATCGGCATTTTAATAATTTAAAGAGGTTATTAAAGTCATTCCGTCAGTAGGTGGCGGTCCACATAAGCGAATAAAATCAACGGTGGAACATTAATCTTCGGAACATCATCCAACGATAGAGAATGAAACCCTAATCGCATTATAGGGTTTATAAAGAAAGAGGCCTCACAATTTTCAGTCTCTCTACTACTACTTTTCCGAAGAAGCTCTGTGCTGCGGAGCTTTTCTAATCGCCGTTTCTGGTAAATTCTTTCTCCTCTTCTTTGATTATTATCATCTTTTCTTCTATGCTTGTAGATCATCTTCATGTTTGTAGTTTCTCATCGTTTCGTTTTGTTAAGTATGAAGATCTTGTTTAGTAATTCTTCTCCGATTGTTTTGTATGATATCATGTTTAGTTAATCTATTACTTGAATCAGTGAATCGATTGATTGTTTTGTATGATGATCTTAGTCTTACTAGGTTAGATTCTGTTACAAGTAGTCGTAGATCTGTTCAATATCATGTTTGGAATATTTTCTGTTTGTTTTGTATGATTTTATTTTCGTTTTGTATGATTAGTATCATGTTCAGGTAACTTATTTCGATTTTATTGAATTTTAGTTTTTATTTTTGGTGTAATTTCAGATCTGTAGTTTTTCTCTTCTTCTCTTGCTGTGCAATTTTTTTAGGGTATCACTTGTGAGATGCAGATGGGATAAGCTTGGTTGCATGATCTAGTATGCTTTTCTTATAGCGTGATTTGGATTGATTTTGCTTTTGTATAAAGCGATTCGGATTGCTTTTGCTTTTGTAAAACATGATCTCTTATGTTATTGAAAGGTTCATGTTAACATTGACTAGTCTGTGCTTTCGTAAAAATGATCTCTTATGTTACTGAACGGTTCATATTAACATTGACTAATCTGAGCTTAGTAATACGCTTAGGGAGTAGTATTTGAATGATGTTCTGAAAATCTGAGTTAGAAGCTGTGTTGTTCTGGTTGAATTCAAATGTTTGTTTGTTTAATTTGTGTTTTTCTACAGTTGATTTTTTAGTGAATGTGATTTTCTATATTCATCTAAGTCAAATTGTTTAACTAATGTGTTTGGTTTGTTGATATGCAGTTATTTTCTAAGAATTCAATATGGGTAAAGAGAAGGTTCACATCAATATTGTTGTCATTGGACATGTCGACTCTGGTAAATCGACCACCACTGGTCACTTGATCTACAAGCTTGGAGGTATTGACAAGCGTGTTATTGAAAGATTCGAGAAGGAGGCTGCTGAGATGAACAAGAGGTCATTCAAGTACGCTTGGGTTCTTGACAAGCTTAAGGCTGAACGTGAGCGTGGTATTACCATTGATATTGCCTTGTGGAAGTTTGAGACCACCAAGTACTACTGCACAGTTATTGATGCTCCTGGACATCGTGACTTTATCAAAAACATGATCACTGGTACTTCTCAGGCTGATTGTGCCGTCCTCATTATCGATTCTACCACTGGAGGTTTTGAGGCTGGTATCTCAAAGGATGGTCAGACTCGTGAGCACGCTCTTCTTGCTTTCACCCTTGGTGTCAAGCAGATGATCTGTTGTTGTAACAAGGTAGACCTTTCTTGCAATTCTTTTTCCATCTATGAAACTAAAACTGTCTAATGCTGTATATCCTTCATGTGGCTAACTGTTATTTTGTGTTTGTGTTTGTAGATGGATGCCACCACCCCCAAGTACTCAAAGGC
Organism: Papaver somniferum; assembly: GCF_003573695.1. Taxonomy (NCBI): domain Eukaryota; kingdom Viridiplantae; phylum Streptophyta; class Magnoliopsida; order Ranunculales; family Papaveraceae; genus Papaver; species Papaver somniferum. Next base: position 39,571,972 of record NC_039366.1, read on the forward strand.
CAGGTACGATGAAATTGTGAAGGAGGTCTCATCTTACTTGAAGAAGGTTGGATACAACCCAGAAAAAATTGCCTTCGTTCCTATCTCTGGATTCGAGGGAGATAACATGATTGAAAGGTCCACCAACCTTGACTGGTACAAGGGACCAACTCTCCTTGAGGCTCTTGACAACATCTCTGAGCCAAAGAGACCATCAGACAAGCCCCTTCGTCTTCCCCTTCAGGATGTTTACAAGATTGGAGGTATTGGAACTGTGCCAGTGGGACGTGTTGAAACTGGAGTCATCAAGCCTGGTATGGTTGTTACTTTTGGACCCACCGGTTTGACCACTGAAGTTAAGTCTGTGGAGATGCACCACGAAGCCCTTCTAGAAGCTCTTCCAGGAGACAATGTTGGGTTCAATGTCAAGAATGTTGCAGTGAAGGATCTCAAGCGTGGTTTCGTCGCCTCCAACTCCAAGGACGATCCTGCCAGGGAAGCTGCCAACTTCACCTCCCAGGTCATCATCATGAACCATCCTGGTCAGATCGGTAATGGTTATGCTCCAGTTCTTGACTGTCACACATCTCACATTGCTGTTAAGTTTGCTGAGATCCAAACCAAGATAGATAGGCGATCTGGAAAGGAGCTTGAGAAGGAGCCCAAGTTCTTGAAGAACGGTGATGCTGGTATTATTAAGATGATTCCAACCAAGCCCATGGTTGTAGAAACCTTCGCTCAGTACCCACCTCTTGGACGTTTTGCTGTTAGGGACATGAGGCAGACAGTTGCTGTTGGTGTCATCAAGGGAGTTGAGAAGAAGGATCCAACAGGAGCCAAGGTTACCAAGTCTGCTGTCAAGAAGAAGTAAAGTACTCCAGTAAGTACAGGGATGGTGCTAAGAGGGTCTGCAGAAGGGTTTTGTCTTGTTTACTTCAGTAGTAGTCATTTTTGTTTCTTGTTTGCTTTGGTTAGCTATCATTGCAGTTTTATATCTTTTGTTGCCTTTGTTTTGTTGAGCATCCAGATGCAAACCTGGGTGCTTGATAGGCGGTGGCAACATGAGTTTGGGCTGTTCAGTTAATTGAAAACTTGTTATGGATTTTGGTTTGTAAGTTGCTGTTAACAACTTTTTATTTGCGTATCTCTTTCCCAGTTTAATGAAAATAGTGTCTGCAGAAATGTTTTCTCATCATATCTTTTGTCAGTGGCTCTGCTCTGAATCTCTTTCAGTTTAGCATTTGGTGGAGATGAGTAGTATCTTTTGAATCTTCAGTCATTGAAAGCTTTGAAGAAGCTGTGTGAATTGATAGAAGTCTTTTCAATCCATGGGGTCTTGGTAGAACTCATGTTTCCCTTAATTTGCAGTGCATATTATTCTTTGAAGGAGCACAATAGCTCGAAACATCTTAGCTTCAAGAAAAAACTATTTTGTTACTCTTCCATTTTGTAGTGCATATTGTAATCGTATTGTACATGGCAGGTATGCTGTGCAACTATTCTTTTCCATTTGGAAGATCAATATTTCAGCCTTCAACTGATATACCTTCATGAACATGACGCTGATTATTACAGAATATGCTTCAACTCAGAGTGGATTCCTCTTTAGATTCATGAACATTTCACAACATCAATACAGTACTTCAGCAACAGAAAACAACAGAGAGATGCCTTAAAAAAAGATTATCTGTCTTTTTGTCGGACGAATGGAAGCTGAGAGACTTCAAATTACATTAAGATCGACAAAAGTGCACCTAACATGTGCATATCATATGCGCTAGACTTAGCACCACCTGGTGACAGACAAAAGGTTTGATTATACTCAAAAAGTACACATAAAATAGAAAAACTTATAACCTAGTTGAAATTGAAATATAAAGCTAACAACCTGATCACACAAAAGGAAAAGACTTTGAGATTGCCAAGGCAACCAAGGCGGGAACTTGGTTGAACTAAAAGTACCGCTACAATCCCACTTCAGAGAATTTCTTCAATTTTTGGTTCAGAACCAATACCACTTTGCTTGTACATCTTAGCAATGATTGGATTGCATACACACTTTAACTCCTCCATCTTGTTTGTGGTATCGTCAATGTCAGCTAGTTCATGGCTATCTAACCACTGAATGGCATTGCTGACTGCATCTGAAATCTTCTTCTTATCATGGTATTCCTCTAGCTTCCCACTGGCATTATAAATTGTGTTCCTCATGCTGTACGCATATTTCTCAAAGGCGTTCCTTGACTCCACCTTGTTTCTGTGTTCGTCATCTTCTGACTTGTATTTGAGAGCCTCTCGGACCAACCTGTCAATCTCAGCCTTGGATAACCTCCCCTTTTCATTTGTGATGGTGATCATATTTTTATTCCCTGTTGACTTGTCCACGGCAGACACATTTAAAATACCATTTGCATCCAAATCAAAACATACACTCAAGTTAGCAACGCCACGAGGTGCTGGAGGAATACCTTCTAACACGAACTCACCCAGCAAGTTATTGTCACTGCTTCGAGTTCTCTCACCCTCATACACCGGAAACGATACACTAGTTTGTTCGTCGAAGACAGTAGTAAAGCCCTTTTCCATCTTGGTGGGAATGGTTGTGTTCCTTGGGATGAATATATTCATAATACCTGAATCTTCATCAACACCAAGAGAAAGAGGGGTTACATCTAAAAGCACCAGGTCCTTCACCTTCTCATCACCCTCACCACTCAAAATAGCAGCTTGCACTGCAGCACCATAAGCCACAGCCTCATCAGGGTTAATGCTCTTGCAGAGCTCCTTCCCGTTGAAGAAATCCTGCAGTAAAGACTGAATCATTGGAATTCTAGTGGACCCACCAACCAGGACAACTTCGTGAATGGTGCTCTTATCCATCTTAGCATCCGTCGAACATTTCTCAACAGGTTCCATACAGTTTGTGAACAAGTCCATGTTCAACTCTTCAAATTTAGCACGAGTGATGGATGCATGAAAATCAACTCCTTTATACAAAGCATCAATCTCAACGGCTGTGTCGGTTGTAAATGAGAGGTTCCTCTTTGCCCTCTCACACGCTGTTCTCAGCCTCCTAAGAGCTCTTGGGTTTCCACTAATGTCTTCCTTGTGCTTCTTCTGGAATGCTTGAACAAAGTGATTCAACATCCTGTTATCAAAATCCTCTCCTCCAAGATGGGTATCTCCAGATGTAGCCTTCACTTCAAAGTTACCCTTGTTAATGGTGAGTAGAGAGACATCAAAAGTACCACCACCAAGATCAAAGATGAGAACATTCTTCAAGTCCATACTAGTCGCCTTCTTATCAAGACCATAAGCAATAGCAGCTGCTGTTGGTTCACTGATAATTCGCAGTACATTAAGGCCAGCAATGGTACCAGCATCCCTGGTAGCATGACGCTGTGAATCGTTAAAGTAAGCAGGGACTGTAATAACAGCATCCTTAACACTTGAACTGATATAAGCTTCTGCAGTTTCTCTCATTTTAAGAAGAACCATGGCTGAAATTTCCTCAGCTGAGAGCTGTATATCTTTGCCCTTGTAAGTGACTTCAACCATAGGTTTCTCGTCTACGCCAGCAACAACTTTGAACGGCCATAGCTTGATATCACTCTGAACGAAGCGATCACTCATTTTCCTACCAATCAAACATTTCACATCTGCAATACAGAAGACAGACTCATAAACGATAAAGAGTGCGATTGTTATTTGCATAAAACAAAAGCAGTTCATCAAATTGATGAGATTTCAGTACATCCTAAAACCACACAATAACGCCTGGAAGAATGTTCGCAGATAATGATAATCTGGTAATCCTATGTCTCAAGTGCAACCATTGTGATTTAAGGCCAGCGTTACCATGAATTTTAGATATCAAAATTTACGGAAATTTTGCAGCTAACCACAGCATATAACAAGTGAGGCGTATAACCAAAATCAAAGAACAATAGCATTGCAGGATACTAGACAAGTAATGATGAACAATAAGCTACGACTAAGACATGAAATTAGACATAATGTTGAAAAGGGTTTACCAAAAAGCTGTCCAACAACAAGGCTTCAAAATTAAAAATGTTGAAAAGGGCCGAAGACTGTGTTGGATGGATTAGCAGCAACTTGATTCTTAGCAGCTTCACCAATCAGCCGTTCCTCAGCCTTGAAAGCAACATATGAAGGAGTGGTACGATTTCCTTGATCATTAGCAATAATCTCAATATGATTATGTTGCCACATCGCTACACATGAATATGTTGTACCCAAATCTATTCCTATTGATGTTCCAACCATTTTGTAACTCAAAATGTTAAAACCCTAGTTTCAAACCAATTGAGCTAAACCCTAGTTTCAAATAGCGATGATTTTTGCTATTGTAAAAGGGAAAAATGAGTCTCTTAGTGAAGAAACCAGCAGAGGAAGACAAGGCGAAGAAGTATGACAAAAAAAGCGACTCCTAGGAGATTTTGTTGTCAAGGCCGGACTTACTGGTCCAAATGGTGTTTGGGGTGCTGGATTTATAAATGAAGGTGCTCGTATGTACACATTTTAGTTTGGATACCAGAAGCAAAACAATTTTGTCCGATCGGAAGTACAAACAATTTGCTAAACGGTGTTTGGATATATTTTGAGAAGTCACTTTTGGATTTTAAAAGCCAGACACTAAAAATTAGAATAACTTTTAGAAGCGGAAAAACCTACTCTTTCTGAAGAAATATTTTTTCTGCATTTGTCTTTGGGAATCGACTTCTACTTCTAGAGAAGTAGAAGCACTTTTCTAAAAATAGCCGAACATTTATTAAAATTGATTTTTTTGCCTCTAAAAATCGGCCATAAATTATATTCTAACTTCAGGCTTTACACGAAAAATCACTTCTTTTAGAAATGATATTTGCCCACAACCTCACTTTAACTCCTAGGGTGATGGTGAGTTGAAACTAACCAGGTTGGTGGACCTACGCCAATACATTTTTATTTTTTTTTAAAACTAAAGATTAATTGGAGGATCTGATTATTTAAGTTTTACAAATCTAAACTTAATTTTTCTATCATCAAATGCAAGAGAATCGTTTTATTTTTCCAAATATAGTTTTGATATGGTAATAATCTTTACCATCTATTCGTTTGTTTCTGATGGTGGGCCAAACAAAAGTCAAAAACGTTAATGTAACACCCTGTGTTTTTAACATGGCGCATGTTCAAAGATGCGCCATGGCCTGAGATGAAGCTTCATCCAAAACTTTCGTATTGTAGTAAAAGGAACATTGGCCTAGGCTAATACGCTGCCAAAAATGGCATATTGCGTGGGCATATTGGTTAAGGCCAATATGACACCAAGAGAGTGTAAGTTGTAAGGTATATAGGCCAAAGGACAATCTCGCATCAAAGGATGCATTAGGCCAATTAGGTAGATGGCCTTGAGAAAAGTTAGTGCTAACATAGCACACTACCATGTCATTGGCCTTGGGCCAATATCGCATCACTATGTTGCACCATGCCAGAGCAGGTTGGTCTTGCCAATGTGCATCCATCACGGCTGGACATTGGAGTGGCATATGGGACGAAGCCGGAAATACAACCATCACGTCTCTTCAGTGGACCCGGCTTAGGAAATGTTCATCCATCATGTCTAGACATTGGAACTAGCCCATGAGCCAAAACTGAATGTACAACCATCACGACCATACATTGCAGCTGGCCAGGGTAGTAATGTGCAGCCATCACGGCCTTGGGACTTGGTGAAGTCATTTTTCTCCCCTAATCTAAGTTGTAAAAATGTCTTTAAAACATATATAGGGAGGGTAGTTGGCTTAGCGTATCACCGAAGTACATAAACTTAATCAAGGATATGTACGAGGGCGCAGTTACCGGTGTCCAGACGAGCGGCGAAGTCTCGAGCGCTTTCTCGATCAAGATAGGGCTACAGCAGGGATCAGCATTGAGCCCATAATTTTTGCTCTAGTGATAGATCAAGTTACGAGGGACATCCAGTGTGAGATCCCCTGGTTTATGCTCTTCGCGGACGATGTGGCGCTTATCGACGAGTCAAAGAAAGAGGTAGAGGAAAAGCTAGAGCTGTGGTGCAGACTCTAGAATCGAAGGGCTTCAAACTTAGTAGGGCCAAGACTAAGTATTTGAGGTGCGATTTCAGCGACTCCGGGGCAGATAAGGGGGACATTCTGCTAGATGGACAAATTGTACCAAGGAAAGATTCCTTTCGCTATTTAAGATCGATGATCCAAAGTGATGGAGGAATCGAGGAGGATTTTCGACATCGAGCTCTAACCGTCTGGGAGAAATGGCGTCTGGCATCTGACGTCCTTTGCGATCGCAAAGTTCCATTAAACCTTAAAGGTAAGTTTTACAAATCGGCGATTAGGCCTGCAATGTTGTATGGTGCGGAATGCTGGGCGTCGAGTAGTCGGGACATATTTTTGAGGTGGGCATGCTGGCATACGAGACATGGTCGGATCAGGAATGAGAAAGTACGTAAGAAACTTGTGGTAGCACCAATCGAGGAGATGCTCACCCATCATCGGTTGCTTAGGTTTGGGCATCTACAACGAATACCGCATGATGCATCAGTTCGAGTAGGTCGCATCAGGCGCGCTGAAGGAAGGATAAAACGCAAAGGCCGACCGAAGCTGGCATGGGACGAGCCCGTAAAGCGGGACATGACCAAGCAAAACTTATTACAGGAGCAAGCGCTAGAAGGACAGACATGTAGAGCGGCGATCCACGTGGAAGAGGTAGGATTTCTGTACTTAGACTGACGACCCCCCTCTTTCTCTTGTTAATATCTCTGCACCTCAATAAGAGAACACGTAAATGCAACCTTGCAGATTGTGTGTGTGTGGTGGTGTGTGTGGGGGGGGGGGGGGGGGGGGGGGGGGGGGGGGGGGGTTCCCCCTGTAGCGCTGCAGTTGGCAAGATTGTGAAGGGGAATCCCCGTAGCTTTAGCAACATGGGTAGGGTGTGATTATATCCACATTAATGGTCAATAATTTGTATTCCCATAAACACCGTAATTCTTCATCTGGTCCCCAAAACAAAAACGAACGTGGAGCGGGTAGCGTCAAGTATTTTCCTGCCATAGTGCGGATTGTGCAAGGCTCTGACAGACCGCCGTAAAAACTATGTTATAAATTTATGAGATAATCTCTAGCCTACCCGGTACTTTCTACTGGAAAAAGGCTTTGGTATTGGTTTTGGTTTGGGTAGTTGGTTGAAGGTGCATATGCAGACCATGCGCCAAGTAAGCTTTATAACTTAGCCGAAAGAGTATGAATGATGCTTATGCCTCATTTGTAGCTGCATAGCCTTGCCAATAGAGAATGTTAAGCATGTGCATCATTATGCCATGTCGTGGGACAAATATGCATCACTTGGATGCATTTTGACGGAACGACTTACACGGACTAGGCCATTATTGCTTGGCCACAGCATTGCAAACGAGTTTGCTTAAGCTTCTGTATCTTCGAGGATGAACTATGGTCTGTGCTTGAACCCTTTAGAGTAGGGAAGTGTACGTAGGCATCCGCAATGACTTGAAGCATTGCCGGTCAAGCACTTTGTCGCTCATATCATCTAATTTAGAGATGATTGTCGCTGGTCTCTCGAATGCATTTAGCGTATGCACTAAGCCTTTTAAACCACTAAGTGTCCCTAGTGGACGAGTTGAAGTCTCGTGAAGGTTTGCTTAGAACGTACCTACAAAGTTCTAGGTCAAAATATAAGCTCAGATTCTATCAAATGTGACATGTGCAAAACAGTTTAAGCTCACATCAAAATGGAGATGTCAATCTAGCTATCAAAGGCACAATCCTAGCACTGATAACAAAAAAAGACATGTGATAAGAGTGTAAAGTGTATCTACACATGTGTAAAGAAAGATTTGAAGTTATGACTACTAATCACCAAGAGATAGTTTCTCAGGCTACGAACCAAGGTCGAAATCTAGCTAGCTGTCCGGACTTTACGAGAATTGTGAATGAGTTGGAGGTATTTCACAATTACTCGCGTTGTACATCAATGACATACACCCTCCTTGCTTATTACAATGAAACAACAAAATGACTATTTGCATGACTCTTATTTACATTGACTACTCTCTTTTTATTTTTGGAACAAGAGAGAATGGAATTGATAAATACTTGATTTTTTTGTATTTTTCTGAGATTTTTTTCTGAATATATACATCGTTTTTTTTTTTTTTTTTTTTTTTTTTTTTTTTTTTTTTTTTTTTTTGAACAAGGAAACACTTTTGATACATAACAAAAGGAAACAAAAGATTACATGACACTTTGCAAGAGGTAGCCCTTTTTGATGCACCCAGTTAAATTCGATGGTTGTCTTTCTTAATGTAACCTCCACCTTCTATCCCAACCAACCAAAGAACAAGCTAGTCAAGTTTCGTTCAGTATTCTAAAGTGATTGGCAATCGTAACTTCCTATCAAACACCTTGAAGATCGAGGCCATACATGTATTGGTAGATCGTGCGCGTGCAAATTTCTTATCACTATGTGAATTGTGCTAGAATCAGGGTGCCTAAATATCTAGACTAAGACTCCTAATAAAAATACATATTTGCACAAGAGTCAACATTTCAAGGTAAATGAGCTCCATTTTTATGATTTTTTAATTTTTTAATTTTTTTTTTTTATTTTTCAATTTTTTTTTTTTTTTTTTTTTTTTTCAATTTTCAAAAAGAAGAAGGAGTTCGTTTTCAATTATGGCAAATTATCATGGTATCTACTCTATACCCCCAAACCTAAACTAAACATTGTCCTCAATGTTTCAAAATATGGAAAGAATTAAAATGCAACATATGGAAAGGGACATGCTGAGTAGAGTAAAAGGAGAGAGAATACCCGATTTCGGCGAAAGCAGAATTAAAACTCCGTTATTCAAGGCAAAAATCCAACATATTTCAGCCGAGATCATATTGGATTAGCAAAATATATACAAAAGGAACAAAAGGGTTTTTAAGAAATTTTATCTACTGGATTATATACAAAAAATTCACCATACACTAACAATCTAAAGAGTTGAGGATCAACCCAAAAGACAAAGTGTAGAGGTTTCAACAGCTTCACAAATATAAAGGAAAACGCAAGTGAAACTGTGAAACAAAATGAGCTACCCCCAAACCTGGATTTTTCAACGGATAAAATTTTGGAAACAAAATCTCGCAGTTTTGGGGGTTCATCATGTACAAGGTCTAGCTCAAAGTGAACTGTGCTAGGGACGGGCAAACATGCTAATTCCAACTGTGGTTCCTCAAATGTATTATACTTAGAAGCAAAATAGTCCAAGAGGACTTGGGAAGCACACAGTTCCAAACCTAGATTAGGACTCTCAGAAAAATTGGTTTTACAATATTGGTACAAACCAAATCTAGGTTGGGTGGAAGGCCATCATTGTGACTCATGTAGGAGGATAGGCACATCATTATTAATCAAATCAAATCTCCTAATCATCTACACATGTCACATCATGCTCACAATCATCAATCTTAGCAAGTTCACATCAGAATCATCAACATCATCAACAGATTCATTCTCATGCATCGGCAAATCAGGAGAAATATCACAATGTGACCTAGGTAGAGAATCAGACACATCATTTTCATGCAATATTAGTGTCTACAGAAGATTCAACTATTCCTATGTCATGCTCATCTTCACAGAATAATTGTACGAATCCCATGTCAATATCAAAATCATATGAATTACAATGAGTATTAGAAAAACAACATTCATGAAGGTCGAGGGCGAGAAGCCATATGTTATTGAACCAACAGGTTCCACAATATTTTCATGTTCTTCTAACATATCATCATCATCATAATCATCATCATGGTAGCATGCATATTGGTCCTCATTAAAAGTGGTGGTGTCGTTAGTCGATTCATGTTCCTCTAAATTAGGTTCATATTCAACATCATTTACATGAATGGGACTAGACACTTCATTAGGGACAACATACATTTCCTCATGAATTTCCTCCTTTTGTAGGTGAAGCAAAATCTGATCTAAATATGCCTGAATTCGTGATGTAGATCTATCGAAGTTTTGCTCACTGAGTCTGAAAGCTTCTGTGGTGGAGTCTAAATTCATGGGAGTACAAAATTCTTCATGTTCAAATTGTGGTGATTGGTACATGTGTGCATGGTCATTAGGGTTTATAAAAGATTGATCGCAACCCTCAAAGGATTGATTATGGTCCCAATGACTACCATTCTCACAATTTATGGTCATTTCATACCTTGGATTTTCTCTAGATTGCCTAAAATTATGCAAAGACAATTCTCAACAGGTTGGTCTAAACTACCACATGCGGGACATGCAAGATTTCAGGTTGCCTAAGAAAATTAGATGTGACAGATTCCTCATGTGATTGCATTTCTAAAGCTGCGATTCGAGCTTCTAATTGATCCACAAGAGATGATTGTGTGAGTGAGGCTCTAGCAAAATGTTTATTTTCACGTTGTGGCAAACGATGCATGTGCGAATAGTCAGTAGGGTTCATGTATTGAAGCTCGGGACTTTGAAAATGTCCATAATAATTCCTATAACTATTGACATCATGGTCTATGGGAGGTTCATAACGTGAAGTTTGTCCACACGCAAGTTTCTAAGGGATTCGTTGTATTCCCCAACTGTAGAAAAAGATCTAGACATGACTGGGCTCAAAGGCTAAGTAAAGAGTTTACAAAGCTCAAAATTTGGTTTTTAAGGGATTGGACTTTTTGGAAAAATTTGGTTTTGTTGGGAAAAATTTGGTTTTGGCGGGAGACATTTGGTTTTGATGGGAAAAAAAATTTTGGTTTTTTAGGGAAAGATTTGGAAACTTTTGGTTTTTATGGGCGAATTTTGGTTTTGTCGGGATAAGGAGGAAGAAGAAAATTTGGTTGTTAATGTGGGAGCAAAATAAAATTTGGTTTTAAAATCTGGGAGCAAGTAAAATTTTTTTTTTTTTTTTTTTTTAATTATCCTAGCATAAATTAGCACAACCCATAAAAGAAAATAAAAACAACAATAATAATTACAAACCCATAAAAGAAAGAAAAAGAAGAAAAAGAAAAATTATTACAAGCCCAAATAAAAAATAAAGAAAAACAAAAATTATTACAAGCCCACAAATTAAAAATGGAAGCCCACAGGTTGGGTTCTCTTAATGGGTTTAGGCTTACTTGCTTAAGCACAGCCCAGCTGCTCAGTTAGGTTGCAAAAGCCCAGTTGGGCTTTGGATCATCCTAGCTTTGGCTTCAACACTCAAGGCCCAGTTGGGCTCGGTTCAATTTCTTCTCCTTCTGCAGCTTACAGCCCAGTTGGGCTTGGTTCAATTTCTTCTCCTTCTGCAGCTTACAGCCCAGTTGGGCTTTATCTTACACCAGCTTCAGCAGGCAGCAGCAGAAGCAGCAGCTTAGGGGAGGCTGGAAGGTTGCAGGGAAGGCACAAGAGAGGAGCTGCAGGCAAGCAGCACAAGGCAACTGGCAGGAAAGGTAGCAGTCAGCAGCAGCATCAGCTCCACAGGAGCACTTCACAGCAGGTACCTGGACTCAGCAAAGATCAGTTTCTTTCAGCTGCACTACACAGCAGCTACTAAAACAGCAAGTTAATCTAAGATGCAAGAATGCAATGCATGATGCAAGATATGCAGTGCAGAGAATATGCAAGATGAATATGCAAGTGAGGCTAGATGAACTAAATGCAAGGAGAACAACAAATAAGAATGCTTCGAAAACACAACGCCAAGTCCCCGGCAGCGGCGCCAAAAACTTGGTGGCTCTCTAAAAGAGTCACAAACTATACCTGCAAGTGCACAGGGTCTAGTGTATAGAACAGGGCAAGCAGGGTCGAACCACAGAGACTTGGAGTGTGCAAGTTAAAGAAATGCGAAATTATTCTAAGCTATGAAAAAAACAGTGTGTAACAGCAGTGGTAGAAGAATTTAGAAGTAATGGCAATGCTGTGGCTCAATGCTCAGTGCACAGCATGCAAGGCAGTGTAGATAGTGAATTGATATGCAAGATTGTAAAGAACTGAGAAGTTGGAGTTTAGGTTGTTGAATCCACAGCCTAGTTTCATAGAAATCCCTGTTGTAATACCCTAGTTCTCTTCTTCAATCAAGGAGTATAGAGGTTCCAGCCTCAACTACCTTGAAGGTGTGATAAATCACCAAAATGTCATGGAATGAATTAACCTTAAGCTAATAGTCTGTCAAATCTAAGAATTGGCTGTCTGATTAAGGCACAACCAAGCAGAGATTAAACTACAAATGCCAATTCCTAGCATTACCCATCTGTTTAAAGCATGGGCAATCACAAATTGAGCTAAAATCAGTTTACAAGCTTGAATATACATCAAAGTATTAACCTAACTACCTAGGATGCATGACATACTAGGTGAGAGTAAATTGATGTGAATTCAGAAGTTAAAGCATGCTTTTCATTATTAGTTCATGGAGCAACAGTGAATCAAACAGGGGATTCTTATCTACTAGGGTTTCATCTAAACCTTAACAACATAAACTAGAACATTGTAACATCATAAACATGTACTGATAACAAAAAAAGGAATTGAACTGGACCCTTCAGCTTGGCTAACCCAAGTCTCAATTGGTGCTCTGGCTAGCCCAGGCATAACCTCAACAACACCCTCACAGCTCCTATTTATACAATTCGAATTAGGGTTACACTTTCCCCCAAATTCCCAAAACAGTGAATTAGGGTTTTTGAAATTAAAGAAATTGACATGACAATTCTCACCCATACTCCTGCTGCTCTTCTTCCTGCTCCTCTTCATGTCTTCCATGCTGCTACGCTCCAGCTCGAGCTTCCTCTGCCTATCAACCTAGTTCATCGATTTCAAAACCCTAACAGAGAGAGGGAGTGTGAAATCAGTGAAATAGGTAGCATAGGATGATGGGGGAAGGATGGGTTTTGGTTGGATTTGATGTAGGGTGGTTGTAGTGGCTGGTAGGGATGATGGCGATGGCAGAAGGTGATGGTGATGGCAGAGCTGTTCTCTGCAGAGGGAAGAAGGGAGAAGAAGAAGATGGGTTCGATGGCTAGGGTGTGTTTGTTTTGTGGGATATAAACTTAGGTGCTAGGGTGTTGAGCGAGGATAAGGATTTTTGATGTTTCGCGAAGCCGAGCCGTGGGATGTGGATATGATGGATCGATCTAACGACGAGATAGAAGGAAGCGAGGAGCGACCGTTGGATGCGGAAGTACAACAAAACTGACGGCTCAAGATGAAGTTAGGTGCTGCAGTGTTAGACAGGAGCTTCAGACTTCGATGCACGACGATGAAACGACCGTAGGATGCTGAGATGATCCAATCTGACGGCTGAAGATGAAGGCGGGTATGGATATTGGAAATGGGTTTGGGTAAGGGTTTTGGGCCTTGGATATGCCAAGCCCATATCTTCTTTAAGGACAATTCTTCCTCTTCAAGCCCAGTTCTAGACTTTTGGTCTTGTGCACAACATTCTTCGCGGCTTCCTTGTGTAATTCCTCCCGGCTTTTCACCACTTTTCTGTTATTTTCGCTCCGCAATTCATCCAAACTTTATTTGGTACCTAAAAATGTAAAGTTAGTTAATAAAAATATTTATTCTTGAAAACAAAGAAAATACAGAATATGGGATAAAATGTAGAATTAATGCACAAAAGATGAGTTAAATGCCAACAAAAAGATATAGAAATATGCACTTTTTAGCACTCATCAATGATTGCGGCATATCGGCCTCTCATATCATCTGGCTCGGCATTTCGATGCAAGAGATGATTTGGATAAACTTGATGAGGCAAGTTTCATTCCATTCCTCGGATGATCATACTTCATATCAAAAAGTTCGACTTAGGCATGTACCAATGACACATTTGACATGGCCTCTAAAGTAAGCTACATCGATATGCAAGTTAGCGGAGCTTGCATAAGACTAAGGAAAATACGGAATGATCCTGATTAATGCACCCTTGGCACGAGCAAGACAAGTGCATCTCTCAGCAATGACTAAGCTAAGTGAAAAAGGGGGTATTAAGCCTGCGATGACTTATGCGTAAGTCCAAGGAATGCCTTATGCCTGGACAAGACCCGGAATCCAGTGATCATGCAAGGTGCATCGGCCATAGCCTTTCAAGGCTTTAAACCCTTCGCAAAACAAGGGAAAGTTGGAAAGGTGTGGAAGCTAATTTAGATGCATCATGCTCCAAAGGCATGCTTGCAAGGGAAAATGTACGTGCATTTTCCTAGCTTTAATGTCCGGTAAGCAGCATTATCATGGCGCATCAGAGAAGTTATGGCCTGGGCGGGCTAGGAGTAATTTTCCCATCAATCACACTTGGTGTCAGTGCAAGTTCCGAGATAACTCTTTGGACTGTGTGGAGTGAACTCATTAGCGAGTATTTTCCTTGAATGGAAAAACTTAAAGTTGGAGATTAAGGAAAATTTTGCGCGGAAAGAGTTGTAACTGCTACGCTACATACTTTGCAAATCGAGTTGAGCTTGTTTAAGTACTGTGAGTTTTACTGGCCTAAGTGGCATCCTACTTACGAGTGGATATTCGGAAGACCGTTCGGAATGGTAGGTAGAAAATGGTGTTAGAGCATAGCTCGGTCAACCTTGCATGCGTTGCTATCTCAAGCATGCTTGTCAATGTTAGTGATCAAAACTATAAAGTCTTGATTTCTAGCCTATTCGCTAAGTCTCAGACAATGATAGGAAAAGTGTAGTTCATCTCAAGGACTTCATGGTAATTCAACGACAACGATGAAGATCTACACTAAGGAACTGTGGAACTTCATCAACAAAAAGGTATGTGAAGACTTGAACTTATCTATCACTCGAAAGTCTATCTATTCTTCTCTTACTTTTTATGAGACAAAAGTCGTATGCTATATAGACTAGATCATATACACTTGATATTTCGAGCTGAGTATTCATTGCTTATCTTTTACTCGAAATCATGTGTTGGTAAAGCGTTTCGCTTTGATCAGGTTTATCTTCACCTAGTGACGAAAGTCATGAAAGTTTCAATCACTTTGGAAACTGGTCTGACGAGAAAGGTTTGTTATTCTTCACGACTGAATATCGCCCTCTGATAATGTTTCAATGATTGGAATGAGAGTTTAGATTATATAAACATGTATTCCTTGAACCGAAGTTTTCGAACTTTGTTGATCAAGAGAAATCGGTAGGATTGTGGAATTGGCTTTCCAAGTCCGCGAACCCAGTCCGCGAACTGACGGAAGTTCTTGACCGAGAATTTCTGCTGGGATTTACAAAACTCATATGTGTGCTAAGTCAGCCAACTGGCGGAATTTCTCGATCCGATAATTTCTGTTGAGTTTGGAAAACTCAACCGATTAACTTAAGTCTGCGAACTTGTTTGTGAGCTTAAGAGGCTATGATCTAAAGATGTGCTCTGAACATGAAACATTAATTATTAAGGAATACTTTATGCAAACCGTGGCTATAATTTTCATGAGCCGATTCTAATCGAATCGAATCATCTTTGTTTCAATTGTGTCTTGTGTAGTTACATACGATCTCATAGCAATTGAACAACTCTTAACTAGTTCATTTGAGTCAATTGAACTAGTTATGGGGAAGAAGAACATGATTAATATGAGATGCTCATATGGTTGACCTTTTGGGTTATCATGTTGAACCAACATACGTATACTCGTTTGGGCATGGTTTTCTCAAACCCAGTAAACGTGTACCCAAGTGTGTGTGAAAAGCTATGTCTTTCGATCTAACGGTTGAGATATATTGGCTTGAATCTAAACCAGGTTTTCATCTAACGATGGATAGATTTTGCTTTGTACCTAAGGAAAAATACTGATTTGAAAGGCTATATATAGGAGACATATATCTAGAGCAAAACTTAATCCCCACACCTCTGTGTGATACTAGTGCTCTCGCTAGAGTCGAACTCCATTAACCCTTGATTTTATTCTCTAAAATCGGGTTAACGACTTAAAGACTTCATTGGGATTGTGAAGCCAGACCGATACTACTTTTATCGTAGTTGTGTAATCTGATCTTGCATCTTCTATCGTACGAGTACAATCGATTGATTGGCTTGAGATCGTCAGAGTTCTCCGATAGGCAATATAAAGAAGTCACAAACATCTTCATCTCACTGTTTGTGATTCCTCGACAATCCGCTTGTTTATTCAGGAAGGATTGTAGAGAGGTGATTGATTAATCTAGGATGTTCTTAGGGAATATAAGTCCGGATTATCAATTGGTTCTTGTTACCTTGATTTTATATCTAAAGACGGAACAAAACCTAGGGTTTATCTGTGGGAGACAGATTTATCATTTTGATAGACTTTTCTGTGTGAGACAGATTCATTTATTATCAAGTCTGTGATTTTGGGTTGCAGCAACTCTTAGTTGTGGGTGAGATCAGCTAAGGGAATCAAGTACGCAGTGTCCTGCTGGGATTAGAGGCGTAGGAGTACAACTGTACCTTGTATTAGTGGAGATTGGTAAAGGTTCAACTATAGATCAGTCCGAAGTTAGTTTGGAGTAGGCTAGTGTCTGTAGCGGCTTAATACAGTGTGTATTCAATCTGGACTAGGTCCCGGGGTTTTTCTGCATTTGTGGTTTCCTCGTTAACAAAATTTCCGGTGTCTGTGTTATTTCTTTTTCGCATTATATTTTATATAATTGAAATGATACAGGTTATGCGTTCGTGATCATCAATTGTAAATCCAACCTTTGGTTGTTGATTGATATTGATTGATCATTGGACATTGGTATTTGGTACCGTACAAGTTATCTCCCTTTGATAAAGACTCGTAGGTTTCTATTTGCTTGAGTAAAGATCAAATCAAGAGATTGAGATAATAACTCCTTGAGATACTTTTTATCTAGATTGAGTCCGACTGTCTAGTTGATTCTCTAGCAAAGTATTTCGGAGTTAGGCCATACAAATTTCTAAACGAAATATTGGGTGGTGTTATTAGACCCCCGCTTTTTCAATTGGTATCAGAGCAGGCAAACACGTTTAAGACCTTACAAGTCTGTGTTTGTAGCGATCGGACTCTATGGACAATAGTGTTATCTCAATAAATGCACCACCATATCCAGGGATTTCAGAATTCTCTTCCATGACTGATTTGATAAAATCTGTAGAAGAAATTCTATCTAAACCTCCACCAGGTTTAAAATCCCTTGAAGTGTTTTCAGGGCTTGAAAAGAAGATTGAGAGCTTATCTCTTGATGTTGAGTTATACCTCCAGAAAGAGCAAGAATCTCTTGACAGGATAAATCAAGTTATGATGAATAATATTCATGTTGAGGTTGATATTGATTTACTAATCAGTGAGAGCAATGCTCCTCCTCTGGGTAATCCAATTAGTTGTGATAAATTAAACGAATTACAAGAGGAGTTTAAATCTCAGTCTTCTGAGTGTATCACCTCAAAGCATGAATTTATTCGTTGCTCAATTCCTGATACTTCCTATCAAGATAGTAGTATTGTCTTCTTTTATGAAGAATCTATGACGTCTCTTTTTATCAAAAGAGTTCCCCTTCGCAGTACTAAAAACTATATGCAGAAACTGTTTTTTATAAGTTGGAAAACAAGAAACCAGAAACACAAATATTTTTGGGTTCTCTTGAAGTTCTTTGATAGACTTATAAAAACAGTTCCTTGGGTGTTTCTCAGCACTACAAGATTTAAGAGTTGTTTGAAAGAAACTCTTTCTTGGTGTCATGGTGAGCAAGACATTGTTCACTTCAACACAAATTGTTTGTGTTGAAAGTGCATCCTCACCTAGAAATGCCCTGCTATGTATACGGTGAGGGAAGCACAACAACTGGGGCGCACAGATTATATTCGATAAGGCTGTAGAATTCTATTGGACGTTTCTAAAAAGGTATGTCTATAAACTTGAGAAAGTTTTATTTCATTACTTGTTTGAGTACTTATAATGATCCATGTACCTTGATTATCGTTTATTTCTACTTAACTTGATCTGTGTTTAAGGTTCTTATATGTGTAGGTTTGAAAATAATAGTTCGAGATGTTTGGACTTCATGGTAGACATATCAAGTATGCATAACATCTTTAAAAATCAAAATCCAGGGGTTTAAGTCCGCAAAGCCAGTTTGCAAACTACTCAAAGTCATGAAAATTCGTTTGCAAACCCGTATGCATAATTGCTTGTAGACGTCGATATTCGGTAAAAGCCAGAATGACCTCATTCTTTTTGCATTCTCTTTCTTTTTGAATTATCTTCAAAATGGAGATGAGAAACCTTGAATTTGGATGAGTTAAGATTGGTATTTGTCCTGTCTCTTGTTTTTGAGTGTTTTGGCTCCATTTCGTCACTTGTTCCACTTCTCTTGGAATTGGGCACCTGGTTTCTTGGAGTACTACTCTTCTAAGCTAATTTATAGCTTTTACAAGAATGTTGTTGGTGAATCACAAAGAAGGGAGTTCAAGAATAGGCAGTAGTACATATTACTATGGAATTCTTGAATGTTCACAATCACTTTATGTGAACTATGGTACATGGTCGTTAGTGACTTTGTATGATCTTCATTGTTAATAAAATCTTTTTATACGCCTTTGGTAGCTATTCTTGGTATAAATCCGAGCGAAAAAGATTGATTCTACCATCTAAGGACAAATCATCTTATATGTGCATTACGAGTTTGTCTTGATGCCTAGTATGTTTTCTTTTTGGATTAGTTGGAAGAATAACTAGTGTTTTGAATAACTAAGATTGCGACTACACATAGCTACTTTTCATCTACTTATGTTTATTTTTTAAGTTTATTGGTTTTAAATTCTAAAAAATAATTGGAGGATGATGTTATTGCAGTATTAATCTGTTTTGAATATTACAATATTTTTATGGGATATGTATTGTTTGCGTCCGTGAACTTGAAGGTCCCATATTGCGGTCAAAAGTAAAGTCGTTCATGAATTAATATTCGTATTGATGAAAGGACAAATGGACTTTTGACAAATACAAAAGTTAAGCCTATACAGTCATGTATTTGATGGAAAATAGGATAAAATCTTTTGTGTAAAAAGGATAAAGTCTAGTATGTTGTTACGATGGAAAATAGAATAGATCCTTGTATGTTATCCACGGTATTGATCTTCATTGATCCATTTCATTATGCTTTATCGTGAAGGCTCCATTGTGTGTCTTATGTTGAGAACGATACAACTAAGTCGATTCTTCTTATTGACTTGTTGGTTGTTCCATAAGATGCTATATGTTGAGCATTAGGAACTAAATTAATCAACTAGTTTGGTTATTTAGTTTGTACTCCATAAGTTTTCTTTCTTATGTTGAGTACATGTACGGTTAAGGTTGTCATTTTCTATGATGAACTTAGTCGGGGTTCCATAAGTTCTCTTGTGTTGAGTCCAAAAAAATTAAATTGGTTACTTCGGTGATTAGTTTGGTTGTTTGTATTCCAATTAGATTAATTATAGGTTCTCTTGTAATTAATCTAGTTGAGTTTTCATATACTCCACAAATTCTTGTGTTGAGTATATGAACGGCTATACTAATCATGTTCTATTGGTTGATGTAGTCGTATATTCCGTAAGGTTTTCCTTATGTTGAGTATGTGAACGATTACCTTAGTCATACCTCCATAAGTTTACTTATGTTGAGCACTTTCAATTAAATTGATCACTTTTGTGGTTTTGATTTAATTGTGTATTCCAATTAGAATACTCATGGGTTTACTTGTGAGTATTTTGGTTGAGTTTTGGATATAAAAAATCATTCACATGGTTTTTGGTGACCAAATAAAAATCATTCTTTTCTTTCGAAATTAAGGTCGCTGTTCTTGTTCCTTTGGGAATGACATCAAATGGAGGAGAGTTCTTTTGAACTTGTGCTTAATGGTAATATCTTGCGGGGAGTGCGACTGTGGAATTTTATAGGGGTTATCTTGTATCTTAAAACTACTTGATGAATGCATTTAGCTTCGGCTTTATGATTGCATCTAAATTAAGTTGGTATGTATTTTTCTTTTAGTCATGAAATGTCTCTTGTGGAAATTTCATTATGAACCCATTCTTGTACTTTTGCAATTTTATTGACAAAAAGGGGGAGAAATATTGTAGGTCACACTACAAATACATATGGTTTTCGGATCATTGTGTAAGGGGGAGTGGTTTCCATGATCGAGATGGAGTATTGACTAAGGGGGAGTGATACATATCACCATAGTACTATTGTTAAAGTCGTGATGCAATTGGACTTTGATGTTCATAATAATACTATGACACTGTATAATAATGATCGAGAATCTCGATTTCTCTCATTATTATAGCTACGGATCTTCAAAAACGGTGATACTAAACTTACAACCTTTGGGGTCATTGGAGTACTCGGAAGGACAAAGATTTCATGGAACGTTGAAGATTAGAATATGGAATAGGAGCCACTAAAGTTTATCTTTTTTTTATTCCATATGTATTAATAGTTTTGTTACTAAAATTGACAAAGGGGGAGATTGTTAGAGCATAGCTCGGTCAACCTCGCATGCGTTGCTATCTCAAGCATGTTTGTCAATGTTAGTGATCAAAACTATAAAGTCTTGATTTCTAGCCTATTAGCTAAGTCTCAAACTAGGATAGGAAAAGTGTAGTTGAGCTCAAGGACTTCATGGTGATTAAATGACAACGACGAAGATCTACACCAAGGAACCGTGAAACTTCATCAACAAAAAGGTATGTGAAGACTTGAACTTATCTATCACTCGAAAGTCTATCTATTCTTCTCCTACTTCTTATCAGACAAAAGTCGTATGCTATATAGACTAGATCATATACACTTGAGATTTCGAGTTGAGTATTCATTGCTTATCTTTTACTCGAAATCATGTGTTGGTAAAGCGTTTCGCTTTTATCAGGTTTATCTTCACCTAGTGACGAAAGTCATGAAAGTTTCAACCACTTTGAAAATTGCTCTGACGAGAAAGGTCTGTTGTTCTTCACGACTGAATATCGTCCTCTGAGAATGTTTCAATGATTGGAATGAGAGTTTCGATTATATAACCATGTATTCCTTGAACAGAAGTTTTCGAACTTTGTTGATCAAGAGAAATCGGTAGGATTGTGGAATTGGCTTTCCAAGTCCGCGAACCCAGTCCGCGAACTGACGGAAGTTCTCTTTCGAGAATTTCTGCTGGGATTTCCAGAACTCGTTTGTGTGCTAAGTCCGCGAACTGGCGGAAGTTCCCGACTCGAGAATTTCTGCTGAGTTTGGAAAACTCAACCGATTAACTTAAGTTCGCGAACTTGTTTGTAAGCTTAAGAGGTTATGATCTAAAGATGTGCTCTGAACATGAAACATTAATTATTAAGGAATGCATTATGCAAACCGTGGATATAATATTCATGAGCCGATTCTAATCGAATCGAATCGAATCATCTTTGTTTTAATTGTGTCTTGTGTAGTTACATAAGATCTCATAGAAATTGAACAACTCTTAACTAGTTCATTTGAGTCAATTGAACTAGTTATGGTGAATAAGAACATGATTAATATGAGATGCTCATATGGTTGACCTTTTGGGTTATCATGTTGAACCAACATACATGTATTCGTTTGGGCATGGTTTTCTCAAACCCAGTAAACGTGTACCCAAGTGTGTGTGACAAGCTATGTATTTCGATCTAACGGTTGAGAGATATTGGCTTGAATCTAAATCAGGTTTTCATCTAACGGTGGATAGAGTTTGCTTTGTACCTAAGGCAGAATCCTGATTTGAAAGGCTATATATAAGAGACATCTAGCTAGAGCAAAACTTAATCCCCACACGTCTTTATGATACTAGTGCGCTCGCTAGAGTCGATCTCCATTAACCCTTGATTTTCTTCTCTAAAATCGGGTTAACGACTTAAAGACTTCATTGGGATTGTGAAGCCAGACCGATACTACTTTTTATCGTAGTTGTGTGATCTGATCTTGCATCTTCTATCGTACGAGTACAATCGATTGATTGGCTTGAGATTGTGAGAGTTCTCCGATAAGCAAGATAAAGAAGTCACAAACATCTTCGTCTCACTGTTTTTGATTCCTCGACAATCCGCTTGTGTAGTCAGGAAGGATTGTAGGGAGGTGATTGATTAATCTAGGTTGTTCTTCGGGAATATAAGTCCGGATTATCAATTGGTTCTTGTTACCTTGATTTTATATCTAAAGACGGAACAAAACCTAGGGTTTATCTGTGGGAGACAGATTTATCCTTTTGATAGACTTTTCTGTGTGAGACAGATTCGTTTATTATCAAGTCTGTGATTTTGGGTTGCAACAACTCTTAGTTGTGTGTGAGATCAGCTAAGGGAATCAAGTACGCAGTGTCATGCTGGGATCAGAGGCGTAGGAGTACAATTGTACCTTGTATCAGTGGAAGATTGGTAAAGGTTCATCTATAGATCAGTCCGAAGTTAGTTTGCAGTAGGCTAGTGTCTGTAGCGGCTTAATACAATGTGTATTCAATCTGTACTAGGTCCCGGGGTGTTTCTGCATTTGCGGTTTCCTCGTTAACAAAATTTCTGGTGTCTGTGTTATTTCTTTTCCGCATTATATTTTATATAATTTAAATGATACAAGTTGTGCGTTCGTGATCATCAATTGGAAATCCAACCTTTGGTTGTTGATTGATATTGATTGATCATTGGACATTGGTCTTTGGTACCGTCCAAGTTATCTCTCTTTGATAAAGACTCGCAGGTTTCTATTTTCTTGAGTAAAGATCAAATCGAGAGATTGAGATAATAACTCCTTGAGATACTTATTAGCTAGATTGAGTCTGACTGTCTAGTTGATTCTTTAGCAAAGTATTTCGGAGTTAGGCCATACAGATTGCTAAGCGAAATATTAGGTGGTGTTGTTAGACCCCCGCTTTTTAAAATGGAACTGATCATCCCCACACGTTGGAAACTGGCCAACGGTGTGCGTTGTCGTGCCGACTAGCATCCTACTTACGAGTGGCAACCTGGATGATCGTCAGGGACGATGGGTAATCAGATCCTGTTCCATACAGTACTACATGTTGTTGGCACCAACCTTATGAACTTTAGGGACTCTTGAGTGTGTGGTATGGGACTCCCACCTATGATACATGCTTGAGATATCCTTTTGGAAACTGGGAAATTGAGATTCTTGGTAACGTTGTGGACTCTTTTTGGATTCATGAGTATGTGGTATGGGTTGTTTGTTCATAAGGTCCTAATTGGCGTTCCATAACGAACTGAAGAAACGTTGCGTGATCTCTGAGCATTTGGTATGTGACTTTTGCTCAGGAAATCCAAACTGAAAGGCTTGTCCACAATATTATTTTTTTTAAATTCGGAGACAAAACTCTTTAAAGGGGTGAATATTATAACACGCCGTGATTTTAGCATGTCGCATGCTTAAAGATGCGCCATGGCCTGAGATGAAGCTTCATCCAAAGCTTCCGTTGTTTAGTAAAAGGAACATTGAGCTAGGCCAATACGCTGTCAAAAATGGCATATTGCGTGGGAATATTGGCCAAGGCCAATACGGCATCAAGAAAGTGTAAGTTGTACTCTATATTTCCCAAAGGCCAATCTCGCATCAAAGGATGCATTAGGCCAGTGGGGTAGATGGTCTGGAGAAAAGTTAGTGCTAACATAACACACTACCATATTATTGGTCTAGAGAAAATATCGCATAACTATGTTGCATCAGTCCAGAACAGGCTGGCCTTGCCAGTTGATAGACACATTTTTGTGTCTAATTTTTCTCGATTCTATATATTGATAGTGCTCATTTTTGTACTTATTATGGTGTTTTATGTGTGTGTAGGTATTTTTGACCAATAAACATTTTTGGAAAAATCTGCACGAAAAGTTGCGCGGGGCACACCCGGAGGACACTTGCTATTCGGACCCCTCAAATGGATAAGGGGTAACCAATTACTAAGGGGCATCCATTTCCAAGCAGCTGCTAAAGGGAGACCAGCACAGGATAGGGGGAGGTCATCCTCATCATTTGAATTCTGGTTTTGGCGGGAAACAAAACCAGCGAGCCTGTAGTTTAAGAAATCAAAATTTTGAGAAGTTTTAGGGAGATTCAACCTCAGATTTTTGTTGGGATGGACGTGATATAACTAAACATGCCTGGTATGGGTGATTTAATCGATCAAATTGGGTTGGATAATTCGGAAGAAGAAAACAGAGGTTGACTTGTAAAAGGAAACTGTATGGAATTATTTTAGGAATTTCAGGGAGACTAAAGGCGTGAGATTGTTTCCAAAGATGAGATTCTATCTAAGGAAGAGTGTCGGATGATTTGGAAGTCTTGGAAACGCGTAAGGAAGCTGGCAGAGAAAATTATTTCCGTGGCTTGCACGAAAAGAAAAAGAGAGATTTAATCGTTATTTTTAGGTTTCTGAGCAGTATAAAAGGTGTGTTCGAGTTCCAGGGAAGGTTACGAAGTTATTGGAGCAGTCGCAGAGGAGTTTGTAGCACTACAGAGATGAATTGATCAAGTTGCAGGAAAACCCGTGTTTCTGCTGCTGCTGCTGAAGAACAAACGTTGCAAATAAGAACATCGTCTCAAATTTGTAACGCTGCTACAGTGACTTCTTTGTAACAGTCAGTCCTTTGTTTTGCAACGCCATCACATCGTTGCAAATAATCAGTGTTATAGTTTTTCATCTTTTAATCAACTTTTGAACCATAAACAAATATTTTGAGCAAGTGATTAATACGAGGAGCTAAACCCCATTGTTGAGGCGATAGAGGAAGCTATTTTTCCAACAAGAAGTGGTATATTCTATTTTATTTGTTTCTTTGCAATTATTTTATGATTATTTTCTTGGTTGAAAATTGTTTGAATAATTTTTTTTAAGCAATTGTTATTTCTTTTGATAGAGCATACTTGGACCTAGGTTTTTGGTGTTCTATGCTTCGGATTTACACTTGTTATTTTGAGAATCTACTTGTTGCAATAGTTAGAATCAACTTGAACGAGAAAATTGCATAAATATAAATATTGGGATTAAATCACTTTGAACTTGGAAAATAGTGGAATCTTAGCCCCAGTGTTCTTTTAATATTGATATCATCTTTGGTTGATTTTGTAACAATTTTTAGTTTGTTTTCTATTTTAGTTTTAGAATTTAAGTCTATATTTTATCCTTCGCAAGTCTGAGAATCGAACCACTTTTACCACTATCTACAAATCACATCAATTTTTGGCACCGCCGACGCGGATTTGCTTTTAGGGTTTTAGACTTATTTTTCTTTTATTTTTTAGGTTTTTATTATTTTTGTTCTTTTTTTACGTTTTTGGGTACTTATCTTTTGTCTACAGGTTTTGGATCATAAAGAGAATTGAGCCAAGGAGTTTGGCGATTTCGTAAAGATTGGATCTTAAAGCATAAAGACTTGGAGGGAAAGATTAAAGCGAAAAGAACGGAAAAGAAGACAATTTCTTTTCTTTTTTATTATTTTTTTTAGGGTTTTGTTTATTTTTCTTTATTAAAAAAAAAAAGAGAACTGTATTAGGGTTTGCTATTTTTGTAATTTTTCTTTTCTTTTTGGACACTTGGACATTAAACTTTGGACATTATTATTTTTAAACCCTAAGGAAGGGTTAGTTTAAATACAAACTGTGTGCAGGGAAGGACGGTGATTACGATATCTCCTCGGCCCCTCGGGTTCGTACATGACATAGGAGTTGTGGCCCTAGTCGACTTCAGCGGTTCTTCACCCGTCTGGTACGGGAGGTAAGTTTTTCGAAACACCCGCGAATCCCCTGTTAGCGGGTTTACTGTATTCCTTCGTTTGCATATATGTTGAGGACTTGAAAACGGCTGCTTTAATTTCCTAGTAAAGGGTAAGAACTGTCCATACAAGATAAGGGTTCGGATTTCATCACCGTTCTCTTCTTGCCCGCCTTAGGAAAACGAAACCAAACGCGAACCTAAGCCTAAAATATTGACTAGAACGAGACCTATAGGGTAACGAGCTTAATAGGAAAGTCTTTCAAAAAATATTGGTTACTCTTTTGATCATACTTCGAAGTTCTTGAAGGTTTCTGTGAGTTGAATGCGTGACTGCGCCGCCTTGTAACCGGTGAGGCCTTGGGTATCAAAGCTCCACTGAGCTTCCCTCGCCTCGATTCAACTTACTTTGACTCGGATTGATTCCAGAGGGGTTTGCTCAGATTGTAACGAGTTCCTTTTCGAAAGAATAGAAGCTGGTCTAGAAACAATCTAAGTGGAGCCATCATGCTTTCTGTTTGCTAGAAATCAATAGGTTTGATTTGGTTGAGTCGGCCTTATTCTTTTGCATGCCTGAACGTAAAAGAGACGCCCTAGGTAGATTTGTTAAAGAGAAACCTAGTAGTTCTAAGCGTCTCGATTACCTCAATTTAGAAAGCCCGATTCTTGAAGATTCCGTTTTTGAACGTACGTTTGAGAAGAAAATCCCTGATATTCTAATAGTACCAGAAATGGCAACTTTGAAAGCTTTGTTGAACCCTACTAGGACTACTCGTCCCTCGTGTATCAGGTTATCTGAAACTGAAGCAAATTATGAACTTAATCCTGGAACCTTACAGTTTCTCCCAATATTTTTAGGGAAAGAAAATGAAAACCCCTATTTCCATGTTAGGGACTTTGAGGAAATTTGTAGTACCCTAAAAATCAGAAACCTTGATGATGATGCTTTGAAACTCAGGTTATTCCCCTTTTCCTTGAAAGATAAAGCCAAATCGTGGTTATATAGTTTGGCTTCCGGATCAATTGAAACGTATGAACAACTTACATCTTCCTTTTTGAACAAGTTTTTCCCTAGGCACAAAACATCGTCTATTAGGACGCAAATCTGCACATTTTCTCAACAGGAGGGAGAATCCTTGTATAGGTATTTGGAAAGGTTCAATGATCTATTAGCCCAATGTCCTCATCATGGTTTAGAAAAGGTTAGGTTAGTTCAGATCCTTTATGAGGGTTTAGATTATCCCACTACAACCACAGTAGAATCTATGTGTACAGGTGGGTTTGAAAACCAAACAGTTGATGATGCGATGACATATTGCATGAAATCGCCGAAAAGACCCAACAATGGGAAAGTAATAGGGACCCCAGAAAACAATTCTTCTAGGCAGAGGAAACATTAATAGGGTAGAAGGAAGTTTGAATCAGATGCCAAAATTGCTGCTATAGCGAAAAGGTTAGAAGCTTTAGAAGTGGGTCACACTAGTGGTAGATTGAGCCTTTTTGGGAAGGCCAGAATAATGAAGAGCAAGCCAATGCTCTCTATAATAACACTAGATTCGATAACCGTCAGAAGTTTGACCCATATTCAGAAACCTATAATCCTGGTTGGAGAAACCATCCGAACCTTTTGGTCTAAAGGCCAGAGTCAAGGTCAGTTTAGTAATTCTAATGCTCCCCCAGGTTTTGGTTCAGATAAGAACTCTTCAGGTCAGTTTCAGAACTCTTCAGAGAATAGAATAACGAGCTTAGAGGAATCTCTTAGTATATTAAGAAAGAGCCAGGATATGTTAGCACAGAGCCAGGACATGTTATTAAAGAGCCAAGTTAGTTTTCAACAGGAAACCAAGCAGAACTTTCAAACTAATGCTCAGACTCTTGCTAAGTTAGAGCTTCAAGTCGGCCAAATAGCTAAGACCTTAAGTGAGAGAGATAACGGAAGGTTCCCTAGTCAGACTAATCCCAATCCTAGAGGAGTTCATGAAGTAGGTGCAAAATCGAATCAATTGAATGCTGTTAGAACCCTTAGGAGTGGTAGAGTAGTAGACAATCAGGTAACCATGCCCGATAGTGAGCATACTGTAGTTCACCCCTCAGGACCAACCATAGCTGAGGAGACTGATAAAGTTTCTGATGATGTCAATTCGGTTGAGAGGCCCTATTTTATGCCTAGAGCCCCATTTCCACAGCTATTAGTACCAACAAAGAGTGAATCCAACTTTAATGACATAATGGAGGTTTTTAGGAAAGTTACCATAAACCTTCCGTTACTAGAAGCAATTAGGCAACTTCCAGCTTATGCCAAGTTTCTTAAGGATATGTGTACGCGAAAGCGAAAGCTTAGTGTCCCTAAAAAAGCCTTTTTAGCTAGTCATGTAAGTTCGATCATTCAGAACCCCACAACTCCTAAATATAAAGACCCAGGTGCGCCTACCATTGCTTGTACGATAGGAAAACACAGGGTACACAAAGCTTTACTTGACTTAGGAGCCAGTGTGAACTTACTCCCATACCATGTGTACTTAAAGCTAGGCTCGGTGAATTGAAACCTACCAAGATAACATTGCAGTTAGCTGATAGGTCTGTCAAGATTCCTCGTGGTGTGATAGAAGATGTTCTTATTGAGGTCGACAAGTTTATTTATCCTGTGGATTTCGTGGTCTTAGATACCCAACCTGTCCCTGACCCAGAGAACCAGATACCTGTGATTTTAGGTCGCCCATTTTTAGCTACGTCTAATGCGATCATAAACTGTCGAAATGGTATTATGAATCTATCTTTTGGTAATATGACTATTGAGTTAAATATTTTTAATGTCAATAAGCTACATTCTGAGCTAGATGACACGTGCATTGAAGAGGTGAACATGATAGGAACCTTAGTTCAGGAGTCATTACCAAATATCGCATCGGAAGATCCATTAGAGAGTTGTCTAGCCCACTTTAACATGGATTTCGACGAAGATAGCAATATTGAACAAGTGAATGCTATGTTGGATTCTATTCCTATGTTAGATACTGATAAATGGAAAGCTAGGTTCGAACCATTACAAGCTTTTGAGTCTACCTTAATCCCTTGTTCAGAAGAGCCTCCTAAGTTGGACCCTAAATCTGCATTCTTAGGGCCATCTAAGACTTTGCCTGTGATTATAGCATCCGATCAGGACAGCAGGCCAGAAATCGCTTCAAGACAATAAGGAAACTCTAGGGTTGACCATACAGGATATGAAACATATAAGTCCTACAGCTAGTATACCTCAAAAGAATTTAGAGGATGAACCACCCGATTATAATCAGAGAAAGCAATTGACCTTTTTCAGAACCTGATGGTCTAGAAATTAGGAATATTGTGACTAGTCTATTTAGAGACACCCAAAATTCTAAGTTTGGGGTAGTGATCGTCAATTATCCCCAGTAGAAGTCCCTAACTTGGGACTCGAGCCTATGCATATGAGGTATCACTTGAGTCTATTCAGACTCCTCAACCCGATCCTCCTGATACTGTCCAGGAGGAAATCCAGCTATTAAAGTCCCGTTTTTCGGATGAATCTGTTTTTCAAGACACTCATATGAAGCCCAATGGGCCCCAAATAAATCCAGTTGTCTTGCAAGAAACTTTCAATGAGGTTGTGCTCCTTATGTTATTTTTTCTGATCCTGTGCAGTTGTTTCATATTAGTGGCAGTTTTATTTGGTTTTGATGACCCACAGTTATTTCGACTACTGATATATGATTTGAAAGGTAACTAGCCATTTATGAAACTTGATGTCTGGCTGAAGACTTTAAACTTAGCACTTCTTGGGAGGTAACCCAATCTCATGCAACACGGTAATATCTTTCCTTAACTCTTTTGCTTCAATGGTAACAGTTTCTCCTTGTTCATGCTTTTAATTTCATCTTTAGAACATTGAGGACAATGTTAGATTTAAGTTTGGGGGTATGGGAGAAACTTTTTAGTTGCATTAATAAACTCCAGAGCAGAAATTTATGTATTAAGGATCGCACTAACTAATCTAAGTGGATGGAAGCATTTTGGTTGTAGGAGTTGAGGAACCAATCTGATTAGATGGCAACATCTAAAGAGTCTATTCATAAAAGCACAGAGCTCAGTGTTAGAATAACATGATAGTTTCACCATATCTCGTTGAGTCCTTTTCACTTCTATTTTTATTTTTTGTTTTTAAACTATGTTTCTCTAAGTGATTAGGTGGGGCTCACGATTCAAGTTGTTACCAATGCTAGGGTGAATTAGAGTGATTGAGATACCATGAAAAAAAAAGTTGAAAAAAAAAGATGAAAAAAAAAAAATTGAGACCAGACCATTTGACCAAAAGGAATAAATTCAATAAAGTCGACCACTGGTACCCTTGTATATGCCAGTGTGTTGACCTAGAGTTAGGTTATCACTGGTTCCCTTGTATATGCCAGTGTGTTGATATTAGTCAGACTAGTATCTCAATCCATTAGGATAGGTTCATTTTGGCGGAGGCCTTCAGACAGATATGGGAAACACCGTTCACTTAGTAAACATCAAAACCATCTATTTTTCTATATCCATCTCTTAATCTATCCATGTGATTGGTTTGACTCCGAATATTGATGTCCATAGTGCAACTATCTGAGTAGAGCTCTGTCACTTTATATGAATTTTAGTATGCTTGAGTGCAAACTCGTGTACAACAATTGGAATTTCGCATCAGGGTACTTCTCCTGTAGTCAATAAGTATGCCAACCAAGGAGATTCTTTAGTGCTTCCAAGGTTCTGGTAGATAGCTAGGTCTGGAGTATAGGTTTTGTGGGTATACCTCTTGTAAGCCCTCCGAGACAAACTCGCCACTAGGGCACTAGGGGTTTAAAGGCTTATTGCATACGCTAAATGCAATCGACGATGCCTGCGAGTGAGTTAGGATTTTATTTTATTTTATTTGCTCGAGGACTAGCAAATAATAGGTTTGGGGGTATTTGATAGACACATTTTTGTGTCTAATTTGTCTCGATTCTATATATTGATAGTGCTCATTTTTGTACTTATTATGGTGTTTTATGTGTGTGTAGGTATTTTTGGCCAATAAACATTTTTGGAAAAATCTGCTCGAAAAGTTCGCGGGGCACCCCCGGAGGACACTTGCTATTCGACCCCTCAAATGGATAAGGGTAACCAATTACTAAGGGGCATCCATTTCCAAGCAGTTGCTAAAGGGAGACCAGCACAGGATAGGGGGAGGTCATCCTCATCATTTGAATTCTGGTTTTGGCGGGAAACAAAACCAGCGAGCCTGCAGTTTAAGAAATCAAAATTTTGAGAAGTTTTAGGGAGATTCAACCTCGGATTTTTGTTGGGCTGGACGTGATATAACTAAACAGGCCTGATATGGGTGATTTAATCGATCAAATTGGGCTGGATAATTCGGAAGAAGAAAACAGAGGTTGACTTGTAAAAGGAAACTGTATGGAATTATTTTAGGAATTTCAGGGAGACTAAAGGCGTGAGATTGTTTCCTAAGATGAGATTCTATCTAAGGAAGAGTTTCGGATGATTTGGAAGTCTTAGAAACGCGTAAGGAAGTTGGCAGAGAAGATTATTTCCGTGGCTTGCACGAAAAGAAAAAGAGAGATTTAATCGCTATTTTTAGGTTTCTGAGCAGTATAAAAGGTGTGTTCAAGTTCCAGGAAAGGTTACGAAGTTATTGGAGCAGTCGCAGAGGAGTTTGTAGCACTACAGAGCTGAATTGATCAAGTTGCAGGAAAACCCGTGTTTCTGCTGCTGCTGCTGAAGAACAAAAGTTGCAAATAAGAACAACGTCTCAAATTTGTAACGCTGCCACAGTGACTTCTTTGTAACAGTCAGTCCTTTGTTTTGCAACACCATTACATCGTTGCAAATAATCAGTGTTATAGTTTTTCATCTTTTAATCAACTTTTGAATCATAAACAAATATTTTGAGCAAGTGATTAATATGAGGAGATAAACCCCATTGCTGAGGCGATAGAGGAAGCTATTTTTCCAACAAGAAGTGGTATATTCTATTTTGTTATTTATTTGCAATTATTTTATGATTATTTTCCTTGGTTGAAAATTGTTTGAATGATTTTTGTTAAGCAATTGTTATTTCTTTTGGTAGAGCATACTTGGACCTAGGTTTTTGATGTTTCTATGCTTCGGATTGACACTTTTTATTTTGAGAATTTACTTGTTGCAATAGTTAGAATCAACTTGAACGAGAAAATTGCATAAATATAAATATTGGGATTAAATCACTTTGAACTTGGAAAAAAGTGGAATCTTAGCCTCAGTGTTCTTTTAATATTAATATCATCTTTGGTTGAGTTTGTGACAATTTTTAGTTTTTTTTCTATTTTAGTTTTCGAATTTAAGTCTATATTTTATCCTTCGCAAGTCTGAGAATCGAACCACTTTTACCACTATCTACAAATCACATCACCAGTGCAAACATCATAGCTGGACATTGAAGTGGCCTATGGGACAAAACCGGAAATACATCCATCATGGCTCTTTAGTGGACCTGGGCCAGAAAATGTTCAGCCATCATGCCGGACATTGGAACTGGCTTGTGAGCCAGAACTTAATGTACAACCATCACATCCCTACATTGCAGTTGTCCAGGGTAGTAATGTGCATCCATCACGGCCTTGGGACTTAGTGAAGTAATTTTTCTCCCTAATATAAGTTTTAAGAATGTCTTTAATACTTATATAAAGAAGGGTAGTTCGTTGAAGGTGCATATGCGGACCATGCACCAAGTAAGCTTTATAGCTTAGCCGAAAGAGTATGAATGATGCTATGCTTCATCTATAGCTGCATAGCCTTACCAATGGAGTATATTAAGCATGGGTATAACACCCCGTGTTTTTAGCACGAAACATGCTAAGAGATGCGCCATGGCCTTGAGTGGAAGCTTCATCCAAAGCTTCTGTTGCTTGGTAAGAGCTAGATTGGCTTAAGGTCAATATCGTGCGAAAATGACGCATTATGTTTGGCATTTGGCCAAGAGACAAATCTCGTATCAAATGATGCATTAGGCCAGTTGGGTTGATGGCGTAGAGCATTGCGGTGCATCCTCAGCGCATAA
Source organism: Papaver somniferum (assembly GCF_003573695.1). Classification (NCBI taxonomy): domain Eukaryota; kingdom Viridiplantae; phylum Streptophyta; class Magnoliopsida; order Ranunculales; family Papaveraceae; genus Papaver; species Papaver somniferum. Next base: position 39,604,795 of record NC_039366.1, read on the forward strand.
TGAAAGCTATTGGCTTATAGCCAATATCGCACAATCAGTGTGCATCAGGCCAGAGAGGGCTGGTCGAGAGAACGTCGCACAATCATTGTGCGCGATCTTTGTATGCTATCATGGTACGCAATCATTATGCGAAATCATTGCTCATGAATAGTAAAAATGGGAGTTGATGAATGATTTTTGCTCCCCTAATCAAAGTTGTAAAAATGTCAAGTCAACATATATAGGGAGGGGTAGTTGGTTGAAAGTGCATATGCGGACCATGCACCAAGTAAGCTTCCTAACTTAGCCGGAAAAGTATAAATGATGCCTAAGCCTCATTTATAGCTCCGTAGACTTTCCATTGAAACAAGTTAAGCATGGGCATTATTGTACCATGCCACGGGCTCGATAATGCATAGCCTATATGCATTTTGATGAAACGGCCTACACGGACTAGGCTATTACCATTGTTGCTTGGCCACAGCCTCACAAACGAGTTGGTTTAAGTTTTCTGTCCCTTCGAGGATGAACTACGGTCTGTGCATCATCCCTTTAGAGTAGGGAAGGGTATGTAGGCAACCGTTATGAGTTGCAGCATTGCCGGTCCAGCACTTTGGCCCCTCATATCATCTAAGCTCGGTAGCTCGATGCAAGAGATGATTGTGGCCAGACTTGATGAGGCAAGTTGCATTCCAGGTAGTGGATGCTCATACTTCCTATCAATCCGTTCGACTTAGGCATGTACCAACGGCGTTGGGCATGGCCTCGGAGGTAATCTACATCTATATGCAAGTTAGCGAAGCTTGCATAAGCCTAAGAAGAGTACGGCATGAGCCTGATTGATGCACCCTTGGCATGAGAAAGACAAGTGCATTCTCTCATAAATGCCGAAGCTTAGTGAAGAGGAAATTCATCACTGAATTTCCTATGTTGAGGCAAAGCCAGTGAAGCATGCGATATGCGTTGGCCTTGGCCTTGGCCTTATGGCCTTATACCCTTTCGCGGACAAGGGTACGTTTGGAACAGTGTGGAAGCTAAATTAGTTGTATCATGCTCCACGAGCATGCTTGCAAAGGCGAATGAACGTGCATTTTCCTAGATTTAAGGCCCATATCATACATCATCATGGCGCATCGGGGAAGTTATGGCCTGCGCGCCTAGGCGTGGCAGGCGTAATTTTCTGTTCCTTCATAATGGGTATCATTATGCCATGCTGTAGGACAAATACGCATCACTTGGATGCATTTTGATGGAACGGCTTACACGGACTAGGCTATTACCATTATTGCTTGGCCACGGCCTTGCAAACGAGTTGGATTAAGCTTATGTCCCTTCGAGGATGAACTATGATATGTGCTTGATCCCTTTAGAGTATGGAATAATACGTAGGCAGACGCAATGAGTTGCAGCATTGCCGGTCCAGCACTTTGTCGCTCATATCATCTAATTTAGATGTGATTGCGACATTCTGTCCTCTCATATCATCTGGCTCGGCAGTTCGACGCAAGAGATGATTGTGGACAAATTAGATGAAGCAAGTTTCATTCCATTCCTTGGATGATCATACTTCCTATCAAAGAGTTCGACTTATGCATGTATTAATGGCGCATTGGACATGGCCTCGAAAGTAAGCTACATCGATATGCAAGTTAGCGGAGCTTGCATAATCCTAAGGAAAGTACGGCATGAGCCTGATTGATGCACCCTTAGAACGAGCGACACAAGTGCATGCTTTCAACAATGCCTAATTAAGCTAAGTGAAGAAGGGGTATTAGGTCTGCAATGGCCTATGCGTAAGTTTAAGGCATGCCTTATGCCTGAACAAGACTCGGAATCTAGTGATGCATGTAAGGTGCATCGTCCATAGCCTTCAAGGGTTTAAACCCTTCATAGAACAAGGGTAAGTGCATTTTCCTATCTTTAAGGCACGATAAGCCGCATCATCATGGCGCATCGGAGAAGTTATGGCCCGCGCACCTGGCGCGCTAGGCATGATTTTTTGGTCCGTCACAGTTAACGTAATATATGATGCTAGTTGGAAGAATCAGATGATGCATTCTCAAATACTTTTTCAGATCTTGTTTTCCAGATGTCCTAGAGGATGCAAGCTGCAAGAGTAACTAATTTCTTATTCCTATCTTCTATTAATTAATTTTGAACCTCGAGAAAATCCACTCTTTAAACCTTATTCTGCTGAGGTTTTAAAGACTTGAAGGATATGGCCAATGCACCTTACATGGATCACTGGCTTTCGAGTCTTGTCCAGGCATAAGGCATGTCTTGAACTTACGCATAGGCCATTAAAGGCCTAATATCCCATCTTCACTTAGCTTAGGCATTGCTGAGAACATGCACTTGTCTTGATCGTGTCAAGGATGCATCAATCAGGATCATGCCATACTTTCCTTAGGATTATACAAGATCATATTGATGTAGCTTTCTTTCGTGGCCATGCCCAATTAACAATTGGTGCATATGCCATCTCAGTGTAGCTTGATAAGAAGTATGACAATCCTAAGACTATCGACTATAATGTGTCACATATCATATTAATTCAATATGGATGAACTCCTCAAAATTTCAGTGTAGTCAGCATTAGTTTCATTCTTTAGTATCATAAACCGATCAATGTGTCCTAATAGCTGTCCTCAGCAGGGTATCTAGTAAGTTCTGCTAACTGATTTTCTGAACTATTTTCTAATTTGCCTTGAAGAAAGCAATTCCCTGTGAAAAATCATCAGAGACAATTTATCAAACACTCTCTATGTGGCATCTCAAATTTCCCCTGTCACTGCTATTTGAACTCCTAAACACAGGGCTGTTACCAATTGATTTCCATGTATCTTTCATTTACACTTTGGGAAGCAAATGATCTACTCAATCTCCAATTTGTTAACTCTTTCTACCCTATGCCCATCTTTAAAACATTTCAATAAAAAATCGAAAACTAAAAACTAAACATAGAATCATACCTTATCTGAATTTGTTTGTCCAATGGGTTTCTTCTGTAGCATTTGAACAAATCACCAGCTTTAATATAATCTTCTTCATCAAATAACCCTTTTTTTTTTCTTTAACAACCTCACTCAGTACTACCAGTGGTAATGGTGGTAGACTACCACCATTACTAGAAGAAAAAAGAAAGTACAAATTGAATTATTACATAAAATGGGTTTTATCTGTAGCTCAAAAATTGATATGGTCGAATATTTGGTTCATGGGTCGGGTTGCTCCACAGGCTAAAGAAGCTGACATCCCAGCTTACAGAAAAAATCTTTGTAATGGTATCATACATGGCAGCAATTGCTGTGCAACCATTCTTTTCCATTTGGAACATCAATATTTCAGCCTTCAACTGATATACCTTCATGCACATGCCGCTGATTATTACAGAATACACTTCAATGTCAGGATGGATTCCTTCAACTGATATACCTTCAACTAATCCTTGCTTTATTGTTCTTGCTCAGAATGGATTTCTCTCACAGCGTCATTTACACAATTTGAAGTACTTTAGCAACAAAATTGCCAGAAAACAACAGAGAGCCGAGTTTAAAAAATGGTAATCTTTCTTTTTTCAGACGAATGGAAGATGAGAAACTTAAAATTACAGACTTCTTCCCATCGCAGTTTTTACATTAAGTTGACAAAAGATTGGCAGAAGTGCATGTAACATGTGCATAAGATATGCGCTAGACTTAGGACCGACTGGTGACAGACAAAAGGTTTGATCATACTCAAAAGTATAAAATTGAAAAACTTTATAGCCTACTTCTAAAGCTACTTACAAGTATGTCAGAAATATAAAGCTAAAAACCTGATCACACAAAAGGAAAAGACTTCGAGATTGTCAAGGCAAGAGCTTGGTTGAACTGAAAGGAGCACAACAATCCCACTTCAGAGAATTTCTTCAATTTTTGGCTCAGAACCAGCACCACTTTACTTGTATATCCTAGTAATGATAGGTTCACATACAAGCTTTAACGCCTTCATCTTGTTGGTGGTATCGTCAATGTCAGCTAATACATGGCTATCTAACCACCGAATGGCATTGTTGACTGCATCAGAAATCTTCTTCTTATCATGTGAAGCAAGCTTCCCACTGATCTTATTAATCGTGTTCCTCATGTCGTATGCGTAGTTCTCAAGGGAGTTCCTCGACTCCACCTTCTTTTTGTGCTCTGCATCTTCTGACTTGTATTTGAGACCCTCTCGGACCAACCTGTCGATCTCAGCCTTTGACAACCTCCCCTTGTCATTTGTAATTGTGATCATTTTTTTGTTCCCTGTTGACTCGTCCATGGCAGACACATTTAATATACCATCTGCATCCAATTCAAAGCATACACTCAACTTAGGAACACCACGAGGTGCTGGAAGAATACCTTCTAACTCAAACTCAGCAAGCAAGGTATTGCCACTGCATCGAGTTCTCTCACCCTCATACACCTGAACCAGTACGCTAGTTTGTTCATCGTGGCCAGTAGTGTAGCCCTTTTCCCTCTTGGTGGGAATGGTTGTGTTCCTTGGGATCAATATATCCACAACACCTCCAATTAAATCAGTACCAAGAGAAAGAGGGATTACATCCAAAAACACCAAGTCCTGCACTTTCTCATTACTCTCACCACTCAAAATAGCAGCTTGCACTGCAGCACCATAAGCCACTGCCTCATCAGGGTTAATGCTCTTGCAGAGTTCCTTCCCATCGAAGAAATCCTTCAGTAGCGACTGAATCTTTGGAATTCTAGTAGACCCACCAACCAGGACAACTTCGTGAATGGTGCTCTTATCCATCTTAGCATCCGCCAAACATTTCTCAACAGGTTCCAAACAGTTCGCAAACAAATCCATGTTTAACTCTTCGAATTTAGCACGAGTGATGGATGCATGAAAATCAACCCATCATATAAAGCATCAATCTCAATGGTTGCCCTGGTAATGGTAGCAAATGAGAGGTTCCTCTTTGCCTTCTCACATGCTGTTCTCAACCTCCTAAGAGCTCTTGGGTTTCCACTAATGTCCTTCTTGTGCTTCTTCTTGAACTCTTGAACAAAGTGACTCAGCATCCTGTTATCAAAATCCTCTCCTACAAGATGGGTATCTCCAGATGTGGCCTTCACTTCAAAGTTACCATTGTTGATGGTGAGTAGCGAGACATCAAAGGTACCACCACCAAGATCAAAGATAAGAACATTCTTCAAACCAATATTAGTTGCCTTCTTATCAAGACCATAAGCAATTGCAGCTGCTGTTGGTTCACTGATGATTCGCAGTACATTAAGGCCAGCAATGGTACCAGCATCCCTGGTAGCCTGACGCTGCGAATCATTAAAGTAAGCAGGGACGGTAATAACAGCATCCTGAACACTTGAACCAATATAAGCTTCCGCAGTTTCTCTCATTTTAACAAGAACCATGGCTGAAATTTCCTCAAGAGTGTAACTACGATTATCTAAGGCCAAGATTACACGATGGCTGAACAATCTCCTTGGAGCACCCACAGTCGGCAAGACACAATTCAGCAATCAAATTGGATAAGAGTTTGAAATTGAATACCAATTCTCATTTTGAGGCCTATGATAATCAATTCATCAACTAAACAAGAAACAATTTGAACTCCATTACTTGCGGAAGCTCTAAATAATCTTAATCTGCCCAACTTTCTTTTGGCTAATTTACCAAATGAGATCAGCATTACATCAACAACACAAAACAAGTATCTCTGTTTTCTTTTCTCTACTTTACCAAATGAGACCATGAAAGCGCATAACCAGAATCAAAGAACTACAATGCATAACAGGAACTAGACAAGCAGAGATGTAAATTAGACCTATAATGCCATGAAATCAGGTAAAAGGTTTACCGAAAACGGTATTGGTAGGATTAACAGCAACTTGATTCTTGGCAGCCTCACCAATCAGCCGTTCCTCATCATTAAAAGCAACATATGAAGGAGTGGTACGATTTCCTTGATCATTAGCAATAATCTCAACATGATCATGTTGCCACATTGCCACACATGAATATGTTGTACCCAAATCTATTCCTAATCGATGTTCCAACCATTTTGTAACTTAAAATGTTGAAACCCTAGTTTCAAACAAGAAGGGCTTAACCCCAAGATTTCTAAACCCCTAAAATGTTACGGAAGACGAAGAGAGAAAATTCTTGTGAAGTTATTGAGACCGAAAAGGTTAACAGACATTTGTCGGTATTGGGCTATTCCTATGGGTTTTTGCTAATTTAGAGATTTGGGTGAGCATGTGGATGGGCCAAGGGAATTTTCGGAACGGAAAAAAAGGCTTCAGTCCAAAACCGCCCCAAAAGAAACAGATTAGTCCAGACTTAGTTGACTAGGTACAATTTAATCCAAGAATTGTATAAAGTCTATGTTATCCCTCGCACGCTTTTATTAAAGCACACGTGCAATGAAATGATTCAGTTTTCTAACTGAAACAATCAACGTGGGTGCGACACGTTAGCATTCATTAAAAACTGATTAAAACCGGCGTAACGGACAAATCTTCAGCTGCACCATTTTTGCTTTATCAGAAACTTCAGAAGAAATTTTGCGTCCAAACCCTAGAAAAATTACAGACTAAAACCCTAATCAAAACAACTAGATTGTTAAACAATCTGAAAAATAATGGCGAAAGGCAACAAAGTAGTTTCAAAGACAAACACACCAACAGTTGAATTTTCAACATCAACAGAAGAAGAAACAGAAGAAGAAAATCCAACAGTTGAAGTAGCAGAAATCCAGAAATCAACTTCACCAACAACGAGATCGAAGTCAGCATTGAAGGATTCAAAAGAAATTTCATCCCCAACTGCAGAAGAAATTCGAAATTCAACAGGTCCAAAAACTAGATCTAAGAGAGGATTAGAAGTTTCAACATCAAAATCAGTATCAGAAACTTCAAGAACATCACCAATTAAGAAGAAATCAAAGACAACAAAGCCTTCAAAATCAATTTCAGTACCAGAAACATCACCAGATAAGAAGAAATCAAAGACTTCGAAGGCTTCAACAACCGTTAACAGGAAAAAAAAAAGGTGACAATTCAAGTCCAATTTTGTCTGTTTTTGAGTAATTTTTATGATATTTCTTGTATATGTGTACAGATCTGTACACCGCCATGTTGTTGCAGAGTTTCATGTCCAGTTCTGCATATTTTTGAGCAATTTTATGAGTTTTGTTGTTGGTGTGTACAGATTTTTACACCGCCATGCTGTTGTATTGTTTCATGTCCAGTTCTGTGTGTTTCAGACCAATTTTTGTAAGAATTTTTGTTTGTGTGTAAATACTGGTACACCACCATGCTGTTGCAGTGCTTCATTTCATGTTCTGTGTGTTTTAGACCAATTTTTGTAAGAATTATTGTTTGTGTGTAAATACTGGTACACCGCCATGCTGTTGTACTGTTTCATGTCCAGTTCTGTGTGTTTCAGACCAATTTTTGTAAGAATTGTTGTTTGTGTGTAAATACTGGTACACCACCATGCTGTTGTAGTGCTTCATTTCATGTTCTGTGTGTTTTAGACCAATTTTTGTAAGAATTGTTGTTTGTGTGTAAATACTGGTACACCGCCATGTTGTTGTACTGTTTCATGTCCAGTTCTATGTGTTTGAGACCAATTTTTGTAAGAATTGTTGTTTGTGTGTAAATACTGGTACACCACCATGCTGTTGCAGTGCTTCATGTCCAGTTCTGTGTGTTTCAGACCAATTTTTGTAAGAATTGTTGTTTGTGTGTAAATACTGGTACACCATCATGTTGTTGCAGTGCTTCATTTCATGTTCTGTCTGTTTTTTAGCGATTTTTGTAAGAATTGTTGTTTGTGTGTAAATACTGGTACACCGCCTTGCTGTTGCAGTGCTTCATTTCATGTTCTGTGTGTTTTAGACCAATTTTTGTAAGAATTGTTGTTTGTGTGTAAATACTGGTACACCATCATGTTGTTGCAGTGCTTCATTTCATGTTATGTCTGTTTTTTAGCGATTTTTGTAAGAATTGTTGTTTGTGTGTAAATACTGGTACACCGCCATGTTGTTGCAGTGCTTCATTTCATGTTCTGTGTGTTTGAGACCAATTTTTGTAAGAATTGTTGTTTGTGTGTAAATACTGGTACACCATCATGCTGTTGCAGTGCTTCATTTCATGTTCTGTCTGTTTTTTAGCGATTTTTGTAAGAATTGTTGTTTGTGTGTAAATACCGGTACACCGCCATGCTGTTGCAGTGCTTCATGGCATGTAAATAATGGTTAAATGGCAGTTAAACATATCCAAATCTAAGTGTTAGTGATGTTATGTTTAATAGCATGTTAAATGTGATTCATGGCATGTTATGTGTTTTTTACTCATATCTTTCCTAGTGTACTCACTATCTGTATCAGTGTACTGGTTTGTACTCACTATCTGTACCAGTGTACTGGTTTGTACACCAGCATTTTTGTATGTTATGTCTGTTTTTTTTTACTCACTATCTGTACCAGTGTACTGGTGTGTACACCAGCATTTTTGTATCAGTATCATGTGTTATGCTTCTCTTTTCTTATTCCCAATTGTCTATTTTCGTAGATACAAACAAACCTTATAGATCAGGTTTTAATGCAATCAACGAGTTTATGAACAAGAACTTTGAAAAGGATGGAGAAGTGCGTAAAAAGAGACGTGACAAAGTATGGTTCACAGAATTTCAGTTAGAGAAACAAAATGAGAGCCCTTTTTGGCTTGTAGTAGATGTGTTTGTTAACAAGAAAGCTGAAAAGAAGGAGGAGGAAAACTCAGAAAAGAAAAAGGAGAAGAAGAGAGATATGTGGTTCAAGAGTCCTGTAGGATCAGAATCTCACAGCAATAATGCCTCAGCGGAATTAACAACAACACAACAGCGTCGCAAAACAATTTCAGAAATGATATAATAAATGACGTCAGCTAGAATCATGAGAAAGATGTGAGAGTCCTGCGAAAAGTAGAGAGTTTTCGAGATTAATATTTGTGAGGTTGCGAGAATGTCGCAAACCATATCCGAAAATAAAAGATAGATTAGCTGTCATCCACTATGTATTTTCCTATAAATAGTCATTCAGTTGTAAAGGAAAAAGAGATCTTTTTCTAATTGAGAAACAAGTAAATAGGAGAGAAAATCTAGAGTAGTGGTGGTTCTTGATTCCTTTATCTTTTCTTGTAAGATTGTTCAAAGATTCATCAATAAAATTAAGATTGTTCATCTAAAATGAGTTGAATGTTAATGAAATCTTGTGAGGGGTGTAGTGTAGGATTTCCTGCAACTACATAATGGCGCTAGAAACAGGGAGATGAAGATCGAAAGTTGAAGATTGTTGTTGAAATTTCAAATCAAGAAAGTGATTAAATAAATCAGTGAACCAGTTAAAAGAAAATGATTAGAGTCAATGAAGATGACAAAAGATTGGAGTGTAATATGATAACAAAAACAATGATTAATGAATTCCATGAAAACATCAAAGGAAGAATACATAAACGAAATTTTGAAGGAAGGAAGGTTATGGCAGTAGAAAAGACATCACCCTTGAAAGATTGGGAAAAGCAAAAAATCACATTCATGGCGGCAGAAATACCAAAAGAAAATTTGAACCACACATCTCCATTGGTTATTACAGTGCCTATTACGCGAAAAGAGAAGGGGACAACAAAAAATCCACGGAAGAATGGATATTGAACAGAACTTTAGTCGATACAGGAAGTTCAGTGGATATAATATTTATCATGCGTTCAGGGGAATGGGATTTAAAGATGAAGAAATGTCCAATTCAACATATCTTGTTCATGGCTTTGGAAAATCCACAACAAAACCTAAAGGAGAAATAGTAGTACGAATTCCACTAGGAGAGATCGAAACACACGTGACACTATGCGTGGTGGATATGGAATCGCCATATAATATGTTGTAGGAAGACCATGGATACATGCGATAAAAGTGTAGTATCAACGTTGCATCAATGTATTAAATTCCCCACACCAAATGGAATAGGTGAAATCAGAGGAGATGTTGACAATGCGAAATTATGTCATCAAATTGAAGTAAAGCATTATGAACAAGCAAAAAGGAAACAATTTCGCAGAAAGTTGGCAAAGGAGGCAAAGAAAGAAGAAGAATTTAGAGTCATGATAAGGGAAAAGAAGGCAGGGAATACCCAGCGAAATTTCGGAAGAAGGAGAAGGACCTGTGAAAACAATAAAAGAACCAACACCAATGGGAGAATCCAAGTCCAGTTACACTGCCGCAGAACCAACAAAAGAAGTAAACGTTGGGACTATAAAGAACCTCTAATATTGAGAATTGGAACCAAGATGGATGTAGAAGAAGAAGAAAGAACTGTTAACCTTTTGCGAGAATATAAAGACGTTTTCGCAGGAGCATGGATGAGATACCGGGAATAGATCCATCAATTGCATGTCACAAGTTGGAGATTAACAAGAATGTGAGACCATTTAAACAAAGAATAAGAAAAATCGCAACAGCTTACCATTCCCAAATAGAAGAAGAACTACAGAAAATGCTTGATGCAGGAATCATAAGAGAAGCTAAATACCCAGAATGGATAGCGAATATGGTCATTGTCCCAAAGAAAAACAAAGGAATAAGGATTTGCATAGATTTCACTGATTTAAACAAAGCTTGTCCTAAAGATAGTTTTCCATTACCAGATATTCCTCAAATGGTGGAATCCGCAGCGGGAAATGATAGGGTATCGTCTTTAGATGGGTACAAAGGATATAACCAAATCCCTCTCGCTGAAGAAGATCAAGAACATACTGCTTTCTTCGCCCCTAGAGGTTTATATTGTTACACGAAAATGCCATTTGGTTTGCGAAATGCGCGACATACAAAGAATGGTAGAGAAGGTGTTCGCGAAATGGATACACAAAACATTAGAAGTATACGTGGATGACATGTTAGTAAAGAGTAAAGAAGCCAAAGACCATGTACAGGACCTGAGGGAGATTTTTGAACAAATGCGGCAGTATAACATTAAACTGAATCCTGAGAAGTGTACTATTGGAGTTGCATCGGGAAAATTTTTAGGCTACATTGTATCAAAGGAAGGAATACAGGTTGATCCAGAAAAAGTGCAAGCAGTTCGTGACATGCCAACACCCAACAATAAAAGATGTACAGAAGTTGAATGGACTTTTAGCTTCGCTGGGGAGATTCATTTCGCGATCATCAGACAAATGCAAATATTTTTTCGATATACTCAAGAAGGGGCGAAATTCAAATGGACTGATGAATGCGAAAAATCTTTTCAAGGGATCAAAGAACATCTTATGAATACAACTATTTTACAAAAGCAGAATCAGGAGAAGAATTATTGATCTATCTTGCGACGACGTCGCATGCATTAAGTGTTGTTTATTGCGAATAGACGCAGGAGTGGAGAAACCCATCTATTACATTAGCAAAACTTTTAATACTGCCGAGAAAATTACTCAAAGATTGAGAAGTTAATCTTAGCATTAGTTTATGCATCATTTAAGCTCCGCATATATTTTCAAGCGCACAAGATAAAGGTATTAACAAAAGTACCAATTGAATCAGTGATGAAGAATTCTAAAAGATCAGGAAGAGTGGAGAGGAATGCACAAGTAGGCCACTTTGATATTAAATATGAAATTTTGTCTTCACCAAAATCACAAGTTGTTGCAGATTTCTTGGCAGAATTTCCTTTAGAAGAAGATGAAGCGGTAGAAGAAATGATGGATATAGAAGAAGAACACGGAGATCCAAAAGATTTATTAACAGAACCAAATAGATGGGAGATATTGGTAGATGGATCATCAAATGGAGAAGGCAATGGAGTTGGAATTGTTTTAATTTCGCCAGAAGGAGTGAAGATGGCTTTTTCATTCAGATTGGAATTCATCCACTAATAACGAAACGGAATATGAAGCTGTGATACATGCCTTAAAATTCGCAATAGAAATGAAACTAGAAAATGCCAGGATCACTAGTGATTCGCAGCTAGTTATTCGCCAAATAAAGGGAGTATACTACAAATGAACCATCCTTGAAGAAATAAGAAGCTCGTTGAAGAATTGTCAGCGAAAATCCCAAAAATAAAATGGAGGCACATTTCAAGGAAGGATAACAGACTCGCAGACGCTTTTGCTTTCATCTCAAGCATGATGACAGATCCAACTACGAGATACATAAAAAATACAAACACTTATGTTACCTTCAATCAATAAAGAAGAAGAAGTGGACGTGATGATAATAGACGGTGAAGAAGAAGAACAAACGAACAATATCGCAGATTGGAGAACAAAACTTCAGGCATATTTGGCGAAAGGAGAAACACCAAAAAATAGATTGGAAACACACAAGTTAAAAAGCCGCGCAACAAATTATGAATTAAGAGATGGGCTGCTGTACCGAAAATCCTTTAATGGACCATCACTCAGATGTTTGACACGAGAGGAAGGAGAAAAAGTGCTAAAAATGTTACATAGTGGGGATGCTGGCAATCATAGCGGGGGAAGATCTTTGGCACATAGAGCAAAAATGCAAGGCTATTACTGGCCATACATGCACGAAGATGCAAAACAAATATCAAGACGTTGCGAAGATTGTGAACGGCATGGAAAGAAAATACATGCACCTGAAGCACCATTGTCATCTTCAACCAGTGTGTGGCCTTTTGGAAAATGGGGTTTAGATATTGTGGGGCCATTTTTACCAGGTTCTGGACAAAGAAGATACTTAATAGTCGCAACAGATTATTTCACCAAATGGACAGAAGTGAAGGCAGTACAACATATTCGCGACAAAGATATCTTTACATTCATATTCGAAAATATCATTTGCAGATTCAGAATTCCTGCGCAGTTGGTATCTGATAATAGGAAACAGTTTGAAGGACAGAACATAGAAATATTACTTAATGCATTTAAGATAAAATGTGGAAAGTCTACTCCTTTGTATCCACAAGCTAATGGGCAGGTAAAAGCAACAAACAAAACAATTTCAGATATATTAAAGAAGAAATTGGAAGGACATCACAGAGCATGGTGCGAACAAGTACATAATGCAGTGTGGGCTTATAATACAACTAGAAGAGAAGCTACTGGAATGTCACCTTTTTATTTAACATATGGAGTTGAAGCGGTGTTACCAACAGAAGTTGTTATTCCGACAACAAAGAGAGAAGCTTGGGAGAAAAATATTAGTGCGGGTTTGATCTTAAACAAACTTGATGAATTAGAAGAAAAAAGAGAAAGAGCTTTACAACATATGGAGAACTATCAGCGAAGATTATCCCGAGAATATAATAAACGTGTCAAAGTACGTGAATTCCAACCAGGATATTTAGTTCTGCGAGAGACACCAATATATCAACGAGAAAATGGTGGAAAATTAGCGAAAAAATGGGACGGACCTTACATCATTAAGGAGATAGTTGGAACAGGAGCTTATAAATTAATGGATCCAGAAGGTAGAGATGTTGGTCATAGACTTGACAGACCATAGTTTGTACTTAAAAAGATATTATCCGTAAGAAGCTTTGAGAAGTTATGAACTATGAAAGAACAATTGCAAGATTATTCATATCGAAACAAAATCATGGTGTGCGAAACTTTCGCAGAGATAATTATAGAACAATGAGATAAAAGAAAGGGGCGAACCTTTATTGCGTACACCCTAGTTCGCGAATAAAATTTCGCAAGAGGCAAATGTAAGACCTAAAGTACGTCATATAAGGGGGTACCTGTTACGTGGCTCAGGGAAAGGCTACACCGCCACCGGAACCTGAGTCATGGAGATTTGGGGTCAATAAAGCCCATCCGGGAGAGGCACCTTGGATTCTCAGCTTAAGCATATATGACTTAGGTTGGGCGACTAAGGTAATAAGGACTCTCCCAAGGAGTGCAGAATCTGATCAAGGCGCCGAGGTACACGGTTGAGTCAAGAGTGCCAGGGGCGTTTGAAGCGTACCTTGCCATTCTTGACAAGTCTTGGCTTATACTGCACTCGGCCCGAAGAAAACCCCACTTAGGGTGCAGTATCGTAACCATAAGCCCTAAAGGTAAAAGGGATAAGAGGTTGCGAAAACAACTGGTTGTTGTTAAGACTGGATGGGAGGAGCTAACCTTGTATGGTAGAAGTACGCCTCCTTGAAGGGGCAACCAGAGGGAAGATAAGGGCGGCACCCTCCATTAAGGAGCTGATAAGTGTCTTAAGACGCAAATGTCAACAATCCTGAAGAGGCAATAATACAAAAGAAAAAGTTAAGGCAAGATCAATGGGTTCTTGCATGAAAGTGCAAGAACATCCTGCGATTTTGTAGCAATGACAAGAGGTGGCATAATAAGACCTTTAATTAGGAAGGCAAAATAAGACCACATATTTATAAGTATTCATAACAGATTATTTTTCGCAAGAAAGATAATGAGAGGCAAGTATGGGAATAAATAAACAAGAGGCATTATCTTTCTCACCAGCAAAATACTAAAAGGGAAAATTAATTCCAAAGTTGGTTGAAGAATATTATTCGCAAAAAGTAATAAAGATGAGACAATTCAAGAAGATAGAACTAGACAAGAAGCTCATGCTTCAGTATTAATTCCAATAGAAGGAGATAGTAGACGTTCTTCACCAATATTCTCATTATCGCCAGCCTCTTGATTAGCACCATGTTCTCCTTCAATTCTATTCTGATCTTCGCCTTGATTAGCACCTTGATTATCGCCAGCGATTACTTCTTCAGAAGAGATTTATTTTTCATTAACACCAGAAGTTGCCTCCTTAGAAGGAATTTCTTCTCCATCCTCCAAAAAGCTATCCTCTGCACCACTTTCATAATCATAATCACTATCAGCAGGACGAGGAACTTCATCATCATCTACTTCCAAGGGTTCGATTGATGTAGGAGGAACAGATTTAGACAATAAAATATCATTTACAAGGACTTCAGCCTGTACATGAACTTGGCGAAGAAGTGCTCACTGATGATTCCTATCTTGAATATCCTTAAAATAAGCAAGATAATCAAGTCTTTTTTCTGCTCGGTCGCGAGAACCAGTAAGGACAGAGACAAGTAATGCATTTTCTTTGGGAATTTAGGCATATTTAGCCTCCAGATCAGAAATGGAAGAATGAAGATTTTTCTCAGACTCTGCGAAAGGTAGAATACAAAATTTCAATAAGATGAAGAACTCAAAAAGATATGACAAAGAAAAAATAGTAAAGGCATTCAAATTATTATGACTACATTCCTTTTGCGAAATAAGGTGTTGAATCAAGGACAAACAACTATTCTCCCAACGGTCCATTGCGTCATCAAATTTATCTCCAACTAAACCTTTAAGTCGAGACTGAAGATTTTTCTCTTTAGAAATAAGAAAGGAATTTTTCTTCGCAAGAGAAGAATAAGATTCTTCTAATTTGGAATATTATTCTTTAAGCTGATTCTCCTTTACACTTAAAGTTATTCTACCTTGAATGAGTGTATCTGTTTCAGCGATAGATGACTCTGTTACTTCTTTAAGTTCATTTATCAAAGAGCGAAGAGATTGTTCTTGGTCATCACATACTTTCTGAAGAATGCTAAGTTGTTGCGAAGATATTTCCATCTTGTTTAAACAAGTTCGCTTCTCTTGGGATAAGGTTTTATTCTCAGCTGATAAAGTTTTCATCCCTAAATTAGCTTTAGTTAAAGAGTAAGAAAGGCGAGATATTTCATTACTTAATAAGTCTTGCCTCTGAACTAATTGGGTATTTTCATTGGTAAGATTATTTATATGATCAACAGAATATGAATATACGTTATATAATTGGTTATATTGATCCATCAAAATTTCTTTATCAACACGGGCTTCTTCAACAACAGATTCAAATTGGTATCTCTCCATTATTCGTTTCTGGTTTAAGGCTTAACATGCGAAAGAGGGATTTCAAGGATAATTAAATATGGGAAGGATAAAATCATTAGAAAGGCAAGTTGAAGATACAGATAAGGAAATCATACCTCTGAATTCATCATTCTTCTTGCGAAGATTGTCGCTATCCAGCAAAACATTTTGAAGCTTCTGATTTTCGAGACGAAGAGCATTACACTCTTTTTCCAAAGATGTTTGCGAAGCAACTCTATCAGAACCGAAATACTTACTTAGAATTTTGCAAATACCAGACTTGACAGGATCAGTTGGGGACTTCTTGCCATCATCTAGAACTTCAGACAAGATTTTAAAAGCGATATCTATTCCTTCCAAAGTTTCTTTCGAAAAGGGAAGATGCTCAGGTGGAGAACTGGTAATGATAGAAGGTTGAGAAATATTATCAATAGGGAGAGAAAAAGTTTCATTCGCAGAAGGATCAATAATGGGGGTTTCAATCATTGAAAGATCAGTTGAAGAAATGAAGTCTGAGGCAGCTTTTTCGCGAATTGGAGATGATGGTTTAACTTGCGAAGATGTTGCAGAAAATTTAGAAGGAATAAGTGAGTGAAATGAAACAGAGGTTTCAACAGTTTTAAGGTGGCGAGATTTCTTGAGAGGTCTGTTGACATCCTTATCACCCTGCGAATTACAATCCAGATAAGAAACAGAGGCAACGATATTGTTATTAGAGAATAATCATGTTTCTTACTACCTTCTGATTCGCAGACTTTCTTTTATGTACAACAATCTTATGCTGCGGTTTGGGAATATTAGGGTTCTGAACCGTGAATTTAGTGTTAGAGGCGCTTTTGCTGAAATAACAACAGTATGGGAATCACATAAACAACATCAAATAAGGCAGTAACCAAGATTAATTTCAGCAAAACCCATAAGGAAGAAAAAAGAAAACTAACCTTGATGAATCCATGGAAAACAGTAGCAGGAAGATTCTTTCGAAGAAAATTACAAATGATGAAGATCTACAGAGGGAACAATATGAAGATGAAGAAGAACTTAAAAAGATTGAAAGAAGAAAGAAAGAAGAAAAATTGCAATAATGGAATTTGCAGAAGAACGGTGAAGTTGCAGAGAAAATAAAAAGAGAGAAAAAGAGAATGAGAAATAATATATATAGAAGAAATTTTTTATCGAGAAGATAAACACGATTAATGCGGAAAGATATAAACAGTTAAAGGCAGCAATTATAAGAGACGTGTCAAGATACATATGAGAAAAAAGATGCGTGTGATAAATGCAGAATATGAAGAGATGAACAGCTGCGGCATTTCTCACATCATTCTATACTTTGCAGAGAAGATATGAGAAGAGGCAAGATGTAGGATCAGAATCTCGCAGCAATAATGCCTCAGCGAAATTAACAACACAACACAACAACATCGCAGAATAATTTCACAAATGATATAATAAATGACGTCAGCTAGAATCATGAGAAAGATGTGAGAGTCCTGCGAAAATTAGAGAGTTTGCGAGATTAATATTTGTGAGGTTGCGAGAATGTCGCAAACCATATCCGAAAATAAAGGATAGATTAGCTGTCATCAACTACGTATTTTCCTATAAATAGTTGTAAAGGAAAAAGAGATCTTTTTCTAATTGAGAAACAAGTAAATAGGAGAGAGAAAATCTAGAGTAGTGGTGGTTCTTGATTCCTTTATCTTTTCTTGTAAGATTGTTCAAAGATTCATCAATAAAATTAAGATTGTTCATCTAAAATGAGTTGAATGTTAATGAAATCTTGTGAGGGGTGTAGTGTAGGATTTCCTGCAACTACAAATCCAGAATCAATCTTGAAGATTGTGAACCAGTTCCGCCATGATCATTCAGGAAAAAATGTCTTTGTTTTCAATACTGCCAAGGAGAAAAAGTTTGTGGAAGTAGAGAGTATGCCAGAAGATTTGTTCTTCATTTTTGAATTACAAATGGTGGGATCAGAACCTTTTGAAGGAGAATGTACCAAAACTAGAGCTGAGCAGAGATTCGGTTCACTAATAAACCGATTGAAACTGAAGGAAAAATCCAAGTTGGGGAAACTAGATGTCGAGAATGAAATCTTGCGTATAATGAAGTTAAAACCAAAGTTGGATATCTAGATTGAGAGGAATGCTGAAGACTTGTTAGTGTTGTTTGCGATGTATCTGTGCATCACTGTTTTTTTACCACAGGAAATGTAAGCGGGATTACTAAGAGAAAATTTGCTCTCTACTTTGAATCGTTCGAAAGAATGAAAAAAAACCAACTGGCCAGTGCATATACATAAATATTTAATGGATAGCATAAGGAAAAATGTTGAGGAACCACTTAAAGTTAATGGTTGTATGGTTTACCTGTTGCTGAGTTTACATGTGTACATTGTTTTACACAAGTTTTAAGTTGTACCAATTTACATGCTTTTGTTCACTGTATCTGTTGGGTCCTAATATTTCTAACTCTTTTACCTGTTTGTCAATGCAGTATTGGTTTGGTGAACACAACAACAACATGACGCCAAGCAATGAACGAGGTTTTCCTAGGTTTCTAAGGTGGGTGATAAGTGACATCAGCAATACAATAGAGAAAGACATTAATGAAGCTATGAAAAAGGTAACTCGATAACTTTCTTACGATAGTGATTTCTTCCTAGATGTGTACATTAGATATACACCTTGATAAGGTTTACAAAATGGTGACAAAATTTTGTCATGTGTACAACAATATACACCTGTAACATAGATGTAAAAAGATGTACACCTGTTATCCATGTTGATACTTTGGCATGTTTTCAGATGCAACCTGGATGGGTAAAACCTTGGAGTGATGATCAGCAATAAGTTATGGAAGAGTACATGAAGAACATGCAACAACATAGCACAGATGCACTGAAGGAAAAGCTGTACGAAGCACGACATCAAAGAGATAAAGCATTGGAAGAGCTTTCAGACTTGCAAGTTAAACATCAAAAGCTTGTTAGCTTCATTGAAGAAAAAGCCAAGAAAATTTATGAAGCTGATCTGAGGAATGTGCAAAATGATAAGGATGTTGTTGATTTATTTGTTGAAACCTTGCAAGAAATCATTTCATTAAACAAATAATTACAAAGTGAGGATGAGCATGCTTATGATGAGCAGGAGGAGGAGCAAGGTGAGAAAGGTGAGACAAGTGGCAAAGCTGGTGATGTGGATGACAGTGATGATGATGATAGTGATGATGATGAGGAGGAAGGTCAGGAAGGCAATAGAAGTGGCAAAGCTGATGATGTGGATGATAGTGATAAGGATCAGGAGGAGGAGGGTGATGAGGATGAGGAGGATGGTGGTGGCAAAGGTGGTGATGAAGAGCAGGATGAGGAGGGTGATGAGGATGAGAAGGATGGTGGTGCCAAAGGTGGTGATGAGGAGCAGGATGAGGAGGATGGTGGTGCCAAAGGTGGTGATGAGGAGCAGGATGAGGAGGACGGTGGTGGCAAAGGTGGTGATGATCAGCAGGATGAGGAGGAGGGTGGTGGCAAAGGTGGTGATATTCATGATGATGATCTGCAATGTGGCAAAGGTGGTGATATGCGCGGTGATGACATTGACAAAGAGGGTAGAAAAGGTGGTGATGACGAGGGTGGAAAATCTGAAAAGCGAAGGTATAAAATCACTCTTATTAAATGTGGCAGTCATTTATTTTTATGTGTGTAGATAGTTGTACACCAGTATGTTATAACTCATACCCTTTCTATAAACTTGAATATTTTAGCACTCCTCTAACATGTTCATACTTCTTATTGAGTTTGCTGAAGATCATCTTTCATACGAGCTTGTACGACTGCGGCTAAAACAATTTCAGAGGCTTCATTAAGAGTATGTGCAGTATTGATTTGAGCTTTCTCAGCCGAGGGATCCATTTGAGCTTGATCTGATGCTCCTATACCAACTGGAGCTTCATTATGCGCAGGCACAGCTGCAAGATGGGTTTGAGGTGGATCAGTTGCACCTAGATCAATTGCAGGTTGCTTCACTTCTTCTCAATTTTCAACATTTTGATCATTTGGTCCTAAACCTAAGTCAAAAGTTGTTCTTGAAACTTGTGATGGAGGATCCAGATCTTTAGCATAATATTTTTCAAAGATTTGAGAAGATTCCATTTTTTCCAAGCTTGGTAAACTACCAGTCGACGGGTACTCCAGAGAAATACTTCCTAAGGATGGATAAGGATCTCCCATATCAGCTTCTAGATACTTTGAGTACTCGTCGGTATAAATACCCTTGCCATGGAAGGCCAAGTCAATCAGTTTCTCCATCGGCACAGTATGCAGTTCTTTGAGACTCGGCAACTCACAAACCAAGGGCATAAACTGCATATTCAGCAACATTTCTTCAATAGATGCACCCTACATATATGAAGTGCCAAACCAAGTCACCTTACAGTACGACAAAGGATAAAATGAACCATAAGAAGTGTAACGTTCAATTTGCTCACCTGTCTATTTCTAAGAGAACCAATTTCCGCTTCAATATTACCAAGAACTTGTGTCGCTGCTGTTTGTTGGAGTTGAGCCTTTTCAGTCTGTTATTCAACATAAGGTGATATGTTTTTAATCAGTAATGCAGATACGCACTTGTATGTTTTTTCAATATAGTAGATATGTACTGACAAGTTTTGTTTTTTACAAACAAAACTAATACTAGAAGGAATATAACTTACCTGTGACGGTTCTGACATGCTCTTTTCCTCTTGCAGCTCTTTCACCTTTCGCTCCAAATCAATTCGAGCCCAAATTTTAAACTGTGAAACCTCAAAATCAAATTGTGTGAGATTTTTTTCAGAGCTCCCCATAACAGGCATAGTTGGAGTAGTATTCTATGCATTTGGTGTTTCTTGTGCATCAACTTGAATTTCCTTTTCAACCTCTGTTACTAAGGGAGTAATTGCTGACGGAATGTTGTCGTGTGTATTCTTCATCTTCAGAGTTTGATTCTGGAGGTTGGTAAGCCCTGTAATATATATCACTCAAAAGCTCTTCTAGTTTAATCGCATCCATGGGGAGGCCGTCCTCTTTGCTGCTCTGTAACTCACCCCATTTTGAAGCAATTGTAAGCCTCAAATCTTCATGCGTTTCTTCCAAATCCTCGAACTTCTCTTTCCAATCTTCTTCCACTGGTACGTCTTCAACTGGAAGCCTTTCAGCAATTTTATTCAACATTTCCTTCTCATCCGGAGTATATGGTTCCTTCAATTCCTTGGAGAACTGGAAAAGACAATGAAAGTTCACCAGTTTTTGTATCAGTATAACATATATATACTCAAATCAATAGTACATAACACACACAATCATTTGGTCTAACATAAAAATGCTTTTCTGATACTGTCAAAACAAAAAATCATTTCATGTATGAAAACATAAATAATTATATTTAATGGACCCACTTTAATCAGTTTTTGAAATATGTACTGGTGCATCATTGTCTCCTAAACCAAAATGACAAGAAAGCATAATGATATACTCCCTCCGTCCCACTCCTAAGTGACCTATTTGAAATTTGCACAATTTTTAAGGCAAGCAAGGAAAATAGTATTTTTAATCATTTTTTACAATTATACCCTTATGAATAATAACTAGTGAAATTTAAAAATGGTTTATCTCTCAAAATACTCCACGGATGTTCGCAAATTTCATACAATTGAAAAGCATTTTAAAACACCTACGTAACGAATATAAACATGCCTATCAAATTATACATATTTCATATATTATTTATAATTAACTAAAAGGATAATTCCGGAATATCTCATTGTTTAGTGATATAGGTCACTTATCATTGGGAAAAAATCTAAAATCAAATAGGTCACTTAGGAGTGGGACGGAGGGAGTAAAACTTATCCTAGTAAGATGTACTGGTTTTTGTTGGGGGCTTACTGTGTATTGCGAAGTCTCCATATCCTTTAGAAACTCGACATATATTTCTTTGATGTTCCACCTTGCTGCTCTTGGCAGGTATCGATCATCTGGTAACGCCAGTGGTTTCACCAAGTGAGTATGCTCCGCATACAACAACTGTGACAAAGTAACATTAATAGAATCAAATACAGAATATTAAATTGACAGTACAGGAAATATGTACTTGAGAAAAAAAACTTGTACTAGCAATCATACCAGCAAATAGACGAAACAACCAGTGATGTCCTCGGGAGTGTTGTAATTCTGATTGATTTTCTTCTCTAAGAAACTACGTATCAGGTCGGGCCAAGATACATTCTTTGACTTCTCGATATCATCAACTAAACCAAAATACTTTTCTTTGAGTTTATGAGCATCTTTTGTTTTAAAAAATAAAGTAATACACATAAACAGACATAGTAGCCTGACCATATCTTCCGTAGTTTGTTCAGTTTCTACTCTTGGTACCGTATACTCAATATCTTCATCATCCTCACTGTCTGGTACTTGTTCATCTTCGGTATCATCTTCACTTTCTTTATCATTGTCTTCACCACCTTCAGATTCAGAATTCTTCTTATTGATTCCAGTACGCTTGAGCAGCTTCAAGATTGCATTCTGTAGCATTGGTCTTGTAACATTCTTGCTCTTGCCAAAGTGTCTGATGTAGAATGTTTTCTTTCTCCAACCGTCGCCTCTCATCAAAAAGGTGTCATCAGTTCTTCTTCCTGCCATTCTTGGCATTCCAAACATTACACCCATTTTTTCTGGTGTCGACTTGACAATGTGCGTTGAACCTCTTCTAACAAACTCAAATATGAGCTTATTATTTACTCGGCCCCTTCTGTAACACTTTAAGTACTTTTTAACAACACCTTCTAACTTTTCCCAATGTTTTTCTGTGTACTTAGTGTGCCCGAACATTAAGAAAATCTGTCCATAAGAAGATTCACCTATCTTTTGTAACTGGGCTTCACTCAATGTATAATTACTCGCCTTCATTCTGGAAACTAGGCTATGTAATGCTGTGAAACCAGACCTGTAAAACTTCCTAACAGATTTTGGCAGAACCTTACCTGCAAAATTTAATTAGTTTTGTTTCAGTATAGCATTTATGCACAATCATCATCTCTAAAACAGAAACAATCAGTATTGGTCTTATGTACTGCATATCCAAAGTTCATTATTTCATAAAGGAAAAAAAAGGTTGATGCATAATGAAAAAATTATTGAATTTAGAGTACATAAACACTGTTATGTCTCAGAATTGCAAATATAGGCATGTCATACACTGTTATTCAACAATTTTTGAATTATGTACTGACAATCCAAGATTATTGCCTCAACAGTTTTTGAGCTATCTAATGACAACGATAAAGAGACACATAAACAATGTTACCCATTCACTATTGGACTTATCTACTGGCAAAAAAGACCCTAAATCATAAAAAAAAACCAAGTACTTCACATATGTACTGGTGGTTCTATGTATCAGAAACAAACAAATCACATTGGAAATCACTTTTGATTATTATTCTACAGTTTTATAGTTATGTACTACCAAATCTAAGTGCTAGAAACACAAGATAGAAGTTGCATGTAAACTATGATAGGTATTCATCAATTTTTCATCAGTACATCACATATGTACTAGTGGATCTATGTCCCAGAAACATAAAAAAACATATTGAAAGTTTTAGAAATAATACCTTTTGTCTGTTTTGGTGCCTTTATACTCAGTCTTCTTCCTTTTCGGCTTAGTACATCTGGAGATTCATCGCCAGATGAACTTTTAGCAGCTTTCTTCTTTGGTTTTGGTGTTACAACCTTCTTACTCTTTTTCCTCTTTGATTTTCGTCTTGAAATTCTTGAATCGTCTTCTGATGACCTAGAAGCAGTGCTGTCATCCATTATAGTTTCTTCTTCTTGGATTGTTCTTGTGATTTTCCTTATTTTAACCATTATCAGAAGGAAAGAATCTGGGTTTTTAGGGTTTTTCTCTGAATCAGAATCGTTGTTTAAGCAAAATCTCTGAATGATTTTGGGTTTTATTTTCTATTTTGAGAATGGATTTTGAGATCTGTTTTCTCTGAATAAATTCTCTCTGTAGTGTAACGTTAAAATTCATTTAATGAATTTCTGACCATTTCAGTGGTTTTAGTACGGGAAATAAAACCGTAAGAATGTGGTGCATTCTCCACACGTGTTTAGCTCTAGGGTAATGTGGTCATTTTGCTTGTTTCAAATAACTATGGACCTAGTGATAAGTCTAAAATACGGTTGGACCCTAGTATAACTAACTTAATGGGCTTAGGACCAACCATCAAATTTTCATTTAATGAATACAATATGAAACCAGGCTTTTGCTGCCCCAAAGACGCCTTTTCCTGATTTCCCTATGGGTCAGCCCATAATTAACTCTTCAACCCATAGTTTTATACAAATTTAAGCATCGAATTGAAAGCAGAGATTTACAGTTGATAAAACTCATACCGTTAATGGTGATTTTATGGTAGTGGTGTAGAAAGCAAAGGACGAATTTGGTGATGGTGGTTCAATCAATTCACCCAACTTTGAATTTAGGGTTACAGGTTAGAAAAGATTGAATATCCAATCAACCAAATCCAAACTCTATACTCTAAAGTCGAAACTGAGTAAAGATGAATGGAGATTTAGGGTGTGAAATTTATGAAGATGAAACTGGATTTCGATTTCGACGCGAAGAAGAAAGGATTCGAGAGAGATTTCTACTGCTGTTCGAATACTGTTTGGTAGAAAGAATAGATTAGGGATAGGAAGAAGAGAAGAAGAAAAAGTGAGGAAAAAATAAAAATTTTGGAGGAGTCTAGGATTCGATCCCAGGACCTCTAAATCTATTCTGTTTTTTTTTTCATTTTACAAAAGTGTCCTCAACATTGTAATTATCTACATCTGTTTAAAGAAGGAAAAAAAATCAAGGAAGGGTAGTGAGGTCCTTTCATCGTTGAAACAAATCCAATATTTTTTGTGAAATTGGAAAAAAACAGTCATGTCCCATATTGACACAAAGTCACCGTATATAGAACCGTCCCTCGCTTCGCTAGGTCGGCCTAACGATTTGCTTGAAATAATACAAGTCACTGAATGAACTCCTCCAGTCATGGAATCCATACCACAAATTTGTTCATATTATCCCATCCCTCCCGAGGTTCAACTAAATAAATCCTTTCCTCCACCAAAGTAACCCCTTCTCATTATCGCCGAGCATTTCATTTGACATGTCGGAGTAATGGTAATTGCCAGCAGTACAAAATATCAAATGAATTATCAGAACTGAAGTAGTAATACTGAGTAGTAAATCTCTGTCCCAGAAAACCGAAGACATAATTTTGTGTAAACATCACGGATGAACTAATTGGGATTTAGTTCATCCGTGATGTTTACACAAAACTGTGTCTTCGATTTTCTAGGACAGGGATTTACTACTCAGTATTACTACTTCAGTTGCGAAAACCCTTTTTTGTTTTTTCAATCAAACAATCATTTTCTCTCTCTTGCCAAAAATCGCGGAGTTCATTCTAATGACGATTTTTCAAAACTAAACCTCCTCATCGTTTCAATCCTCTGTGCAGTCTAGGAGTGTGTTATTCCGAACTTCTCCGTTGTTCAAGGATGGATCTACGATCCTTACCCTTGAGGCCGAGATTAATAGGTAGTAGAGTTTTTTTTTCATTGTCTCCTTGAAGTTTTTTCTTTACGATCATGAAACTAACACAGATTGCTCCTTTAGTTTTCTATCTAAATCATTCACTTTTTCATGGACTTTCTCGGGTCTTAAATGTATTTAAAGGTTCAAAAACAAATCTTCTAATGTTTTTCTTACTAGATCGGCAATACCATGGTTCTCGTCGGTGCTTTTGATGGCTTTTGAGGGAGAGTTTGAAGTGGGTAAAATTTGGTCTAAGATATTTAATGAAACAGTCATTAAGATTCACTAGTTAGAGAAAAGTTTCGGGGAGTTCCTAAGGGTAGATGAAATCTCTCCATCATTATCTTCATCAGGAAACTTTATATGTATCCCTAATGGTAGAGGTGGATCAATATGGAAGAGGTTTTGGGAGGATTTAAACCGTTCCTCTAAAGCTTCTTCCAGTTTAAATTCTGATGTCATTATAGATCAAAGAGTTTTCTGCTGTTGAATGCATCAACATCATATCAAATTCAAGTTACGAAGGAGGTATCAGATAAGAAGGATTTCTATAATAAGGCGTTGCCAATAGAAGTCCATAATTCACATGCGGGATGGAACCGAATTGAATTGGGATGGAAGAAAATTTTTAACTTGTCTAGTAAGTTGGGTCTTCGATGTATCAATGACAGATTGGCGTTTTTTAATGCAAGTACAAAACAAATTTTTGACCAGTTTCGAGAAGAACATAATCTCATCATTGATAAAAATAAAATCACTATCAGCGATAAGTGCATAATTCATATGATTTTAGCATCCATTCCATACTTGTTTAACCTATTATTCTTGCACGTTTTCTTATTATTACTCTTGTTTTCTCTTATTTGCCTCTAATAGGTGAATCATCCAAAAAGGAGCTACAAAGTGCTGAAAAGAGTTATGAAGAGAATTATTCCAAGTATCCAAGGGCCCAAGTCCAATAGAAGTGGAAGAAGTGCGACGAAAAGGAGCAAAACGCTCAAAATCAAGAGAAGGGCCAAAGACCGATCTTAACTCATTCATGTTAGAGCATAGCTCGGTCGAACTCGCATGCGTTGATATATCAAGCATGTTTGTCAATTTTAGTGATCAAAACTATAAGTCTTGATTTCTAGCCTATTAGCTAAGTCTCGGACTAGGATAGGAAAAATGTAGTTGAGCTCAAGGACTTCATGGCGATTCAATGACAACGACGAAGATCTGCACAAGGAACCGTGGAACTTCATCAACAAAAAGCTATGTAAAGACTTGAACATATCTATCACTTGAAAGTCTATCTATTCTATCTCCTACTTCTTATGAGACAAAAGTCGTGTGCTATATAGACTAGATCAAACACATTTGATATTTCGAGCTGAGTATTCAATGCTTATCTTTTCTCGAAATTCATGTGCTGGTAAAGCGTCTCGCTTTGATCAGGTTTATCTTCATCTTTCAATCATCTTTGAGAATTGATCTGACGTGAAACGATCTGTGAATAATGGTTACATAGCTAGCGTCCTCTGAGAATGTCTCAATGATTGAAATGAGAGTTTAGATTACATAACCATGTATTCCTTGATCCGAAGTTCTTGAACTTTGTTGAGCAAGAAGAATCGGGTGGATTGTGGAATTGGCTTGCCAAGTCCGCGGACTGACGGAAGTTTTCGAACCGAAAATTCTGCTGGGTTTTTCCATTAACTCGTTTGCGTGCTCAGTCCACGAACTGGCGGAAGTTCTCGACCCGAGAATTTCTGCTGAGTTTGGAAAACTCAACCGATTAAACTTAAGTCCGCGAACTTGCTTGTGTACTTAAGGGGTTATGATCTAAAGATGTTCTCTGAACATAGATATTAAATTACTAAGGAATGCTTTATGCAAACCGTGGCTATAATGTTCATTGAGACGATTCTAATCGAATCGAATCATCTTAGTTTCAATTGTGTCTTGTGTAGTTACATAAGATCTCATAGCAATTGGATGTCTCTCTAACTAGTTCGTTTGAGTAGAGTGAACTAGTTATGATGAATGAGAAACAAGGTCAATATGAGAAGCTCATATGGTTATCTTTTGGTTACTATGTTGAACCAACATAAGCGTACACGTTTGGGCCGGTTTTCATGAACCTGGAAAACGTCTACCACAAGTGTGTTTGACAAGCTTTGTCTTTCGATCTAACGGTTGAGAGATATTGGCTTGAATCTAAATCAGGTTTCATCTAACGATGGAAATTGATTGCTTTGTTACTAAGGCAAAACCCTGATTTGAAAGGCTATATTAGGAGACATCTAGCTAGAGAAAAACGTAATCCCCACACGTCTGTGTGATACTAGTGCGCTCGCTAGAGTCGATCTCCATTAACCCTTGAGTTTCTTCTCTAAATTCGGGTTAACGACATAAAGACTTCATTGGGATTGTAAAGACAGACCGATACTACTTTTATCGTAGTTGTGTGATCTGATCTTACTTTTCTATCATACGAGTACAATCGATTGATTGTCTTGAGGAAGTTTGAGTTCTCCGATAGGTAAGATAAAGAAGTCATGAACATCTTTGTCTCACTGTTCGTGATTCCTCGATAATCCGCTTGTGTAGTCAGGAAGGATTATTGAGAGGTGATTGATTAATCTACGATGTTCTTCGGGAATATAAGACCGGATTATCAATTGGTTCATGTTACCTTGATTTCATATCTAAAGACGGAACAAAACTTAGGGTTTATCTGTGGGAGACATATTTATCCTTTGATAGACTTTTCTGTGTGAGACAGATTTGTTTATTTATCAAAGCCTGCGATTTTGGGTCGTAGCAACTCTTTGTTGTGGGTGAGATCAGAAAACGGAATCAAGTACGTAGTATCCTGCTGGGATCAGAGGCGTATAGGTGCAACCGTACCTTGTATCAGTGGGAGACTCATAGGGGTTCAACTATAGTCCAGTCCGAAGTTAGTTTGCAGTAGGCTAGTGTCTGTAGCGGCTTAATACAGTGTGTATATAATCTGGACTAGGTCCCGGGGTTTTTCTGCATTTTCGGTTTCCTCGTTAACAAGATCTCTGGTGTCTGTGTTATTTCTTTTCCGCATTATATTTGTTTATATAATTGAAATAATATAGGTTGTGCGTTAACATCATCAACTTCTTTAATCCGGCCTTTGGTTGTTGATTGTAGTTGATTGATCCTTGGACATTGGTCTTTGGTACCGTCCAAGTTATCTCTCTTTGATTTGACTCACATATTTCTATTTGTTTGAGTAAAAATAAAATTGAGAGATAAAGATATTAACTCGTTGATATACTTGTAATTGATTGAGTCTTATTGATTCTCTTAAAATCTTATTCGAGTTTGTCCATACAGATTTCTAATCGAAATATTGGGTGGTGTTGTTAGACCCCCGCTTTTTCAATTGGTATCAGAGCAGGCAAACACGTTTAAGACCTCATCAGTCTGTGTTTGTAGCGATCTGACTCTGTGGACAGAATCTCATACGCATACCAATATGCCTCCTAAATATGTCAACTGTGTCAAAGGTCTCGGGAATACCTCAAAGGGTCACTCCTTAGATGATTCTTCCGAATCCCGATGTAAGAAGAATGTTTCATCATGTGTGTATCATTCTTCCTCCAATGAGACATCGGACATAATGGATAAAGCTGAAAAGGAGCTCACCAGAATTTCCACAAATTCTACTGAGTGTATTGATCTTCAGGATCATGGAAAACTCATTTATTAATTTGAAAAGTCTTTTGATCGTAAACAAGTTCTCTATGACATTATAGGGTCATTCTTTAAGGAAATTGAGAAACTTCTTCAAGAAAACCATCTGCAGCGTAACAAGATTTCTAATCTTGAAAATCTTGTTAAAGAAGGCTCAATTAGAGAAGAATGTTTGATCAAGACTCATTCATCTGAACTTGACAGACTTCGTGTTGAGAAAGAGAAACTGGAAGCATTGCTCACTCTAGCCCATAGTCAGCATAAATCCTTGGAAAAGGAAAACTCTGACTTAAGAAGAATTTGTTCTGATCAGTCTAATTCTCATGAATTTCCGAACAGAAAGAAATTCACTCCAGATGAAGATTGTGTCAAAAAGAGCTTTCGTAACTTACAATCTTCTCTGACAGCTAGGAAGACTAAACGTATGTTTGTTGTTGCTTCTCCTCCACGAATCTGTACCTTATGTGGAAAAGGAAATCACTATGCCATCCATTGTTTTTCCAGGAAGAAACAAGTGTCTAAACTTCGCAAGTTACTTTTTTAAACTGTCAATTGAGTAAATTGTCAGTCAACCACTGCAATGAATCATACATCCACAGAAGACCAAGAACCTTATAAACATGATCACAGGGCACAAGTACATTCTAACCGTCTATATTCTCATATTTCTGATGAAAATATTCCCTATGTTTATAAGAAAGTCTTTGGTAAACCTAAATCTAGAAAATGGAATCCCATCCATCCTGATCCTCTTGAACCAGTTGCAAGAGTTCCTAGATTTAGTCCTCAAAAAAGGTCTTCAGAAGGACTTGTTAAACATGTTGTGTCTCATCTTTCTGGACTGAGGGATAACCAGAGAAGAAAGGCTAAACAAAAGCCATGGTCATTTAATGAGCTAAATGCTCATACTTGTGCTAATTAATCACAAGGTTGATCTCTCACCCATCAAAAATCCTAGTGGTGTGAGAATTGAATAGGTATACTCCTTACAAAGTAATCTTGATCATCTAGCTAATTTTTTATCGTTCTTAGATGGATAATCAGTCATTTACTTTTTCATGAGTATTATGTCATCTTCTTTAAAAACTTTTGTTAATTTGTTTTTCCTTCTTCATGTTGGCTGGTTTTTAAATTTACGAGGTTCAGTTACGGGCTCGTAAGGGTTTGTGTACGTTTTGGGCTTTGTCTAATACACCTACCTTTGAAACCCTAATTCTCTCAAACCATTTATATACCCTCCCTATTGAGTTTGAGCTCTTCACTCTAGGTTTCTTGTCAATGGCTTCTTCTTCATGGGATTTGCCTGAAGACTTTGTTGATAATGGTATATACTTTGAGTTTGATAAAGAGAAGGGGACTCTTGTTGAAGTTGAAAAATCCTTTCCTCAATCTCATGTTTCCTACTCAGATTTTGGGGAGAAGATTCCAACTAAGGTGATCATTGATTCTCAGCAGCTTGTTGGAATTATTAAGTGTCTTGATGTTGTAAGAGCTAAATTGGAAAAGGTTAACTGTAACCTGGCT
Source organism: Papaver somniferum (assembly GCF_003573695.1). Taxonomy (NCBI): domain Eukaryota; kingdom Viridiplantae; phylum Streptophyta; class Magnoliopsida; order Ranunculales; family Papaveraceae; genus Papaver; species Papaver somniferum. Next base: position 39,635,540 of record NC_039366.1, read on the forward strand.
CTTATGAAGAATGTCAAAGAGCCCCATATTTCCTCTAAGGTTGATAATTTTGCCGTCTCTCAAAATCTCAAGACTCATGGACCTTCAAAATCGTCCATCTGATGTTATATCATATGGTCCTTGTTTAAGAGTCGATTTTGTTTTAGATGCCTAGGAAGTCTTCTTTTTGGTTTATTTGGAAGAATAACTAGTGCTTTGAATAGAAATGATTGTGTTTACACATAGCTATCTTTTATTTCATTCTCTTGTTATTATTTTTTAGGTTTTGGTTTAAATTCTAAAAATATTTTGAGGATGATGATTATCGCAGTATTTTATTGGTTTCTTATATTGCAATATTGTTTATGGGATATGTATTCTTTACGGTCGTGAAATTGAAGGTCCTATATGATTGTCAAAAGTAAAGTCGTTTGTAGGATCAGAATCTCGCAACAACAATATTTCATCGAAATTATCAACAACATAATACAATAGCGTTGCAGAACAATTTCAGGAAGAATATAATAAATGACATCACCTAAGATCACGAGAAAGATGTGATAGTCCTGCGAAAATTAGAGAGCTTGCGAAATTAATATTTGTAAGGTTGCGATAATATCGTAGACCATACCCGAAAATAAAGGACAGATTAGCTGTCATCCACTATGTATTTCCTTATAAATAGTCGTTCGAGTTGTAAAGAGGGGAGAGATCTTTTTGAGTAAGAAACAAGTAAATAGGAGAGAGAAAGTTTAGAGCAGAGATCATTCTTGATTTCTTTATCTTTTCTTGTAAGAACATTCAAAGATTAATCAATAAAATTAAAAGTGTAAACCTAAAAATGAGTTGATTAATAATGAAATCATATGAGGGGTGTAGTGTAGGATTTCCTGCAACTACATAATGGCGCTAGAAACAGGGAGATGAAGAACGAAAGTTGAAGATTGTTGTTGAAATATTCAAATCAAGAAAGTGATTAAATAAATCAGTGAATCAGTTAGAAGAAAGATGAATAGAATTAATGAAGACGACAAAAGATTGGAGTGCAATATGATAACAAAAACGATGATTAATGAATTCCATGAAAACATCAAAGAAAAAATACATAAACAAAATTTTGAAGGAAGGAAAGTTATGGCGGTAGAAAATACATCACCCTTGAAAGATTAGGAAAAGCAAAAAATGAATTCATGGCGGCAGAAATACCAAAAGAAAATTTGAACCACACATCTCCATTGGTTATCACAGTACCTATTACGCGAAAAAAGAAGGAGACAACGACAAAATCCACAGGAGAATGGATATTGAACAGAACTTTAATCGATACAGGAAGTTCAGTGGATATAATATTTTAGCACGCATTCCGGGAAATGGGATTTAAAGATGAAGAAATGTCCAGTTCAACATATTTTGTTCACGGCTTTGGAAAATCCACAACAAAACCTAAAGGAGAGATAGTGGTACGAATTCCACTTGGAGAAATCGAAACATATGTAACGTTGTGTGTGGTGGATATGGAATCGCCATATAATATGTTATTAGGAAGACCATGGATACATGCGATAAAAGTTGTGGTATCAACGTTGCATCAATGTATTAAATTCCCCACACCAAATGGAATAGGTGAAATCAGAGGAGATGTTGACAATGCGAAATTATGTCATCAGATTGAAGTAAAGCATTATGAAGGACAAGCAAAAAAGAAACAATTTCACAGAAAGTTGGCAAAGGAAGCAAAGAAAGAAGAAGAATTTAGAGTATATATGATAAGGGAAAAAGAAGGAAAAGGAATACCCAGCAAAATTTCGGAAGAAGGAGAAGGACCTATGAAAATAATAAAAGAACCAACACCAATGGGAGAACCTAAACCCACTTACACTTCCGCAGAACCAACAAAAGAAATAAACGTTGGGACTATAGAAGAACCTCTAATATTGAGAACTGGAACCAAAATGGATATGGAAGAACAAGAAAGAACTGTTAACTTGTTGCGAGAATATAAATATGTTTTCGCAGGAAACATGGATGAGATACCGGGAATAGATCCATCAATTGCATGCCACAAGTTGGAGATTAACAAAAATGTGAGACCATTTAAATAGAGAATAAGAAAAATTGCAACAACTTACCATTCCCAAATAGAAGAAGAACTACAGAAAATGCTTGAGGCGGGAATCATAAGAGAAGCTAAATACCCAGAATGGATAGCGAATATGGTCATTGTCCCAAAGAAAAACAAAGGAATCAGGATCTGCATACATTTCACTGATTTAAACAAAGCTTGCCCCAAAGATAGTTTTCCGTTACCAGATATTCCTCAAATGGTGGAATCCGCAGCGGGAAATGATAGGGTATCATCTTTAGATGGATACAAAGGGTATAACCAAATCCCTCTCGCTGAAGAAGATCAAGAACATACTGCTTTCTTTGCCCCTAGAGGTTTATATTGTTACACGAAAATGCCATTTGGTTTGCGAAACGCATGAGCGACATACCAAAGAATGGTAGAGAAGGTGTTCGCAAAATGGATACACTAAACATTAGAAGTATACGTGGATGACATGTTAGTAAAGAGTAAAGAAGCTAAAGACCATGTACAAGACCTGAGGGAGATTTTTGAACAAATGCGGCAGTATAACATTAAATTGAATCCTGAGAAGTGTACTATTGGAGTTGCATCGGGAAAAAATTTAGGCTACATTGTATCAAAAGAAGGAATACAGGTTGATCCAGAAAAAGTGCAAGCAGTTCGTGACATGCCAACACCAGCAACAATAAAAGATGTACAGAAGTTGAATGGGATTCTATCTTCGCTGGGGAGATTCATTTCGCGATCATCAGACAAATGCAAATATTTTTTCAATATACTCAAGAAGGGTGTGAAATTTAAATGGACTGATGAATGTGAAAAAGCTTTTCAAGGAATCTAAGAACATCTTATGAATACAAATATTTTACAAAAAGCAGAATCAAGAGAAGAATTGTTGATCTATCTTGCGACGACGTCGCATGCATTAAGTGTTGTGTTATTGCGACTAGATGCAGGAGTGGAGAAACCCATTTATTACATTAGCAAAACTTTTAATACTGCTGAGAAGAATTACTCAAAGATTGAAAAGTTAATCTTAGCATTAGTTTATGCATCATTTAAGCTCCGCATATACTTTCAAGCACACAAGATAAAGGTATTAACAAAAGTACCAATTGAATCAGTGATGAAGAATTCTAAAAGATCAGGAAGAGTGGAGAGATGGAATGCACAAGTAGGCCACTTTGATATTAAATATGAAATTTTGTCTTCACCAAAATCACAAGTTGTTACAGATTTCTTGGCAGAGTTTCCTTTAGAAGAAGATGAAGCAGTAGAAGAAATGATGGATGTAGAAGAAGAACATGTAGATCCAAAAGATTTATTAACAGAACCAAATAGATGGGAGATATTGGTAGATGGATCATCAAATGGAGAAGGAAATGGAGTTGGAATTGTTTTAATTTCTCCAGAAGGAATAAAAATGGCTTTTTCATTCAGATTGGAATTTTCATCTACTAATAGTGAAACAGAATATGAAGTTGTGATACATGCATTAAAGTTCGCAATAGAAATGAAACTAGAAAAATGCCAGGATCACTAGTGATTCGCAGCTAGTTATTCGCCAAATAAAGGGAAAGTATACTACAAATGAACCATCCTTGAAGAAATACAAGAATCTGGTTGAAGAATTATCAGCGAAAATCCCAAAAAGAAATGGAGGCACGTTTCAAGAAAGGATAACAGACTTGCAGACGCTTTTGCTTTCATCTCAAGCATGATGACAGATCCAACTGCGAGATGTATAAAAATACAAACACTTCTGTCACCATCAATCAATAAAGAAGAAGAAGACGTGGACGTGATGATAATAAACAATGAAGAAGAAGAACAAATGAACAATATCGCAGACTGGAGAATGGAACTTCATGCATGTTTGGAGAAAGGAGAAACACCAAAAAATAGATTGGAAACACACAAGTTAAAAAGCCGTGCAACGAATTATGAATTAAGAGACGGGTTGCTATACCGAAAATCCTTTAATGGACCATCACTCAGATGTTTGACACGAGAGGAAGGAGAAAAGGTGCTAAAAATGTTACATAGTGGGGATGCTGGCAATCATAGTGGAGAAAGATATTTGGCACATAGAGCAAAAATGCAAGGTTATTACTGGCCATATATGCATGAATATTCAAAACAAATATCAAGACGTTGCGAAGATTGTCAGCGGCATGGAAAGAAAATCCATGCACCTGGAGCACCATTGTCATCTTCAACTAGTGTATGGCCTTTTGGAAAGTGGGGCTTAGATATTGTGGGGCCATTTTTACCAGGATCTATACAAAGAAGATACTTAATAGTCGCAACAGATTATTTCACAAAATGGACAGAAGTGAAGGAAGTACATCATATTCGCGACAAAGATATCTTTACATTCATATTCGAAAATATCATTTGCAGATTCGAAATTCCTGCGTAGTTGGTATCTGATAATGGGAAACAGTTTGAAGGACAGAAAATAGAAATGTTACTTAATGCATTTAAGATAAAATGTGGAAAGTATACTCCTTTGTATCCACAAGCTAATGGGCAGGTAGAAGCAACAAATAAAAAAAATTCAGATATATTGAAGAAGAAATTAGAAGGACATCATAGAGCATGGTGCGAACAAGTACATAATGCAGGATGGTCTTATAATACAACTAGAAGAGAAGCTACTGGAATGTCACCTTTTTGTTTAACATACGGAGTTGAAGAGGTGTTACCAACAGAAGTTGTTACTCCGACAACAAAGAGAGAAGCTTGGGAGAGAAATCTTAGTGCGGGTTTGATCTTAAGCAAACTTGATAAATTATAAGAAAAAAGAGAAAGAGTTTTGCAACATATGGAGAATTATCAGCGAAGATTAGCCCGAGAATATAGTAAACGTGTCAAAATACGCGAATTTCAACCAGGAGATTTAGTTCTGCGAGAAACACCAATATATCAGCGAGAAAATGGTGGAAAATTAGCGACAAAATGGGATGGACCTTACATCATTAAGGAGATAGTGGGAACAAGAGCTTATAGATTAATGGATCCAGAAGGAAGAGATGTTGGTCATAGATTAGACAGACCATGGAACAGGTTGTACTTAAAAAGATATTATCCGTAAAAAGCTTGGAGAACTTATGGATTCTGAAAGAATAATTGCAGGATTACTCATATCAAAACAAGATCATGATGTGCGAAATTTTCGCAGAGATAATCACTGAACAATGACATAAAAGAAAGGGGCGAACCTTTATGGCGTACACCCTAGTTCGCGAATAAAATTTCGCAAGAGGCAAATGTAAGACCTAAAGTACGTCATATTAGGGGGTACCTGTTACATGGCTCAGGAAAAGGCTACACCGCCACCGGAACCTGAGTCATGGAGATTTGGGGTCAATATAGCCCATCCGGGAGAGGCACCTTGGATTCTCATCTTAAGCATATGACTTGGGTTGGGCGACTAAGGTAATAAGGACTCTCCCAAAGAGTGCAGATCTGATCAAGGCGCCGAGGTACACGGTTGAGTCAAGAGTGCCAGGGACGTTTGAAGCGTACCTTGCCATTCTTGACAAGTCTTGGCTTATACTGCACTCGGCCTGAAGAAAACCCCACTTAGGGTGCAGTCTAGTAACCATAAGCTCTATAGGTAAAAGGGATAAGAGGCTGCGAAAACAACTGGTTGTTGTTAAGACTGGATGGGAGGAGCTAACCTTGTATGGTAGAAGTACGCCTCCTTGAAGGGGCAACCGGGGGGGAGATAAGGGCGGCACCCTCCATTAGGGAGTTGATAAGTGTCTTAAGACGCAAATGTCATGAGGCTTTTTATTCGCAAGGATATTAAGGCTTGTCATATTTGTGCAACAATCCTGAAGAGGCAATAATACAATGGGTTTTCGCATGAAAGTGCGAAGACGTCCTGCGATTTCGTTGCAAGACGGCAATGTCATGGGAATTTATTTTCGCAAGAATATTTAGGCATGTCATATTGTCGCAACATTCCTGAAGAGGACATAATACAAAAGAAAAAGTTAAGGCAAGATCAATGGGATTTTGCATGAAAGTGCAAGGACGTCCTGCGATTCTGTCGCAATGACAAGAAGTGGCATAATAAGACCTTTAATTAGGAAGGAAAAATAAGACCATATGATAAAGCAAAATATTTATAAGTATTCGTAACAGATTATTTTTTGCAAGAAAGATAATGAGAGGCAAGTATGGGAATCAATACACAAGAAGCATTATATTTCTCATCAACAAAATATTAAAAGGAAAAGTTGACTCCAAAGTTGGTTGAAAAATGTAACTCGCAAAAGTGATAAAAATAAGATAGTTCAAGAAGACAAAGCTAGAAAAGAAGCTCAAGCTTCAGTATTAATTTCAGTAGCAGGAGATAACAGAAATTTTTCGCCAATATTCTCGCAAGCCTCTCCTTCATTTCGGTTTTGATCTTCGCCTTGACTAGCATCTTGATTATCGCCAGCAATTACTTCTTCAGAAGAAATTTCTTTCTCATTCTGACTAACACCAGCAGATGCTTCTTTAGAAGGAACCTCTTCTTCATGTTCCAAGAAATTATCCTCTGCACCGCTTTCGTAATCATAATCACTATCAGCCGGACGAGGAACTTCATCATCATCTACTTCTAAAGGATCAATTGATGTAGGAGGAAGAGAGTTGGACAATAGAATTCCATTTACAAGGACTTCAGCCCGGAGATGAACTTGGCGAAGAAGTGCTCTCTGATGATTCCTATCTTGAATATCCTTAAAATAAGCAAGATAATCAAGTCTTCTTTCCGCTCGGTCGCGAGAACCAGTAAGGGTAGAGACAAGCAATGAATTTTCTTTGCGAATTTTGGCATATTTAGCCTCCAAAACAGAATAGAAGAATGAATATTCTTCTCAGACTCTGCGAAAGATAGAATACAAAATTTCATTAAGATAAAGAATTCAGAGAGATATGACAAAGAAAAGATAATTAAGGAAGTCAAACTATTATGACTACCTTCCTTTTACGAAATAAGGTGTTGAATCAAGGACAGACAACTATTCTCCCAACGGTCCATTGCGTCATCAAATTTATCTCCAACTAAACCTTTAAGTCGAGACTGAATATTTTTCTCTTTAGAAATAAGAAAGTCATTTTTCTTCGCAAGAGAAGAATAAGATTCTTCTAATTTGGAATATTATTCTTTAAGCTGATTCGCCTTTACACTTAAAGTTATTCTACCTTGAATGAGTGTATCTGTTTCAGCGATAGATAACTCTGTTACTTCTTTAAGTTCATTTCTCAAAGAGCGAAGAGATTGCTCTTGGTAATCACATAGTTTTTAATCAATAAAATTATGAGTGTAATCCTAAGAATGAGTTGATCAATAATGAAATTATATGAGGGATGTATTGTAGGATTTCCTGCAACTACATAATGGCGCTAAAAACAGGGACGAGTAGAAGATTATTCTAGAAAAAGCTAAAGATTGATATTGAGATTTGTGAAAATTTAAAGTAACTGATCAAGAATTTTTCATAATTTTTTGAAATACTGTTAGTATTGAAAAAATGGCTAGAAGAATAAATACATCCGAACAACCGACTACTATTAGAAGAAGCAAAAGAATTGCTGGAAGAGAAAGAAGTGAAATGGGAGAATCTACTAGAATGAGAAATAATAGAGAAAATCTAATTCAACAAACATTAGTTTAAGAGAGGAATACAGATTATGACAGAGTGAGCGTACACACTTGGCGGTCAAATTCAGCAGAAGAAATAGAATAAGAGCAACAAAATAGAAATTATAGACAGGAAGAGAGAAATAAAGAAGAAGATGAAGGAATAATTCATGGAGGTGAAGAAATTGGAGCGTTAGAAACATTGAGACGAAGAATACATGAAGAAAGAAGAGCTGAGGCAGAAGAACGTGCAAATTTAACAAGACAAAATCATGAATTAAGGATGGAGAATATTAGATTGCAGAATAGAAGATCGAAAAGTATTACAAAATCATATTCCAGATCAACCAGAAGAGAAATGAGGCAAAATTCACCTACGATCAATGTTGGAAACAATATTCAAGAAAAAATGTCAAATTCTAATGAAGAATATCGCGAAAATAGAGAAAGAATTGATGATCGTTACATTCCACAAAATGAAACTTTTGATGATAGGCAAATTGGAGGAAATCAAGAGAACGGGAAAATTCAGAGACAAAATAACCAAGATGGCGAAGGAAATCAAGAGGAGGGAAGAAGAATTTTACATGTGAGAGAAAATCAAAGAAATCAACAGACAATTGAAGAAGAAATTGAAAGGCATAATGTTGAACAAGCACGTTTAATCTGCGAACGTAAAAGGTTGAGAGAGGAAATGGAAGAGCAAGAGCTTCAGGAGACAATTCGCCAGAACAATCATGACAACCGAGAAAGAAGGCGTATACAAAACCGGAATAATGATAATCTCAATGAGGAGTATGATAAAGTGAAGAGAATGGTTGAAAGACAGCGAATTGAGTTGATAAGAAATAAACAAAATTATGGAGGGGAAAATGAACGACATCATCATTTGCGAATTCAAGATAGGGATGAGGAAGAGAATCGCAGAAGAAGACGAGATGAGGATAATGAAGAAGAGATACAAAATTTCGCAAGAGAAGATAGACGTGCACGCAGAAGAAAAGAAGCAAAATTAAAAAGACCAATGGGTCAAGAGTCAGGAGTAAATAAACAAATCTTGAAAAAATTAGAAGAAATGAGAGGAATGCTAAATAACAGAGGAGAAGTAGGTAGAAGACAATTAGATGAAGCAATAGAGGAAGCTGCGAAAACTCCATTTACAAGGGAAGTACAATTAGGAGGAATACCACCAAAATGCAATTTTCCCGCATTAACCAGCATTTTCGATGGAACAACTTGTGCAATTCAACACATTAAAGCTTATGTGAGGTGCATGTTACAATGGGAAAATCATGATGCGGTATTGTGCAAATATTTCGCATCCAGTCTACCAGGAGAGGCGTTAAAATGGTTAGAAGGTTTACAAAAGAATACAATAACCTCCTTCAATCATTTGCAGACCACATTCTTGGGAGCATATATAAGTAATAATTCCTCACGACCTGGTATAGAAGATGTGTTTGGATTAAAACAAAGGATTGGAGAAAGTTTGAAACACTTGACTAAAAGATAGAGAACTATGTGTAGCGAAATGGCTGGCCGTGTAGATGAGAGATATCTCATATTATCATTCATCAATGCTATATTTGCAACAAACCTGTTGTATGTTCAAATTTTCAGAGTCAAGAATACGATTACAATGACTGAATTGCGAGAACTTCAAGAAGAATACATTGCTTTATAGGAAAGAAAAAATGAAATGGAATCATATCCAGTCGTGGAAGAAATAACAAGATTCAAAGACTCGATCAACCGCAAGAAATTTATGGAGGTCAAAGACCAAACTTTAATAGAGGACAAGGAGGTCACAAGGTAGTATGGGGAGAAATCAAGATGCCACCTATAAATGCAAGTGTGGAGAAGATATGGTAGGCTATAATCTTGATGGAGAATATACCAACACCATGGAACATGGGAACGGAATCGCCCCCAAATCACAGAAGTCATGAATTTTGTTCTTATCATCATTTTCATGGACATACCACAAATGATTGCAGAAATGTAAAGAGAATTATTTTGAAAATGATAGATCAAGGAAAACTAAACGACTTTATGGTAGGGCATCCACAATCTCAACCATTACCACCACCACCAGAACATCATAAAGCGAATACGATGAAAAAGAAAGAAACATTCTTCATATAAGTTGGTGACAAAGCAAAAAATCTATTCTGTCACTCTATCGTACATTCATATAAGATAATTGAAGATTTTCATGATAATGTTTTAAGTAGAGTGTTCGCAAGAGATAACAATGGTAGAGAAGTTATGAATATTGCGAAAATTTCGCAATTAGAGGAATGGAAGAAACAGATCATTTCTTTTACCGCAGAAGAAATTCCCGAAGGAGAAGAGGTACATGACAATCCATTGGTAATAAAATTATAAATTAATCCAAAACCAAAAGAAGATGAGTATGATGAAGCTGAAGATTCATGGGCAATCAATAGAATACTAGTCGATACTGGAAGCTCTGTGAACATCTTATTTTATCACACTTATAAAACCATGGGTGGAAGAGATGATGATCTTATACCTTCAACATATAAGATATATGGTTTTAATGGTACTGCTAACAAGACTAAGGGGGAGGTTACTATGCAAATTCCATTGAAGGGAATATCTTCTGAAATCTCATTCTGTGTAGTTGATGTAGAATCACCCTACAATGCATTAATTGGGCGACCTTGGCTACATGGGATTCTAGGTGTAGCTTCAACTTTCCATCAATGCATTAAATTCCCTCACCCCAATGGTGTAGGAATCATAAGGGGAGATTGGGTTGAAGGAAAGAAATGTTACGAAACTGAGATAGAATCTTGCGAAGGAAGAGCAAACAAGAAGGAAAACTGGCGACACAAAATCAAGGATGTACAAAGAAGTGAAAAGTTGATGATGGATACAATCGAAAATAAAGGAGAAGAGATGTTACAAAATCAATGCTAGCTCAGGATAAAAAGGATGAACATACCATTACCAAGGAAGCAGTAGCAGAAAATCATAAAAAAGCAGAGGAGGGAAAAAGTAATAAAAGCAAGAAATGTATGAATGATTAAGTTGTTGCGATAATCTCGCAATAAGTAAAATTCTCAAAAATACATTTGATTGAACAACAAAATTGAGATTGCAAAATTCAGATAAAATATTATAAATTGCGAGACTCTCGCAGAGATAATGAATTTTACAGAAAATAATCAGAAAAGAATGACAAAAGAGAAAGAGGCGAACCTTTATGGCGTACACCCTAGTTCGCGAATAAAATTTCGCAAGAGGCAAATGTAAGACCTAAAGTACGACATATTAGGGGGTACCTGTTACATGGCTCAGGGAAAGGCTACACCGCCACCGGAACCTGAGTCATGGAGATTTGGGGTCAATAAAGCCCATCCGGGAGAGGCACCTTGGATTCTCAACTTAAGAATATGACTTAGGTTGGGCGACTAAGGTAATAAGGACTCTCCCAAGGAGTGCAGAACTGATCAAGGCGCCGAGGTACACGGTTGAGTCAAGAGTGTCGAGGGAGTTTGAAGCGTCCTTTCCATTCTTGACAAGTCTTGGCTTATACTGCACTCGGCCCGAAGAAAACCCCACTTAGGGTGCAGTCTCGTAACCATAAGCCCTATAGGTAAAAGGGATAAGAGGCTGCGAAAACAACTGGTTGTTGTTAAGACTGGATGGGAGGAGCTAACCTTGTATGGTAGAAGTACGCCTCCTTGAAGGGGCAACCAGGGGGAATAAGGGCGGCACCCTCCATTAGGGAGCTGATAAGTGTCTTAAGACGCAAATGTCATGAGGCTTATTATTCGCAAGGATATTAAGGCTTGTCATATTTGTGCAACAATCCTGAAGAGGCAATAATACAAAAGAAAAAGATAAGATGAGATCAATGGGTTTTCGCATGAAAGTGCGAAGACGTCCTGCGATTTCATCGCAAGACGGCAATGTCATGGGGCTTTATTTTCGCAAGAATATTTAGGCCTGTCATATTGTCGCAATATTCCTGAAGAGGCCATAATACAAAGAAAAAGTTAAGGCAAGATCAATGGGTTTTGCATGAAAGTGCAAGGACGTCCTGCGATTTTGTCGCAATGACAAGAGGTGGCATAATAAGACCTTTAATTAGGAAGGCAAAATAAGACCACACAGGAATGAGATTTTGAAAAGAAACAAAATTCACTTCGCAAAAGGTTGCGAAATTATACAATAAGAAATTTATGAATCTCTCATTTGGATTCAAATAACAGAGGCAAGTATGGGAATGTATGAAATTAGAAAATGTTATTTGTCTCCATATGAGAGATTTACTCAAAAATTCAAGAATTAATGATTATATTGATTAACTGTATTGCAAAGAAGAATTGTTTTAATTTACGCAGGTCAAAATGAAAGAAACACAAATATACAGAAAGAAGAAATAAATGTACAAGTGTTACAAAGAATCAAAGAAGAAATAAAGATATTTCTTGGTTAATCCTTCATTATCTTCATCAGACTTGTTTCCTTCTTCATCTGCGTCAGAATCCTCATCACCATCAGAACTTCTATCGCTATCAGATTCTTCATCGCCAGCTTCACTATCAGAGATAATCAAACTGGGAGTATTCTGTGGGATTTCTTCTAAAAGACAAGGGTAATCAGAATGTGGGATATTATGGTCATCACAAACCATCTGGATGGTTTTATTGCGAAAATGCATAGCGTCATCCTTAAAATTCTCAATGGTGATTTTGATTTGATTCTTGAATCTAGAATACTTGTCGTTGCGAGAAGAAAGATTCTTTGCGAGTTCCTCTTTTTCAGCTTCAAGTTCTTCAATCTTTTCCCGATATTTATTTTCAGAATCTGCGAACAAAAGACAACCAATTATTAACTTGATGAAAATCCATAAGAAGCAAAAGATTAGTAAAGAAGAGCAATTAGCAACCTTCTCTGTCAGAAATCATGTCTCTAATCAAGGTTGTATGTTCAACTTGGAGACTAAAATTTACGCCTAAATCTTTTCTAGCATCATCTAAAATTTTCGCAGCCCAGACAAATTCATCCTCACTACTTATGAGAAGACGAGAACGAATTTGATTTTCCCTTTCGCAGAGTTCAATATTTTTGCGGTTAGCTTCATCTCGCTCAAGTTGAACTTCAAGAAGAACCTCTTGGAATTTCGCTAAAGCCTTGGCACCTTGATCAGAGATACGATCTTTATCATCTATGAGACCGCTAATTTTGGTTCTTAATTCATTGGTTTCTCTTTGAAATCAATAATGAGACGCTTAAATCTGTTGGCTAAGCCTAAACTGGATCTATGATCAATTTCTAAGAGGCGAAATTTCGATCTAAGTTCATCTAGAGAAAGAGATGAAATTCTATCATTTGAAAAGCTATTTAAGGAATTGTTAAGACGTTCAAGAAGGGTATCATTATCCAAGGCATTAGGAAATGAGAGAATAAGGGTGGCTTCATCAGAAAGATCATAGATGTCTGCAAAAAGGATTATTTAAATAAGATAAAACAACATGATGAATGAATAAAGAGAAAAGAGAAAAGTACCATACCATAAAGCTGATTATTAGCTTGTTGAAGACTAGAAATTTTATTCTTATACGAAGAAGAATCAATTTCTAATTGTCTATTTTTCTCGCGAAGACTTTTAACTTCAGCTTCCAATTCTTCATTCTTTTTGCGAAATTGAAGATTTTTCTTTTCAAGATTTTCGCGTCTTCTCTCCAGATCTGAGGCAACAACAAAAGAAGCTTTTCCAGCCTGCGAAAAGAAATAAAAAATATTAATATAGAAAGAGATTTTGAGTTATAGCAATGAAAAAGTAAAAAGATAAAAGTATACCAGACTATTGAGAGAATGCAAAAAGTCGGGAGTCACGGATCTAGAAACTCCGCGAAGAAAATTATCGCCATCCAGCAAAGGGACATCACAAAGAGTAGCGAGAGATTTGCAGGTATTTGCGAATTGGTTATCTCTCATCCCTTGTAGATAATCAGAACAGAGGCCATAAAGCTTAGCCATAGAAGATTCAGGTGGAGAATCTTCAGGTGCAGCAAGATCATCGTTATCCTCATCACCCTTATTATTTTCAGAACTTTCGTTAGGAAGAGCATTTGAAGGAGAAGGAGAACGAACTTTTCTTTTCTTTGGAGGAGGACCACTTGATTTTTCCCTGCGAAGAGTACCTTTACCCTTATCACCAATCTTCGCAGCATCAACAGATTCTTCTACTTCAGCAATAACATTCACACACAGATAGAAATAAGAAATGGAATCATGGAAGTAACAGTTTTATTTAAAGTCATAAGAGAAAGTTTATTACCTCATCTATGTATGAGCGAAGAGCTAATAGAGTACTAGATTTCCCAGTCCTGTTATAACTATCCTTTAGTTTTTGGATCTGCGAAATGTCGCAAGAGTTAGCGAACAGAATAGTAAAAATCAATAAAGAAATATAAAATGAGTTAAAGGAGAGAAACATACCTATTTCTCTTTCTCGGGTCAGGAGAAGACCCAAGGTTGATATGCAGCGAGATTCGCAAGAAGAATGTTTGATCCAGCAATGTATGGACCCTTTAGCATTAAAGGAAAGACACACCATTTGTCATCTTTGGACTGGCTAGGAGTTGTATTTTTACCAGAATGCTAGTCAATATCTTGCATAAGAATTTTGGCTTCATTAATGTTATCTTTTCTTCTTAATCGAATGCCCCAACGAGTATTCTCCTTCTTCATGGAGATAAGTTCGTAGTTTTCAAAGAAATTCGCCACTATATATTTCTCAGTAACTATCTCTAGGTCTGCGAATTTTGGATCTCTAAGTTTTGTGGAGTAAAGAGGTCCTCTACCAGCACCACGATTAGCGAACTCTAGCATCAGACGGATGCAGTCTCTACTTAATTGGAAAATGGCTCGCGAAAATTTCGGATGAGCGAGAATTTCATAAAATAAAGGAATGTTTGGGTTATAAAGAGGAATAGGGAGACCTGCGAGAATTTGACCTAGAGAAATTATGATTGATTGATCATCACAATTTTGATTGGAGAAAAGCTTGACAGAAAGAATTGATTTGGCATTCACACCAGGAATGGGGGAGAGTGTAAGACCTTTATTAGCAAGATCTTTTTGGACATATTGTAGATTCTTCTCATATCTATGACCACTTGGAGCCATGATTGAATAAAGGGTATGGGAATGTATGGAAAGTAAAAGAATTGAAGGAAGAAAAAATTACAGCAGCAAAATTTGCAGAAGAATGACAGAGTTGCAGAGATGAAAGAATAAAAATAAAAGAGAAAGTAAAAAGAAAAGTGGAAAGAGGGAGGGAGCAGAGTATATAAAGAAAAATTACTTCTCGAAGAAATAAACACCATTAAGACGAAGAGACGTGAGCGGTTGAAAAGTAGCGGTTACAGAATACGTGTCAAGAAATAAATGGAAGAGAGAGAGTACGTGTGATAAATGTGAGGATATGAAAAGATGAGCAGTTGCGACATTTCTCACATCATTCTCTACTTTGCAGAGAAGATATGATAAGAGGTAAGATGTAGGATCAGATTCTCGCAACAATTATATCTCAGCGAAATTATCAATGGTATTGCACAATAGCGTCGCAGAACAGTTTCAGAAACAACGTCAACAAGGATCATGAGAAAGATGTGATAGTCTTGTGAAGATTAGAGAGATTGCGAAGATAACATTTGTAAGGTTGCAAGAATGTCGCAAACCATATCCGAAAATAAAGGACAGATTAGCTGTCATCCACTATGTATTTCCTTATAAATAGTCATTCGAGTTGTAAAGGAGAGATAGATCTTTTTTTGGGTAAGAGACAAGTGAATAGGAGAGAGAAAGTTCAGAACAGAGATCATTCTTGATTTCCTTATTTTCCTTGTAAGAACATTCAGAATTTAATCAATAAAATTAAGAGTGTAAACCTAAGAATACGTTGATCAATAATGAAATTATATGAGGGGTGTATTTTAGGATTTCCTGCAACTACAAAGATTTGAAGAATAAATAGTATGAAGATGAAAAAGAACTTAAAAAGATTGAAGAAGAAAAAAGAAAAGTTGTAATAATGGAATTTGCAGAAGAACGATGAAGTTGCAGAGAAAATAAAAAGAAAGAAGAAGAGAGTGAAAAGGAATATATATAGAGGGAATTTCTCCTCGAGAAAATAAACACGATTTATACGGAAAGATATGAGCGGTTAAAAAGTAACGGTTACAAAAGACGTGTCGAGAAATAAATGGAAGAAAGAATACGTGTGATAAATGCATAATATGAAGAGGAGAACAGCTGTGATATTTCTCACATCATTCTCTACTTCGAAGAAAAGATATGAGAAGAGGCAAGATGTAGGATCAGAATCTCACAACAACAATATTTCAGCGAAATTATCAACAACATAATACAATAGCGTCGCGGAACAATTTCAGGAAGAATATAATAAATGACATCACCTAAGATCACGAGAAAGATGTGATAGTCCTGCGAAAATTAGAGAGCTTGCGAAATTAATATTTGTAAGGTTGCGATAATATCGCAGACCATGCCCGAAAATAAAGGACAAATTAGTTGTCATCCACTATGTATTTCCTTATAAATAGTCGTTCGAGTTGTAAAGAGGGGAGAGATCTTTTTTGAGTAAGAAACAAGTAAATAGGAGAGAGAAAGTTTAGAGCAGAGATCATTCTTGATTTCTTTATCTTTTCTTGTAAGAACATTCAAATATTAATCAATAAAATTAAGAGTGTAAACCTAAAAATGAGTTGATTAATAATGAAATCATACGAGGGGTGTAGTGTAGGATTTCCTGCAAAAACATCGTTTATGATCGGTATTCGTATTGGTTCAAGGACGAATCGACTCTTGACAATTACAAACGTTAAGCCTATGCAATCATGTATTTGATGGAAAATAGGATGTGATCGTTTGTTTTGCAAGGATAAAGTCTATTATGTCACTATGTGATGCAAAGATAGAATTGATCCTTGTATACCCACGGTTTTGGTCTTTATTGATCTATTGTTTGTATACCGTGAAGGTTCCATTGTGCGTCTTATGTTGAGCACCTTACAACTAAGTCGATTAACCTTGGCTTTGTTGGTTGTTCCATGAGATGCTATATGTTGAGCATTAGAAACTAAATTAATCATCCTTGGTTATTTAGTTTGTACTCCATAAGTTTCTTCTTTCTCTCTTATGTTGAGTACATGTACGGTTAGGTTTGTCATATCCTTTATGAACTTAGTCGGGGTTCCATAATTCTCTTATGTTGAGCCCAAAAATAGTTAAATTGGTTACCTCGGTGATTAGTTTGGTTATTCGTAATCCGATTAGATTAATTATAGGTTCTCTTGTAGTTAATCTAATTGAAGTTTCAAATATTCCACAATCTCTTGTGTTGAGTATTTGAAATACTATTCTAATCATACTCTTATGGTTATTATAGTCGAATATTCCGTAAGGTTTTCCTTATGTTGAGTATTTGAGCGATTGAGTTAGTTATCTTTGTATGATTAACTTTGTCGTAGACGGTTGCTCCGTGAGTTTACTTGTGTCGAGCACCTTTCAATTAAATTGATCACTTTTGTGGTTTGATTTAGTTGCTTATTCCAATTGAATTAATCATGGGTTTACTTGTGGTTAATTTGGTTGGATTTTGGATATAAAAGATCATCCTTTTGATTTTTGGTGTCCAAATAAAAATCCTTCTTTTCTTTTGAAATCAAGGTCGCTCATATTGTTCTCTTGGGAATGACATCAAGTGGGGGAGAGTTCTTTTGAACTTGTGCTTAATGGTAATATCTTGCGGGGAGTGCGGCTGTGGAATTTTTAGGGGTTATCTTGTATCTTTAAACTCCTTGATGAATGTTGTTAGCTTCGGCTGTAAGATTGCGTCTAAATTTAAGATGATGTGTGTCTTCTCTTTTGGTCATGAAATGTCTCTTGTGGAAATTTCATTATGAACCCGTTCTTGTACCTTTGCCAATTTTATTGACAAATATGGGGAGAAATATTGTAGGTCACACTACAAATATATATGGTTCTCGGATCATTGTGTAAGGGGGAGTGGTTTCCATGATCGAGATGGAGTATTGACTAAGGGGGAGTGATACATATCACCATAGTATTATTGTTAAAGTCGTGATGCAATTGGACTTTGATGTTCATAATAATACTATGACAATGTTAAATAATGATCGAGACACTTGATTTCTCTCATTATTTGTGCTATGGATCTTCAACAACGGTGATGCTAAACTTACAACCTTTGGGATCATCGGAGTACTTGGAAGGACGAATATTTCAAGGAACGTTGAAGATTAGACTATGGAATAGGAGCCACTAAAGTTTATCTTTTTTGTATTCCATATGTATTAATAGTTTTGTCACTAAAATTGACAAAGGGGGAGATCGTTAGAACATAGCTCGGTCGAACTCGCATGCGTTGCTATATCAAGCATGTTTGTCAATGTTAGTGATCAAAATTATAAGTCTTGATTTCTAGCCTATTAGCTAAGTCTCGGACTAGGATAAGAAAAGCGTAGTTGATCTCAAGGACTTCATGGCGATTCAACGACAACGACGAAGATCTGCACAAGGAACCGTTAACTTCATCAACAAAAAGGTATGTGAAGACTTGAACTTATCTATCACTCGAAAGTCTATCTATTCTATCTCCTACTTCTTATGAGACAAAAGTCGTATGCTATATAGACTAGATCAAACACATTTGATATTTCGAGCTGAGTATTCAATGCTTATCTTTTTTTCGAAATTCATGTGTTGGCAAAGTGTCTCGCTTTGATCAGGTTTATCTTCATCTTTCAATCATCTTTGAGAATTGCTCTGACGTGGAACGATATGTGAATAACGGTTATATAGCGTCCTCTGAGAATGTCTCAATGATTGAAATGAGAGTTTAGATTACATAACCATGTATTCCTTGACCCGAAGTTCTTGAACTTTGTTGAGCAAGAAGAATCGGGTGGATTGTGGAATTGGCTTGCCAAGTCCGCGAACCCAGTCCGCGAACTGACGGGAGTTTTCGAACCGAAAATTTCTGCTAGGTTTTCCATTAACTCGTTTGCGTGCTCAGTCCGCGAACCCAGTCAGCGAACTGGCGGAAGTTCTCGACCCAAGAATTTCTGTTGAGTTTGGAAAACTCAACCGATTAAACTTAAGTCCGCGAACTTGTGGGTATTTTTGTGGGAGACATATTTATCTATCTAAGTAGACTTTTCTGTGTGAGACACCTTTGTTTATTGAGTCTTCGACTTTGGGTCGTAGCAACTTTTAGTTTTGGGTGAGATCAGTGTGAGATTGGTTAGGGAAACTACATTCCAGTCCGAAGTTATCTTGTAGTAGGATAGTGTCTGTAGCATTTTAATACAGTGTGGTGTTCAAAACCAGACTAGGTCCCGGGGTTTTTCTGCATTTGCGGTTTCCTCGTTAACAACATCTATGATGTCTGTGTTTGTTTTCCGCATTATATTTTTTTTATATAATTTAAATATCACAGGTCGTGCGTAAGTTCAATCAATTATATTGGAAATCCAACTTTTGGTTGTTGATTGAAATTGGTTGACACTTGGATATTAGTTTTTGATATCGTCCAAGTTATTTCACATATCAATCAGGCTCGCAGATTCCTATCTGTTTGATTGCTGATTATTTTGAGAAATTGAGATATAACTCTTGGATATATTTTCCTTGATTGATTCTGACTGTCTAGTTAATTCTCTTGGAATTATATTGGAGATAGTCCATACATATTGCCTAAATAAATATTGGGTGTGGTTGTTGTACCCCCGCTTTTTCATCATTTATTCGTCGCTAATCATAAATTATCACCAACCGTAGAATAACAACCAGATCAATTTTATCCTCTAAACCCCTAATGTCACTGGATACGGAAGTTCTCGACTACCAGATTTTATCCGTCGAAACCACCTCGTGGTAGATCACTCAAAGTGTAATTTGGTCGAACGTTTTATGGATTTATAGGTTTATCCAACTAATTTGACTCTTAGATCAAGGTCCACTTCTTAGTGTTGTTTATACACACAATCATTCTACATGATCCCTCACAAGGTATTTTTTTATCTACTTGTGTACGAATTATTCGACGTTTACTTATCTCATAACTCAATACTAGCATTAGATGTAATCAACAAATTTATTCAGTTGACCAACTATACAATCTTTTAATCAATCATAAACATTCATAATCCTATAAACAAGCGATAATCATATAAAGAACTTCAAAATAAATTAATATAATGGCTCGTATCTTCTCTAGAACTTAGAATTCATCTTCAATCAATATGGTATTTAATTACTCATGGATGTATTAGCATCCATTTATGCATATAATAAAAGTGAAGAGATATCGTTACGAATGATGAAAACCGCTATGAGACCCTAGCTTTTGCTCCATCGTGTTGTTACACTTCTCGGACTTGCAAAGTTGTGTAAAAGATGTCTTATACTGTCTTAGGTGTCTTATACTGTCTTATGCCGTCACGTTTTCCTCTTTTTAGAAGTCGAGGTGCGACATGGTGGCTTGAGCTGCAATAACTGAGTGGGAGGTGAGAGGTTTGAATCCCCTTAAACTTCCTCATTTGAAACACGAATTGTCTTAGACAATAATCGCATTATTGAAAGAATCTACCCAATTCATTTGGTAAGAGGACTAAACAAATTTTGGGGGCAATGGGTGGAAATATCCAATTCGTATCTCTGATAAGTCGAGACTCTAGAGATGTTGAGATACGCAAAAGACTAGTGTTCTTTTATTTGCTCCCTGACCTCGAATTGCATTTGCGCATTACATAGATGAGTGCAAGGGTTTATACAGAACTGTCACAATAGCTTTTGATATTGAATTTTGCTTTTGAGATCCATACATGTTATAACCAAATGTTGGGGGCATTGACCAGTCCACACCAAGACCAAAAAAACATCTAATAAAACTCATTTTCTCCATCATAACATACTTTGTATTGCACTAACAATATATCTATCAAACAGAGCCCTAAGAGTATCAGTCTTCTAAGTTTTAGAGTCAGGTTGTCAGCATTTATATATTTACATACACAAAGTTGAATTTAGAAAGACTATTCGCACTAGGTAGCCAATTATCTTTCCAAACAAATACCTCGCTTCCATCTCCGATCAGACAACAATAAAATCTCTTAATGATATAAATATCATAACACGTCTATTTTCACAATCAAGACACCTGTCTAGAGAGGAGAGGTCATGTGTGCAAGCGTTTCTTCGGAGCAGCTGCAGCAGTATTTAAGAATTGACACATACAGTACATTTGAGTACTAATCTGTCTCTGATTTCTGTCATTTTGAGTTTTGATTTCTAAAAATGGAAAAGCTGCTTGTCAATTCCCACCATGGTCGAAAACCACTGTGGGGGACAGTGGGTCCCCCATTTGTTTTTGTCTCCCGATAGCATTCACGCGATTCATGCTCCGGTGAACATAGCATTAGCATTATTGGGTTGTAAATGGAATTGTCAGAGTAGCCCATGAGATTACTCAACTGAAGATCCGGTTCGTGTCTAGTAAGTTAGAGCACTTTCCCCATTCATTTGAAGATCCATTTTTTTTAGGTTTCTCTTTCTTTTAGTCATTTCTTCTCTGCCCAAACGGAAAATCATCAATCTCACAGTTTTAGAATCGAATCGTTCCAATCTATGATTTGTAAAGGAGTAACCTGTAGCTAATGAAACTCAGCACGGGGACATGTGAAACTTTCATAAACACCCTGGATCCAAGGTGAACCTGTAATTGTGCGCAACTTTGTGGATTTTACAGCTGGGCGGCGTGCAATCTGCAAGAGAACAAATGCTAAGACACCAGCAAACGCAGCGCGGAAGTCCATTGATAAGTTCAGAAAACAGTCCTATTAAGTTCAATCTTGAACATTCTATTTTATGTATGACGTAATAAGCTTACATAACGCGTTTCTGGCGTGCAGGAAGAGATTAATTTCTCAAAGAGTCAAAGTGGATTTCTTAATCTAAGCTACAAAATTGCCAGAGGAAGCCATGAGCACTGACTTGGGGCCAGAAACATATATGGCGTATTGGAATGGCCAACTTCATTATGACGAATCTGACGCGGTGTGGTTATATTTATCCGTTTGCTAGTTGTATCTCAGTCAACATATTAGTAAAAAATCTGTTGATTGGTGTTGCTTCTGGTGCAGGTATGGGCGGCAAGTTTCGACTAGAGAGAGGCTTTGAAAAAAGATGCACATGGCTCAAGACTAAGAGGAAGTTTTGTTCTGAATTCCCATATGACCTTCAGGAAAGAAAGGTAACACCGAGGGAGTTGGAATAAGACAAATGGATGCATGACTACTCAGGTAAAACTACACTTGCACAGAGTCATTGTTGGTATCATATTGTATGTTATAATGCTTGAAACATATAGAATATAGAAGTAGAAAGAATCAATCAGAGGCGTAGAAATTGTACATGATTTTCAATCAGAGATAATGAATAAAGTGGAATTTTGTTTACAGTTATATGTGCAGTCCTCGGGCTACTGAATTATCTGAATAATTTTAGGAAAATTTCTTGTTTGGTTACAAGCCCATAAGGTTATTTATAGTAGGGTCCAACCAGAATTTTCTTTTATCTGAAGGTCCACAATTAATTAAAACATGGAAATGACCACAATACCCTGACTACCAAACGTGTGTGTCTACATGCTCATTATATCGAGTACATATCTGCTACACTGTTTATGAAATTCGAGTACATATCCGCTACACTGCTTACATAATTTGAGTATATATATGCTACACTGCTTACAGGTTAAAAAAAAAAAACAGGATCTCTCTAGTGCTCCACTCCCATTGGACCACTTCCTCCAAAAAGCGCCAACACTCTTAACATCAGACATATTGAACCTGTAAATGTGACCAAAATGTAACAATTAAAACACAACAACAATCCATATATGAATAACATAACAAAAATGAATAGTACAAGTAATATGACAACATCAAGATTAATACTACCTAACGATGGTTCAGTTTTATTTCGGTATTCCATATATGTACTGACAAAATCATAAGAATTAACTGACTAAAATCTATGTATAAAACAGATTCAAAGAGCAACTTTTTCAGTATTCAATATATGTACTGTTAATTCACTGTCTAAAACAACTCCATGAAGAAAAATAACTAAATCGAGAGAGTCTTATTTCAGTATCGCATATATGTACTTATGGATGGAACAACAACAAGTGATAAAACTAAGAATAAAACATAATCAAAAAGCAGTTTGTATCAGTATGCCACATATGTACTGCTGATTCATGAACTAAAAAACAACTGCATGGAATGAATCTATAAAAAAACAGAATCGAAAGAGTATTATTTCAGTATGGAAGATATGTACTTATGGATCAAACAACAAGTGATAAAACTAAGAATAAAACAGAATCAAAAGTAGTTTGTATTAATATGCGACATATGTACTGCTAGATAATACCCCTGAAACAATAAACAAGCATGATTTTCTTAGAAAATAAAGAACGAAAATAACAAGAAAATCAAATTGAGAGTTCAAATAAGCTAAATACGTCATAATCTAATCAAAAAATCGAATAATTACGATTAAGATTCATACAAACAGTACGTCATATATGTACTGATGGTTAATACACAAGCAAAACATATAGATGCATAGTAAACACAGAAAATCAGTACGTCATATACGTACTGATGGTTAATACACAAAACCAACAAAAACAAAACCAAAAGCCAACAAAATGAAACTAAAATATCAGATCTCCAAATGAAACGAACGTAAAACATGATTTTATAACTAGATCTGGACTATTTTCATCAAAAACCACCAGTAAATCATATACGTACTGATGATTAATACACAAAAGCAAACTAAAAACAAACCAAAGACCAACAAAATGAAACTAAAAAAATCAGATCTACTAATGAAATGAACCTAAAACATGATTATGTATCTAGATCTGAAGTATTTTTATAAAAATTGAAGTAAAAAAATTAACGAATTAAGAATAAAGATCGTAAACACACAAAAAATCGAGTTCAATTCCTCTTTCCGTAACCCAAAAATCTTAATTCTTAATTTCTCTCCAAGAAATCAAGAGATATATATGTACTGCTGAATCATACAAATTAAGTGATGAATCCATGAGTAAAACAAAACCAAAGCCGATCTAAAATACTAATAAATTAATAAAAAAACTGTAAATCATCAAAATCAGTTGGGAATACATCTACAACGATTACCAAAAAGGAAAAAAAATATAAAACATCATGAAAATCGATTTGATCCTCATGATTCGGTTGAAAAAACAAATTAAAAAAAAACTAACAAAGAATCAAATAAGATGATTAGAAAACATACCTAGAACAAACAATCTTCAAAAACAATCTTCAAAAACCATGTCGAGATTTCGAAGATGCATCGAGAGGAAAGAGAGAGAAAAATGGATCTGAAAAAATGAGCTCGACTAGAAATATGAAACTGATTATAAACCTCATAGAGAAGGGGTATTTCGATGATTTTAAAAATGCACAGAAAAGGTCTCGCACGTGTATGGACCAGGGAATAAAAATTTGGGTCCAATTTTATTATTTTCTTTTCATTATGGACCTCAAGTTACTGGGCTTTAATGGGTGGACCTGCCACTAACTAAGAACACCATAATAGTACCTATAGGTAATGAGGGATTTCCTGTTTAGTCCACTAAACCCGACCCGGTTTAGTGGCTAGTCCAGCGGGATTAAACATTTATCCTTTAGTCCAAAAAGGTTTAAACATATGTAAAGTTACCAGGCTATCCTCACTCACGCTTTAACCGTTTCCTCCCACTACTTCCTTCTTTATTCTTCTCTATAACTTCTTCGTTCTTTCTTCTCGATCAACAGTAATGAAAACTGCAAAAGCAAAACAGCAAAAATAAACTAAAATATGATTAGGTTTAGAGCAAAAATAATCAAAATGAAAAATCAAATTTTCAAACCAACCAAACAAACTGAAATGTTAAAAAGGAAATCATCAAACAGACAAACAAAAAAATCAAACAAACTCATCAAACTGTACATATTGATTAATAATACATATTGAAAAAAGATTGAAGAAAACCCTATTTTACTAAAACCATGGAGAAATTTACATTTGGTGAATCCTGGTAAAAACAAGATCGAAGAATACACAAATACCACAGTAGAAGAAGAGAGTACAAAGAAAAATAAAGAGTAGAAGATCCAATTGTACATATTGATCAACAATACATATTGACATGTACCGAAGGAAATATGTATTGAAGGAAAAAGTATGATTCAACGGTACATATTGATCTAATAGTACATGTTGATATGTACTCATGGAAACCATGTACTGAGGGGAAAAGAGCACAAAAGAAAAAAAAAGAGTAGATGATCCAACACTACATATTGATATGTACTAAAGAAAAATACGTACCCAAAGAAAAAGAGTGGATGATCCAACAATACATATCCAATAATACATATTGATATGTACTGAACAAAAACGTGTATCAATGGAAAAGTATATGATTCAATAGTACATATTGATACAACAATACATATTAATATTTACTCAAGGAAAATATGTACAGAAGAAAAAAAAAGTACAAAAGAAAAAAGAGTAGATGATCCAACAATACATGTTGATATGTACTGAAAGAAAATATGTATAAAAGGAAAATGTTGATGATTCAATATGTTCTGAATGAAAATATGTACAAAAAAAGAAAAACAATTGGTTATTGTAGGATCGTACAAAATCTCCCAATCTTTTTTATACGAACCTAAAACCCAAAACAATTTGATCAAAGATAAAATTAACAAAAAATTGAAATCAAAACTAACCGGAGACGAAAGGAGTATTAATCTTCACTTTAATAAACTAAATCATATCGTTTTGAATGGACTACCTTCGTTTTCAATGTTGAATAACAGATCCAGACGAAGAAATAGATTAAAAAGTTAAGAATCCCAATATTGATTAAATCCATATCTCTTTATTTTTTTTCTTCGCTGATCTATTAATGGAATGATATCTTGTTCTTCTTTGTTGTTCTTCTTCTTCAATTGAATTATATCTTCTTCTTCTTTGTTCTTTTTCTTCATGAATCTGCTCTCGGTCTTCTTCTTCTTAATCTATTCAGATCTGAAAAATAAAAATAATATGCTTGACGTGTTTTTATGTTAGGTATTGATTGGACGGAGGGACAATTACGACATTTATGAAATACACATAAAACACCTTGCACGTATGATGGACGAGAGAATAAAAAATCTGGTCCAAAAGCATGTTTTTGGACCAGCGAGTAATTGTTTTCTGATGATGGACTACACAGTAACCGGTTCTTCCTATAGTGGATTAACTGGTAATTTCTAGATAGGTAATTCCTACATAATTTTAAGGATAAATAACATGGGACTTGATTACCAAGACGATAGATTACGAAGCCACAAATTAGTTGATCTTTGACTTAGGCCTCAATTAACTCAGAACCTGAAACATGGATCACCTCCTAGTATCTTCTGATTGGATCGTTGCTCATTCCGAAAGGATGTGTCGTGACCGTTCCGTTTTCGTGATAGTATCCAGGCCCATATAGATCTATATCCAGCAAGTAGTCTGTGGTACTTGAATGGAAAATAAGCCTATTTAATAATTTAGAGTGGAAAATAAAAAATTCCCTCCTAGGTCCTCCTATGAACCTACCTGTACGACCGACTCTTCAGGAAAAAGAGCGTGTGGTCACTCTAAATCCTAAATTAATCTTCCGGACAACCTTAAAATTTAAGAAGTTAGCTTTCAACAAAATTTATTCACAAAAGATGTCGACACGTTTCGGAAGTTCGTGAAACCCGCCCGAAATCCATTCATGACCCAAAAGTACAACCTATTTAGCACGGACAGAAAATTACCAAAACTAACCCAAAATCTATTCACGGCCAAAAATTTAATACATGATTCATCCAAAACTTACACAGCGGATAAAAGACAACTTTAAGACAAAATCGTTCAACCGTTCAACGTGGGTCTCACCATACCCAGAGAATCACCTATTGAGAGGATAACCGAGTTTCAAGCCTAGATCAACCCTTCGTATCCTCTAACTAAATTCTTAGGGGGGAAAGCATTGATGAGCCTATTTAATAATTTAGAAAATAAACTTGTTTTCCCTCCTTAAAGAAAATCCATTCTACACATATTTGGAGGCTTCTTTGTGCACTTCTCTTTTACACAAACGAGCACCTACTTTTTTTTTATTGCAAAGAAATCGGCAGTAAAATTGATCTCTCTGAATACATGACTAAAATGTATAAAAGTTAACTTGCGATAACCGGTGTAACCACATTCCGGAAATTCGTAAAACCCACCCGAAATCTATTCATGACGCAATAGTACAACCTATTTAGCATGTTCAGAAAATTAACAGATTTAACCCAAAATCTATTCATGGCCAAAAATTTAATACATGATCCGTCCAAAATTTACACATCGGATATAAGAAAACTTTAGGTCAAAATCGTCCGGCTCGAGTCTCAACGTACCCAGAGACTCACCTAATGAGAGCATAACTAGATTAACCCTTCATGTCCCCTGACTAGATTCTTATGGATAAAGCATTGATAAGCCTATTGAATAGTTTAGAGTGGGAAAAACAAACCCCTCCAAGGTCCTTCTACGAACCTAACCATACAACCAAACCTTCAGGAAAAAAAGCATGTGTGGTCATTTTAAATCCTAAATAATCTTCATGGCGACCTTAAACTTTAGGAATTTAGCTTTCAACAAAATTACCATGGTATAAGAGTTGTGGCATATCACAAAGTGAGGTTCATTCAGAATGCGACATGTGTATTGAAGTAGTTTTCCCCATCCTAAGAAAAAAAGGGTCCCAAATTTACATAGTGGACGACTCTAGGCCAAAATCACTCGCTTCAAATCTCAACGTACCCAGAAACTCACCTAGTGAGAGTGTAACTGTGGTTGAAAACTAGAACAGTCCCCCATGCCTACTAACTAAATCCTTAGGGTCAAATCATTGAAAAGCCCATTTAATAATTTAGAGTGGGAAAAAATAATCTTTTTTCCCTCCAAAATCCGTCTATGAAACTAACATACGATTGACCTTTTAGGAAAACGAGTGTGTGTGGTCACTCCAATCCCTAATTTAATCTTCCTAGAAACCTTAATTTTAATAAGTTAGCTTTCAACAAAAATTACAACGGTATAAAAGTTGTGGCATATCCAAAAGCGAGGTTCATTCAGAATGCGACATGTGTATTCAAATACTATCCCAAGCCCAAAGATTACCCATCTTTCATTAATCAAATATAATGTCAGGAAACTCCATTTTAGGCATATTTGGAGGCCTCTCAGTGAACTTCAATACTTTCCCCTTGGACAAATAAGCATATTTAATAATTCAGAGTGGAAAAAAAAAGTTCCTTCTTAGGTCCTCCTATGAAACTACCTGTATGACCAACACTTTAGAAAAAATAATGTATGTGGTCACTTTAAATCCTTAATTAATCTTCCTGCTAACCTTAAAATTTAAGAAGTTATCTTTCAGCAAAATTTACCACGGTATAAAAGTTTTGGCATATCCAAAAGAGAGATTCATTCAGAATGCGACATGCGTATTGAAGTAGTGTCCCCCTTCCCAAGAAAAACAAGGTCCAAAAATTTACATAATGGACAACTCTAGGACAAAATCATTTAGCTCAAGTCTCAACGTACCCAGAGACTCACCTAGTGAGAGCATAGCTGAGGTTCAATCATAAATCATCCCCTCATGCCCATTAACTAAATTCTTAGGCCCATGCATTGAAAAACCTATTTAATAATTTAGAGTGGGAAAAAAAAATTCCCTCCAAGGTCCTTCTATGAACCTACCTATATGATCGATCCTTTAGGAAAATGAACGTGTGTGTTTACTCTAAATCCTAAATTAATCTTCCTAACAACTTAAAATTTAAGGAAGTTAGCTTTCAACAAAATATACCATGGTATAAAAGTGGTGGCATATCCAAAAGAGAGGTTCATTCAGAATGCGATATGTGTATTCAAGTAGTGTCCAAATCCAATGATTACCCGATTTTCATTAAACAAATATGTATTATATAGTATCAGGAAACTCCATTCTATGCATATTTGAATGCCTCTCAGTGAACTTCAGTACTTTCCCCTTAGACAAATAACCACTTTTTTTATTATTTTTCTGCAAAGAATCAACAGAAAAGTTGATTTCTCTGAATACATGATTAAAATGTATAAAATTTAACTTGCGATGACCGATGTCGGCACGTTTCAGAAATTCGTAAAACCCCCCTGAAATCTATTCATGACCCAAAAGAACAACTTATTTAACACGTGCGGAAAATTAGCAAAACTAACCCAAAATCTTTTCACGGTGGAAAATGTAATACATGATCCATCAAAAACTTACACATCAGATAAAAGATAACTCTAGGACAAAATCGTTCAGCTTGAGTCTCAACATACGCAGAGACTCACCTAGTGAGAGGATAACTGAGTTTCAATCCTTGATCAACTCTTCATGTCCTCTGGAAAAAATTCTTACAGCCAAAGCTATTTAATAATTTAGAGTGGAAAAAAAAATTCCCTCAAAGGTCCTCTTATGAACCCACATATTCGACCGACCCTTTAGGAAAAATAGCCTGTATAGTCACTCTCCTAAATTAATCTTCTTGCAACCTTAAAATTTAAGAAGTCAGATTCCAACAAAATTTACCATGGTATAAAAGTTATGGCATATCCAAAAGCGAGGTTCATTCAGAATGCGACATGTGTATTGAAGTAGTTTCCCCCTTCCCAAGAAAAACAGGTTCCCATATTTACATGATGGATGACTCTGGGCCAAAATCATTTGTCTCGAGTCTCAATAAACCCAGAGACTCACCTAGTGAGAGCATATCTGAGGTTCAAGCCTAGATCAGACTCTCATACCCACTAACTAACTTCTTAGGGCCAAAGCATCGAAAAACCTATTTAGTAATTTAGAGTGGGAAAAAATAATAATTTTTCCCTCCAAGGTCCTTCTCCTACTCATACGACCGACCCTTTAGGAAAAAGAGCGCGTGTGGTCACTCTAAATCCTAAATTAATCTTTCTGGCAACCTTATAATTTAAGAAGTTAGATATCAACAAAATTCACCATAGTATAAAAGTTGTGGCATATCCAAAAGCGAGGTTCATTCAGAATGTGACATGTGTATTGAAGTAGTGTCCCGCTTCCCAAGAAAAACAGGTTCCCAATAATGGACAACTCTAGGCCAAAATTATTCGGCTCGAGCAAACTGACGTCTTAAAATGACAATTATCCAATTGTTTATCGAGTCTTTCACAAGGAAAGAAAAGAAGGATGACAAAAACAATACTTCCAACCAGTATTCACTGCCGCACATTCCAAAGCATATGAATACGTAAAGAAGATTACTCTCTCTATTGTCAGTATAACACATTTAACATAACACATGTTAGATTAAATGGATAAGGAATTCGAGTTACCATAGTGCTTGTTGTACGAATAGCCAGTGTACCATGCATGGATTTAGCCATTATAATGGTAAGTTGACCTTATTGAACCAGTGGTTGAATCATATGAACCCGAGTCAGTGACTTCGACCGGATCATCATCAGGTCCAATTTTCAAAACATTACCTAGAATCCGACCCAAAAAACCATAAAAAATTTGAAGGATGACCTTAATCAGCCACTCAAATTCAGCTATACGTATACACTATACAGTATATAATAAGGTTGTTAGTGGTCCAATGGGTTGTTGTTGTTGACATGAACATGGATTAATGATGGTGATAGTAGGTCCAATCTTATTAACTATTATTAACAATAACAAATAGAATGCACATGCTTTGCACGTTGGAAAATATTGGTTTATCACTCTCACATTGTTCTTTCAACGTCAATTTCATTTTCATTAGCTCGATCATAGGTTCAAATGGAAAACAACCCTTCCTTTTCCAGGAAAGCATTGCAGTTGAAATCCGGTACTTATTAGCAAAATGAGTCAAACTTTTCCTGAAATAAAAGTTCTAGCGTTTCAGATGACATATTCATAATGTAATACCCTGTATTCGTAGTTACGACTTCGGGTCGGGTTATACCAATTATCTAACTATGTGGTTTAGATTGTTTCTTTTACTTTAACCTAGGTAGGTTGTTTGAACTAGAAAATCTAGGTGGAAATAGAGTTATCTAATTAACTTTAATAATTAGATAAAATTATAAGGGAAATGAAAAGATGAATAAACCAATTAAGTTAAATATAAATAGGGAGAAAGGTATTAGAGAAAGGAGATAATCAAAAGCTATGGAGCGGAAGAAGATGAACTGAAGTTAGGGTTCTTGGGGAGAAATTTTAATTAGGAAAATCAGTTGAGGATCAATGAATATGAGGTATAATACGAAACCCATTCTCTTTAGTAGTTTTCTTTGATGTTTATTTTATATGATTTTGTATTGTTATGATTAAGTAATTTATTTGAATAAATATGTACCTCTTATTAATGATCAGGATTATATTATTTATAGAAAACATGATTAGGTATATCTTGTTAAAATTTGAGAGTTTTCCAATGTAAATTCACTGTTAAATGTTTCATGTAATTTGGATGATCGTTTATGAAAATTCTGGACAGTTTCGTGTTGAAGTTGTTTTCATGTTTTTAGGAAGTCTTGTGATGTAAAAATGATTTGAGGTCTTAATAAACTTTATAGATAAACGTCTTATCTTTCATTTTGCATTGGTTTTGCTTAATTTGAGACTAATATGAATTTATGGTGAATAGTTTGGTAAAATGATGTTATCTTCCTATGTTTTGTGATGCGTTTATAAAACCAATATCTTTTGATTGAGCCGTTAGTTAAATGTGAAAGTTTTATATATTATACATGACTTTTCAGGAATGCTCCCTAAAATTTTGGGTTGATCGGATAAAATTATCACATAAAACTCATGATGTATAAAATGTATGTAGTTAACTTGGTTGTAGAATAACTTGAAAGAAATTTATGTTATTAAGCCATGGTTGCTTGTGTTGTGTATAAAAGATATTCTAAAAATGAAATGAGTTCATGTTTTTACGTTAGATGAAATATGGTTTCATGCTAATGCGGGTAATGATCCCCATGGGAACTTGTGTTTCCCGACCATCGATGGAGGTTGTCTGTGCCGATAAACGATAGATGGTGTACGAACCAAGGTTTTCGTACTTTGAATGAAACTGGTAATGATCTCCGAAAGCATATGGATATGATCCCCATAGGAAATTTTGTTCCTGACCATCGATGGAGGCTGTCCGTGCCGATAAACGATAGGTGGGTGTACGAACCAAGATTTCGTACCGTGAACTCAAGTTTTGTTAGTGACATGTGCGATATTCAATGAATTTTTGAACTCAAGTGTGAAATTGATGAATTTTGAACCGATGTGTTAAATCTCAAATGATGATTAGTGGACTCATGGTCTGTCTAGGAATATATTAATAGCTAATGGATGTGTTGAATCATTGATGTATGACTTGTTGACAATTATTTTGGTATTGTAAACTCATGGAGTGTTGGTGACGGTATTAAATTGTAAATGATATGCTGAAATCTAACTAGATGGTTTGTTATAAATAATACTGGTATTATGAATTCATAATCGAATAGAAGAAATAAATGATTTATTGAAAATAATACTTGTGTGGTAATCTTGTTGGTTCAATATATGTATCATTGATTGCTCGAAATCATATTATATACCCATGTTGTATGTTACTTGACTCATTGATATTGTAATGCATGCTTCAGATTGGGAATGCATTCTACTGAGATGTCATTTCACCCCAATTGACATCCCTTGCAGATTTATTAGAATTACGCAGCGGAAGCTAGGATTGGGTTGCTTAGTGATTGTGTTGTTTCTTGTAATTGTTTGAAATGTAAATTTGAACTAAAATATTATTAAGATTTTTAGTAAATTTGAATTCATGAATTCATGTTTCATAAAGCTTTTATAATGTTTGATATGAAGATTTAAGTAAGATAAATATATGCAAGTCTCTTTCCGACCTGTAACGCTTCGAGTTCAGATCTCCATATGGGTTTGACCTTGGTCCGGAACTCGGGGTGTTTCACATAACGATCCTAATTCCAAGATACTTACCAAGTATAACTAAAAATTAGATTGGAAACTTTCATATTGTCCAATTTTTATACAACCACCATTACACATCCAGAATTGAGTAAAGAAAAGAAGCATAATAGAAACTAATCACACAGATAAAAAATTGAGTAAACAAGAAAATTATTATAATAAAAAAAATCGTAATAAGTAAACACTATTTTTATTCATACAATACAATATTTAACAAAATATAAGGAAATTCAAACGAATGAATAAAAAAAATATTAAAAACAAAAGGCATTCAAGTGTTACCTTGGAAACTCTAATGACCTTGATAGCTTGGGACATATATTGTGGGAGAATATGAATACACCAACGCCTGGAAGGCAAAGGGAAATAATAAAAGCTCTGATCTAAGTTCAAAATTCCCGTATGCAGCCGTTATCCTAACGAAATTTTGGCGAGTGATGTCGTTAAAGCGAAGGACGCACCAAGGGTAACCAAATGGCCTAAAGTATGTACGGTGTTCATCTTGTGGTTGTATCTCTTGAAACGACCTTTGCAGGATTCATGTTGCCATGACAAGATCCATAGGTATATAGAGTGGTTGTAAAGCTTCACTTTTTGACATGACGGGGCTCGGTGAATGCATCATCACATCCAAGTTGTCTGATGGCTCTTGTTATTGTTGATTCGGCTGCAACAAATGAGGGATGGTGTTTCCCGATCAAAACTGAAACCCAAAATTATGGAGTGGAATTCATCAAAGCTATATCATTATGGTATATTAGAGAAAGTTACAGGTTATGTGAGTAAATCCATACGTAAACAGTTTTACAGTAAAAAAAACATGACATAGATTTTCCTTTCATTTTACCCTCCAATGTCCTTCAATCAACTTACCCATACGACCAACCTTTAGAAAAAAGAGCGTGTGTGGTCACTCTAAATCCTAAATTAATCTTCCTGGCAACCTTAAAATTTAAGAAGTTCAATTTCAGAAATATTTACTTAGATATAAAAGTTTAAGCATATCCAAAAGCGCGGTTCTTTCAAAATGCAACATGTGTATTGAAGTAATGTCCCCCTTCCCAAAAAAAACAGGGTCCCAAATTTACATGGTGGATAACTCTATGACAAAATCATTAGGCTCGAGTCTCAACGAACCCATAGACTCACCTAGTGAGAGTATAACTGAGGTTCAAGACTAGATCAGCCCCTCATATCCTCTAACTAAATTCTTAGAGCCAAAGCATTGATAAACCTATTTAATAATTTAGAACGGAAATTAAGAAGGTAACTTTCAGCAAAATTTACTAAGGTATAAAAGTTGTGGAATTTCCAAAAGCAAGGTTCATTAAAAATGCGGTATGTGTATTCAAGTAGTGTACCCCTTCTCAAGAAAAACATGGTCCCATATTTACATAGTGGACGAATTTATGACAAAATCATTCGGCTCGAGTCTCAACGTACCCAGGGACTCATCTATTGAGATCACAACTGAGGTTCAATCCTATACCATCTCCTCATTCCCACTAACTAAATTCTTAGCGATATGCATTCAAAAACCTTTTTAATAATCTAGAGTAGGAAAGAAATAATCTTTTTTGCTCTCCAAGATTCTTCTATGAACATACCTATACGACCGACCCTTTAGTAAATAGAGCGTGTGTGGTCACTCTAAATCCTAAATTAATTTTCCTGACAACCTTAAAATTTAAGAAGTTAGCTTTCATCAAAATTTACCATGGTATAAAAGTTGTGGCATGTCCATATTCGGGGTTCATTCGGAATGAAATATGTGTATTCAAGTAGTGCCCCAAGCCCAAAGATTACCCGATTTTCATAAATCAAATTTGTAATAGATAGTGTCAGGAAACTCCATTCTATGCATATTTGGAGGACTCTCGGTGAACTTAATTACTTTCCCCGTAGACAAGTAAACACTTTTTTTCTTTTTGCAAAGAAATCAGCAGAAAAGTTGATCTCTCTGAATACATGATTAAAATGTATAAAAGTTAACTTGCGATGACCGGTGTCGGCACGTTTCAGAAATTTTTAAGACACGCCCGAAATATATTCATGACCCATAAGTATAACTTATTTAGTACGTGCGGAAAATTAGAAAAACTAACCCAAAATCTATTCATGACGGAAAATTTAATACATGATCCATCCAAAACTTACACAGTGGATAGAAGACAACTCTATGATAGAATCGTTTAGATTGACATCTCAACATACCCAGAGACTCACCTAGTAATAAGATAACTGAGTTTCAAGCCTAGATCAACCCTTCATGTCCTCTGAAAAAATCCTTAGGGCCAAAGCTATTTGATAATTTAGAGTGGAAAAAAATTTATCTCCAAGGTCCTCATATTATGAACCTACCTATACAATTGACCCTTTAGGAAAAAAGAGTGTGTATGATCACTATACATCCTAAATTAATATTCTTGGCAACCTTAAAATTTAAGGAGTTAGCTTTCAACAAAATTTACCACGGTATAAAAATTATGGCATATCCAAAAGTGAGGTTCATTCAGAATGTCACATGTGTATTGAAGTAGTTTCCCACTTCCCAAGAAAAACAAGGTCCCATATTTACATAGTGGACGACCTAGGCCAAAATCATTCGGCTCGAGTCTCAACGTACCCAGAGACTCACCTGGTGAGAGCATAAATGAGGTTCAAGACTAAATCAACCCATCATGCCTACTAACTAAATTCTTAGGGCCAAAGCATTGATAAACCTATTAAATAATTTAGAGCGGGAAAAAATAATAATTTTTCCCTCGAAGGTTCTTCTATGATCCTACTCATACGACCAACCCTTTAGGAAAAAGAGCGTGTGTGGTCTTAGTAAAGTCAGTGACTTGATAACAGATGACAAAACTTGGGACCTTGATATAGAAAAAGTCAGGGACATTAGAATACCAACTGAAGAAAAAATGGATACTCCAAGATGGAATCTAAACAAAAAAAAAGGTACGTTCTCTGTAAAATATTTGTATAATCACATTAACTCGAATGGAAATGCTGAGTCTAAATGGAATAGAATATTGAAAATGAAGACATCTCTAGCTGTTAAGAATTTTATTTGGAAGACATCCCGCTATATCCTACCTAATAGCATGATATTTTCAGTTGTCCTCCCTGACATTGATTCTAAGTGTAAGCTATCTAATGAAAACCAAGAAACCCTAACTCACTTATTCTTGCATTGTAACTATGCAACTCAGGTGTGGATGCACTTCAATTTTGATATGGATTTCATCAATAATGGTATAACAAATTTTCATGAATGGTTATCCAATTGTTTTGAAAACACTAACAAGGGAATTTATGATATATACTGGCATGTCCTATGTAGTATCATAATCTGGTTTATATGAAAAGTAAGGTGTGATGTAGTCTTCAAAAAGAAAAGACAAAATAGTGTAATAACTACAAACAACATCGTTAAATTCATAAATAGATATAATATTGCAAAAAAATCAAGTCATAACATAATGGAAGATCTTTACTATAAATCTATGGATGATTTTTTTCTGCAGATTAAAAAATATCCTACAGAAAGAGTAAGCAGTGAAATATGACAAACTCTAAAACAGGCATTGGACTAATTCTGGTTGATCATTGAGATACAGTCAGAGAAGCAAGAGGCCTCTTTACTGACAGTACAACAATAGAAGAGATATAAAAGGTTGGATATGGAGCAGCTTTCCAATGGGAAAAACGTTGGAGTGGCCACAGAATTTCCTTTAGGAGTGATTCAGAACCGACTCTGACGCTGCTGATAAGAATGTATGCGTAAGCACGCAAGCAAAGATATCTGATAAATGAAGAATTTGGAAACACCAAGAAGTTTGAAATGAAATTTATGGCCCAAGACTTCACTTTAGTTAAGACAATAGACGTCATGTGGGCAGCAAAACTATCTCTATTTTGTGATAAATTTGATATTAAGCATAGCTGGTAAACCATAACCTATGAGTATTATTAACTTATCCGAACATTCAAAATTGGAACCTAAATGTAATGAGTCTCCGCAACTCAAATTATGGATCTTATGGAACTTCAATATTAATGTAATGAGGTCTTTATACCTCTTTTTCTAAAAGAAAGAAAGAAAAAAAAAAGTTACATCACAGTACACACTATGGCTCCCATAAGAACTAGGTCATATATTTACTAGTTACAACCGTTGTCACGGTGGGAGGACCAACCAAAGAAGAATCTGAAGATGAGGTTTATCTACGACTACTTTAGCCTCGTTTCAGTGATATTTTTGTCCCGTTTCAGAAAATGTGATACTTTCGCTCTGATTCAATTTTCCCAAAACTGAGCAAAAGTATCACTTTTCTCGAAACAGAATGTGAATGTATCACTTTTTCTGAAACGGAAAATTAGTCGATCCATAAACTAAAATATGGTTGCATGATGTGTTATGCATCCTTTGTGGTGGTTTGCATAATGGTTATGTATTCAATTTTCGAGAATAGTGCCTAAAATGAAAGTATCACTTTTCTTAAAACAGAGTGAGTACGTCGTTTTATTAGTTGCAACGAAAAATTAGTTGATGCATAAACCAAAGCATGGCTATATAAATTATTATGTAATCTTTGTGGTGGTTTGATAATGAATATACATTTAATTTTCTAAAATTATGCCTAATATGATAAATACCTCCAAAACAATTTCGTAAAAAGCTCTAAATTTGATATTATTGTTTGTACTCGTTGCATAGATTTTTTTATAACCTTTCCAACGAGATAAATTTTGTAAAATTCTAAGGTACGGATTTTTAGATATGTTATATTAAAGTTTGCTTTCCAATTACATCCCCTAAGAAAATAGGACGCACAAGGAGTTCTAGTAATTGGATTAAAAGAGAGAGACATTTTTGGTTTTTCAGGTGCACACAACCAAAAAGAAATCCAAAAATGTGGTCATATAAAGGTCCTCCCCGCTTCGCACGGTCGGCCCAATTAATTCCTACTTAATTAGTTTTACAGGGAGTTAGTCAATTGGCATTAGTAGAGACATTAAGAGATTTTTTATGCAAGAGATTTTGGGTGACTCTCGGTGAGTTTAGAGATTTAGATAGACTCTCTGAATGATTTTCAATGAATTATGGTGATTTTCTGATACAATAAAACATATATGAATTTCAGCTTACACACATGAGACAAACAATTCCAGCTTACTTTAATCCATGCATGGCTAACAAAAATCGTAACTATTTTGAAAATAAAATCAAAACAAGACCAACATAATGGATTTAACTTATTGGGTTTTGGAAGACAACAATTTTATTTTTTTCATTTTTAAATGGATTTAATTGTATTTTATTTGGTTATCGTTTTTGATATTTTTGATCCTTAACGAAAACAGAAAGAACAAAATCTATCAAAATATCACCTATTCAGGAGAGATTTTGGTTAAAGCATTTTATAATATGTTTTGTAATAAAATTTTCTACAAGTTTTTTAAAACTATAAGTCATTGATTTCGATTTTAATAGCCAATAATAGAGAATTCTGAAGATTTTTAAAAAGTCACGATCCAATAACAAAGATTGTTTGAGATTATGAAGAAGTCTCTATTGACTAATTAACAAAAGATTTTACAAGTCTCTAAAATTCTTTCTTTGAATATCTTCGTTTATTCAGCTTGGAATGTACGCAAGGTTGATACGATGTTATTGTTGGCGGTGGAGACTCACAAAGTCAAATTCCGTTGCCGCCATTAATATTCGAAAAAATAGACGATTTAGAGAAGAGACCTACCGCCGTTTTTCTCCTGCAATTAAACCATGCACCAACCATTATTGTTTATCAGAATTTGGTAACGAGAGCAGCTCAAACGGCAGATAAACAATCTATTTGTAGAAGGCTAGAACCTAGAATTCAAATCCAGTGCAGAGGAGGACATCCGACAAAATTGGAACGGTACATGAAAAATATAGTAGATCAACATAATCAATAAAAGATGAGATTGTTAGGTAGAAGGTTTGGTTTCTGGGTGGAGAAGAAGATGATTCATCAATGTGCTGTCGTGGACTTGATTATTAAATAAATAAAAAACACAACCGTGTGAACCTAAAGAAGTCTTCTGGGACGTGTATCACCTGATTATGGAGACGGAAAGTAAGCGGCTAAAAAACTGTCCCGGACAAAAAAAAATCAATCTTTTTGTTGCATTATTCAAAAAAAAAAAAAAAATCTAATTATCACAAAATGGTTAGTTACGATGTTGGGATTTTCTTTCTCACCGGATTTCCACAGGGAGTCGCAACAGGTTCCGACTATAAGCAACACACACTCATTTTTAAGTTGGTGTATGTGTAGGGGACCAAAAACAGGAATCCCGCACTAACCAGGCCGGCAAACACAGGTAAAGTATATACCAGCCCACCACCATTAATGTTTGTTTCCGCTGTTGGTCCCGTAATAAAATCTTTCGAAAGCAACCATTATTTTAATTTAAGGCCACATAATGAAAACTCTTGTCCTCCAAAAATGTCCCTTTTACCCACCAAAACTCACAAATCTCTCTTTCTACTCTTCCTTCTTACATTCCTTCTTCTTCTTCTCCTCTGGTCTAGCTAGTCTCCTTCTTCTTGCTTTTGATTTTTCTCCTCTTCTTTTTCCGGCAAGTATTCTTCCGGGAATTTAATACTTTCTTTCTTTATTTAGCTTCTCTTTTTCTTTTGATCATCTTCTTCTTCTCCTACTTGCTGTTGAATTAGCTGTAAATAAAAGCTACCTACCACTACCTGAATATCTTTCTTTTTTTTCCTTCTTTTCTTCTTCCCCACCATTTTTTCTCCAACAATAATTCCAACTTCCATCATTTGTTGGTCCTCCTATCTCTTTTTTTCTCTTTAATCTTTCTATACAACTCACAATTGATTCAAACTAATCAAAGGGGGGTTTCTAATATTTGGTTTGGTTTGGTTTGATTTGATTGATGGCTCCTCCTCCGACTGCGACTAAAGTTTCTGAGTTCAATCAAAAAGACAATCACTGGTAAACACACTTTTTCTTTACAACTTTGATGTTTCTGGAGCTTGATTTTGTCTCTCTCTTGATACAGTTTTTGGGTTATTATCAAACTTGGGGTTTTTGGTTCATTTTAGCTTAATTAGAGAGTGGGTTTGGGTCTGATTCTCGTCTGGGGGAGCTTAATTTATGCTAGTAAAGAAGAATTCTGATGAAAGGGTTTGGTTTTTTGGACAGGTATTGTAATGCTGGTTTGGCTAGTGATATTACTATCGAAATCGACAATGTGTTCTTCCATTTACACAAGGTATCTACTTTTGTTTAATCATAGTCTGAATCAGATGACATTCTAGTCTTAATTCGTCTGCATAAGTAATGGAGTGATTCGCATTTCAGTACTAGGTTTTGTTGAATTATTCAATCATTTCTCAATGTAATTGATATCTGGGAATTTGGGTGTGTTGCACTCAAAATTTTGGTGCCACAACTTGCCCATTATTTCGCAATTATTTATTCGCATGACTTTAGATTTATCGTGGATTATTGTTTGCTTCCCAATCATCTAAAATGTGTGAAATTTAGTGCCGTTGTTGAACCATATAGAATTAGACTAAGTTAATGATGGGATGCTTGAGCATCTTGAGGGTTTTTGTCTGCTACCCAATGATCCAAATTGAATGAAAGTAAGTGCCACAACCTTCTCCATCACAGTAAGATCACAGTAAAAAATGGATCTCTGGTGTTGGGTAAAGGAGTTCTTGTCAGAAGTTTTTTGTCCCGCGGATGAGAGTACAGTGTCATTTAATGTGTGCCCTTCTTTCTAGGATGGTCCAGCTGCTTGTATCATAGCTGTCTAGTA
This sequence comes from Papaver somniferum, assembly GCF_003573695.1. Taxonomy (NCBI): domain Eukaryota; kingdom Viridiplantae; phylum Streptophyta; class Magnoliopsida; order Ranunculales; family Papaveraceae; genus Papaver; species Papaver somniferum. The sequence continues at coordinate 39,676,340 of NC_039366.1, forward strand.
TTGACAGTGACAATGGTAAACTATCTATGGAGTTTGCTGATTCCAAGGGCACGAGTTAATTTTGACGGCCTAAAAGCATGGCTTTGAATTGCAATCTCTGTTATCTTCAATGTAATAAAAAATCAACTTCACAAATTTATTGTGGCATTTAGCAGCATCGTCTGGCTTGGCAGTTTAAGAATTGATCTAGTAAAACATAAGTATGCACGGTTTACATTCCCATATAACCAATTATCCAGTTAATGAGCTTTTGATCTATCAGATTGTGTTGCATTTCACTGTTTCCTTGCGTTACATTTAGCATTTTTGTGTTTTTCTTACTTTTTCCTTTCCTTAAAGTACCTTCTTCTGCTGTTACTTTCTTTGCTTATCTGTTTACTGTTTAATAACGGGAACAAACAAATTTTCTCATCACCTAGTTCAGTCTCTTAAATCGTAACTGGTTGTAACTAACAACATTGTGTGCTCTCCAGTTTCCTCTTATGTCACGATGTGGGAAGATTGCAAGCATATTAGAAGAGTTTCAGAATTCTCAAGCAGAGCCATTCAGCACAGAATTGGTCGAATTTCCTGGTGGATCAGATACATTTTTAATTGTGGCCAAATTCTGTTACGGGGTTCGGGTGGAGTTGACACCAAAAAATATTGTGAAGGTGTATTGTGCAGCAGATTATCTTGAAATGACAGAGGAGTATGGGGAAGATAACTTATTGGTAAAGTCAGAGAGTTACTTCCACAAAACAGTACTTCCTAACTGGAAGGATTGTGTTTTGTCCCTTCAGAGTTCTGAACCTGTTACTCCAAGAGCTGAAAAGCTCCAAATAGTGAGCAAATGTTTGAGTGCTCTGTCCATGATGGCTTGTACTGACCCAAGTTTATTTGGATGGCCGATGATGATGTATGGCAGCTTACAGAGCCCTGGAGGAAGTATCTTGTGGAATGGAATTAACACAGGGGCAAGGATAAGAAGCTCGGAATCTGACTGGTGGTTTGAAGATATCTCATCCCTCAGTGTGCCTTTGTTTGAAAGACTTGTTCAAACAATGAAATCAAGGGGTATGAGGCCTGAGCATTTAGCACGTGCAATAATGTACTATGCAAGAAAATATCTACCAGGTCTTGGCCGTTGGCAAAGTGGTGAAGTTGGTAAAACTAGAACTGTTTTTAGCATGACACCTGCTGTCGTTGATCAAAGGGTACTACTTGAAAGCATTGAAAGACTGCTCCCAGAGAAGAAGGGAAAATCTTTTTGCCGTTTCTTATTAGGGCTTCTACGTGTTTCAATGATACTTGAAATTAGTCCAGAATGCCGGGAGTCTCTGGAGAAGAGAATAGGAATGCAACTAGACATGGCATCTCTAGATAGTCTTCTGATCCCTAATTATTCAGACGCTGACACCTTGTATAATACTGATTGTGTAGAGAGGATAGTTACGCATTTTTTGTCATCAGAGCGGAACATATCATTGTTTTCCCCATCATCACTTGATTTAGAAGCATCACCATCATCTGAATCTTTAAGGAAGGTTGCGAAGTTGATTGACGACTACATTTCAGAGATTGCTTCGGATGTGAACCTGAAATCTGAAAAGTTATGCTCTCTTGCGGAGGCCCTTCCAGATTCTTCAAGATCTTTGCACGACGGGCTATACAGAGCTGTAGATATCTATTTCAAGGTTTGCTTCTATTTATAATGAAGAAATTTGAATTTCTTGAATTGATGGGGCATTCCAATATGAAATCCAACATATCATCTTTGTCTTATGTGTTGTTTTCATATTTCTTTGCAGGCGCATCCTTGGCTTTCAGATAATGATAAGGAGAAAATCTGCAACATACTTGATTATCAAAAGCTTTCCATTGATGCGTGTACCCATGCGTCTCAAAATGAACGCTTACCTCTCAGGGTCGTTCTTCAAGTCCTCTTCTTCGAACAGTTGCAGTTAAGATCAGCCCTGGCTGGTTGCTTAAATACCTTTGACACTGAAAGTGTCCCAGCTGGTCAAACCACCGCTGCCACTGACATGGCAGGCCAAATAATTCAGAGAGATGGATGGGTCACAGTTGTCCGTGAAAATCAGGCCCTGAAAGTAAATCTCGAGAGCATGAAATCAAGAGTAGGAGAACTTGAACAAGAATTCGGTAAAATAAAACAAGAAATGCAAAAAGTTGTCAAATCACATAGCTCCCTCAGTTCTCCACGTTTGCTGGCTAGGAAAATTGGATGCAAGCTTCTACAACAGCCTTCTGATCAACAGTCAGATACAGTTGAAAGTGTCGTCCGAAGCCCCAGAGCTTCAGTTGAGTTAGCTCGTCAATCCAGGCATCGGAAAACCTCCTCTCTTCAATGAGGTCAACTGTAGAAAATATCGAATTTTTGATTAATTACACAGTAAAAGATGCAAAATCCGGGAAGAACTGAAAATTCATCGCCTCTCCAAACTGCGAGAAAGTATAGAATTTTACTTTCTTCCTGTTCTGATATAATCTTTTCGTTTCGTGTCCTCATTTTTTTTTTTTGTTTTCAAGTATAGCAGCTCACATTCTGAATATACAGCTATACAGAATACACCATTTTCTCTTACAGAACTTGCAGCATATATTTATTGTAACACATCACTAATGTACATGAAAGATCATAGTGAATTGCATCTGTTTTTGGGCTTTCTTTCTTCTGGTTCTTAGTCAGTGTAAATGCATATGAAGATGAACCCATTTGCAAATTGCAATGACAGAGTCACATTTGCAACTTTTGCGGTTTTAGGAAAAAGTGATACTTTCACATTTGCAATTTTGGCGTTTTACCATGAAAAAGTGATACTTTCACATTTTTTTATAAAAAAGTGTCATTTTTTCTGAAACAGACGGAGTAACGGAAAATGTCATTATTTAACGGAACAGTTTCAAAAAGTTAACAATGGCTATTCGCCGTTAGTCTTTTAAGTAAACTTTTGGCCCCAACTCGGCACAACTAAACTAACGCCATCAACATTCCGTCTCTCTCTGGTTTTCTCCAAAAACCCTAACTTTTTTTTTTCTTCCCGGAGAAAGAAATTCCAAATTCCATGGCTTCTGAAGAGGATTTCGTTCTTCTCCCTGACGACGCAAACCCTAGAAAGTTTTCGTTCTTCTTTTCTGTCAATAGACAAGAAGAAAGGGGACAAAATTCTCAAACTGAGAAACGCAGTAGAATCGAAGTAGAAGAAGAAGAACCCAGTAATGGAATACAAAGACAAGTAAGAAATGAAACTCCTTTACACAAAAAAAAACAAGGTCCAATACCACTCCCAGTAGTATCCATAGTGTCCCAGTTGGGGGTTATTATAAACCAGATAACAGAAAAGATAGAGAAGAATGGAATGATTTATCAATTGAGTGTTTGTTAAATGCATATACAGATAAATTTCATAAGCTTAATGGGGGAATTCTTCGTGGTAGAGATTGGGAAGAAATTGCAGCTATTGTTACTCTGCATAATAAATCATCTAAATCATCACCAAATGGTGGTGGTGGTGCTAAGAGTGTTGAGCAGTGTAAGAATAAAGTTGATAATATGAAGAAAAGATATAAAGTTGAGTTACAAAGAATGAATACCTGTGGTCTTACTGTTTGTCAATGGCCTTGGTTTGAAAAAATTGAACAAATTTCCACTAATTTGGCTGCTGCTGTGTCTTCGCCGAATCCAATTAGGGAATCTAAGAGGTATAACAAAGCTGCAATGTGCGTTTTTCTTTCGATTTGTAGAATTGGATTGTTGATATTGCAGTCTTTTTGTATATGAAGAAGTTATCATTATGTGTAATTGGCAGATTTCAAGTATGTTCTCCTCCTAGTGCTGGTGGTGGTTTATTACAGTTGGCTAATCCTAGATGGAAGAGAGTTGTATTTAAAGTAAGTGGTGCTTCTCTAGTTGGGGAAGGTCCGCATAAAACTGATCCGAAGGTATTGATTGTGATAAAAATGGTGATAATTGATATGAATTTACATTTTATGTGTTGCGTGTTGAATGATATTTTGGTAATTTATCCTGTGTATTGTGAATTATGGAGTAGACGGTTGAACTTTTTTTGCTTCTTCTGTTGTTAGGTTACCCTGCTGATTGCTAGAGAAGTTGCAAGGGCTTGTAGCCTTGGCGTTGAGGTATAGCAGGACTACAACACTTTTCAATGTTGCCATTTGCGAATTGCTTTTATCTGTCTTTCTCTTGTTCAGCATTGAGATGCCTGTTTATGCGCTTGTCTCACAGGTGGCAATTGTTCTAGGTGGTCGTAACTTCTTTTGTGGAGACACGTGGGTAGCTGCAACAGGCCTAGAGAGATCAACAGCATATCAATTAGGGTAATGTGGTTAATCAGTAATCATGTAATTTGATAGTAATGTTAAATATCTACTTTTTTGCTGAAGACCTAAACTTATATATTCGGAGCTATTAACTTGAGTGTTCAAAACCTAGATAGCGCAATGCAACTTCCACAGATATTAACTTGAGCGTGTTGTATCTGTAATGGTACCAGGATGTTGGCAACGGTGATGAACTCTCTACTTCTTCGATCTGCACTGGAGGCGTTGAATGTCCGGACATGTGTACAAACTGCATTTCCAGCGCAACAGGTTACTGAGCTCTATAACAAAAGAAAGGCTATCCGGCATCTTGAAAAAGGAAGAGTTGTCATATTCGGGGGCGTAGGTGCTGGAATGGGAAACCCACTCTTCACCACAGATACCGCAGCAGCTCTGAGAGCATCAGAAAGTATGAACAACCTCTCACAATAATATTTTCACAAGTTTGTCTTTCATCTCCTGTTGGATATCCAGTGTTCACACGTCACACCTTTATTGGGTTCTATTGTTTTGTTTGCTCTCTACGATAATCTTGAATCATTTTTTTCCATTTCAGTTAATGCTGAGGCTGTACTTAAAGGCACCAATGTAGATGGTGTCCATGATTGCCATTCTGAAGACAGCAGCAGTGTGGCTTTTAAACACATTTCTTACAGGGAGTTGATCTCCACAGGAGTCACCTCCATTGACATGATGGCAGTATCATTCTGTGAAGAGAACGGAATTCCTGGTTGGTTTTGTTTCAGTTTTGTTTCTTATTGCAGCAACTCATTGTTATTAACTTTATTTTTTATTTTTTTTTCTTTTGCAGTTGTTCTCTTTAATCTTCACGAGCCTGGTAACATATCCAAAGCGTTATGTGGAGAACAAGTTGGCACCTTGATAGATCAATCAGGAACAATTAGCTGATCAAAGGTGGAGTATCATCATCTTATCAAAAATTGTTTGGTTTGTCAATATCACGGAATTTCACGCTGTTTTTTGAAGCTCTTGTCAATGAGGAACCCTTTACCAGGACATTTTCGGAACCCTTCACCAAGGACATTTTTGAGACCTTCCCTCTCCACTGCTTCTCGTTTGTAATATCTTTTGTGTAAACTATCTTTGGTATAATTTTGTAACGCTTTCATGTTAGCGAAAGTAATCAAGTCTGGATTATCTATTGCTAGAGATGGTTTCGAGGGTATGGAGAGCAAAAGGGTTGTAGCGGATCATGCTGTTTCGTTTTGATACTAGTAAAGTTTAAATTTCGATATCTTTTTCGTCTTCATGCCAGGAAGATTGGAGACAAATACTCCGTTTATTGGTTAATTAGAATATACACACTTTTTTTCTGCTTCTGGAAACAGTACAGGTATCAAACATTATCTTAAATAAACCTAGTACATAGCTAACAGGTTTTTGGTTGTTGTGTCAACAAGCAGTTGGCAACTAGAAGGCTCAAATGAAGAAGATGATGCCAATTGCTGAATAAACAGATCCAAAGAGAAATAGAGGGCAAGTTGGAAGTAACGGATCAATAAATAGGTAGTTAAGCGTCTTCAGTTGCAGTGGTGGCAGTAGTGGCGAGTGAAGGTGAGACTGAAGGGCGAGATTCATCATCTTCCCCCAGGGGTGATTTCTCCACCCGAATGTCCTCAATCATCTTCACAAGCTCAGACATTTTGGGCCTGTTGTCTACTTGCTCTAGGACACAAGCTAATCCCACATGTAGCATTGCCACTAGCTCCTCCTCGATGTTTTTGTACCTCAGCAGCTCCGGATCAAAAACCTCAGCGGTCCACTCTTCCTTGACCACCGACCGAACCCATCTTGGAAGATCTACATCCACGTCTTGTCTCTCTGTGTTACGAGCTGAAGAAGGATATTGCAATGGAGCCCTCCCTGTAACTACTTCCAATATTAAAACTCCGAAGGAGTAAACGTCAGCCTGAGGAGATAGCTTCTTGAATTTTGCTTGCTCAGGTGCTCTATATCCACCCAATCTTGCAGTGGCATGAACTGGGTTGAGAAGCAAAGCCAACCCAAAATCAGACACACAAGCTACACCATTCTTGTCGAGAAGCACATTTGATGATCTGACATTCCCATGAGGTATCTTCAGTGCATTGAACTCTTGATGGATCTTAGCCAGTCCGCGCGCTGCTCCCAGCACTATGCTGATTCTTGTTGTCCAGTCCAAAGGTATTCTCCCTGGCCCTCGATTTCCTGAATTTGCGTCAACAAAAAAGACAAAATATCATATTTAATAGGAAAACACCAAGAAAAGGACTTTGTAGACTGTTTTGCAAATGCACTAACCATGGAGAAGTGAAAATAAGCTTCCATTAGGAAGGTAGTCGAACACCAGAAGCTTTTCTTCCTTGGCGAAGTAATAGGCTCTAAGTCGGACAATGTTGGGATGCCTAAGCTTTCCAATCATATCCATGTACTGCTCGAATTCCTTCCGTGAACAAGGGTTGGCATCTTTAAGTCTCTTCACTGCTATGATCGACCCATTCTCGAGCTCAGCTTTATAAACTGTCCCTAGGCCTCCCTTCCCCAACATCTCAGCAGAGGCCCGGAGCAGGTCCTCCAGCTCGAATTGCTTTCTCCTGTCAAAAAATACAAGCTTACTTCTATCTGGGTCGCTCTCTCCATTTCCATTAGCACCTGCATAAACCTTCTTCTCACTAGAACAATTGCTCTCCCTCCTCTTTTCCCTCATTTCTCTGGTGTATCTCCTACAGAAATAAGCAGCGACGCAAGATGTGATTATCAGTAAGACAACAGCATTTCCCACAACAATCCCAACAATTGCAGCAGTACTCATGCCTCCACGAGACTCTCCTTTTTCTCTGTCATCGTTCTTTGTAGGTAAGGAGCTAGGATTTGAAGGAACCACAGACTGATCAGGTACTGGAGGACTCATAGACGAGCAAACAGGAAGTGGGGTGGATCCACAAAGACCTGCATTTCCATCAAAGCTCCGCACTCCGAATTTCTTCTGTAAATCCTCCGGCACCTGTCCGTACAGCTGATTGTTTGACAGGTTTAACTCTTTAAGCTGGGGTAATGCTGAAAAGAGATCAAGAACTGGCCCTGAGAGAATATTATTTTGAAGGCGGACAGTAATGAGATGGGTCAGTTTGGAGAACCCATCAGGGATAGGACCTTTGAGATTGTTATCTGAGATGTCAAGCCTGAGAAGACGATTCAGAGATCCAATTTCTCTAGGTATATCTCCTGAGAAATCATTTCTAGAAAGGTAAAGGTGCTTGAGATTAGAACAGTTTGTAATGGGAAGAACAGAACCGTAGAGACGGTTGTTATGGAGGTCTAACACTCGAAGCTGGTCTAGTTTGGCTAATGAATCAATCGAACCTCGTAAATCTAAAGAAGGAAGAACGAGAAATGCTACTCGGCCGTTTATGCACTTGACGCCATTCCATGCAGATGTACAAGCATCTCCAGAGCTCCAATTTGCGAGGAGGTTGGCATGAGTATCCGTCTGAGAGCGAAACCGAATTAATGTGTCGGTGTCATTGTTGAATTGAGCTGCAGAAAGTGAAAACAAGAGAAAGAAAGTGATAGCTCTGATTCTACTGGAAGCCATAGCTTGCTAGAACCACTCCTGCCCTTACTTCTACTAGCAGTACTAGTATATTAGCAGAGTAAAGAAAAGATAAGTCTAAAGAGAAGAGAATATATTGAAGTTCCAAGGCTTCAAAGGTGAATGCTTTTGATATTTGAATTCAATATTTTGTAAATTTCTTACTCTCTATCTACTTAAGTAGGTATAGTGAGAAGTGGGGCAAAGATATTGTTGGAGGTGATTATTGTTTTTCCACTTAACTTACTGAAATGAGTAAAGCAGAACAACACACTATTAAAGAAATACCTCCAAAGGGAGAATTTCCTTTTACCTTTTCTTTTGGTTTTTGATTTTTCAGTTTTTAATTCTTTTCCTTTTCTTAAAGGTAACTATCACAGGACTGTAATTAGGGGCCACATTTAATTTTTATCTCCCAACAGAATTATCAACCAAGTAACCCAAAAAAAAGAAGCAAAGAACACTGTGTAAGCCAACTGCCAAGATTGTCTTTGGGGTTCTGTTTTTTGAAGATTTTGTCTAAATATTAGGGTTTTCTATTGGAATGATTGAGATGTAAAAAATGAACATGCACAAAGAGGACAAAACCCTACTTAACTTGTAATTTACATCATAGCTTATTATGGGTAATAATGAGACATAATGGGTGTAGACCATCCCTTCATTAACCACCACTTGCTCTCTGTAAAAAACATCATCAATTTGTATGGATGAAGTTATTGGTCCCCAAGTTTTTAAGGTGCATTCAATAAACAGCTAAACATAAACCCTTTAAGAGTCAGAATTCCAGCAAAGAAGGGAACACAAAAACAGTAGAGAAATCAAAAGTGCAGTGATGTGTGTGCGAGTGTTTATGGCGAGATTTACGGTGGGAGAACATAATCATAAGAGTACTGCTTTCTCTCTTCACATTAAATTTCTCATTTGAAATGGATTTCCAAATAAGTTTATTACATTCTTGCAGTCTGTACACAAAATTCATTTCTTATTAAGAGTAGACAGGGCCAAATCACAACCAGTGAATTTATGGACATAGGGATTCACTTGCTGATAAATACGATGAATTTTGAACTTATTTACCGTGGTTGAAAGAACAAAATGATCCATTTACCTAGCTCTCTACCTTCTTCTATCTGTACAAAGCCTATCCCGCGCTCTAGGAAATTCCAGGAGCTTCTTCCTAACCTGACCCAAAATAAGTGTCGTGAATTGACAGTTTATCAAATGCTTCAAAGTTTGCTTTAAATCCAATATATTGGCTTCCAAGCTGTGCACATCCCGCACTCGGCCAATTGCAGTTACCCTCTCTTGATCGTAATGGGCAAAGGTTTTCACAGGGCCGACTGACTGAACCGTTTGGATTGTCGTTGTCTGACATTACTGATATTGAAACTGAAAGATCAGATTTCTCATCAAACTGGCCATTATTACCATCTGGATTTCTCTTTGAAGGAGATGGCGAAACTCTTTGCTGTGTATCCCGTGGAAAGCTACTAAAATCTAATGCACAATCGCCATTATTGGAAAGATGAACCTTGCAACCCAGTGACTGGATCGCTCTCTTTATGGAAGCACTCTCCTTGGAGGCCTTCTTAGCCATGTCCATGGCTGAGTTGCTGATATGTTTCTCTCTTTGCAGTTCTGTAGTTAATTGTTCCACATTGTTTGTGATTTCCCTAGCTTTCCTTTCTGCCACTTCCTTTGCCTGCATTCTCAAATCAAAAGCAACCAGCAACAAAATTTTAATTTTAACAATAATGAATAACCAAGGTGTATGTCTTTTACTAAAACCAGCAGAGAAGAAAGAGCGCATAACAAGATAACCTATTTCAGATAGTTCAGCCAGTAAAACCAAATCAGATTAAAAGTAAGATACAAGAGGTGCAATAATTGACAAGTGGTTCAGATTGATGCATATTTAGAAGAGTAAGGAGGAAGCAGAAAGGAGATCACCAGCTAAAATTACTACCTTTTGCATTTCATTGAACTTTTTGGCCATATTCCGGCATTGTGCTTCAAGCTCCCCAGATTGGGCTTCTGAGGGACAGGCCCATCGAAGATGGAATTGCGGCCAGAGAGTTGGAGCTAATGCTGCGGCTGGAGGTAGTAGTGGACCATTATGTTTCGCGGCATCATAAAAGAGGTTACAGTGTGCATGATAACTTCCTTCCACAGCTCGTAAATCAGCCAAGTACTCCCACAAGCACCCACAAGAGTCGAAAACACCAGACTTCTCCCTCTCTTTTTCACTGAGTTTGAATAAACCATCAGTTTATATTCTAATACGATTTCAAGCAGTTAAAACAAGAGCTGTTCATTTAGGTTAAAATTTATGGCAAAAGTACCTATTGCATAAGAAGTTCCCAAAGCGACACGACAGCATGCAGTCAAGGAAATCAACTAAGAATACCTGGACCACCATGTTTTATGGATAAAGTGAGCAACTAAGACGAGCCCAGAATCTCCGTAATGGAAGGAAATATTGGAATATTAATAATAGAAAGATGCATACCGACGAGAATTCAAAAGCAAATGGATACATCCTTAGTAACTGTGAAACGCAATCGATAAACTGGAGAAATATCAAAAGGCATAAGCAATTTACTCTGAAAGACATTAGGATCACATAACAGCATTAAATGTCCACAAAAACTTGATGGAATGAACTTATCAATGCCCACCTGTACAAAAATTGGAGAGGCGTTGTTTGATGTCTGTTGGTGATTAGAAGCACTAGCTTGAGATGAGAATGGAGATCCTTGTGAGTGTCGCGCAGGTGAAGCTGGAGGGATATTACTAGCTGAAATATGGCGGGATAACTCTAAAGACAAGTTGTTGTTTCCTGCTGGCATCCCCATGCGGTCTGCAAATGGATGACCAAATGCAAGCCAATCTTTTTCCACGAGTGCCTGGGAGGAAGACAAAGAAAATGTAATTCCAAAAAACTAATAGTGTGTGTTCGAATTAAGTGATGGCTTAAGGAATCAAATCATAATTTTAACTATATATATATATATATATTGAATTAACAGATGCTGAATAAACAAACACACTTTAGCCACCGATTTAAGAAAAAAAAGAGAAGCTCGACAAACAAGGGGATTCATGTCCGAAGTAACAATAGATACAGTAGTCTGAGTGCAATACCTGAAATCCTTTAAAAGTGCGATAATATGGATCAAGCAGCAAGCTAGCAAGTGAGACCAATTGAGTGGTCCGATCCCATCCGTCACTGCAACAACAACTAGCTCGTTATAACACTAGTAACTGTGTGTCAACAACAAATACATGTGTCGGTGTCAGACACTGGTGTTAAGCTAGAAGAACATGGAGCACCTCTAAACAAACAAACTACTCGTTTCAATTCTTATGAATTTGCATTTTAGTCGTATTTTGTAACATCTAAAAATGCCATATATAACTATATATTATGTCTAAACACAAGCAATTCAAGTCCACACAACAGCTAGCATCACAACCAGCAGATTTCCAATTTTAGTGATGAGATGTATGTACTAATTGTGGACATAATGGTTGTGATAAAAAAATCAGAAGCAAGAGTGCACATGATAAAAAATATCCGTCATTTCTCATATGAGCCACTGATACTCAAGCATAGCTATTTAGCAACACACCGAAACAGGGAGTGGGGCACTCAAAATTAATGATCAAAAGCTAATGGTTGGTAGAAAAATTAGAGAGGCAATCTCAGTAGGTGCAAATTGTTAAGATAGACAAAGGATAACAAAGACAAAATCGAGAAGGATGGAAGACAGAGTAAAGGAGAGGAAAAGTTCCAACCTGCAATGTACAAGGACTGACGCTGATTCTAGGGCCACTCGCGCAGCAATCCAGGCAGAACCAGCCAAAACATTCTGAACATGTATTAACCACCCACTGTCCCCAAGAGTAGAAACTGAAGCAGACATACTGCTAAGGTTGCCTCCTCCCCATGTCCATCCACCATTTCTCTGTTGATCGAAAAGATATAAACATTCAAAACCCAAAAGTCACACTGTAACAGACGCGCTACATTGATTCAATTATGAATTTTTTAAAAATTCTCAGAAAGTTAACAAGATACATGATAAAGGTAGGTCAGTAAAGACAACTACAAAGCGTGAATGATGAAGTATCAGTTGGAACTACACTAAAGAGATTAAGACCATCAAAATAAAGTTCAATTAACCCTCATTACCATATGAAATAGTGCATGCAGAAGAAAATATTACAGGAAAAAACAAATATGACATGTTAATAAGTCAAATAAAATTCTGTCTGATAACTAACCAGGAATGATGACATTCCATCTGAAGAAGTTGCACCATGAGTATCCACGTAATCTCTGAGGCGAGAAAGACTTTCTCTCATGGCATGGATATTGTCAATACCAAAGAAAACAATCTGGTAATATGACAAGCACAGAAACTATTAGCACACAATAAGAAAAAAATTATACGAGACGCTAGATTCCCAACCATAGACATACCTCAGACTGGAAATAGTTGGATGATGATTCTGAGCCACCTCCCATGGCTCCATTTGCTAGAGCATTTTTTCTAGGTCTTGCATCAGCGATGTAAAGCTTTCTAGAAAGAAGATGTGATCACTTAGCAATAGAAAACAGAGATAAAAGATGGCAGCATAGAAGAAAATGCTTAAAGTGAAATTGCACTCATCAACATAACTCTGACCAGGTTATTTTCGAGAAAAACAAACGTAACCAAAGTTAGAGAGAAGAGTACCTCCGGGGTCCCTTCCCACCTGGAATTTGAGTACAAAGAGCAGCTACAAGCTTCTCGTCAACATTGCTATATTTAAAAACAATATAAGTCAACAAAGAAAAATCAAAATTGACTCAAAGACAAAAGAATCCAAATAATCCAATAACATCAGAAGACTTTCACATTTGTATAAATATATCCACTTAGGATTTAGCACTTGGGACTACCTTATGAACACACTACTAATGGCTGGTCTTTGAAAAGATGTAACAAGTAATACTGTGTTAAGAAGTAAGAAATAAAGGTAAGTAAAGAAAATTCTCACCTTCTTGAGTTCATCATAAGACCAACTAAAGGTTGGGAAGAACGTGCAAGAACAGCTCCCTTAACTACAGCATAAGACATTGTTAGATCAGCATTATTCATCAAGACGGAAAGGATAGCACCAGGTACCAATATGAAAACGAACCTGGGTCACACCATGTAACTACAGGTAACCGACACTTCGCCCTAAAGGTAGAAGCTTGCTGAATTTCCTCATCTCTAATAACACCAACAAAGAAAGTTGTTATGGTAAGAAGATTTCACAATTAAGCACATCTTAAAGCAACTTAAAGGTCTCGAAAACCTCCAACAAACTCAAGTAACCTCTTTTCCTATTCATACATATTTCAGAAAATGCAGACAAAAAGAAGTAAAGAATGGAAACAGCTTACCTAATACTTTTTGGGACAATGAAAGAAAACGGATACGTCGAGCTCAGTGAATAATTAATATTTACAGCACTTATTCTCCACAAATCATTAGATATGGTAAATGACACATCCTCAATGGTATTTACAGATGCCTGATTGGAACCATTTCCAAGCAGCCGAAAATATTCATTCAGTAACCGCACCTTAGGGTTGCTAGTGTTGACCTTTATAGACCCACAAGTAAATGCATAAAGATCCCACAATTGTGCAGACCTTGTATATATCCCCAATGCACGAAATACAGCACGTCTCTGCAAGAGTTAAAAGAATCCATCGTTTTTATTAAAATGGCAACCGCATCATGTTCACTGAATCAAGACAGATCTTAAAAAAGTAATGCAAAAAAAGAAAGTATTTCTCATATTTTGTAGATGAGGCGGCACCCGGATTTGAACTGGGGTAAAAGGATTTGCAGTCCCTCGCCTTACCACTCGGCCATGCCGCCAAACAAACGGATATGAAATAGAGGGAAGGATCTCTTTATCATTTCTTGAATCTCATCGTCTTTATCCCTTCCGAAACCTAAAAAAACCTTTTTTTTTTAACCCGGTTGATTCCCTTTGATTGATTGTACGGTATCTCAACTCTCAAAATAAACAACACCTAAAAACTTCCCCCTATTGAGACTTCAGATTAGTTTAAGAAGGAACACCTAAAAATGTGAAACACTTCAGACTTACTCCTTGCCTGTTCTATATCTATAGTGCTTTTACTGCTCTCAGTTTAAGAAGGAACACCTAAAAATGTTCACTTCTATACTTCAGGAGAGGGACCGCCCTGTCAAGGAGGAAGCTGCGGGTTCGAGCCCCGTCAGTCCCGAACTAGGATCCGATGAATCCGTCAATTCATTTCTCTATTTTCGAAGAAAAGGCAGGACTGAAAGCAAAATCTAATTCCCGCCGGAGGTCTTTTTCATCATCGAAAAAATACAAGAATTTAAATCATTCTCGACTAGTACTGATCCACGGGGAGAGCTAGATTTCTTTCATTTTGTCTTTCCTTTTTTTGCTCAAAAGAGTAAGTTGAATCTAACAATTACTTAAGATATCATAATAATTTAGAAAACATTTTCATGCATTTGGCTTACCTGTTCCGTACGAGGGCGAAAACCGTAGACAATAATTCTCATATCTTTACCTGCAAACCAATAGCAAAGATATCAACAATGATGAAGCTGATGAATGGTGATGATTAAGATGTAGCCTCATAGTTATAGGGAAGTGCATCAACAGATTAACCCAAACTACACTGCATAACTTGACACAAAAAGCTAACCAGCTAAAGCAAAATTTTGTTAATTGAAAATCCAAGCAACTTAAACAGAAACCATTCAGAAAACGGCTGCAGTACTTTTTGATTGAAAATATAGAAAGATGCAAGAAGACAGAGTGAGAAGATCCACTGTGTAAATGGTCTCATTCAGTACAAAAGAAGGCAAACAATCATCAAACTAGAATCTCCTTGACCTCTTATCCATAAAATAAACAAACCATCGAGATAAAAACAGAAAAAAGTATGGCAGGTAATGTAGCATTATTGAGCCTCAGATGCTATCTGATTATGCACGCATATCAAATGGAAAGTAAATATACTAGCTCAATGGCGTACCAGTAACCTGCAGAAGTCTGAGAGAAGGCGTCTTATCAGATTGACGAGGAGCTGGATTGGACTTTGCCACCTAAAATCACAGAGGGATAAGTAACAAGGCAAAGACAATGTTCATAACCTAGTAAAGGGCCATGATGAAACATGGGGTCATAACTGAAGTCATGTATGGTGAGTTGGTCATGTAGAATAGGTGGTGTACCGACATAATTGTTAGTCAAAAGATTAATGATGGCAATAGAAAACTTACAGCAATAATTACAAAAAAAAAAATAGTTCTATGATACCAATGCCCTGGAAGGCCAGCATAAATGGCATCAACATGATTAAAAAAACACTATTTTGAAGCATTCAAAAGAACTTACTAGTTTGGTGAACTTGTCAATTGTTGCCAATGGTATTGTTCCGAGTGGAATGATGTTCCTAGTTCCTTCTCTCTAGAAAAAGTAAAACACAAAATTAAATCATGCAGGAGCATAACAAAGAAAGAAGCAATTAAAATACATTAACTCCAGAAAAAGCTCCTTCAGACAGAGAAACAGTCAAGACAATATTTCCATATCCATACATTGGCATCCTATAGTTAAGGGCAGAGAACCAACAACCTTGATAATTTATCAGCGAGAAACCAACAAAACAAACACTAGAAACACACCATTAAAACAACTACATCGTTTAACTAATTATGCAGGAGCATAACAAACAGTTCTCTTAATTCCACAAATTATTTGGCAACCTATAAACCCGACGCACTAACTAAACCAAACAAACATGCAACACTACGAATTCAAAAAGAAAGCTAGTCTTGCATCAAAATTCATTCACTTACCACAAAGAGAATGCGAAAATTAGTCACCAACAATGTACCTGCCTCATCTGTATTTACAAGAACAACACCTTGCCCCTGTAAACAAAACCCCCAATTTTAATCAATAAGCTCTCTAATTCTAGGGTTTCTTTCATAACTAAACTGAAGAAAATGTCAAAATTAGACTACACTTTTTCTAGGGCAAACAAATAACGGTAATTACGTCCCTCCCTATTAATTGCACAAATTCATAGATGAAAAGACAATTACAACATACCTTTTCTTTAACATCTTCGCCGTGGTATAAGAACTCCCCCATATCATGAGAAATTGACCTCGATTTTGGCTATTACATACAACAAACAAAATTACATTGTTAATCTCATCAAATTTAACCAAAAATAAACCCTAGAAATTGAAGAAGAAATAGGGAGAGATAAAACATACAGCGAATTTAGTCCAGTCAAGAACATCCCAACTACCAGCACCTTCCATCTTATCGGAATAAGATTCATCAGAATCGAAATCAGAATGTTGAGATTGTTGTGATGGAGATGATTCACGTAGCGATGATGATCGAATTGGTCTCGGTCTTGACCCCATCACGCCACGACGGTGGCGATTCTTTCTTTGCTTTTCTTGAGAGAGAGAGAGAGAGAGAGAGAGAGAAAGAAAGAGTGATTTGTTGTTGTGGCGATTCGGTGGTCGTTATCCCACGTGATTAATCCCCGCCCCCGCCAACAGATCTTCACTTCTGCTCTGCCTTTCCGGTTTTTTATTTTTGGTGCGCCAGTTATAACCCCAAAGGTGTCACTATCCATATGCAAAACTCCAACAAAACAAATTGTTCACAAAAACCCTATTTAACATAAATTATCTATATTAGCCTTCTAGTTTAAATCACCTCAACAAAACTAAAAAACAACCCCACCTTTAATTTTAAATCATCCCAAAAAAAATAAAAACACCCCACCATTAATTTCAATTATATTATCACCACCACAAAATAACACCACCAGCAGAACCACCAATGTGTCGCCACCACTGACCACCGCCGTCGCCAAAAACAACCACTGTCAACCGCCGTCACCGACCACCACCATCACCACCTCCACCGCCGCCAACCACCACCGCGCCACCACCTCCATCGCCACCAACCACCACCGCGCCATCGCCGCCGCCAACCACCACCGCGCCACCGCCTCCACCACCGCCGCCGCCAACCACCACCGCCACCACCCGCCTCCCCACCACCGCCACCTCCTCCACCACCGCCGCCCTCCTCCTCCGCCACCGCCGTTACCGACCCCACCATCACCACCTCCACCGCCGCCAACCACCACCGCGCCACCACCTACACCGCCGCAAACCTCCACCACGCCACCACCTCCACCATCGTCAACCACCACCGTGCCACCACCTCCGCCGCCGACAACTACCACCTCGCCACCACCACCACCGCCACCCAACACAGCGCCACCACCTCCATCCCCGAAAACCACCACCGCGCCACCGCCGACCACCACCACAGACCACCACTGTCGCCAACCACCACCAGTAGCAACACCACCATTATCGCCGACCACCGCCACCAACCAGTCGCCACCGCCACAAAAAATGAATTTCATTGATCAATATTCAACAAAATAAGAAAAAAATGATGAAACCAAACAGAAAAAATGATGAAACCAAAATTGGTTTCACCAAAACTAGATGAAACCTAATTAGGTTTCATCATTTTTCACATATTGTCATTTCGCCAACACAACTTCAATGATGAAACCAAACCAAAATAAACTAGGCAAAAATGACCAAAACTAGATAAAATCTAATTAGGTTTCATCATTTTTCCACATATTGTCATTTCTCCAACACAGCTTCAATGATGAAACCAAACCAAAATAAACTAGGCAAAAATGATGAAACCAAAGTTGGTTTCACCAAAACTAGATGAAACCGAAATTGGTTTCATCATTTTTCCACATATTTTCATTTCACCAACACAAACTTCAATGATGAACTTAAACCTGCCAATAGATGAAGAAAAAATTGGTTAATACAGGACGAATATATTTGATACTATAACGTGCCCAGGATAAGAAGCCCACATAAACCAAAAGATCTGATTAAATATAGATAGTTGGCTTGCATAATACAATTTAATGTCTAAAGCATAATAAACTGAACACAAATTGGAGAAACTACTAATTCACAAAACAGACAATAATCTTAGCACGATAATGACATTGAAGTATATATTCAAGGAAGTCAGTCTCTCTCTCTACCGAATTTCTGCTTGTTTAGTGGAGCTCTGGAGCTTATGTTTCAGATATATGGATTCCTCAGTACTTAAATATTGATGGTATAGTTAGTCTATGGTAAATTGCTAATGTCGTAAAACTTCAAATGATACTGTAAGCAGAAGGAAACCCTATACCCGGATAGAATCTCTTACTATAGTACCCAATAAGGCATGAATCCTGCAAAGACGTGACTAAGAAGTACGACATTTTCCAAAAGAAATGATGCAGAAAACAACATCAACAATTTTATACATGATGGAGCAGCGACGGACCTCATTGCATATACATGAATTATTTATTAAGTATAAAGCATCTTTGGCAAGGAGAAGTTCAAAATTTATGCCTAACTACTATTATTTTCTGAAATTCATAGATTAGTATCTAGCAATTCAATCCACAATAATATGGACAGACTTAAACAACAAATTTCTTATTAGAAAGTGGTTAAATTATGATCAGGTTACATGTATTACCTGAAGGGATAAAATCCCACTTCCTCTGCAACAAAAACTAAACCACCAGATAACCCTCTCCATACATCTCCACGATCAATCAAGCAAATCCACCATGGTTTTCCTTCTCGGAAACCTCTATGGCAACCTCAATATCATCGCATCCTCAATATGGATAGGTAAATGAGTTGCCTATACCCGGATAGAAACTCCTGCCTTTGTAATCTCGTGACCGTTCCGTAGGATCTCTCCAGCTGAAGGATTTGAGAAACAACCTAACATTCTTAAGAAAGTGGATTTTCCTGCACCATTTGCTCCTGTTAACACGAGTGCACCTCCGTCATGGACTGATGCATTAATGTTTCGAAGAATTAGTTGGGCATTTCTCATGCATGAGACATTGTTTAGCAGCATTCTAGGAAGTGGTGGTTTTCTTATAAACATTTTAACTCCAAAACGTCATCAACCTAAAAAAAGTAAAACACACAAATTGAGAATGAAAACATAAACAAACACAAAACCCCAACTCAGAAATCAAATTCCCTCAAAAATCCAATACAATTGAAAACACAAACCCCAAACTCAGTAAATCAGATTCCCTTAGAACTTCAAAACAAATGATGAAAACACCAGTCACCAATTTCTATTTCAAAATTGAACAACGTCATAGTATAATGAATCCAATTACTTCAAAAGAACAACACAAATTAAAGATGATGGAAACCAAAATTGGTTTCACCAAAACTAGATGAAACCGAAATTGGTTTCATCATTTTCCACATATTTTCATTTCACCAACACAAACTTCCAAGTCTGTGTCCGTAACTTTTGTAAGTTAATTAACCTAAACACATCAAATTCTCAACAACTGAAATGTCTATTTCATTTCTATCAACAACTGAAATGTCTATTTCATCTCCATTAAGAGAATTCATCATCAGTTCACTCCATAACATCTCAAGCCATCACCTTCATCATATTTGTAGCTTCATAATCCCTGCAACTCATCATAACCTAAACTAATAATCACAACTATCAACTGCAGTTTCAAGGATATTTATAACTCTATCAATTGATATACTATATCTCAGTAAATATCTTTCTAGGTACAAAACCCATTTACCAAACAGCAGCAGCAACTAAATCTTCTAATTTGTTAAGAAACATAACAATCTCTTCCACTATTTCAACTTAAAATCAGATCCATCTTCTTAACTCATCAGAGATTCAAATTCATCAACATCCTTTTCTCAATCATCTCCTTCTTAATCAAACCCCTCTCCCTAAATTTTGCAGATAGATCAATATCAAAGAAGAACCCTAGTTTCTTAATTTAGGGAAGATTATAAACCATAATTCTCTACGAAATCAAAATTAAACTTCATACTACCATCTCTACTTCAAATCAGAACAAACCCACTTTAATTCTAACAAACCATTGATATTTAATAAAAAAGAATCAATCAAAACAGAAACCCTAAATTTGACCTCCGATTTACCTTTTCTGTGAATTCTGATTTCAGTAATCGATTCAACAACATCACTCTCAATCAAAGCAAAATTAAACTACAGAGATACGAATTACAATGAAGAATTAAAGAGGTTTGATGCACTAACCCATTTTTAAGAACCACGATCTAGATTTAACCCTCTTTCTCAACTATTACGGAGAAGAAAACCAAATTTTGAAGACGAAATTGATGCTGGTGGTGACGTAGGTGTTGCTGCTTGTGGTGACGGAGGTGTTGCTGCTGGTGTTCGTGGAGATTTGTTGCTGCTGGTGATGATGGTGGTGGGAGAAGGAGACGGAAGAAAGAAGAAAAAAGAAATCAGAGAAGAAGAAGAAGAAGAAAAGGTCAAGGGCATGTTTGTCTTTTTTTAAAGTAACAAAAACTAAATTTACACATTATTATTTGGCTTGGGGTTTTTGTCCCAGTTTTATTTGAAACGGTTTTTATTTGGTAGAAATAATATGACCGGTTTTTTCTTATCACTAGTTTGTTCACCTAGGGGTTTTGTCACTAGTTTTGTTTTATTTTATTTTATTTTTAACCAAAGGAAAACTTTATATTACATGAACATATTACTTACACCATGATTTATGTAAGGAATTATTAAGTCAGGTGGACAACCCCACCACTCCCCACATAATTTCTGTTTTCGAGCTGTCTTTGCTAAAGCATCTGCAGATTTATTACAAGACATGTAAACAAACTCACAAGACCACACAGGGTAACTATTACATATATTAACACAATTTCTAAAAAGAGGTAAACGCTGTCACTGACAAAGACTAGTTTGATGTTGTAAAAAGTTACTGATACTCAGATTGTCTGTCATAAAAATGACATTAGACCAGCCATTTGAAGCTGCTATTTGCATAGCCTCTAACATAGCCCAGGTTTCAGCTTGCTCAACATTTATAGCTCTTTTCAATGTTCCCCTTCCCATGACATAGGCCCCTGCAGAATTTCTAGTTATAATACCAATACCAGCTAACAAAGATTCAGAATTATATGAAGCATCAATATTTATCTTTAAGAACTGTACAGGAGGAGGAACCCAAGGCAGATGTAAGATGTAGTTCTGTAAATGATAATGATCATGAGCAACAAATGAGGTAAATTATGTTGTGCCCTATAAGAGTTTATTTGATGTATGACAGTTCGATGATTGGGTGTTATATTGCTGAAAACAGCCCTACATCTATGTTTCCAAATGAAGTGCATTATACAGAGAGCTAAGTATACAGCTAGAGGTGTGTGTTTGATAGTTATATTCGAACCCTTAAGCTGCCAAGTCTGAATCCAGGAGAGAACCGAGGGATGATGCACAATGGAAACGAACTGATTAGGAAAAAAAGTCTTCCATATAGCTTGATAGAAGGAGCAATAAAGTAGCAAATGGTCCAGATCTTCAGTTTGATTCATACTACACAGAATACATATTTTATCATCAGCATTCAGATGCCTAAAAATGCGAGCTTTCACAGGTATAGCATCATGTATTCCTTTCCACATAAAAATTTGAAACTTGTATGGTACTTTCAATTTCCAGAATGCTAACCAAAATTGCTGAGATAAACCCATTGAAATATCCATATGAAAATCTTTTTCACAAAGCATCTTGTACGCTGAAGCAGTTGTAAACATGCCAGTACCAGTAAAAGGCCAGACCAACTTATCTTCCTGATCTAATTGTAAAGGAATAGTGAGAACAGAGTTCACCTGGTCTGCAGAAAATAAATGGCGAAGAAGCGGAATATTCCATTGCTGAGTGAGAGGATCAAATAGTTCCGAAACCCATTGAATATTACTTGTATTCATATCACTCCAATCTTGAATTGTAGTCTGCATGGAAGGAATCCAATTGGCAGTCCAGATATTGATGCGAGTACCATTACCTACTTGCCATTTTGCATTTCTAAGAACAATTTCAAGCCCAACACATATACTCCGCCATACCCAACTTGAATTGTTAGTTTCTGGTGGAGGGAAGAATTGCAGATCATTATGAGGAAAGTATTTACCTTTCAACAATTTTGCCCAAATAACATCTTGATTATGTAATAATTGTCAGGCCAATTTCGCAAGAAGAGCTAAATTGTAATTAGTTAAATTTTTAAGACCTAGACCTCCAAATCTTTTAGGTACACATACCTTTTTCCATCCAATAAGTTGTTGTGGATGATCGCTGGTAAAATTATTCCACCAGTAACGCCTTTGGATGCTGTCCATTTGATGAATTGTTGTTTCTGGCAGTTTAAGGATCTGCATTTGATACATACACATTGTACTCAGCACTGCATTCACTTGAGTTATTCTTCCTGCTTGGTTAACCATTTTACTATGCCATCCCTGTAACCGGTTAGTCATGTTATCAAGAATACCTTTACAATTTTTTTTGTCTTGATCTATGCATCAAAAGAGGAATGCCCAAATATTTTTCACCCAACCCCATAACTTTCATATTAAGAATGCTAGAAATACTAGACTTGTGAGCATTTGAAGTGTGCTTACCAAAAAACAAAGTTGACTTCTGCATGTTAATAACCTGTCCTGAGGCTTGTCCAAAAGATTGAATTAGATGTCTAAGATGATTCATTTGAGAAGAATTAGATTGAAAGAATAACAAACAATCATCTGCAAAAAACAGATGATTGATAGGAAGACAATGTTGGTTAATTTTAATACCATTGAGAAGACCAGAATCAACATTATGCTGTAAAATTCTAGAAAACGATTCCATGATGAACAAAAATAAATAAGGATACAAAGGGTCTCCTTGGCGTAAGCCACGGGTTGGACAAAATGAAGAACTAGGAGTACCATTGATAAGTATAGAAATATTTGTTGTGGATATGCACTGATCAATCAAAGAAATCCAATCTTCATGAAAACCCATTTGGCGAAAAATTGATAATAAAAAAGACCATTCTACCCGGTCGATTGCTTTCGACATATCTAACTTTAAACCTACCAAAGCCTTATTTATCTTCTTAATTTTCATACTATGCAGAATCTCCTGTGCTATAATAACATTATCATGGATATGTCTGCATGTAACAAAGGCAGTTTGAGTAGGAGAAATAATGTCAGGCAATAAAGGTTTAAGACGGTTCACCAAAATTTTTGAGATGATTTTGTAACTAACATTGCACAGACTAATTGGTTTGTAGTCAGTTGGTGTTTGAGGGTTATGAGTTTTGGGTATCAGAACTTGATATGTATGATTTATGGCCTTGAGCATATGCTTGAAGGTAAAAAATTATTGAACCATGGAGATTACCTCAGATCCAACTGTCTCCCAGCATTGTTGATAGAAAGCAGCTTGGAATCCGTCATTACCTGGAGAAGCCCAAGGTCTAATCTGAAAGACAACATCCTTAATTTCTTGAGCATCAGGAACTCAGATAAGCTGAAAGTTTTGGTCTTATGTGATACAAGGAGTAAACAGCTGCAAAATATCTTGATTAATCTGCGGCTTAGAAGTAGATGAAATATTCACAAAATGGTTAAGAAAAATAGACTCAATGTTACTCCGATCATCATACCAAATACCCAAAGGCCCTTGAATAGCCTGAATGTTGGATCTCTTTTTATTGAAATTAGCCATTGAGTGATAATATGATGAATTCCTATCTGCTTCAAAAACTTGTCACCTGCTTTTTGCATAAAGAATTCTTTCTGGATTGTTAGCCATTGTTGAAGAGAAGAACTTAACTGTCGAATCAAAGGATGAGAAGCTGGCAAATTATCATCATAACAACGTTGCAGTTGATTCTGAATATTATGAAGATTGCACTCAGTATTCCCAAAAGATAATTTTTTCCACAATTGCAACTGAAATCTAGTGAATTTTGACTTACTTGATAACTGAAAAGAAGGAGAGCCATTAAATTGTTGTTGCCAACTTTGATTGATAGTGTCTTTACAAGAGGCCACTTGGAACCAGCACTTGTATAACTTAAAAGGAGTGTGTTTTCTAGCACCAGGAACAGTATGTAACAAAATAGGACTGTGGTCTGAAGCAATGGGAACTAAATGTTGCAGATGAGCATTAGTATAATTATTAATCCAACAACAGTTCACTAAGGCTCTATCTAATCTAACAGAGACATAAGCATCTCCATCTCTATGATTCGACCAAGTAGTGTCAGCTCCTGAATAACCCAAATCAATGAGACCCATTTGCTGAATAAAATTCCTAACATATCTAGCATGATGAGGATGAGATGCATTAATACTATGGGTTTCAGAGTCATTCATAGTGAAGTTCAAGTCGCCTAACAAAACCCACGGGAGATCAACAGAAGAATACATATCAAGCAAATATTGCCACTGATTGTTATTGCTTACAACATCACGCGCTCCATACATAAAGGTGACCAAAAAATCCAAGTTATTATCATGAGTGTGTACAATAGCATGTATTATATCAGAGGTAGTGTGCATTATTTCAACATCAATTCCTTGTTTCCAGGCAAGAGCAATACTACCAGAAAGGCCCAAAGAAGGATCAAACCAATAATTAAGGTATTTAGTTCTAGAAAGATATAGTCGCATATTATTGGGCTGAGCTTTGGTTTCGCACAAGAAAAAATATCTGGATCATTATTGGTTAAACAGAAACTAAGATAGTCTCTAGTATGAGGGTTTCCTATACCTTGACAGTTCCAAGACATAATTTTCATGTTGTAAATAATGAAAAAGATAGATAAAAAGGTAGGGAAAAAACAACACATATTAAGGAAAGAGTGAAAAACTCAATAAAGAAAAACAAGTTGAGAAAAACACTTGTTTCCATGCATCAGTTTTGTTCTGTGCATTAAGGGCATGTGCTGCAGCAATGTCCCAAACATTATTCTCTTCAACGGTAGCAGTATCATCTTGAACATAAGATGTTTCTCCAACAATAATAATATCTCTATCAAACTCAGCATCTTCAAGTTGATTCTCAGGAGTTATAACCAAGGTTGGGGGTCGACGATATCGCTTCTTCGTACCACTCGTACTAGCACCATCACTTGTCAGTGTAGAATATGGCCTTACGGAAGAGGAAAGATGAGACTGATCATGATAGGATGATGAAGTTGCAGCATCAGAATCAGTAGCCGAGAAGATGGATAGGCGCATTCCATCAAAAGGCCTCGGCTGTTCTAGAGCAATTGGTTGACGCAGTCTGTTTCTCCATTGAGTACCATGTTGTAAAATGAGTTGAGCTTCTTGCTGAGGATTTCTTTGAGGAGGTAAAACCGGCTCAGCAAAACCAAATCCTCTTACAGTCTCTTCCATTTCACGTCTTCGATTAGTCATATCAGCACAGTCATTTTCTTCATTATTAGGTGCCTTACACTCAGAGCAAAGTCTGTAAGGCTGTTTTTCATAAAAGAAACCAATCCACCTAGTGACACCAGCAGCATTAGCGGCAGTAATACCAGTTATAAGAGGAGTGTTGACATTAATAAGAATTAAAGCTCTATATTTTGAGGAATTAAGAGGACTAACACCATCAGGCTCAACCACTCTAACTTCTCCAACGATATTACCAAGCATTCTCAAAATATCAGCATAAGTGAATTCAGGTAAGAGGTACTTATATTCTAGCTAGTATGGAGAAACCGAGAATCTAAGAGATGATAGTCCATTGTTAAATTCCAATCTTTTAAGACTATCAAATAACCATCAAAATTCCAAGCCCCACTAAACAAAATAGCTTCTTTATCATCATTAACTTGAAATTTGATAACAAAAACATTAGGTTCCAAACTACGCACCTGAACCAACCATTGATTGTGCCTCCTCAGATGAGGCCAAATGAATCTGGCAGCTCGTTCAACATCTTGTTGTATCATAACACCATGGGCATAAAGTTTACCAGCAAAACAATATCTCCAATCTCGAATTCCAGTTCGGATTGCAGTATTCGAGTGCATAACAACCCTTCTTCTAATAGGTTCTTCACTGATTGAAACTTTCTCCATCTGTTCAGAAATGTTATTCACCGATGCTCTAGCCATAAGGGTGAAGAAAATTAAGATGTTGTAATAACAGAGAAGGATATAAAGAAACTGAAATTGTTTGAGGTAGTATTTATAAGGAAAATTTGTAGGATGTGTCAAATTCTTAGTTAGATAAGTATGGTTGAAAGATTAAAAAAATTCAGAACACAAATACATTTTTGTAGACACCAAAGCTCCTGACCAAGTAAAGATAACAACAAGAACACTTTTCCCTAAAAGTGAAGCAGGAGAATCATTATAATAACCCCAGATTAGATAAGATTGGGAAAAACCGATAAGGATGAAAATCAGATGCACCACTGCAATAAAAAGCCAACTCTGATTATGCCAACTTGGAAACTGCCAACATGATTATACCTCAAGATGTGATGGGACATTACTGCAACACCAGTGCGTGGCAACAAGCAGGGAGGAGATTAAGCTGCCATTAAAAGGAAAACAAACCAATTAGAACCAGAGATTGACAAATATAAAGGGGAAAATAAAAAATTGAAAATTATGGCAAAAAAAAAAGAGGAGACATATAAAAACATCAGAGTTGGACCAAAAATCAATCTACAAATGATAAATCCAGAGGATTAAAACAATGGGTTGAAAGAAAAAGATCAGATCGAATCAAAAAAGGGGTTCAAAATCAAGGGTTGACTATGGTTGACTTAGGTAAGTTCAAAATTTATTGGTTTATTTAGATTTTATCATAAGATATAGTTTTTTTCAGTTTTTTATACTTGGCCTTTTCTTTGGATTTTTTTAGTTTTTTTAGTTTTTTAACTATTTTTCTTTAAATACAAAATAGAAATAAGAATTTGAGGAAAAAAATTAAAATAAATTGTGGGGGTTGGTTTTTAATAATAATTCATAGTTTGTTGAGTAAGAATTGATTTGATGTTAATACGGTTTTGAAACTTTAACAGCTTGAGTCCATTCTATTTAAATGAAAAAAATGAATTTGAAATTGGTGGCGGTGGTTGGTTTTAATAATGGATTTAAGTCTTGGTTGCTTGGTCTATTTATTTCTCTCAATCAATTAATTTTTTCTTTTAATTTTAGGGACATGATGATGATGATAAAGATTGTTAGAATATGGGTTATTAGTTTGTTTTGTGATATATTTTTTTATCGAAAAACAGATAAAGTAATTTGAGGTGAGGTTCAGGATATATCATGAGTTGCAGGAGGTTTAAGACGAATACTTCTTGCTAGTACCAAAATATTAATCAAAATCGAGGACTGCTTCGGTCACAGGAGGAAATAGGGTTAGTCTCATGGAGGAAAGAGACATCAGAGTAATTCTTTGTTGCAAAAGAATACTCTATCAGATTTTTATAACGCCTCACTTCAAATTCTAGGTCGGTCGTCCTAAAATCCCAAATGTAACATATTTATGGACCACTTTACATACTCAAACCGTCAAAGCCAACAAGTAGAGATCGCGTTATTGTATGGAGTATATTGACAACAATCCATAGATAAATGAATTTTATTAAATAAAACTGATTAATTGTAAAGTTGAATAAAATCTCTAAATCAAAAATAATCTTTGACTCGCAGGTCGGTCTCCAAAATAAATGGTAGAAGTATGATATTTAAAGACATCAACAAAACATTTAGCTGAGCACCTTAAAATATTCACGAAATAGCTTTTCGGAACAGAGACACAATCTACAAGCTAGGTTGCTCCATGGTCACGATTTACTGCAAAAAAAAACAACAGTAAGTTGGGTCAGACCCCAACTAAAAGTAGGCTTTCACTCCCATATATCCTTTATGGATAATCTAACAAACCCGAAATTCCTTATAAAAATACGTTGCAGAGTAAAAAAAATTTATAGACTAATCTATAACTATTATAAAGGGAACTCCCCTTACTCCAGTGTTTTGAAGCCGCAAATTGTGTTTGACCATTTTACTCCCGTATCATACCCATACAATAAATTACACGTTAATAAAATGAGGGTATATTAGTATTCTAGGCTTGTTCGCAAACAACTTTTCTACTCAGAAATCTGAAAGGACCGCAGTTCACGAGCCTTTGGTCTAGACTCTAGAGTGGACCCAGTCTTCATGCACGTGCTTAGCAGAAGCATAAATACACAATAAAAGAAAACTAGTCTTTTAAAGACAAGGTAAATCAAGGCTTCCCACCCATTGAATAAAACCATAACTATTCACCGATTTCCCATCTCTATACTTCATACTCTTACCGTACTACACGCCGAATCAGCCCAAATATAGTCCATTTAACTTTTTCACCGTGCGCCGGAAAACTAAGTGTTATCTATCTCATCCAAGATAATAGATCCATATATTTTATTAATCGACCATCGGTCAACCCCATAATAATCTATGGGTATCAAGCCAACTACGGGCTACAAACAATAAATAACACTAACCATCTTCACTTAGCATTATTATATCAACTACATGCATACACCATCAAACAAGGGATCATAAAAGAGATGGCAGAACCAAAAATCACTAAGCACTTAGCTAAGGGTACCACAATTGCTGCGCAGATATTTATCATTTCTAATTGCCCAAAATTTGAGTGAGTAAAACAAATCTAACAACTTTCAGAACTCATTACTTTCCTCTTAATCCAATTAACGGCATGGAGTACACAGTAATCTCTAAACTTCGAAGTACCGGCAGTTTCTTATAACTTGTTACACAACTTTCAAACTAATTCCAAACTAATTCCTTCATTAAAAGAACACAATTAGTACTATAAAGTCTAAAGCATTATGGGTACCCAACTAACAAATATCGTATAGCCTACAACTCTAAAGTATTCTATTTCAAGGGTCACCCACATCTGATCTTTTAAAAGTTTATAGAGACCAAACATACAAGATATACTAATTTGGGATAGGATAGTTTAAATATATCTCTTCTCATATAACATCACCTGGCACATTCATGGGATCATAAGTAAGCATATATATATATATATATATACAAGTTTTATTCTTCCCGCACAATGTCCGGCCAAGTATCATTAAATTGCTTCACGACTTTCATCATCATCATATCATAAAAATAACATTCAATTTCTTATTTGGTTAGAAATTCCTTACTCCGTTGGTCCTTAACAAGATCAAATATCAAAGCGATTAGTATATAATCTTCGAAAAGAAATTTGGTACATAAAAGAGCTTACCTCATGTTTTCATTGCAGCATTATTTGCTTTCGGGACAGACAAATAAGCCTACATAAACTTAAAGGAAAAAAATGAAATTAGTTATATCACAAAACCGTCATTGTTTTACATCCAACTTTTCTTACATGATTGATGGAGCATTCAGTATATGTTAGTGGTTTTCAATTGTGCTTTGTATCACAACTACACATACAAACGAAAACCCATCTCCGTTTAATCAAAAATCTTTGAGAAATTTTCGTTATTTTTCTTATAGACCTTGCCATACCTGCATAATAGAAGCAGTGAAAATTCGTTTCTGGATCTGTAATCTAAACTACATATGATCGTTCCAATAGGTAGCTTCTTACTGCAATATCATAATAAGATTTTCAAAGTGGATCCCAACAAAGTTGCCAAAACAACTGCAATATAACAAAACAACAACATGAAAAAAGGCCTCCCCTTAGATACATGTACAAACAAAAACAGATGAATACGGAAACCATGTGAGATGCTGAAAAGATGAGGGTACCCAAAATACACCAAAATCTTTTTGTTTCAACCTATAAGTCCTCTACCGAATGTGATCGTCTAGGGACATAATCGAGACAATACGACAATTCGGTTCATACTCCGTGTGATCGTCTATGGATACGAGATCGAGACAATACGACAACAAGATAACTTGTGTGATTGACTATGGATACAAGATCGAGATAATACAACAACGAAGTATGTTACTTGATAATAGGTTCGGTAATAACCAAACTCTATAGGATCCCTATCAAGTAATGCGGAGTTAACGTATATGTGTATTTTACTTTATCATAATAAATAATTATAATGCGGAAATCAAAGTAAAAGAACAACAAGATTTTGGTAACAAGGAAACTGCAAATGAAGGAAAACCCCGGGACCTAGTCCAGTTTTGAATACTCTCAGAATTAAGCCGCTATACAAAATCTAAACCAACTTCGTATAGTTGAGACCAAGCAGACTACCCCTGGCTACTTAGTTCCCCCAGTATCCCTGCGTCTTCGACTTCTACAGTCACTCACGTGAATAGGAATTCCTTTGGATCGTATTCCAAACATAAAAGGAAGAATCTGTTTGGTAACCACTCTAATCAATTTTTGATACACGATATAGATAAGTTGTTGACAAGGGCTCTTATGTTTAATTTAGTAAACTCTTTTGTATGGTTAGATCAATCTAACTTGAACTACCGAAATATTCAAGTATAGATTCACACTCAATCAAAATAATTTCAAAGAGATATATTGAGAATGCCGATCTCACGCACCTAATCAATCGAATAAATCTGATTCTAGTTGGATCCTAGCGGATCAAGGTTTGTGCACACAAATTCACAAGATACGAAAACCAATAAGAAATCTTCTTCGTCTTCAAATCTTCTTTAATCTTCAATAACATGCACAACACCACTGGAATATCTTGTGATCAATCACCCACAGAATGGAGTCTGTTAACAATGAATTATCACAATATATATTTATATTTATAAACAGTTTTAAAGATCTCGTCGATACTTCGATCTAGTTTGGCTTATTGGTATTGTTATTCATTTCATATCTTTTGATTACCAATATGTGTGAGATGGTAGAACCAATCGTAACTTTGTTATGTATCTTGGTACAACTAATCATAATGCCTGATTTATGATTTGATATGACTAGTTTTGATTAGTGTAAACGATCTTAAGTAATCACCTGAGACGGTATGATCGATATTTGTAATTGGTGTGATCGATCCTAGTAATTGATGTGACCGATCACAAAAGAGTTGTGTAATCGATCCTTGTAATTGGTGTAACTGGTCCTAGTAATTGGTGTAACCGATCCTAGTGACTGGTGTGACCGATCACAAATAATACCATGAGTATACGATAACCGGTCCTGGTAATTGACGTAACCGATCCCGGTAACTGATGTAACCGGTCCTGGTAACTTGTGTGACCGATCACAAATGTTCCATATTAAGGTATAACCGATCCTAGTGATTGGTAGAACCGATTGAACCCATGAATGTGACTTGATATTTGATCAATCACATAGTCGTCTTGGAATACAGATAAACCAATTTTAAACTTGTTTGGAAGTGTGGTATAATCGATTCCAAGATTGTAAATATGAAAGAGGATTTACAAAGAAAATATGTCAACATACTTTGAACACGATCAGTAACTCTTATTCAAGGAGATCCCAGTCCAAAATAAATTAAGATCTTTTAATTAAGATTGTTAGTTTTATATGCTTTAGTTACCAGCAATTAAATGCATATCTCTAGAGAATAAAAATTAGTAATGTGCATTTACTAATTGAAGATTTTCTATTGAGAGATTTCGGAAAATATTGGACAAAGCATTTCCTGGAATTATGAAAACTGAATGGGCATTTATTGCATATCTTGATAATAATTTCGGTTTTGGAAATTCCTTGGTGTCCAAACATCCTTGGTCTATAAATACCTAAGTTTGCATTTCTAGCAAACTATCCTAAGAGCCAAGCAAACTTCATCTTTTTGTTGTTTCTGGCGGAGCCGTTTAATCGGAGAGGAAAGTACCCTAAATAGGAGAAATATCTTACGACCGCTCGTTTAAAGACTTTTGTGGGATCAAGAAGCTCTACGAGTTCTGTTGGTGGGAAACTAGATAATTGCAGTTTATTAGTTTTCGATTGATTTGATTGACTAACGATTGTTTAACTTTGATTGCACCTAATTTGTTTATTCTTGAGAATCTTCTCTTCTGATATAAGATTCACTCAAACTAGATCGAAGTGTCGACATGATCTTTAGAGTTGTTTGTAGATCTAAAGACATCTTGTGATAATCTATTGTTAAAAGACTCTGTTTTGTGTGTGATTGATAACAAGAGATTCAAGTGGTGTTGTTCAGGTTTAATTGAAGATTGAAGAAGATTTGAAGACGAAGAAGATTTCTTATTGGTTTCTCATATCTTTGTGTAGCACAAACCTTGATCGGCTGGGATCCAACTAGAATCAGATTTATTCGATTGATTAGTTGCGTGAGATCGGCATTCACAATATATCTCTTTGAGATTTATTTGGATTGAGTGCGAACCTAAACTCTGATACTTCGGTAGTTGTTGAATAGATTGATCTAACCAGGCAAAGGAATTTATTAGTTTAGACGGAAGAGCCTTTGCATATGACTTGACATATCTTTATCCTAAAGAATCAATAGAGTTGTTACCAAACAGATTTGTTGTTCCTTTACTGTTTGGAATATGATCCAAAGGAATTTTTCCAGTGCGTGCACTCATTGAAAGTCGGAAGCGCAGGGATACTAAAAAAACTAAGTGAACTAGGGTTAGTTGCTTGGTCTCAACTATACGCATTTGGTTTAGATTTTGTATAGCGGCTTAATTCTAAGAGTATTCAATTCTGGACTAGGTCTCGGGGTTTTTCTGTATTTGCAGTTTCCTCGTTAACAAAATCTTGCTATGTCATTTACTTTTCTTTTCCGCAATTATAAATTGTTGTTATTATAATCTAAAGTAAATTACACAAATGTTAACTCTGGTTTACTTGATAGTGATCCCATAGAGTTTGGTTAAGTCCGAACCTATTATCAAGTAATAGCACTTTGATTGTTGTATTGTCTCGATCTCGTATCCATAGACGATCATACAAAGTGTGAATACCGATTTGTCGTATAATCTCGACTTTGTCCATAGACAATCACTTTCGGTAAGAGGACTTATAGGTGGATAAATTAAAGATTGTGGTGTATTTGGGTACCCTCGTATTTTCACTCTCTTTTAAGTTGTTTCTCTCGGAATTAAGTTGGAGTTTAGTTCATACAGATTGTCGGACGAATTATTGGGTGTGGTTGTTATACCCCGCTTTTTCAGAAACAAAGAACTCGTTAAATTCAACATTCAAAGATCAATTGAATTAACATGGTTAGTAATTAGACCAAATAATGCATCTGCTATCATTCAGGAATTTCACCAGACATTTATGTGCAACAGAAATAGTGTATATATTATTTCCTTTCCTTATGATATTTTTACAAACACGAACTGGAACAACCAAATTGTAATCAAAAGCTCACCTGGATTTGAATGAGGTTTTGGATTGATGGACATACCTGCACTATGATCATGAGCACTTGAGCTTTTTTTGTCGATGCAAACATTAAATTTCTAGAGAAGTTAACTATAGTATGTAGGGGTTTTCTTGAAGACATGAAAATAACTTAAAGTAACCAGCAGCAAACCAAACACTTATCTTTTAAAAATACCCAGAGGGAAACTTAAACTGAAACTCTTAATTTTGATTTTTTTCTTAAATACTTTTGGGTTCTCCTTGAAGCAACACAATTGTTGAAAACCTTTTTCGGTTGATCGACAAAGGGTCATATCTTTTCCTAGCCTGTCATGTACTATTTTTGCTTCTTTAATTTAGTTTTGGGACGTGCAGTGAAAGACTTCTAACATTGAATAACGCCATTTCCCTACAGTGAAAAACTTCTAACTTCTGACAGTCTGTATTGGCACCATTTCTTTCCATAAATAACACTTACAGTCTTACTTTCGATAAGTGAAAAAAAAATCATTTTTACATCACATTCAACTCTGTCATGCCATACTTGCAAGTTGCAGCGTCATCAAGGTTTTCGGATGTGATATTTCAGATAAAAAAGAGTGTAACATATTATATAAAGGTTTCTCTTGAAGCGACGCAACCCAAGATTTGAAGATAACCTCAATGAATACTTATTAGCCCTCCTTCCTCTTCCTTACACAGTACTTCCATGTGTCAAAGCTTTGAAGCTACTATACATAAACTATAACTTTAAATCCTCATTCTTCCAGCGTACTCTTTAGAAAATGATTACATAAAACCCTTTTAGATTTATTAGATCAACTTTAAAGAGTATAAGAGTTAAAAAACCTACTTGGTATGAAGCAAGAATAATCCCCCAATCTGTAACAGCACCATTTGCCTCAAAAGAATCGTCTTTCTCCTTCTTCTTTTCTCACAACATCTAGGTTTTCAAATAAAAAAGGGTTTTAGTGCGGCTGATTTCTTTTATTTTCTTTCTTGGGAGAAAATAAATAACCTTAATCTCCTAGTATATGCTCTAAGTTAACTTCCCAAAAACAGTTGAGATTTTCCTTCATCAAAAAAATCTCACGACCATTACTGCTATGTTGGATAATTATGGAAACGTAAACCAAAGGTACTACTAAACAATGTGCATTTTAGGATATGGGGATTTTACGATTTTATAGTTGTAGGCTTGTAGCTAATGTTGTAATAAGATAGTCGATTGATGTTATTTGTAGTTGCAACTCAAATCGGTGGGATAAGGTTGGAATGATACGGTAAGCATTCCTCTTGTGATCAATGGAACATCTAAGGGTGAGTCGGTTAGATAAACGTAATCCCAAGTAATTATGGATTGCACATTATTGCTTGATTCCCGTAACTTCCACGACCCGATTATTGTATTCTTGTTTGAGTACGGATGGATACTCACACTTACCGTAGACTGCCGGACCAGAATCCTAAACATATTTCCCTCATTTGTTTGACTGGGTCAGTCTACATGTATGATGCAATTGGTAGGATAACAATATTTTGTGTAACCGACGTCGACGGAGATGGAGGAATATTTCCTGACTGAATTAACAAATTACATTACAGAATTCAATCACGATATACAAAAACCGTAGAAATTGAATAAGAGAAATATATACAATGAATTTGGTCTATCAAGATCATCCCGACTACCAGCACCTTTCACCTTATCAGAACAAGATTCATCAAAATCATAATGTTGTGGTTGTTATTGTTGTGATTCAGGTAGTGATGATGATCGAATTGGTCTCGGTCTTGGCCGTATGATCCCCCTTACGCCCCGACTTAACTATGATTCTTTTTTTCTTTCATACCATTTTGTAATAGAACCTTATATATAATTTTTTTTGTAACCAATAATCTTGTAGGTTTTCATCATCTTCCACATGTAATTAGTAACTAAAGATACATGCAATTTTTGAGTTCATAAAAGAATAAACTGAAAGGATAATAGCTAGTAACTAAAGAATTATAATTGTCAAAAGGGTACATCCACCTAAACTGAACGTGCCTCGATTGATATGCCTCTTCTGCCAAGTGCGTGACATCTTGTGTCATACTAAAAAAAAAGGGATGTACATTTCGAACAAACATATCGATTCCAAGACACGATTTTCCATTAGAGAAGCTCAGCACGATTAATAACCCTAGTACAAATGACTTTGAAAAACAACGATAAGTGTCAAACTGCATTACACAAAGGCTTATGTGTTTTGAAAGAATTTATTATAAAATTAAGCATCATCCCCTTCATATGATGTGATAATCATGAGACTTCAAACCCTTCAATTGCAACTCTTTCAAGAATACTTTTTTTTTTCTAGTTCCCATTGTTACCAATTATAACGTTAAGTATGATAATAGTTTTACAGAAAACTTCCTTTTCTTGTTTAGACATGCAATACGGTGCAGGGAACCTTTACTTTTCCATTATTTCATCAACCATAAGCTAGGATTTTAACTTCAACAATTTTGAACCTTTGCGTGCTGCAACCCCGTCCTTAGACTTATCCTTGTGGTTCATAAAAGTTCCAAATAGATTGTTCTTTTCGACATGCATGACATCCAATTGTCCTGAATTTGCATAAACTAATGATATTAAGTTTGAAAAAATTTACAAACATATGTTGAACTAAAGTAATTGCATAATATGAGAGCCAAAATAAGAACGATCTCTTTGACCAAGGAGATGCAACCGTCAGTCGCTTTACCAACTTCCAAAAATCTTAATTTGTAGATGTTTTCTTATCGAAGAAATAGACGCCACTCAAACGTATTAGTACTCCCTTTAAATCCTTGAATCCATTAAACTGGGATTTTCGCTTTCTTTAAGGGTAAGCCTGGTTTCTTAAAAACTTTTTATGACCCATATAAACATACTTTGACCCCATTTTAGCCTTAATATGCATATGTATATTCTTTACACACAGGACAACCAAATATTCCAGAATTTGCAAACCAAATATTACAAAAAAGTCGTTTATGCACCATAATAATATTGATCTTAATGTAAGGAATTCTCTGTATGTGCATCACACGTTACTTTAATTACCGTCTGACCATAACTAAATTAACTCGTCGGTTGGGACCATGTGGACCAGGAATCAACGGTACTAACATCGTGAAATCTTTCGCATGCATATTGATGGTAGAAGGTTATAGATATAAGTGACAAGCATGATGACCCAAATACTGAATGAGCCTCATCAAAGGGTTAAAATTGTTAGTTACTAGTCTTAAAGCGACGTTTTGTTTCTCTTCGGCAAACCCAGGCCACTTCATATCCACTGATCTCCACTGTGAAGAATCCAACGCATATGGTATCTATAACACTTTCTTTAACCTTAGAATGCCACGCCATCTGCTCAACTATCCACGGTGTTCCATACATACGTTGCAACCTTTTCGTAAATAGAAAATATCTTAGTTTCTTCACTGACATATTTTTAGTAGTTGAACTACTCCCTTTTGGCGGTTTCTGCTTTCACCACATTTAGGACATTCCTCGACATCGACATAATCTTTTTGACAAAGAATGCAGTCATTAAAGCAAGCATGGATAATCTGGACCAAAAAATGAAATAACTTGATCATATCCTTGTCCTTATCGAAGTTTTTAAGGTTATCGAGACCAATTGCACGTCCCGGAGTATGTTCTATATGAAAATTTTGGAATATTACAAGTATGTTGCTTGATTTTTTTTATATAACTTTATTTATACAAAATCATAATTTAAAATTGGGTTGTTTGTCGTCTTTTTTGTTTCGGATTAATTCCCTTGATATAAGGAATTTTCTAGAAGAGTAACCCTTATACAAAATTTACGTTATGTTGAAAGATTCAAAATCTCCATGAAAGTTTTCCATGTGACAAGTCGAAAAAATTGAAATCAAAAGGTTTGTGTCATATTCCTAATAACATATCCAATTAAAATGTATTAACCGTTAATGCACCTTTCATTTATCAAACCTCGAGGACATGGTCTAATCATGAAGGTAGTATTTTATCATAGTGTTGGTTAAAAAAAATGATTAAGGGAACACTGAGGTGAATTTATTCGGGAAAGAAAATTAACAGAAAAACAGAAATAGAAGGGACACAAGCCTCAACTTCCAGAAAAAAAAATCATTTAAATTTGTAATTAGGTAGGAAACTCCTACCACCACCTATTGACACTTTAAGGAAACTTGGTTCCGTTCCACCTACAGTGAGAACTTGCATTTTCTCCCCCATTTTTCCAACACATCCGCAAAGCCATTTCTTTCCCTATATATGTTTTTTTTTTGACTAGCTTCCCTATATGTGTGAAAATCTAAATTCAATCCATTCTAAAAACTTTAGACAATTTTCCCAGTGCACCGTAAACCTCCACGGAAAGTGACTTATAGCTAAGGTGCACGCTTATTGCACCTATGACGTTCTTGATGATCTCAGGTAATTCAAATCGAATATACCTAGAAAATGAATTAGAAGAAAAAACTCATCCGTTTGAGAGATAAATACAATCAGAGCTAAAACCTTTCAGCGCCGACGAAAAAGAAAGAGAAACAAAATCTTCATAAGATAATATATATTAAGATTGTGTTCAATCTATACCGTCGAGTCTAGGTTTTATGCAACTCTTTGAGCTGTTCGTGAAGTTTTTTTCTCGTATTTGCACATGGGGACTCATATTTGATAAATAGAAATTATGGAGAGACTCAGACTTGATAAACAGAAAGTATGAGGACTTCAGATGTTAATGATGCAGAAGAAGGACTTAACAACCCATTTCAATTAAGCCCAATTATGAAAGAATAAAAAACCATATTAGCAACCAAAACCCTTTAGAAAAAGAACCATGCTCATGCGAAACACTGGAGGAAAAAACTTAAGATCTTGTAGTTAATTGGTCCGACCGACCGGAGGGCCCGAAGGGAGAGAATCCCTTTTATGGCCATTTTTTTTATGATAAGTAGTTGATGCTAAGTTTATTTGTAATATTTTTTAACATGATTAAGGGAAAGAAATTAATATGACACTTTTAAATATTTTTGAATAAAACATGATCAAAACTCAATAATGTATCGTATATGTTCATTAAAAATAATTTATTATGAAAATGTTTCTCCGATGTTGAAAACACGATAAATATATAAATAAAAGATGATTTACATAGTTTTTGTATTTTGGATTGTTACAATTGGTTTTGCTTCATGACTATATGTTGCTCATAATCTTTTGTAAAATAGGTTATGTTTCATGACTTTATCATCCAAATATGGTAAAACTTGTATTGATCTATATTTTCATTACTACATTTTTTTCATATGACATAATAAAAAAGGAGGCTTAAATTTTGTATATCACAACGATATATGTATTACAAAGTTCAACCTTTGGCAACCCTTGACAACAAAACCAACTAAAGTTTTTATTTCTCGAACACCAAATGATTGGATGATTCTTCCAAAATATTTTCACAAAATCTGCAAAATTACCAACCATGAAAGGAAAAACAGTTAATTATATCACAATTTATTGTTATGATCAATTGGAATGATATGACTCACATCATGATGCAGGAAGAATCACATATAAACCCCAAAGATTAAATTAAAAATTGTTAGAGATGAAAATCTCAGAAATAAAGATTGGTTATGATTGATTTAATGAAGGACGGGGTTGAAATTTAAGAACTAGCAGTAATATTAATGAAAAATGATGATTAAATTTGAAAATTAACAGTAGACTAATGACTAGCTTGCCTACAAACTGTTAAAACAAAAAAATAGAGAAACAGTTGGAAAGAAAAGAAAAGGCGTACAACACACTTACATTCGACTGACATTGTTGTTGTATACATCTAGGTCTTGTTTGGGATTGGGATATCCCAACCCAGGTAGGGTTATCACCACGGTTGAAAAGTGTTTGTTTACATTTTATTCCAAGTTGGGATAAGGATAACTAATTCATCCTTGGTTTTCTGAGGCTAAAAAGTTACGTTTATGGTAATCTCCTGAAAACCTGTTCTCCCCATTTCCCAACCTAGGATAGAGCCACAAACTCCACGGTTTAATTTTTTTTAAGACTATTTTTCCATTTGCTCCTACTGTTAGATCACTGCTCGGTCGAACTCGCAAGCGTTGCTATCTTAAGCTTGTTTGTCAAGTTTAATTGATCAAAACTATATACTTGATTTCTAGTCTACTTATATTTATGTATGGTATTAGGATAGAATGTGTAGTTGAGCTTTAGACTTCACGACGTTCACCAATTGAAGATGAAGATCTACTGAGGAGCTTGGAGGAACTTCATCGACAAAAGGTATGTGAAGACTAAAACTTATCTATCACTCAGAAGTCTATTCTATCTTCTAATGAGACTAAGTCATATAGCAATATAGACTTTTACATTATACACATTTGATATTTTGAGCCGAGTTTATCTCGCTTATCTATTTCTCGAAATATGTGTTGGAAGCTTTTTGCTTTAGCTATGTTCATCATATTATTGACGAGTTTAGTTGGAAACAATTTGTTTGTTGGAAACTAAATATAAGTTAAAAGATGATCATGTGAAAATTACCTTGAACATCTTATATGATTTGTGTGAGACAGTCATTTGATGTTAACTAGGGAAGTTTCGTATTGATCATTCGATCATTTGAGAATTAATTGAAGCTAATGGTTTGTGTGAGACAACCGTTGTCGTCTTACAAGGATGTTTCAATGATATTTATGAGAGTTTGGGACGATTACGTATGTCGGGATACAACATGGTATACATACCTAGTATGCGAACTATTTTGTAATGATTCAGGTCCGGGAACCTTGTTTGCGTACCTAGTATGCGAACTGTTTTACCTGAGAAGGTCCGGGAACCTTGTTTGCGTACCTAGCATGCGAACGGTTCTACCTGAGTTACGTCCGGGATGGGCGTTTTCAAACCGGGTCTGCGAACGGCTTGACAGGCCAAGGTCCGGAGCTACTAGTTGTTCGCTTACCTGGTTGGCGAACACAGTGGTAAAGTTCTAGAATCGGTCATGTATGATTCTCATACTCATGAACTAAAACATTTATGACTTAAGGAATGCAATCTTTGCAAACCATGGCTTTATGTTCATGAATTGATTCTTGTATAAGTACTTTGTACGGTTACGAGTCAAACTGATAATTGAACAACTCTATTTGAAACACAATTAGATTCATTTGATTATCTTTCATGATTGATTGATCTTCATATTTGATCTAGAAGTGTCATATGAATACGGTTAAGACAAAAGTGTTCATGTGGCTAACTTCGGTTAACTATTATTGAGCCAACTCAATATACACGTTTAGGTACGGTAACCCATATCTAAATGAAGGTATATTTCATTTGTGTGTAACAAGTTAAGACCATTTAACGGTGGAGATTGATTGCTTTATTTTCAAGCAGACTTACCTTGAATCTTAAATCAGGTTTTCATCTAACGGTGAATATTGAACGCTTTGTTACTAAGCTATCTTAGCTTTGATTGAAAGCAACCCTGATTTGAAAGACTATATAAGGGAGAACTCTAACAGTGGGAAAACCTAATCCCCGCACTTCTGCGTGTTCCTAGTTGCGTACTAGAGTCGATTCTCCTTTAACCTAGGTTTTCCCCAAAACCACTATAGGTTAACAACTTAAAGACTTCATTGGGATTCGTGAAGCCAGATCCATCTATTTTATCTATAGTTATGTATTCCGATCTTACTTGTTCTATCCTATTGAGTTTTATCTTCTCTAAGATTTACTCGAGATATATCTCCGATAGGTAAGATATAAAAAGTGATGTAGTTTTTTTTAATGTTGTAGTAAATAGATTCGAACTCTAAGACTTGTGAAGATTAAATTTAAAGATTTAATGAAAATAATAAAGTGAGGGTTACTGGGACTAGGATTCCACCGAATTCATATCATAAGGCTCAATTATTCATTCTCAACAATTAACGCTCAATAAAAACAACACCGACTCTTATTCTGCCAAGGTAGATTCTCAAAATATTAGTTATAAATCGTAAGCATGAGACATCAAACATCTAAGCAAGCATGACCCATCAAATAAAATAATAACTAATTAATTCAAAACATAATTTTATTTTAATGAGTGCAAAATTCATATAGAAAATAAAATAAATTCACCCATGTATGAAGTTCGGCTTCCTCCGTCGACCCAGTGTTGAGGTTTAGCTTTTCATGATGAAAACACACTCAAAAATATAATTCATAGCTCAAATGGTGTTTTTATTGAATAAAACTAATAATACAATGAATCTGCAACGTTGTATTAGCGTTACAGAAGTCACCGTTACAAGAGCTGTTGCAAATACAAAACAAGCATGCCAAACTGACTGTTATGAGTACTGTTTATAAACGACAGTTCTCTGCGACAGTCAGTAAGCGTCAAATGTTCTTCTTCTTGTCTGCAGCAGCAGAAAAATCTGCTCTGCAACCCTCTGTTTTTCTCCCCAACTCTCGATGCCCCATCTAATCACCTCCAGAATCCTTTATATA
Source organism: Papaver somniferum (assembly GCF_003573695.1). Lineage (NCBI taxonomy): Eukaryota > Viridiplantae > Streptophyta > Magnoliopsida > Ranunculales > Papaveraceae > Papaver > Papaver somniferum. The sequence continues at coordinate 39,718,236 of NC_039366.1, forward strand.
CCCATCAGTTCCAGAATCTCACGAAATTAAATCAAAAATCTTCATGCAGTTATGATAATTTTCTCGGGAATATTTTCTTTATTCTCTGCCATGCCACGAGATTTCCTCACCTCTTCACGCGTTTACTGGTGATGATATACTTCATACACGTCGATTTTGTGCCCTGGATTGATTCAAGCCCCTGTTTATTCACACTCCAACTTCAGATATCTACTCGGACAACATAAGAATACACGAGATACTATCTTCTCTGTTTTCAACTTTCACACGTCTTTGGGTTGTCAAAAATCTTCTTAATCAATGTGAATCCTTGGAGAATATCTTCTTGTTCTACAGCTCACTTATCTTCCCAAAATAACACCAACAGAGAGTAACGAAGATATTTCTTCCATGTTTTATCAAATCCACGTACATCTCCCTGTGTGCTGCAATTCCCAACGATGTAGCCCAAATCTTTCGAATCCGAAGGACTTACCAGTCCTGTTTTAGATTAACAGGCCCAAACCAAGCTAAATATTCGATTGAATCTCACTAGAAGCACTCCAAACCGAATCCAGAAAATCCCATGTAATATTTTTCCTGTGAACCTTTGTTTCCTTCCAACGGACATTCCAACCAATTTTAATCGATTCCAAACTCGTTACCAGGCCTGTTAAGCTCAATCAAATCCTCCCAAACAAATTCATCCATTGAGTCTCCTTGAATCGTCTCCAAATGCAAACCCTAAAATCTATTTTTCTGAAGAACTCATTTTCCCGCCAAAAACCAGAATTTAAAAGGTAGGGGATGACCTCCCCCTAACAGGGTGCGAATAGCAGTTTCCGACCTGGGGGTGCAAATAGTAATTGAGTGCCCCTTAGTAATTGAGTGCCCCTTAGAAACTGGGCTCCCCTTAGTTATTGAGGTTCCCCTTAACCAACACTGAGAGTCCGAATAACACGTGTCCTCTAGGGTGCAAAAACCACTTTTCGAGCAACTTTCTCCATAAGAGCTTATTTTCTTAAAAAGACTTAAAACAAGTTTATTAGTGATAAAATGAGTCCCAGCTAATGTATTTATGGGTGAAAATACGTCGCACTTTCGTGCTTATCAAATTCCCCCACACTTACATTTTGCTAGTCCTCGAGCAAAACAGAAAAAGACCCGCTACACAGCTGGTCATATAATAAGAGAGTGAGAGACCCGCTACACAGCTGGTCATTTAATTTTTAATTTTTCTTTGTTTATAATTTTTTTTAGACCCGCTACACAGCTGGTCATAACATGCAAGAAAAGAGAAAAGACCCGCTACACAGCTGGTCATAACCCTAACAATAATTTTTTTTTTTTTTTAATTTTGAAAATACTTAACGAAAGTGCCACTCCCCCACACTTAAACATTACATTGTCCTCAATGTAATTGAGTCATCCAACGTAGAAATTAAGATGGGAGATTCAAGCAAACAGATAAAAGATGGAGGAAAGAAAACAAATCTGATGGGTTGACTCCCATGAAGCGAAATAGTATGGGTTGACTCCCATGAAGCAAAATATTTGTATCCATGTTTGCGCACATAAAGAACCTCAAACAAGGTGAGGTTGCACCAAAGGTAAGCAGCAAAGCATATATATAAAGTCTGAAAAGTTGGGGATCAATCCAACAAATCAAGTCAGCTGCAAATATGAACCTGCAAACACTATAAACCTCAAAACAAACGTGTAAATCCATTCTCAATAGAAAGAAATCCTTAGTCAAGATAAGCATATCACTCTCATGGAAAACAAACATATTAGTTTCTATTTCGGAAACACGCTCTAAATCAGGTTCTAAATCAGCTGAAATACGTTCGGTCGACACATTATCTTCACTAGAAATCATAGGAATCAACGCATTGACAACGTAAAAAGGCATAAAATCATCCAACTCGGCACAATAGTTTAAACATGAATCTAGTGATCCATCAGTAACTCTTAAGTCTGGTTCTAAGTCCGCTGAAATAACTTCCGTTGGTGAGTTACCTTGATTAACTATTGGAAGTCGCAATGCATTGACAATATCAATAAGCATCGGGTCATCCGAATCAGCAAAGTGTGCTAAACAAACAGATAAAGGCTCAAAATCATCGGTACAAGTTTCTGCCCAATATTAATATGTTCAACATTCACATCTGCATTCATAAAATCACAAGATAGATCAGCGAAAGAGGAGCTCAACGGGACAACAATATCATGAATCGGCTCATCATTATATGTAACTAGAATCTCACTATTCGAATGACTAGAAGGTATCTCATGATGAACGTCTACTGTCTCAAAGTCGTTAGACTCAACAATAGTATCTTTTGTATAAATATGTTCTTCTAAATCATCATTATCTGAATAAATGACGTCTCTAACACAACTCTCGTCCTTTTGAATAAACAAATAATCAGTTAAATGATCATGAGTAGGGTAAGATACAATAGATTCATATATTATATCGGTATCATAATTCCTAAAATCACTTCTAGTGTCAAGTTTATTTTCAACCTCATGGTATTGGGGTTGATACTCATCTGAATAACCACCCATAGTAAAATTACGTGGATTCCAAGTTCCATACCTGAGACGATTATAAGCAAGAACTTCCTTATACCGTGACCCATACATGTATTCACCAAGCATCATATTAGATGAAGTCTCCTGAGGATGTGAACTTTTACGCATATATTCTCCAAGTGTCATCTTAGGTGACGTCTCCTCGGAAGAAGTCATCATCCTCAAAAATTCCCTGAAAAGAATTACAAAAAGAAGCGCATATAAAGGAAAAAAAATAATCTAATGTAGGATTAGAATCTCGCAGCAATAATGCATCAGCGAAACTGTCAACAACACAACACAACAGCGTCGCAGAACAATTCCAGAAATGACATAATAAATGACGTCAGCTAAAATCATGAGAAAGATGTGATAGTCCTGCGAAAATTAGAGAGTTTGCGAGATTAACATTCGTAAGGTTGCGAGAATGTCGCAAGCCATATCCGAAAATAAAGGACAGATTAGCTGTCATCCACTATGTATTTCCCTATAAATAGTCGTTCAGTTATAAAGGAAGAGAGGGATCTTTTTATGAGTGAGAAGCAAGTAAATAGGAGAGAGAAAATCTAGAGCAGTGGTTATTCTTGATTCCTTTATCTTTCCTTGTAAGATTGTTCAAAGATTGATCAATAAAATTAAGATTGTTGATCTAAAATGAGTTGAATGTTAATGAAATCTTGTGAGGGGTGTAGTGTAGAATTTCCTGCAACTACATATAAAATGAAATAAAAATACTATATAAAATTAATCTAAACACAAGTCCGCGTCGGCGGCGCCAAAAATTGATGTAGTTTTTTTTAATTGTTGTAGTAAATAGATTCGAACTCTAAGACTTGTGAAGATTAAATTTAAAGATTTAACGAAAATAATAAAGTGAGGGTTACTGGGACTAGGATTCCACTGAATTCATATCATAAAGCTCAATTATTCATTCTCAACAATTAACGCTCAATAAAAACAACACCGACTCTTATTCTGCCAAGGTAGATTCTCAAAATATTAGTTATAAATCGCAAGCATGAGACATCAAACATCTAAGCAAGCATGACCCATCAAATAAAATAATAACTAATTAATTCAAATCATAATTCTATTTTAATTAGTGCAAAACTCATATAGAAAATAAAATAAATTCACCCATGTATGAAGTTCGGCTTCCTCCGTCGACCTAGTGTTGGGGTTTAGCTTTTCATGATGAAAACACACTCAAAAATATAATTCATAGATCAAATGGTGTTTTTATTGAAGAAAACTAATAATACAGTGAATCTGCAACGCTGTATTGGCGTTACAGAAGTCATCGTTACAAGAGCTGTTGCAAATACAAAACAAGCGTGCCAAACTGACTGTTACGAGTACTGTTTATAAACGACAGTTCTCTGCGACAATCAGTAGGCGTCAATTGTTCTTCTTCTTCTTCTTCTTCTTCTCTGCAGCAGCAGAGAAATCTGCTCTGCAACCCTCTGTTTTTCTCCCCAACTCTCGATGCCCCATCCAATCACCTCCAGAATCCTTTATATACCCATCAGTTCCAGAATCTCATGAAATTAAATCAAAAATCTTCATGCAGTTATGATAATTTTCTCGGGAATATTTTCTTTATTCTCTGCCATGCCACGAGATTTCTTTTCCTCTTCACGCGTCAACTGATGATGATATACTTCATACACGTCGATTTCTTGCCCTGGATTGATTCAATCCCCTGTTTATTCACACTCAACTTCATATATCTACTTGGATAACATAAGAATACATGAGATACTATCTTCTCTGTTTTCAACTTTCACACGTCTTTGGGCTGTCAAAAATCTTCTTAATCAATGTGAATCCTTGAAGAATATCTTCTTGTTTTACAGCTCACTTATCTTCCCAAAATAACACCAACAGAGAGTAACGAAAATATTTCTTCCATGTTTTATCAAATCCACGTACATCTCCCTGTGTGCTGCAATCCCCAACGATGTAGCCTAAATCTTTCGAATCCGAAGGACTTACCAGTCCTGTTTTAGATTAACAGGCCCAAACCAAGCTAAATATTCGATTGAATCTCACTAGAAGCACTCCAAACCGAATCCAAAAAATCCCGTGTAATATTTTCCCGTGAACCTTTGTTTCCTTCCAACGGACATTCCAACCAATTTTAATCGATTCCAAACTCGTTACCATGCATGTTAAGCTCAATCAAATCCTCCCAAACAAATTCAGCCATTGAGTCTCCTTGAATCGTCTCCAAATACAAACCCTAAAATCTGTTTTTTTGAAGAACTCATTTTCCCGCCAAAAACTAGAATTTAAAAGGTAGGGGATGATCTCCCCCTAACAGAGATGGGGGGTGTGAATAGCAGTTGCCGACCTGGGGGTGCAAATAGTAATTGAGGTGCCCCTTAGTGATTGAGTTCCCCTTAGAAACTTAGTGCCCCTTAGTAATTGAGGTGCCCCTTAACCAACACTGAGAGTCCGAATAACACGTGTCCTCTGGGGTGCAAAAACCACTTTTCGAGCAACTTTCTCCATAAGAGCTTATTTCCTTAAAAAGACTTTAAAAAAGTTTATTAGTGATAAAATGAGTCCCAACTAATGTATTTATGGGTGAAAATGTGTCACACTTTCGTGCTTATCAAAATGTAATCACAACAGTTCTTCGTCTCAAACTCTTGTGATTCCGTAATAACTTTTTCTGTTAATCAGTTTGGTTATTGTGAGGTGATTGATATTTGTAGGCTGCTCTTCGGGAGTATAAGACCGGATTATCAATTGGTTCATGTTCACCTTGATTTATCAAAAGAAGGAACAAAAACCGAATAAAGAATAGACATATCTGTGGGAGACAGATTTGTTAATAAGTCTTCGACTTTGGATCATAGCAAATTTTAGTTGTGGGTGAGATCATCTAAGGGAATCAAGTGTGCAAAATCAGGCGTGGTTCTAGAGGTGTAAGGAACTCGACTGTACCTTAATCGGTGTGAGACTTGGTTAGGGCTCAAATACATTCCAGTCTGAAGTTAACATGTAGTATTCTAGAGTCTGTAGCAACTTAATACAGTGTGGTGTTCAAATCAGGACTAGGTCCCGAGGTTTTTCTGCATTTGCGGTTTCCTCGTTAACAAAACTTCTGGTGTCTGTGTTATTTCTTTTCCGCATTATATTTTTATATAATTGAAATATCACAGGTTGTGCGTAGTTCAATCGGTTGATAAATATGACCTTGTTTGTTGGATATATACTTCGACGGTACCAAAGACCAATTCCCAAGTGTCAATCAAGTTATATCCAATAAACAAGGTCGGATTTATCAACTGATTGAACTACGCACAACCTATTATATTTCAATTATATAAAAATATAATACGGAAAAGAAATAACACAGACACCAGAAGTTTTATTAACGAGGAAACCGCAAATGCAGAAAAACTCCGGGACCTAGTCCAGATTGAACACACATTGTATTAAGCGGCTACAGACACTAGCCTACTACAAACTAACGTCGGTCTGTATTTTAGTTGAACCTCAATCAATCTCACACTGATCTAAGGTACAGTTGCGCTCCTTATGTCTCTGATCCCAGCAGGATACTATGCACTTGATTCCCTTAGCTGAGCTCACCCATAACTAAGAGTTGCTACGACCCAAAGTCGAAGACTTTAATAAACAAAACTGTCTCACACAGAAAAGTCTATAGGAATAGATAAATCTGTCTCCCACATAAATACCTACAAGTTTTGTTCCGTCTTTTGATAAATCAAGGTGAACGGGAACCAATTGATATACCAGACTTATATTCCCGAAGAACATCCTAGAAATATCAATCACCTCACAATAATCTTAATCGACTAGCGAAACAAGATATTGTGGAATCACAAACGATGAGACAAAGGTGTTTGTGACTACTTTTCTATCTTGCCTATCGGAAATAGAAATCTCAAGCCATTCTTAGGATTGCCCTCAATGAAGATAGAAACAACAAGATCAGATCACACAACTACAGAGAAAATAGTTGGGTCTGGCTTTACAATCCAATGAAGTCTTTAACTCGTTAACCTACAGGGTCTTGAGAGAAACCTAAGGTTAAAGGAGAATCGACTCTAGCTTACACAACTAGTATCACACAGGAGGTGTGGGGATTAGGTTTCCCAGTTGCTAGAGTTCTTCTTTATATAGTCTCCAAATCAGGGTTTGTAATCTAAGTTACCTTGGTAACAAAGCATTCAATATTTACCGTCAGATGAAAACCTGATTTGAAAAGACGAGGGTACCCAAATATATCTCAATCTAAAAATTTTCCACCTATAAGTCCTTTCTCCGAAAGTGATTGCCTATGGACCGAGTCGAGACAATACAACTAATCGGTTCATACTTCGTTTGATCGTCTATGGATACGAGATCGAGACAATACGACAACAAGATAACTTGTGTGATTGACTATGGATACAAGATCGAGACAATACAACAACGAAGTATGACTACTTGATAATAGGTTCGGACTTAACCAAACACAATAGGATTGCTATCAAGTAACTAGGAATTAACATTTGTGTATTTTACTTCTAATTATAGTAAAACAACTATAATTGCGGAAATAGAAAAGTAAAAGACACAGCAAGATTTTGTTAACGAGGAAACCGCAAATGCAGAAAAACCCCGGGACCTTGTCCAGAATTGAATACTCTCAGGATTAAGCCGCTATACAAAATCTAAACCAACTTCGTATAGTTGAGACCAAGCAACTAAACCTATAGTTCACCTAGTTCCCTCAGTATCCATGCTCCTCCAACTTGCAATAAGTCACGCACTTGGAACAATTCCCTTGGTTCGTAATCCAAACAATAAAGGAACAACAAATCTGTTCGGTAACAACTCTTTTCAAACAAGTGATATGATTTTGACAAAAGGCTCTTCCGTTTATCCCAATAAACTCCTTTGTTAGGTCCTTAGATCTATCTTTTCAACAACTACCAAAGTAATTGTTCAGACTATGCAATCAATACTTTGAATCACAAAGAATTATATTGATGTCGATCTACTCAACTAATCAATCAAGGTTATCACAAAGATAAACCGATTATAGTTGGATCCCCAGTCGGTCAAGTTTTGTGCACGCCAAAGATTATGAACCCAAATCAGAAATCTTCTTTGTCTTCAAATTTTATTAGATCTTCAATAAACACATGCACACAAACAACTTGAATCTCTTGTGATCAATCACACACGGAACAGAGTCTGTTAACAATGGATTATCATAAGACGTCTTTAGATCTACAAACATTTCTAAACATCCCCGTCGATACTTCGATCTAGTTTGAGTGAATCTTATATCAGAAGAGAAGATTCTCAAGCATAAACAAACTAGGTGCAATCAAAGTTCAACAACCGTTAGTCAATCAAATCAATCGAAAACTAATAATAAACTACAATTATCTAGTTTCCCACCAACGATACTCGTATAGCTTCCCAATCCAAAAGAAGTCTTTAAAACGATCAGTCGTAAGAGATTTCGCCTAATTAGGGTACTTTCCTCTCCGAATATACAGCTACACCAGTAACAACACAACTTGGTAGTTTTGCTGTGTCTGAGGATTAGTTTGCTTGAAATGCAAACTTCAATAACCAAGGAAGTTTGGACACCAAGGAATTTCCTCTTCTTGTGTAAAAGACGTTCCTATACCCTCTTATCAAAAATGGTGCACATCACATGAAAAGAGAAAATCCTCACAGAGTGTTAGTACTTTCTAACGTTCAGAAAGTATGTCCTTGTTATGTTTCAAGAGGACCCGTCATACAAATGAGAAACTGTTGGTTGAGTAACATTTCCCTTGTTCTTCTTCAACCCACCTTTGACGTAATACTCTAAGGAATAACTGACTTTCATATGTCTAAACCAATTGGTTTCAGTACTCAGTATGTGTATCCTACCAGGAAAGTCAGTTCTATGAGTTCCCTAAATGCTCTGACTCAGAACAAATGTCTTAACAATCTAAGAGAAGATCATAATCTTTCCATCTTAAAAAGGGGAGTCAATGATACTTTTGATGTGAACAAGATATCAGAAAAATGCCAATATCTTTCAGGTAAGAATCAATTCTCTGAATTATATTTCTGTGAGAATGAATTTTATGATTACCATTCACATCATAACGGTTTTCCTCCAACAGTTCGTAAGAAAAAGGATAACCAAGAGCAATGTTCTTTTAATGAGCTCAGAACTCATACTTGTGCTAACTAATCACAAGGGTTAAGAACTTGCTCATGAAAATCCTGTTGAGCATGTAGGATCAGAATCTCGCAACAATAATGCCTCAACGAAATTATCAACAACACAACAGCGTCGCAGAACAATTTCAGAAATGACATAATAAACGACGTCAGCTAAAATCATGAGAAAAATGTGATGGTTCTGCGAAAATAAGAGAGTTTGCGAGATTAACATTTGTAAGTTTGCGAGAATGTCGCAAGACATATCCGAAAATAAAGGACAGATTAGCTGTCATCCACTATGTACTTCCCTATAAATAGTCGTTCAGTTGTAAAAGAAAGGAGAGATCTTTTTTGAGTAAGAAACAAGTAAATAGGAGAGAGAAAATGTAGAGCAGTGGTTATTCTTGATTCCTTTATCTTTTCTTGTAAGATTGTTCAAAGATTCATCAATAAAATTAAGATTGTTAATCTAAAATGAGTTGAATGTTAATGAAATCATATGAGGAGTGTAGTGTAGGATTTCCTGCAACTACATAATGACGCTAGAAACAGGGAACATTGAAGATTATTCTAGAAAAAATTGAAGATTAATATTGAGATTTGTGAAGATTTGGAGTGATTGATTAAGAATTTTACATAATTTCTTGCAATTCGTTAACATTGAAGAGATGGCTAGAAGAAGAAATACATCAGAACAACCAACTACTGTTAGAAGAAGCAAGAGAATTGCTGGAAGGGAAAGAAGTGAAATGAGAAAATCTACTAGAATGAGAAATAATAGAGAAAATCAAATTCAACCACCAGTTCAACAAACACTAGTACAAGGGAGGAATACAGATTATGATAGGGTGAGTATACACACTTGGCAATCAAATTCAGCAGAAGAAGTAGAAGAAGAGCAACAAACCAGAAACCATAGACAGGTAGAGAGAAATCAAGAAGCAGATGAAGGAATAATTCATGGAGATGAGGAAATTGTAGCGTTAGAAACGTTGAGATGAAGAATACACGAAGAAAGAAGAGCTGAGGCAGAAGAACGTACGAATTTAACAAGGCAAAATCACGAATTGAGGATGGAAAATATGAGACTACAGAGTAGAAGATCGAGAAGTATTACAAAATCATATTCAAGATCGACTAGAAGAGAAATGAGGCGAAACTCAGCCACAATTAATGCTGGAAAAAATATTCAAGAAGACATATCAAATCCTAATGAAGAATATCGCGAAAATAGAGAAAAAACTGATGATCATTAAGTTCCACAAAATGAAACTTTTAATGATAGGCAAAATGGTAGAAATCAAGAGAACAGACAACGTCGGGGACGAAATGACCAAGATGGCGAAGGAAATCGAGAGGAAGGAAGGAGAATTTTACATGAAAGAGAAACTCAAAGAAATCAACAGACGATTGAAGAAGAAATTGAAATACATTATGCTGAACAAGTACGTTTAATTTGCGAACGTGAAAGATTGAGAGCGGAAATGGAAGAACAAGAGCTTCAGGAGACAATTCGCCAGAACAATCACGACAATCGAGAAAGAAGGAGTACACAAAACCGGAATAACAGTAATATCAATGAAGAGTATGATAGAATACAGAGGATGGCTGAAAGACAGCTAATGGAATTAATAAGAAATGAACAAAATCATGAAGGGGAAAATGAGAGACATAATCATATGCGAATTCAAGATAGAGATGAAGAAGAGACTCGCAGAAGAAGACGAGATGAGGATAATGAAGAAGAAATGCAAAACTTCGCGAGAGAAGAAAGACATGAACGCAGAAGAAGGGGGGCGAAACTAAAAGACCAATGGATCAAAATTCAGGTGTAAATAAACAAATCTTGAAAGAGTTAGAAGAAATGAGAGGAATGTTAAATAATAGAGGAAAAGTAGGCAGAATACAATTGGATGAAGCTATATCTAGGAGGGAAGTACAACTAGGAGGAATACCACCGAAATGCAATTTGCCCGCATTAACCAGCATTTTTGATGGAACAACTTGTGCAATTCAACACACTAAAGCCCACGTGAGGTGCATGTTGCAATGGGAAAATCATGATGTTGTATTATGCAAGTATTTCGCATCAGCTTAACAGGGGAGGCGTTAGAATGGTTCGAAGGTCTACCAAAGAATACAATAACATCCTTCAATCATTTGCAGACTACATTCCTGGGGGAATATATAAGTAATAATTCTTCGCGGCCTGGTATTGAAGACGTGTTTGGATTAAAACAAAGGATTGGCGAAAGTTTGAAGCACCTAACTAAAAGATGGAGGACTATGTGTAGCGAAATGGCTGGCCGTGTAGATGAGAGATATCTTATATTATCATTTATCAATGCTATGTTTGCAACCAACCTATTGTATATCCAAATTTTCAGAGTCAAGAATACGATCACAATGATTGAATTGCGAGAACTTCAAGAAGAATATATTGCTCTAGAGGAAAGGCAAAATGAAATGGAATCATACCCAGTTGCGAACACCAGTTCACAAACAGCGAATTCAAGCTTATTACCCAAGCTAATAAACACAGTGGCGAACACTTCGCAAGTACAATAAGAGAAGGTGACGGGTAACAATCAACAGAAACTGGTGGCTATAGGAAGCCGAGATCAATAGAAGTATGAAGGAGAAAGAAATCTCTACAATCGTGGTGGAAATAGCAAGATTCAAAGACTCGATCAGCCACAAGAAACTTATGGAGGTCAAAGACAAAACTATAATAGAGGACAAGGAGGTCATAAGATAGTATGGGAAGAAATCAAGATGCCACCTCTAAATGCAAGTGTGGAGAAAATATGGGAAGCTATAATTTTAATGGAGAATATACCAACACCATGGAACATGGGAACGAAACCACCTCCAAACCACAGAAGTCATGAGTTTTGTTCTTATCATCATTTTCATGGACATACTACAAATGATTGCAGAAATGTAAAAAGAATTATTTTGAGAATGATAGATCAAGGAAAACTAAATCACTTTTTGGTAGGGCACCCACAATCTCAACCATTGCCACCACCACCAGAGCATCACAAAGTAAACACGATGAAAAAGAAGGAAACATTCTTCATAGAAGTTGGTGCAAAAGCAAAGAATCTATTCTGTCACTCTATCGTACATTCATACAAGACAATTGAAGATTTTCATGACAATGTTTTGAGTAGAGTGTTCGCAAGAGATAATGATGGAAGAGAAATTATGAATATTGCGAAAATCTCGCCACTAGAGGAATGGCAGAAACAGATTATTTCTTTTACCGCAGAAGAAATCCCGAAGGTGAAGAGGTACATGATAATCCATTGGTAGTAAAATTAGAAATTAATCCAAAACCGAAAGAAGATGAGGATGATGATGAAGATTCATGGGCAATTAATAGGATTCTAATCGATACTGGAAGCTCTGTGAACATCTTATTTTATCATACTTATAAAACTATGGGAGGAAGATGATGATCTTATACCATCAACATATAAGATATATGGTTTTAATGGTACTGCCAACAAGCCTAAAGGGGAGGTTACTATGCGAATTCCATTGAAGGGAATATCTTCTGAAATCCTATTCTGTGTCGTTGATGTAGAATCACCCTACAATGCATTAATTGGTCGACCTTGGCTACATGGGATTCTAGGTGTAGCTTCAACTTTCCACCAGTGCATCAAATTCCCTCACCCCAGCGGTGTAGGAATCATAAAGGGAGATTGGGTTGAAGGAAAGAGGTGTTACGAAACTGAGATAGAATCTGCGAAGGAAGAGCAAACAAGAAGGAAAATTGGCGACACAAAATCAAAGAGACACAAAGAAGTGAGAGGTTGATGGTGGATGCAATCGAAAGAAAAAAGAAGAGATGTTGCGAAACTAATGCTAGCTCAGAATAAAAAATGAACATACCACTACCAAGGAAGCAGTAGCAGAAAATAACAAAGAAGCAGAGGATAGCAAAGGTAATGTATGAATGATTGATTTGTTGCGACACTCTCGCAATAAATAAAATTCTCAAAAACATTTTATTGAATGACAAAATTGAGATTGCGAAATGCAAATACATATGATGATGTGCAGAATCTCGCAGAGATAATGAATTCTACAAAAGACAATCAGAGAACAATGACAAAAGAGAAAGGGGCGAACCTTTATGGCGTACACCCTAGTTCGCGAATACAATTTCGCAAGAGGCAAATGTAAGACCTAAAGTACGTCATATAAGGGGGTACCTGTTGCATGGCTCAGGGAAAGGCTACACCGCCACCGGAACCTGAGTCATGGAGATTTGGGGTCAATAAAGCCCATCCGGGAGAGGCACCTTGGATTCTCAGCTTAAGCATATGACTTAGGTTGGGCGACTAAGGTAATAAGGACTCTCCCAAGGAGTGCAGAATCTGATCAAGGCGCCGAGGTACACGGTTGAGTCAAGAGTGCCAGGGGCGTTGAAGCGTACCTTGCCATTCTTGACAAGTCTTGGCTTATACTGCACTCGGCCCGAAGAAAACCCCACTTAGGGTGCAGTCTCGTAACCATAAGCCCTATAGGTAAAAGGGATAAGAGGCTGCGAAAACAACTGGTTGTTGTTAAGACTGGATGGGAGGAGCTAACCTTGTATGGTAGAAGTACGCCTCCTTGAAGGGGCAACCAGGGGGAAGATAAGGGCGGCACCCTCCATTAGGGAGCTGATAAGTGTCTTAAGACGCAAATGTCATGAGGCTTTTTACTCGCAAGGGTATTAAGGCTTGTCATATTTGTGCAACAATCCTGAAGAGGCAATAATACAAAAAAAAGATAAGACGAGATCAATGGGTTTTCGCATGAAAGTGCGAAGACGTCCTGCGATTTCGTCGCAAGACGGCAATGTCATGGGGCTTTATTTTCGCAAGAATATTTAGGCCTGTCATATTGTCGCAACATTCCTGAAGAGGCCATAATACAAAAGAAAAAGTTAAGGCAAGATCAATGGGTTTTTGCATGAAAGTGCAAGAACGTCCTGCGATTTTGTCGCAATGACAAGAGGTGGCATAATAAGACCTTTAATTAGGAAGGCAAAATAAGACCACACAGGAATGAGATTTTGAAAAGAATCAAAATTCACTTCGCATAAGATTGCGAAATTATACATAAACAACTGCGAAGTTGAGGCACAAAATAAGAAAATCTGCAAAATCTCTCATTTGGATACAAATAACAGAGGCAAGTATGGGAATGAATGAAATTAGAAAATGTTATTTGTCTCCACATGATAGATTTACGCAAAAATTAAAAAATTAATGATTATATTGATTAACCATATTGCAAGGAAGAATTGTTTTAATGAATGCAGGTCAAAATGAAAGAAACTCATATATTAAGGAATATGGAAACCAAAAGAATTCGCAAATATACAGAAAGAGGAATAAATGTACAAGTATTACAGAAGATTAAAGAAAGAAACAAAGACTACTTCTTAGTTGATCCTTCATCATCTTCATCAGACTTGTTCCCTTCTTCGTCTGCATCAGAACTTTCATCTCCATCAGAACCTTCATCACCATCAGATTCTTCATCATCAGCTTCGCTATCAGAAATAATCAGACTGGGAATGTTCTTTGGGATCTCCTCCAAGAGACAAGGATAATCAGAATGAGGAATACTATGGTCATCACAAACCATTTGAATAGTTTGATTGCGAAAATGCATAGCATCATTCTTAAAGTTCGCAACAGTGATCTTGATTTGATTCTTTAATCTAGAATACTTGTCGTTGCGAGAAGAAAGATTCTTTGCGAGTTCCTCTTTTTCAGCTTCAAGTTCCTCAATCTTTGCGATATCTACTTTCAGAATCTGCGAGCAAAAGGCAATCAATTAATAACTTGATGAAACATAAGAAACAAAAGATTAGTAAGAAGAACAGTTAATAACCTTCTCTGTCAGAAATCATATCTCTAATCAAGGCTGTATGCTCAACTTGGAGACTAACATTTACAACCTAAATCTTTTCTGGCATCGTCTAAGATTTTCGCCCCAAGCGAATTCATCCTCATTACTTATAAGAAGACGAGAACGAATTTGGTTTTCTCTTTCGCAGAGCTCGGTATTCTTGCGGTTAGCTTCATCTCGTTCAAGTTGAACTTCAAGAAGGGTCTCTTGGAATTTCGCCAAAGCCTTAGCACCTTGATCAGAGATGCGATCCTTATCATCTATGAGACTTCTAATTTTGGTTCTCAACTCATTGATTTTCTCTTTAGAATTAAGAAGGAGACGCTTAAATCGGTTGGCTAAGCCTAAACTAGAACTATGGTCAATTTCTAAGAGGCGAAATTTGGATCTTAGTTCATTCAGAGAAAGAGATGAAATTTTATCATTTGAGAAACTATTTAAAGATTTATTAAGACGCTCAAGAAGGGTATCATTATCCAAGGCATTAGGAAATGAACGAAGAATGGTAGCTTCATCAGAAAGACCATAAATTTCTGCAAAAAGGATCAATTAAATAAGATAAAACAACGGGATGAATGAATAAAAGGAAAGGAGAAAAGTAACATACCATAGAGCTGATTATTAACTTGCTGAAGACTAGAGATTTTGTTCTTATACGAAGAAGAATCAATTTCTAGTTGTCTGTTTTTCTCGCGAAGACATTTGACTTCAGCTTCCAGTTCCTCATTCTTTCTGCGAAATTGAAGATTCTTCTTTTCAAGATTTTCGCGTCTCCTCTCTAGATCTGAGGCAACAACGAAAGAATTTTTTCCATCCTGCGAGAAAATATAAAAAGTATTAAAATAGAAAGATATTTTGAGTTACAACAATGAAGAAGTAAAAGGATTAAAGCATACCAGACTATTAAGAGAATGCAGGAAATTGGGAGTCACTGATCTAGAAACTCCACGAAGAGAATTATCACCATCCAACAAAGAAACATCGAAAATTGTAGCGAGAGCTTTGCAGATGTTAGCGAATTGACTATCTCTCATTCCTTGCAAAGAATCAGAAAAGAGCCCAGAGAGCTTAGCCATAGAAGATTCAGATGGAGAATCTTCATTTGCAGCAAGGTCATCATTATCCTCATCATCCTCATCATTCTCGGAGTTTTCATGAGAAGGAATATTTGAAGGAGAGGAAGAACGGACTTTTCTTTTCTTTGAAAGAGGAGCAGTTCGTTTTTCCCTGCGAAGAGCACCTTTGCTTTTATCACCAGTCTTCGCAACATTGGCAGGTTCTTCTATTTCAGCAATAATCTTCACACACAGATAGAAATAAGAAATGGAAGCAACAGTATACTGTTTAAAATCATAAGAGAATATTTCTTACCTCATTTGTGTATGAGCGAAGATCTAACAAGGTACTAGTCTTTCCAGTCCTGTTATAACTATCTTTCAGTTTTTGGACCTGTAGAATGTCGCAAGAGTCAGCGAACAAAAGAATAAAGACAAATAAAGAAATATAAAGCGAGCGAAACTGGAAGAAACATACTTCTTTCTCTTTCTCTTTCTCGAGCCAAGAGAATACCCAAGGTTGATAGGTAGCGAGATTCTCAGGAAGAACATTTGACCCAGCAATGTAAGGTCCTTTTAGCATCAAGGGAAAAACACACCATTTATCATCTTTGGATTGGCGAGGAGTTGTGTTCTTACCAGAATGCCAATCAATGTCTTGCATGAGTATTTTAGATTCATCAATGTTATATTTCCTTTTCAAACGAATACCCCAGCGAGTATTCTCTTTCTTCATGGAGATCAATTCATAATTTTCAAAGAAACTCGCTACTATGTATTTCTCAGCAATTATCTCCAAGTCTGCGAATTTAGGATCCCTAAGTTCTTTGGAGTATAGAGATCCTTTACCAGCACCACGGTTAGCGAACTCTAGCATCAGACAGATGCAATCCCCACTCAATTGGAAGATAGCTCGCGAAAATCCCGAGTGAGCGAGAATTTCATAGAACAGAGGAATATCTGGGTCATAAAGAAGAATGGGGAGACCTGCGAGAATTTGACCTATGGAAATTATGATTGATTGATCATCACAATATTGATCAGAGAAAATTTTGATAGAAAGAATTGACTTGGCACTTTCACCAGGAATGGTAGAAAGTGTGAAACCTTTCTCAGCAAGATCTTTTTGGACGTCTTTTAAGTTTTTCTCATGTTTATGACAACTTGGAGGCATATTTGAATAAAGAGTATGGGAATGAACAAAAAGTAAGAAGATTGAAGAATGGAGAATTACAGTAGCAGAACTTACGGAAGGACAATAGAGTTGCAGAGATGAGAGAATAAAAAGAGAAGAGAAAGTAAAAAGAAAATGGAAAGAAGAGTAAGAAGAATATATAAAGAAGATTTTTTTTACTCGAATAAATAAACACCGTTAAGGCGAAAAGACGTGAGCGGTTGAAAAACAGCGGTTACAGAAGACGTGTCAAGAAACAGATGGAAGAAAGAATACGTGTGATAAATGCAGAATATGAAGAGATGAACAACTGCGGCATTTCTCACATCATTCTCTACTTTGCAAAGAAGATATGAGAAGAGGCAAGATGTAGGATCAGAATCTCGCAACAATAATGCCTCAGCGAAATTATCAACAACACAACACAACAACGTCGCAGAACAATTTCAGAAATGACATAATAAACGACGTCAGCTAAAATCATGAGAAAAATGTGATGGTTCTGCGAAAATAAGAGAGTTTGCGAGATTAACATTTGTAAGTTTGCGAGAATGTCGCAAGACATATCCGAAAATAAAGGACAGATTAGCTGTCATCCACTATGTACTTCCCTATAAATAGTTGTTCAGATGTAAAGGAAAGGAGAGATCTTTTTTGAGTAAGAAACAAGTAAATAGGAGAGAGAAAATCTAGAGCAGTGGTTATTCTTGATTCCTTTATCTTTTCTTGTAAGATTGTTCAAAGATTCATCAATAAAATTAAGATTGTTAATCTAAAATAAGTTGAATATTAATGAGATCATATGAGGGGTGTAGTGTAGGATTTCCTGCAACTACAGAGCAAGTTGTGTAAAAATCAGGTATACTATGGCAATTTGGTGTTCTGCTTAGTTGAGCTATCCTCTTATCGTTTATAGCTAAACTAGTGTTTGCAGACAATATTGCCTAAGAAGTATTGTGTTGTTTCTCTCTTTTTGAAATTCTTTTGCAACTTTGTGGTCTGCTATACTTATGCTCCAAATTACTCCTATGGTAAGGAATTTATTGAGCCATTTATGAATTCTCATGTAGCAAAAGTTCTTTTGTTGTTTTATTCTTTATGGGTCATGTTGTATTCGTATGTGTACACGGGTTACCATCACGAGTCAACCGTTTGCAAACCCTAAAGGTCTTCTTCCCTAAGAAACCATATAAATACCAAACCTCTGAGTCACATTTGCGTACTCAAGGTTATTTTGGTTTATCAAGAATGTCGTCATCTTCACAATCGTGTGGTTTTGTTAAAGGCTTTCTTGATAAAGGTATTGGTTTTGAATCCAAAGGGAGGAAGAAAAGAACCCTTGTAGATGAAAATAATCCCAATGCCTCATGTTACTAAGCATATACTCATGAGAATGTTGAGAAGGATGATATGATTTCTGCTTAAGTGGTCCATGACTTTCTTATGTATTTTGAGGAAGCAAAACTGCAGCTCGTTGATACTCTGAAAAGTCTTGATGTGTTGAAAACTGAGTTGAAAAAGGTTTCAACTGACCTTGGTCTCATAAAATCGCACATCAATGATCTTCATGAAGAGAATCTCTTCTTTGAAGATGCAATGGATGCTGCTAATCACAAGCTCAAAGACACCAAGACTCGTGAGGATCCTGAACTTTCTATTTGACCTTAGTTCATGTTCGGCCATGGAACTGGAGTCTGATTTTGTTCCCTAGCTTGTTGATTTCTTTTATTTTTCCTAGTAAATCTTCTATTTTATTTGTTTTGTTTAGAAGAATAACTAGAGTTTGGAATATCCATTATTGTGATTACACATAGCTATGTCCAACGTTTTCATCTTCATGTTTTTAGATTTATTGGTTTAAACTCTAAAAGTGTTTGGAAGATGATTTTTGCAGTATTAATCTTTATGGTTTTATATATTGCAATATTGTTATGGGATATGTGTGTTTGTGATTGTCCCATATCTTGTCAAAAGTAAAGTCGTTCATGAATTGATATGCATGTATTGATGAACGAATGAATGGACTTTTGACAAATACAAAAGTTAAGCCTATATTGTCAATTATTGATGGAAGATAGGTTAAAATCTTTTGTTTGCAAGGATTATGTCTATTAAATGTCGTTATGCAAATAGTGATGGAAAATAGAATGAATCCTTGTATATTCCGCAGTAATTGATCTTCCATGATCCATATTTTATGTATTACTGTGTGGCTCCGTAATGTGTCTTATGTTGAGCACGAAACAACCAAGTTGATTATATTTATGATTAGCCTTGTTTTTGTTCCATTTTTAACTAAATTAATCATCTTGTTTGGTTATTTAGTTATGACTCCATAAGTCTTCTTATGTTTGAGCGTTCATGACTGGGTTGATTGTTTAACTTAGTCATTTCTCCATAGACTCTCTTATGTGAATATGACCAATTAAATTGATTACTTTTGTGGTTAATTTGGTTGTGTATTTCGATTATATTAATCATGGGTTTACTTGTGATTAATCTAATTGAGCGCTCTTAAGTCTCCATAAGTTTACTAGTGTTGAGAATTTTTGGTTAAATTAATCATGAACTTCTTGTGGTTGATTTAATATTTTGGATTCAAATTCATACTTGTATGTGATTTTTTATGTCCAAAGAAATCCTTCTTTTCTCTTTCGAAATTAAGGTCGCTCTTGTTGTTCCCTTGGAAATGACATTTTATGGGGAGAGTTCTTTTTGAACGCTTAATTGCCAAATCTTTGTGGGGAGTGCGTCTGTGGAATATTATAGGGGTTATCTTGTATCTTTAAACTCCTTGATGAATGCATTTAGCTTCGTCTTTATGATTGCATCTAAATAAGATGATGTGTGTTCTTTCTTTTGGTCATGAAATGTCTCTTTCGGAAATTTCATTAGGATCCCATTCTTGTACCTTTGCCAATTTTATTGACAAAAAGGGGGAGAATTAATATGTAGTTCACACTACAAATACATATGGTTTTCGGATCATTATGTAAGGGGGAGTGGTTTCCATGTGATACGGAGTATTGACTAAGGGGGAGTGATACATATCACCATAGTATTGTTGTTGAAGTTGTGATACAATTGAACTTTGACGCTATATAATGATACTATGACATTGTATAACAATGATTGAGAACTATTGTTTTCTTGTTATTATAGCTACGTATTTTCAACAACGATGATGTTAAACTTACAACCTTTGGGATCATTGGAGTACTTGGAAGTGACGAAGATTTCGAGTAATGTTGAAGATTAGGCATGTGGAATAGGAGCTACAAAAGTTAATTTATTTATTTTTTGTATTTCATATGTATTAGTAGTTTTGCCACTAAAATTGACAAAGGGGGAGATAGTTAGAGCATTGCTCGGTCGAACTCGCATGTGTTTCTATCTCAAGCATGTTTGTCAATATTAGTGATCAAAACTATAAGTCTTGATTACTAGCCTATTAGAGCTAAGGTATTGGATTAGGATGGAAAGTGTAGTTGAGCTCAAGACTCCATGGAAATCATCATATAAGACGAAGGACTACTCAAGGAACTGGTGGATCTTCATCGACTAAAAGGTATATGGAGACTTGAACTTATCTTTCACTCAAAAGTCTATTTACTCTATCTCCTACTCTTGAGACAAAAGCCGTTTTGATATATAGACTTTCATTATACACATTTGTTATTTCGAGTTGAGTTTATCTCGCCTATCTATTTCTCGAAATGTGTGTTGTTAAGTTTTCGCTTTAGCCGAATTCATCTTTACCAAGCGACGAAAGTCATGTTATGTTTCAATCACTTTGAAAATTGCTCTGACAGAAAGTGGTCTGTGAATAACAGTTATATAACGTTCTCTGAGAATGTTTCAATGATTGAAATGAGAGTTTAGATTACATAACCATTGGTGGATATAAGCATTGTTGTGGAAACACATATATGTATAAGTCATTTTTCCTTGAACCAAAGTTTGCGAACTTTGTTGATCAAGAGAAATGGAAGTGGCGTGAGCCAAGTCCGCGAACTCAGTCCGCGAACTTGCAGAACTTCTTGGCCCGAGATTTTCTGCTGGAGTTTGTGTACTCCTTCCATGAGCTTAACTCCGCGAACCCAGTCCGCGAACTTGAGAAGGTTATATCTAAAGTCGGTTGTTCTTGAACTAATGTTAAAATAAACTAAGGAATGCTTTTGCAAACCGTGGCTATAAAGTTCATGAACCGATTCGAGTGAATCAAATCGATTTTTCTTCAATTGTGTCATGTGTAGTTACATAAGATTTTCTTGCAATTGAACAACTCTCTAACTAGTTCATTTGAGTCATTTGAACTAGTTATGGTGAAGAAGAATAAGGTTGATATGAGAGTAATCATATGGCTAACCATTTGGTTGACTTGTTGAACCAACAAATGTTAATGTTTGAGTACGGTTCATAAACCCAAAATTGGACATTTCATTTGTGTGTGACAAGCTAAGTTTTCGATCTAACGGTTGAGAAATATTAACTTGAATCTAATCAGGTTTTCATCTAACAGTGAATATTGAATGCTTTGTATCTAAGATAACATTGATTGCAAACCCTGATTTGAAAGTGTATGTAAGGGAGAACTCTAGCAACTGGGAAACCTAATCCCCACACATTCTGTGTGATACTAGTTGTGTTAATCTAGAGTCGATTCTCCTTTAACCTTTGGTTTCTTCTTCTAAACCAGGTTAACGACTTAAAGACTTCATTGGGATTGTGAAGCCAAACCGATACTACTTTTATCGTATTTGTGTGATCTGATCTTGCATCTTCTATCGTACGAGTACAATTGAAATAATTGGCTTGAGATTTATATCTCCGATACGCAAGATAAAAAGTAATCACAAACAAACTTCGTCTCATCGTTTGTGATTCCGCAATATTTTTTTCGCTGCGTCGATTAAGATTATTGTGAGGAGATTGATAATACTAAGTTGTTCTTCGGGAATATAAGTCTGGTATTATTGATTGGTTCCTGTTCACCTTGATTTATCAAAAGACGGAACAAAACTCGTAGGTATATTCGTGGGAGACGGATTTATCTATTATCGTAGACTTTTCTGTGTGATACAGATTTGTTTATTAAAGTCTTCGACTTTGGGTCGTAGTAACTCTTAGTTGTGGGTGAGATCAGCTAAGGGAATCAAGTGCGCAGTATCCTGCTGGGATCAGAGGCGTAGGAGCATAACTGTACCTTGGATCAGTGTGAGATTTATTGGGGTTCAACTACAGTCCAGACCGAAGTTAGTTTGGAGTAGGCTAGTGTTTGTAGCGGCTTAATACAGTGTGTGATCAATCTGGACTAGGTCCCGGGGTTTTTCTGCATTTACGGTTTCCTCGTTAACAAAATTCTGGTGTCTGTGTTATTTCTATTCCGCATTATATTTGATTGACACTTGGATATTGGTCTTTGGTACCATCCAAGTTATCTCTCTTTGATAAAGACTCGCAGATTTCTATTTGCTTGAGTATATATCAAATCGAGAGATTGAGATATAAACTCTTTGATATACTTTTATCTAGATTGAGTCTGACTATCTAGTTGATTCTCTAGAAAGTATATTGGAGTTTGTCCATGCAGATTGCTAAGAGAAATAGTGGGTGTGGTTGTTAGACCCCCGTTTTTTCACATTATACATACGCTTGATTCCAAGTTTCAACAGCACAATAACCTGCATATATTCAATCCAAAATATTGTTGTTGACATTATAATAAAAAATCTAATACTCCCCCTAAAGGTAAGATAAGTAGATTTTCAATCCGCACGTCTTTGTTGTTCCCTTTGTAGTCCGTATAACTACAAGTATCAATAAGATATGTTACTCCCCCTTAGTCTATGCTTTACTCTTTTGTTAGATATAACTTTTAAGCACCATTGCCCTTTCCTTAGTGATACCAAATCACTTGTTTACTCCATATATTTCTCCCCCTTTTTATCACAAAATGACAAAGGTACGAGCAAATAAAAGACAAAACGAAAGGATCTTACAAATCTCAAAAGACTTGCAACCTATAAGAGTTAAGCACGAGGGTTCCACACACCATTTTTGATAACCAATCAAAACCGAAACTACAAAGTAATTTTTTTTTGATATGTTACCAAGGAAACAATTGCCCGAAGAAATTTTCCCTAATAGTTTAGCAAACCAAAAATCGATTAAGCACTTTAGTTCCTTTGCTAAACCGATTGTACAAATACAATCGCTTGTTCGATAAGACCAAAATAAAGATCAGAATTAACTCTATTTTTCTCATCAGGTTCTAATTATTCAAATAATAACTTAGACCTTTCACTTTTAAACAAGACAAGTACTAGGTTAGTTAACTAGCATTTCTTGTTAAGGCATTCAGTTATACTTGAATAACCGAAACCTCCACTTTGACTAAGATCAGAATTAACTTAATTAAACCTCCACTTAACTAAGATCAGAATTAACTTAGTTTCTCTTATCCGGAATCGAATTGGACTAAATAATTCATCCCGAAAACTCTTTTGTTAAGCCATAAACAATTCATACAAACCAAATAAATCAACTTGCATAATTATTTACCTCAACTGGAAGCAATTGAAACAAACATAGACATTATAGTACCGCAATTGCATCGTAGTTTCGTAAGCCTAAGCAATCGATACCAAACAATAAAGCAAGATAACAATAGTTTTTCTTAACCGGAAACAATTGAATCACACACACATCCATACACAAATAATGTAATAGACATCAATTGTACCGAAATTTTGTTGAGCAAAAGCAATAAATATATGCAATGAAATCAGGCTTTTCTTAAACAGGAAAACGATTAACTAACAAATTCGTTACCTCAAATTCCGCATCCTCTTCACCCCCAAAAGATATGTCATTAAGCGCAAGTTCACATTAGAACTCTCCCCCGTTGTGTTGTCATCCTCTCGCAAGACAAAAGAACAACAACAAGGACCAACCTTTACCAAAGAAAGGTTGAAAATCAGTTTTAACTAATGCAATGCAAAAGTTGAAACCCCGAAAAACATATCCTTTTATGCTAAACCAAATGATTCAACATATTGTGACTTTTTCACATATTTGTTTCAATCAGAACCATTTATGATCCTTTGATAAGGCATACCAACATGGGTTAGAACCCAATCCCGCTAAATCAAAAAGTCACCCAAACCATAAGGGTTCACACATCATATGAGATCGAATATTAAGGTTATGAAAACCGAAATCAAACATCCCATAAACTCAAATGCAATACACCATAAATATTCACCAAAGAAACAAGTATTGCAATTACCTCTATCTTGTAGGGAATTGAATTGCGAAACTAATGCAAAAAGAATGAGGTCATTCCGAGTTTGGACTAAGAAGTTATGGGGAAAACAGTTTTACACTCCTTCGTATGAACCAATCACTAGGATTGCTTACACCTCTCACTAGAATCGGTTACCAATCACTGGGATTTCTTACACCTCTCACTAGGATCGGTTACAATAGTTACTTGTGACGGATCACAACACTAAACTGTTTTTTGACATAACTTTTGCATACGATGTCCGAATTCAGTGATTTTTGGCTCGTTTTAATTGTAAAAACAAGAGATACACATATATGATCAGTATATATCAACATCATAAACTCAAAATTAACGTTTCTATCAAAACCTCAAATATAGATAGATAAAGTATGAGTATAGAAGAAAATAAATCTCCCAAAAGATGTTAATTAGTCATATAATAACCGAGAGATCATGTGTGCTCAGTTTTACATGTGCTTCCTCACCTTTCAAAAGATTGAGCACCAAGGTGAGCATGCACATTGTAACACAACTAGGTTGTGTTGAGTTGAGCCTTGTCTTGTTCGTCATGAATGACTAAGACAAAATCATCATTCTTGACCTCTTGCTTGGTTTGTTTTCTCTTGTTCCATCTCTTGTTTTTCTTATTTGACTTGTGATGAGGAGTGTCATTATCACAGCGTTCACTAGTACAAGAGATTTCAGACATGATGTCTCTCTTTAGTCTTTCAAGAAAACTCTTGTAATTATTGTCACCAACAATAACAGCTGAGAGTCATTCTTGTGACTAACTTTTGGTCCCTTTTTGGCTGTGGGGATCTTTGGGACCCATTTAGAGGAGGGTTTCGCAGGAGCAGCTTTCTCCTTCATACCATTAGGACGATTATCCTTTTAAATACTTTGCGAAATAACTTTTCTCCAATTTTTGGAACATCAGATCTTGTCTTTGCATTTAAAAAGTCATCTCTCTTTTTAAAATTGGGTTTTTTATGAGATGACCTTGTCGAGTGATATGCAAAATTTGAACTATCATCATAATAATTCTTTTGCCTAAACTTAGGATAATAACGATCTGAGTTCTTATGAGGAGCAAACTTAGCCAATTCGTTTGATACAAAAGAAAGTGCATCTTGCATCTTACGAAATTTGCATCCACATTGCAAGTGTCCTTTATTACCACAATAACAACAATGCTTGGTATAAGTATACGAAGTATGAGTTTTAATGTTACCTTTTTGTGGATCCTCTTGCATTGGAGCTCGACGAGTTTTCTTATTATTCTTCTTATCCTTGTTCAACGTTGTTGCTTTCTTGACATTAGCAGAAGTGCTCTCTTTGATGGTCTTATTTGAAGAGTCTTCTTGAATATGATTCTTAGGCTTGACTAGATTTACTTCTTTACAAGAAATAGTATCATTTTTGAAATCAGTGGAAGCCTCTGGTTGAGAAGAATTAGTAGTTTTTACAAAATTTACCTCTTTGCTAATATTTGAAGCATCTATTCTCTTATAGCCCAATCCTCGTGTATCACGATGATTTCTACTTGCTTCTAACATTGAGGTTAAATTGTTTGAGCTAACATTGAACTTTTTAAGGTCCGAAATTTCTTCTTCCAACGCCTTGATTTTATCAAGAGCACCGGCTAGATCATCCTTAAGGTGTTTTTCTCGTGAGAGACATACACCTTCTTTCTCTTCAAATTCTTTGGTTGGGAATTAACCTTTCTTCAGATTCAACAAGTTTCTTTTTCGACAAAAAGAGATCTCTTCGAAGATTTTCACATTCTAATTTCTTAGAATTTAGCTCGTTTGTACGATCTTTAAGAAGAGAATCACCGATTTGGTAATCAATATAATATCCTTGAAAACCTTCTTCAATTTCTTGTTCTCACGACAAAGAGGAGTCATAAGACCAATGAAATCTAAAGATCTCAGTTTTTTATTTTCCAAAGGATTCAGTAGTTTAGAGTATTCTGAGATATCCTCTTCTACTTCCCTTTCAAAATCTGAGTCATCATCATCGGAAATTTCATCCATCCTTTCTTCTAGACAAATTTTCCAGTTGTCATCGGTTTCTACATCATTAACAAGATTAACTTGTCTAGTAGAATCTCTAGTGATGATTTCATGATCGTTTTCAAATATTGATTCATAGATGCCATTATAAAGTGTTAATTCAAAACTCTTGATATCTAGTTTTGCGTTAACTGAATCATTCATTAGATTCAATTCTTATAGGTTGGATCATACCAAAGACAGATTGTTAAATCTTTTCGTGTTTTCCTGCTCTGATACCAATTGAAAAGACGAGAGGGTACCCAAATATACCTCAATTCAAAAAAATTCCACATATAAGTCCTTTCTCCGAAAGTGATTCTCTATGAGCCGAGTCGAGACAATACAACTAATCGGTTCAGACTTCGTGTGATCGTCTATGGATACGAGATCGAGACAATACGACAACAAGATAACTTGTGTGATTGACTATGGATATAATATCGAGACAATACAACAACGAAGTTTGTTTACTTGATAATAGGTTCAGACTTAACCAAACACAATAGGATTTCTATCAAGTAAATAGGAATTAACGTTTGTGTATTTTACTTCTAATTATAATAAAAATCATAATTGCGGAAATAGAAAAGTAAAAGACACAACAAGATTTTGTTAACGAGGAAACCCCAAATGCAGAAAAACCCCGGCACCATTTCCATAATTGAATACTCTCAGGATTAAGCCGCTATACAAAATCTAAACCAACTTCGTATAGTTGAGACCAAACAACTAAACCTATACTTCACCTAGTTCTGTCTGTATCTGTAGCGCCCCCAAAGCTAGTAGCTGACTAATCCAAGATATTAACTAATAAAGAGGCACTAAGAATCTAAATCATTTACTTAAACATTCAATTAAGAAATCTTCTACAAAACTTAACCCAAAATTAAACCCGCTCAGAAATATATATACAAGAACTCCTCTCAATTGATACATATATAATAGTCATTTGGATTGCAAATAAAATATACCACATAATAATCATAGCAGACGTAATCTAACAAACGAAATCAACGCCTTGAAGCTTTCGCTGCGCAACTCTGATTTGTCTCTAAAACTGAAAGTGGGAATGGGTGAGAACATCATCCCTAAAAGGGGTGCCCATCAGGAATAACAATTAACTGTAAAGAAATCATGAGCAAGATTTGGAAAACAATTCATGTTTTCCCAAACATCAAAGTGACTAAATCACTGGAAATGCACAAACAATATATATAGACAAACTCCTTCTTCAAACAATATATATTAGTGATGTCGTGTTTTTCCACACCTACATAGCTATATAGATGTCGGGTTGTTCCACACCTAATAAGCATAAAAGCTGAATTCATGTAGATATAAATAAAGGAGCGTATCCTATATACCACACGTGGAAATTCTCATTTCCCATAACAATTCATATTGACAATAAAATATTACAGGTCCTTTCCAATTCATGGAAAGATTCAAAGAATCAACAGAACAATCATAATACAAACTAAACAATGCATGAAATGCACAAACTGACAATGCATGAGTTTGTTAAACATAAACTTCTGTAAAAGAAACAACAATGGTTTCAAAAGAGTTAAAAGTATTCCCACCTCTTTTGATGACAAGCCACGCCTACCTCGAGATCCAAAATCCACTGGTTCATCCTTTGAATCGATCGTTGTTAAATAGACTAATTGTTAATCACACAAGCACTCTAAGAATTTATCCAAAAGGATCATACAATGCTCATACAAGTCTATCTAATTGTTCTAAGCCCATTTATGACTTAACACCTTTTTATTATCTATCTTCATCATATCTAAGATTTACTAATTCAGTTAGGTTGTATCTAAAGTCCAATAGCTAAGTCTTATGGGTACCTATAACTTTGTAGAAGGAACCAAAGGTCAATTCGGACCATAAGTGGTCCAAACACCAATATAAGATAACTAGTTTGAAGCCCAAGTCCACTTAAACAAACCCATTACACAGGGCCAGGCCCAACTGAGTCAATCTAACGGTCACTGACGGTCTAAGGAATCAGCTAATAGTCCACGTCCAGTCAAGGTCAAGTCCAGGGTAATCAATCGGTCAAACAGAGTCAACTCAGTCACCTACACTGAATCAGAAGAGTCGACTCAGTCGGACAAACTGAGTCATACGGGTAAGGCAACTGACTGGTTACATCTTAGCTAAAAGATAATCACTCAGCTAACCTGAATGCAATCTGGCCAAGCCCATTGCACAGGCCAAAAACTGAGATGCACCATAATAGTGTATCACCAGCACCTTACACTAACTAAGCATAGTTCTCCTCATCTTTCATTCTAACAATTCAATATCAATATATTTACCTTAAACAAACTTCGGAATTAAATTACAAACACAATTACAGCTCAATAACCTGCAGTTGCATCTTTTAGCAACACATCCACTAAACTGAATCACCACCAGTTTTAGATTAACTACAACTTCAATTTAATACCATCACTACTTGTAATTCAGTACAATCATCTATAACTGCAATTCCACTTCAACTGTGTTACTTCAATCCTACATTAAAGTTATGTAAGCTTCATAACTAATTCACAACCATAAACTCGGGTTACCTGCAATAGCAGTGGCAAGCCCCAAATGAAACATCAGTAGACCCCGTCACCCCATTCATTTCATATTCCATTTCACAGTTAATTCAGTTCCACAACCTCTCTGCGGATACTACCAACACCAGTCACTCTTATACTTCTTAAGTTAACAATCCTGTAACTCAAGTTCACCCATTCATCCCAAAACTTCAACAACATCAATCCAATACCACCAACAAATGTGCATACCTGTAATCTACTATCATTCATCTAAAACTTCAGCTTAATTCCAAAACTGATAACACTGCCTAATTTCCTCCTTCAAATGGTTCACATCAATACCAGTTTCAAAAGCTCAACTTCATATTCACCATCCCCATCTCAGAACACATTAATACTATTATCAATTACAAATACAAATACATAGGTAATGAAACTGAATAACCATACTGAAATCAACTCAAAGAAGCAGTTACCTCAGTTCACTTGTTTCGACACCATCACCTCCTGCCAGTTCAAGTCCTAGACCCTAAGATAATTCTTAATTCACCACTTCTCTAATTCGAACCCAAATCAACAATCAAAGTCTTCGATTAAACAAACCCATCTTGTAAATCCATCTAAATCATCTTAATCCTTACTCGAATCGAATTCCAAATCAATTTACAAAAACCCTATTTTCCATTTAGGGAAAAACAGAAACCCTAACTCTTAATTCTTCATTTCATCTTCACAACATTTTTCATGACACCAAATTAACAACCACCCCTTCCTTCAACATCTATCAGAAACTCATAAACAACATCAATCTACTCAAACCCTAACTTCTGATTTCTTCAGATATCATCTCTTCTTCTTTTCTTGCTCAACCGACACCAACAACAGCACCAACAATCATATCTTAGAGTTTCCCCTAAGTTTCCGATCCCAAACTCATCAAATCTGTAGTCCTAATTTCAAATCTCCGAAAGCCCCTTTTCTGTTGAACCTAAATCAACTACATATCGATCTTCACCAACAATTCTGTGTCTTCCGACCTTCACTGATTCAATTGCTAACTTCAAATATCTCCTCCATCAATTGATACGAGTGGGAGAAGAATTTGCAGAGAAAAGAAAAGAAGAACAGAGAAAGATTACGAGAGAAAAACAAAGATAATGAGTCGAGTTCTTCTCGACACGTTTCTGATGATAAGGACAACGACCAATGATAAAGACACCTTCCCAAACGATAAGGGCAGCCAGGCGGTTTAAAGGAAAATGACTTATTTTTTCTTCGTACAAAACTGATAATATCTTCTTCATCTGATATCTGATTGACACGTTCGAACAGCCCATTGCTCATAAATTTTCGATACCTATTCAACGGTACTATTTTCGTATCTAGATCTTAGTTAGATTGATTTCTATTAATTAACGTCTGTAAAAACTAATCGAGTTATTATCAGCTAAATCTTCTCTTGGTCATCGCTAGACCAGTCAAATAGCGTTGACGAGCTTAAGGGTCCTTACAGTATACCTACGCCTCCAACTTGCAATAAGTCACACACTTGGAACAATTCCTTTGGTTCGTATTTCAAACAGTAAAGGAACAACAAATATGTTCGGTAACAACTCTTTTCAAACAAGTGATATGAGTTTGATAAAAGGCTCTTCCGTTTATCCCAATAAACTCCTTTGTCAGGTCCTTAGATCTATCTTTTCAACAACTACCAAATTAATTGTTAAGACTATGCAATCAATACTTTGAATCACAAAGAATTGTATTGATGCCGATCTACTCAACTAATCAATCAAATCTATCACAAAGATAAACTGATTATAGTTGGATCCCCAGCCGATCAAGTTTTGTTCACACCAAATATTATGAACTCAAATAAGAAATCTTCTTTGTCTTCAAATATTCTTAGATCTTCAATAAATACTTGCACACAAACAACTTGTATCTCTAGTGATCAATCACACACAGAACGGAGTCCGTTAACAATAGATTATCACAAGACGTCTTTAGATCTACAAACAGTTCTAAAGATGCCTGTCGATACTTCGATCTAGTGTGAGTGAAAATTCTCAAGCATAAACAAACTAGGTGCAATCAAAGTTCAACAACCGTTAGTCAATCAAATCAATCGAAAACTAATAATAAACTGCAATTATCTAGTTTCCCACCAACGGTACTTGTAGAGCTTCCCATACCAATACAAAAGTCAAGCCTTGTGAATAGTTTTACCAAGATACATAAACAAGTTATGAGCGGTTACACTAAACACACATATTGGTAATCCAAAGATTTGCAATGAATAACAATACCAATAAGCCTAGCGATTTACCTTTCGATTCATAAAACAAGTTCATGAATTTAATTACTTCCTTTAAAAGAATGTAAACATTGTGTCCTAGGACCAAATCTTCACCCATACCCATATGTAATCACAATAGCATTCATACAATTATGTTGCTATCTTATATACGAAGTTCAAAAGATAGACGTTATACTTCGCATTGTAATTCCTCAATACTCTGTCTAACTAGAGTATAATCATTCACAGCTTCGCAGTTATGTTTTCAATATGCACGACTTGAAAGATAAGTTAGGAATGAAACAGTTCAAGTCAAATATTACTAACCTCAAGTGGAAGGATGATGTCGTCGTTATAGTTCTTCAGTTCTTCACATTCTTCAAGTCTTCACGTAATACTTTTAAGTCTCATATCCTAGTAACTTTCTAGCTAACCAATACGAATTTGAATCTAGTAAATAATCAAGCGACTCTTTAAATGAGTTTTGATTCACTAAAATATGACAACCAGACTTGACATACCAACCGAGCTATGCCTAACAACGACAACAAGACAACTTGTGTGATCGACTTACAAGATCGAGAAAATACAACAACGAAGTATGATTACTTGATAATAGGTTCAGACTTAACCAAACACAATAGGATTGCTATCAAGTAATTAGGAATTAACGTTTGTGTATTTTACTTCTAATTATAATAAAATAATTGTAATTGCGGAAATAGAAAAGTAAAAGATACAAAAAGATTTTGTTAATGAGGAAACCGCAAATACAGAAAAACCCCGGGACCTAGTCCAGAATTGAATACTCTCAGAATTAAGCCGCTATACAAAATCTAAACCAACTTCGTATAGTTGATACCAAGCAACTAAACCTATAGTTCACCTAGTTCCCTCAGTATCCATGCGCCTTCAACTTGTAATAAATCACGCACTTGGAACAATTCCTTTGGTTCGTATTCCAAACAGTAAAAGAACAACAAATATGTTCGGTAACAACTCTTTTCAAACAACGTGATATGAGTTTGATAAAAGACTCTTCCGTTTATCCCAATAAACAACTTTGTCAGGTTCTTAGATCTATCTATTCAACAACTACCAAAGTAACTGTTTAGACTATACAATCAATACTCTTAATCACAAAGAATTGTATTGATGCCGATCTACTCAACTAACCAATCAAGGTTATCACAAAGATAAACCTATTATAGGTTGATCCCCAGCCGATTAAGTTTTGTGCACACCAAAGATTATGAACTAATATAAAAAATCTTCTTAGATCTTCAATAAATACCTGCACACAAACAACTTGAATCTCTTGTGATTAATCACACACAGAACGGAGTCTGTTAACAATGGATTATCACAAGACGTCTTTAGATCTACAAACAGTTCTAAAGATCCCGTCGATATCTCGATCTAGTTTGAGTGAATCTTATATCAGAAGAGAAAATTCTCAAGCATAAACAAGCTAGGTGCATCAAAGTTCAACAACCGTTAATCAATCAAATCAATCAAAAACTAATAATAAACTGCAATTATCTAGTTTCCCACCAATGGTACTTGTAGAGCTTCCCAATCCCAAAGAAGTCTTTAAAACGAGCGGTCGTAAGAAATTTCGCCTAATTAGGGTACTTTCCTCTCCGAATAGACGGCTCCACCAGTAACAACACAACTAGGTAGTTTTGCTGGCTTTGAGGATTAGTTTGCTTGAAATGCAAACTTCAATATTTATAGACCAAGGAAGTTTGGACACCAAGGAATTTCCAAAACCGAATATTCTCAAAGATATGCAATAAAGGCAAAAACGGTTTTCATAATTTCTGGAAATGCACTGTCCAAATATTGACCGAAATCTCAGTAGAAAATCTCCAATTAGTAAATGCACATTACTAATTTTTATTTTCTAAAGATACGCATTTAATTGCTGGAAATTAAAAGCATATAAAAACTAAAAATCTTAATTAAAAGATTCTCAATTTATTTCGATCCGGGATTCTCCTTTAGCTATTAAGGAATATCTTTGAACAATAAAAGATAAGAGTTACTGCACATGTTCAAAGTGTGTCGACATATTTACTTTGTAAATCCTTTTTCATATTTACAATCTTGGAACCGCTTTTCCACACTTCCAAACAAGTTTAGAATTGGTTCACCTGACTTCCAAGAACTATGTGATTGATTATCCTATCAAATCACCATTAATGGGGTTCACGGATCTACCAAAACACAAGGCTTCGGTTCTACCTCCATGTGGGTACTAGAATCGGTCACACTAGCTTTCCAAAAATTGGTTGACTAGGTACTAGGATCGGTTACCACATATTTATGGTATTTAACTTGTATTCGGTTGCACAAGTCATAGGATCGGTTACCAATTACTAAGACTTGGTATACCTCTTACAAGGATCGATTCCCAATTCTTGTGATATGTTTCACCTCTTACTAGGATCGTTCCCTAATGTATAAAGTTGGTCATACCAATTACAACATATCGATCATACCATCTCAGGTGATTACTTAAGATCGGTTTCACTAATAAAAGTCATACCAATACAAAAGTCAGGCATTGTGAATAGTTCTACCAAGATACATAAACAAGTTATGAGCGGTTATACTAAACACACATATTGGTAATCCAAAGATTTACAATAAATAACAATACCAATAAGCCTAGCGATTTCCCTTTCGATTCACAAAACAAGTTTATGAATTATATTTCCTTTAAACAAATGTAAAACATTGTTTTCTAAGACGAAATCTTCACCCATACCCATACATAATCACAATAGCATTCATACGATTATGTCGATGTCTTATATACGAAGTTCAAAAGATAGACGTTATACTTCGTATTGTAATTCCTTAATACTATGTCTAACTAGAGTATAATCATTCACAGCTTCGCAGTTATGTTTTCAATATGCACGACTTGAAAGATACGTTAGGAATGAAACAGTTCAAGTCAAATATTACTAAACTCAAGTGGAAGGATGATGTACTCGATGTAGATCTTTACTTCTTCACATTCTTCAAGTCTTCACGTAATACTTGTAAGTCTCATATCCTAGTAACTTTCTAGCTAACCTATACGAAGTTGACTCTAGTATATAATCAAACGACTCTTTAAATGAGTTTTGATTCACTAAAATATGACAACAAAACTTGACATACCAACGCTTGGTGGGTTCAACCGAGCTATGCTCTAACATGATTAGATTCAAGCTAATATCTTTCAACTGTTAGATCGAACTTAGCTTGTTATACACAATTGAAATGTAACTTCATTTAAGTTTGAGTAACTGTACCTAAACGTGTACACCTAGTTGGTTCAACAATAGTTAACCAATGGTTATCCATATGAGCACTTTCATATCAACCTTATTCATCTTCACCATAACTAGTTCAAATGACTCAAATGAACTAGCTAGAGAGTTGTTCAATTGCTTAGTTATCATAGAAGTATACAAGACACAGTCGAAGCAAAATCGGTTTTGATTCACTCGAATCGATTCATGAATATTATAGCCACGGTTTGCAAAGATTGCATTCCTTAATAAATGTAAATGTTTTAGTTCATGAACAAACCGATTTTAGAAAGTAACCTACCTAAGTATGCGAATAGGTATGCGTACTTAAGTAACCGGATTAATTTTGGTTTTCACTTTCAAAATCCAGCAGAAATTCACGGACGTGAACTTTCCAACGGGTACACATACTTTGGGTTCCCGGTTTTGGACTTTTACACAAATGTAAAAACACACTATGCTTATATCCAAAGATGGTTACATGTTCTAAACTCTCATTTCAATCATTGAAAATTTCTTAAAGGATATTATATAGTTGTTATTCACAAACTATTTTTCATCAAAGCGATTTTCAAGTTATTGAAATAATCAATATGACTTTCGTCACGAGTAAAGATGAACTTGGCCAAAGCGAAAGCTTACCAGCACATATTTCGAGAAATAGATAAGCGAGATAAACTCGGCTCGAAATAACAAATGTGTATAATCTAAGTCTATATAGCAATACGACTTTTGTCTCAAGATAGGAGATATAATGAATAGACTTTTGAGTGATAGATGAGTTCAAGTCTCCACATACCTTTTTGTCGATGAAGTTCCACCAGTTTCTTGAGTAGTTCTTCATCTTTGCATGATGGACGCCGTGGAGTCTAGAGCTCAACTACACTTACTATCCTAGTCCGAGACTTAGCTATAAGTAGACTAGAAATCAAGACTTATAGTTTTGTCAACTAAACTTGACAAACAAGCTTGAGATAGCAATGCTTGCGAGTTCGACCGAGCAGTGCTCTAACAATCTCCCCCTTTGTCAATTTTAGTGACAAAACTATCAATACATATGGAATACAAAATAAATAAACTGTGCAGCTTCTCTTCCACATGCTTGATCTCCTTGGTTCTTCAACATTACTCGAGATCTTCGTCACTTCAAAGTACTCCAATGATTCCAAAGGTATTCAATTCAGCATCATCGTTGTTGAAGATACGTATCCATAACAATGAGAAAACAATAACTCTCAATCATTGTTATACAGTGTCATAGTATTATTATACAACATCAAAGTTCAATTGTATCACAACTTCGACAACAATACTATGGTGATATGTATCACTCCCCCTTAGTCAATACTTCATCTCACATGAAAACCACTCCCCCTTACATAATGATCCGAAAACCATATGTATTTGTAGTGTGAACTACACATTAATTCCCCTCCTTTTGTCAATAAAATTGGCAAAGGTACGAAAACTAGTGGGATCCTAATGAAATTTCCACAGAGACACTTCATGACCAAAAGAAAGCACATATCAACTTTTTTAGATGCAATCATATAGACGAAACTAAATGAATTCATCAAGGAGTTTATGAAGATACAAGATAACCCCTATAATATTCCACATCCACACTCCCCACAAAGATTTGGAAATTAAGCACAAGTTCAATTAAGAAATCCCCCCCCCCCCCCCCATAAAATGTCATTCCCGAAAGAACAACAAGAGCGACCTTACTTTCACAAGAAAAGAAGGATTTCTTTGGACATTAACAAATTACATAAAAATATGAATTTGTATCCAAAAATCTCAATTAAATTAACCACAAGAGAACCCATGATGAATTTAATCGGAAATGCTCACATAAAGAACTTACGGAGCCGCACAGTATTTACATAAAAATATGGATCAGGTAAGATCAATACTGCGGAATAAACAAAGATTCATTATATTTCTCATCACTGTTTTCACAATGACATACAATAGACTTAATCTTTGTGAACAAAATCTCATCCTATCTTCCATCAATATTTTCATAATGACATAATAGGCTTAACTTTTGTTTGTCAAAAAGTTCATTCAATCTTTTATCAATACTTGCATATCGACATATGAAAGACTTAACTTTTGACCATGTATGGGACAATCATAGTTCACGGACGTAAACACACATATCCCATAACAAGTTGCAATATATAAAACCATAAAGATTAATACTGCAAAATCATCTTTCAAACAAACTTTAGAATTTCAATAAATGAATCTAAAAACATTGCAAGATGAAAACATTGGATATAGCTATGTCTAATCACAATAATGGTTATTCCCAAACCCTAGTTATCCTTCTTAAAACACAAGAATAAATTCTCATCAGAAGTTTCCTAGACATAATAAGAAAATCAACAAGCTAATAAACAAAGAAAGACTCCTAAACCAAAAAAACCGAACATGAACTGAAGTCAAATAGACGTTTCGAAATTCTCACAAGCCTTGAGATCTTTGAGCTTGTGATTGACAACATCCACTGCATCTTCAGAGAAGATATCCTCATTAAGAAGTTCTTTAACATGTGTCTTTATGAGACCAAGGTCAGAATTAACCTTTTTCAACCCAGTTCTTAACACATCAAGACTCTTCAAAGTATCAACGAGTTGCAGTTTTGTATCCTCAAAGTATTTAAGAAAATCATGAACCACTTCAGCAGAAATTGTATCCTCGTTCTCTATATCCTGATGTGTATAGGCATAGTAACATGAGGCATTAGGATGATCATCTTCTACTAAGGTTCTTTTCTTCCTCCATTTGGACTCGAAACCAATACCTTTATCAAGAAAACCTCTTGCAAAAACACCATAGCGAGAAGATGAAGACATTCTTGACAAAACACAAAACAACCCATAGTATGCGTACGAGAGTCAATAGGTTTGGTATTTAAATGGTTTCTTAGGGAAGGTAACTTTTAGGGTTTCCAAAATTGATTCGTGACAGTAACACGGGTACACGTACGAACACAACTTGATCCAAAAGGAAACGCACACAAAGGTCGTACTGGCACGACAAAATTTTTGCTTCGTGAATATTTTCACAAAATTTTTGGCTCAATAAATTTTATATCTTAATAGAGAAACAATTTAGAGCATAAAAGTAGCAGGCAACTTAGTTGCAACGAAAACTTCTTTAAAGAACAAAAAGAAAACAATTGAAGAACAACTTCAGACACAACCAGTACTTTAAGCAAAGTTGTCTGCGGATAATAGTTTAGCTATGGACGATAAGAAAATAGCTCAACTAAACAGAGCACAATTTTGCCAAAAGTATACCTAATTATTAACAGTATCCGTACCGGTATGCATAAAACTTACTATCATTAGATGAAATGTGTTTACAGTTGAGTCTCTTTTTTATTTCGAATCTAGGAAAGAATCCCTTTTGATGTGAAAAATTATCATAAAACTTACTATCATCAAAATACGAGACATAGTTTGAGTTCTTACCAAGAGAATTTTGACTAGAGGAAGTTGACAACCTGTTGACGATTTCTTTATAACCTTCAATTATCACCTTTAGGTTATGTTAGAGCACTGCTCGGTCGAACTCGCAAGCGTTGCTATCTCAAGCTTGTTTGTCAAGTTTAGTTGCCAAAACTATAAGTCTTGATTTCTAGTCTACTTATAGCTAAGTCTCGGACTAGGATAGTAAGTGTAGTTGAGCTCTAGACTCCACGACGTTCATCATGCAAAGACGAAGAACTAATCAAGGAACTGGTGGATCTTCATCGACAAAAAGGTATGTGGAGAATTTAACTTATCTATCACTCAAAAGTCTATCTATTATATCCCTTATCTTGAGACAAAAGTCGTATTGCTATATAGACTTCGATTATACACATTTGCTATTTCGAGCCGAGTTTATCTCGCTTATCTATTTCTCGAAATATGTGTTGGTAAGTTTTCGCTTTGGCCAAGTATATCTTTACTCGTGACGAAAGTCATGTTGATCATTTCAATATCTTGAAAATCGCTTTGATGAAAAATAATGTGTGAATAACAACTATATAACATCCTCTAAGAATGTTTCAATGATTGACATGAGAGTTTAGAATATATAACCATGAATAGATATAAACATTGTATGTGAACTCATACGTGTGTAAGTCCAAAATCCTCGAAGCGAAGTATGCGTATTTTACTGGTTTAGGATGTCCGCAGCTAAGTCCGCGTACCTGTACGCGTACTTCCGGAAGTTCACATCCCGTGAATTTCTGCTGGAGTTTGCGAACTGAAAACAAGATCAATTCGGGTACTTAAGTATCCGTACCGGTATGCATACTTAAGTGGGTTATTTTCTAAAAACGGTTCATTCGTGAACTAAGACATTTATAAATTAAGGAATGCAATCTTTGCAAACCGTGGGTATAATGCTCATGAATCTATTCGAGTGAATCAAAATCATTTTTGCTTCGATTGTGTCTTATACACTCTATGAGATCTAAGCAATTGAACAACTCTCTAACTAGTTCTTTTGAGTCATTTGAACCAGTTATGGTGAAGATGAATAAGGTTGATATGAAGTGCTCATATGGCTAACCATTGGTTAACTATTGTTGAACCAACTAGGTGTACACGTAGGTACGGTTACTCAAACCTAAATGAAGTTACATTTCAATTGTGTATAACAAGATAAGTTCGATCTAACGGTTGAAAGATATTAGCTTGAATTTAATCAGGTTTTCATCTAACGGTGAATATTGAATGCTTTGTTACCAAGGTAACTTATATTGCAAACCCTGATTTGGAGACTATATAAAGGAGAACTCTAGCAACTGGGAAACCTAATCCCCACACCTCCTGTGTGATACTAGTTGTGTAAGCTAGAGTCGATTCTCCTTTAACCTTAGGTTTGTCTCGAGATCCTGTAGGTTAACGACTTAAAGACTTCATTAGGACTGTGAAGCCAGACCCAACTATTTTCTTTGTAGTTGCGTGATCTAATCTTGCTATTTCTATCGTGATTGAGTGCAATCGTAAGATTGGCTTGAGATTTATATCTCGGATAGGCAAGATAGAAAAGTAGTCACAAACACATTCGTCTCATCGTTTGTGATTCCACAATATCTTGTTTCGCTAGTCGATTAAGATTATTGTGAGGCGATTGATATTTCTAGGCTGTTCTTCGAGAATATAAGTCCGGTATATCAATTAGTTCCTGTTCACATTGATTTATCAAAAGACGGAACAAAACTCATAGGTATTTTGTGGGAAACAGATTTATCTATTCTTGTAGAATTTTCTATGTGAGACAGATTTGTTTATTAAAGTCTTCGACTTTGGGTCGTAGCAACTCTTAGTTGTGGGTGAGATCAACTAAGGGAATCAAGTGTGTAGTATCCTGCTGGGATCAAAGACGTAAGGAGCGCAACTGTACCTTGGATCAGTGTGAGATTAATTGGGGTTCAACTACAGTCCAGACCTAAGTTAGTTTTGTAGTAGGCTAGTGTCTGTAGCGGCTTAATACAATGTGTGTTCAATCTGGACTAGGTCCCGGGGTTTTTCTGCATTTGCGGTTTCCTCGTTAATAAAACTTCTGGTGTATGTGTTATTTCTTTTCCGCATTATATTTTGTAATATAATTAAAATATCACAGGTTGTGCGTTGAATCGATCAATTGGTAAATCCAACCTTTGGTTGTTGATTGAAATTGATTGATCCTTTAACATTGGTCTTTGGTACCGTTCAAGTTATTTCTCTTGTATTCAATCAGGCTTGCAGATTTCTATTTGTTTGAGTGAGGATTGAATCGAAAAATTGAGATATAACTCTTTGATATACTTTTCATTAAGATTGAGTCTGATTGTCTAGTTGATTCTCTTAAAAGTATATTGGAGTTAGTCCATACAGATTGCTAAGCGAAATATTGGGTGTGGTTGTTAGACCCCCGCTTTTTCAGGTTATTTCTCATATCATCATTTTTGCTCCCTTCTCCTGATACTCTGTTCACATCAAAAGTAACATTATCTCCCTTTCTGACATAAGAGAATCCCGGATCTCCTCTTGGACGATTTTTGTTAATACGTCTGTTATGCTTTTGAGCATTTGAGGAACTCATCGAACTGACTTTCCTGGTAAAATGCACAGGGTAAGTACTGAAGCCAGTTGGTTTAGACATAAGAATGTCAGTTACACCTTTGAGGATTAAATCTAAGGTATGTTGAAGTTGAACAAAGGAGTTGTTATTCAACCTAGAGTTTCTCTTTTGCTTAACACGCCCTTTTGAATCACAAAAGAGACACACTTTCTGATCACAAGAGTGATTAGAGAGAACAAATTTAACATCATCGTTTGGAGATTTCTTCCTTCCATGTGATGTGGAACATCCTTGATTAGAGGAGGTGATAAGCACATCTTTTCTAATAGGAAGGGATTCTGATTTTACTTCTGGAACTGGAACTCTTTCAGTCATGATAGAAGTAGATGGTATAGTATCCTTTTTGGAACATCCTTGAATCGAGAGTTTACTCAAGCGATGATTAATTTCCAAAGCATCCTTTTTGAGGCTCTCCTCGAGTAAGATGCGTGAAGACTGAACTTCAACATTTTCTTT
Organism: Papaver somniferum; assembly: GCF_003573695.1. Taxonomy (NCBI): domain Eukaryota; kingdom Viridiplantae; phylum Streptophyta; class Magnoliopsida; order Ranunculales; family Papaveraceae; genus Papaver; species Papaver somniferum. The sequence continues at coordinate 39,759,236 of NC_039366.1, forward strand.
GCAAAAAGCTTTTTCTTTAGAGTCACAGTCTCTTACTATACCGAGAAGAACATTGACATTTTTTTTCAACCGATTAAATCTATCAGCTTGGATTCTAACGAGGTTTAGAATAAGATTACTCTCTTCAGCTGCTTCCCTTTCGTCAACAGAGTTAGACTCTTTTGAAGGGTAATCGGGATAACACATGTCAGTATCTATCTGTCTCGTCAGAACACTAGGTTCGTCTATATTTGAGATTGAAGAATCTTTCTCTTTAATAGACATTGTCGAAACAAAATTTTTGTTTCTGGTGACGCGTTTATCAGAGATATTACTTCCCATATAGTCAGATCGCTATAAACACAGACTTATAAGGTATTAAACGTATTTGCCTGCTCTGATACCAATTGAAAAAGCGGGGGTCTAACAACCTCACCCAATATTTCGCTTAGCAATCTGTATGGACTAATTCCAATATAATTTTAATAGAATCAACTAGACAGTCAGACTCAATCTTAATAAAAAAATATATCAAAGAGTTATATCTCAATTTCTCGATTCAATCCTCACTCAAACAAATAGAAATTTGTGAGCCTGATTGAATACAAGAGAAATAACTTGAACGGTACCAAAGACCAATGTTAAAGGATCAATCAATTTCAATCAACAACCAAAGGTTGGATTTACCAATTGATCGATTCAACGCACAACCTGTGATATTTCAATTATATAACAAAATATAATGCGGATAAGAAATAACACAGACACCGGAAGTTTTGTTAACGAGGAACAAATGCAGAAAAACCTCGGGACCTAGTCTAGATTGAACACACACTGTATTAAGTCGCTACAGGCACTAGCCTACCACAAACTAACTTCGGTATATACTGTAGTTGAACCCCAATCAATCTCACACTGATCCAAGGTACAATTGCGCTCCTTACGTTTGTAATCCCAGCAGGATACTACGCACTTGATTCCCTTAGTTGATCTCACCCACAATTAAGAGTTGATACGACCCAAAGTCGAAGACTTTAATAAACAAATCTGTCTCACATAGAAAAGTCTATAGGAATAGATAAATTTGTATCCACAGAAATACCTATGAGTTTTTTTCCGTCTTTTGATAAATCAAGGTGAACAGGAACCAATTGATATACCAGACTTATATTCACGAAGAACATCCTAGAAATATCAATCACCTCACAATAATCTTAATCGACTAGCGAAACAAGATATTATGGAATCACAAACGATGAGACGAATGTGTTTGTGACTACTTTTTTATCTTGCCTATCAGAGATATAAATCTCAAGCCAATCTTACGATTGCACTCAATCACGATAGAAACAGCAAGAGCAGATCACGCAACTATAAAGAAAATAGTTGGGTCTGGCTTCACAATCCCAATGAAGTCTTTAAGTCGTTAACCTACAGGGTCTCGAAAGAAACCTAAGGTTAAAGGAGAATCAACTCTAGCTTACACAACTAGTATCACACAGGAGGTGTGGTGATTAGGTTTCCCAGTTGCTAGAGTTCTCCTTTATATAGTCTCCAAATCAGGGTTTGTAATTTAAGTTACCTTGGTAACAAAGCATTCAATATTCACCGTTAGATGAAAACATGATTAGATTCAAGCTAATATCTTTCAACCGTTAGATCGAACTTAGCTTGTTATACATAATTGAAATGTAACTTCATTTAGGTTTGAGTAACCGTACCTAAACGTGTACACCTAGTTGGTTCAACAATAGTTAACCAATGGTTAGCCATATGAGCACTTTCATATCAACCTTATTCATCTTCACCATAACTAGTTCAAATGACTCAAATGAACTAGTTAGAGAGTTGTTCAAATGCTTAGATCTCATAGAAGTATACAAGACACAATCAAAGCAAAATCGGTTTTGATTCACTCGAATCGATTCATGAACATTATAGCCACGGTTTGCAAAGATTGCATTACTTAATATATATAAATGTTTTAGTTCATGAACAGACCGATTTTAGAAAGTAACCTACCTAAGTGTGCGAACAGGTACGCGTACTTAAGTAACCGGATTGAGTTTGGCTTTCACTTTCAAACTCCAGCAAAAATTCACGGACGTGAACTTTCTGCCAGTATGCGTACGGGTATGCATATTGTCCCGGATTTCCAACAACCGCTAGTACGCATACGGGTACGCGTACTTTGGGTTCCCGGTTTTGGACTTTTACACAAACGTGAAAACACACTATGCTTATATCCAAAGATGGTTACATGTTCTAAACTCTTATTTCAATCATTGAAACTTTCTTAAAGGATATTATATAGTTGTTATTCACAAACTATTTTTCATCAAGTTATTGAAATAATCAACATGACTTTCGTCACGAGTAAAGATGAACTTGGCCAAAGCGAAAGCTTACCAACACATATTTCGATACATAGATAAGCGCGATAAACTCGGCTAAAAATAACAAATGTGTATAACCGAAGTCTATATAGCAATACGACTTTTGTCTCAAGATAGGAGATAGAATAGATAGACTTTTGAGTGATAGATAAGTTCAAGTCTCCACATACCTTTTTGTCGATGAAGTTCCACCAGTTCCTTGAGTAGTTCTTCGTATTTGCATGATGAACGCCGTGGAGTCTAGATCTCAACTACACTTACTATCCTAGTCAGGGACTTAGCTATAAGTAGACTAGAATCAAGACTTATAGTTTTGGCAACTAAACTTGACAAACAAGCTTGAGATAGCAACGCTTGCAAGTTTGACCGAGTAGTGCTCTAACACTTGATATCTGATACACTTGTGCAAGTTGAGTTAAAACTGATCAATCTCAATGTAAATTTATTGTTGGATTGAGTATTAAACAAACACAAGTTGAGTTAATCCAAATCTGGATAGGATTTTAGACAAACAACACTACAACTGATCAATCTCAAGGTTATCATAAATTAAATTAAGATACATTATCCTAGGCTATGTTATTCCATTTTCATGCTCCCAAACAGATCCCTAACTTTCACACCTATTACAACAAGAAAAGAATAAAGTTTATGTCTCTCAATTGGATTGCACTTTAACTATGATAAAATATTATTTTAATTTTTGTATTAAACCAATTTTTTGGAACCATATTGATCGAAACATTCCAAGAAGCACCGTAAATAACAACATCTTTCAATGGACTATAACATGTGATACATATGATTTAAATATAATTGAAAGATTTGCATAAAAATCAAGATACAATAATTATGCAATAATATACCATAGCCAATTCACTTGAACATTTCCTGAAGAATACTCCCTAGTGTCTAGCAAGACCAAGAACAGAAATCAACAATGGCAAGCAACAATGGCAAGCAACAACGGCAAGCTGGAAAAAAAAGTAAGAGGAAAAACGACTTTGATTCTCCAGAGAGTTTGGACCTCGTCGAGAGGGTGGTAAGAATTCGAATGCTTCCCACCGAAGGGGACCAGGGAGTAAAGCCAAAGGGATCCGTATCAATGACCCACCACCTCAAGCGCAACAAGCAACACAAGAAGAATTTGATTCTGCTACACCTACTGAAGAAGGATGTGGTGATAGAGAAGTTGCCCGAAGAAGAAAGTGAGGAAGAAGTTAACGAAAAAGAAAGTGGTGGCAAGGAATTTAATGAAGAAAAAAGTGGTGGCAAATAAGTTAATGAAGAAGAAAGTGGTGGCAAGAAAGTTGATAAAGAAGAAAGTGAGAATGAAAGTGGTGAAGAAGAAAGTGAAAATGAAGGTGATGAAGAATAAAGTGAGAATGAAGTTGATGAAGAGATAGGAGAAGTTCAAGAACAAGTGCAAGAACAAATCAAATGAGGAATAGTTTAAGAACAAGTCCAAGGAGGAGAAGCTCAAGAACAAGGTAAGACAGATGGTAAGAATGATGGTCCAAAGAAAACGAAAGGGGACCACATTCCCGACCCGCTGAAGATGTTTCCTTGCGACCCTAATGATCCCGTTTACGGGTTATCGGTGATGGAGGAAAGTTGTTATGGGGTATAAAGAGAGTTCGGTCGCCGTCGTCTGCCATACCATAATAACTGAAAAGACGAGGGTACCCAAATACACCACACTATTTTATTTATCAACCTATAATTCCTTTACCAAGTGTGATCGTCTATGGAAAGAGTCGAGATAATACAACAACTTCGGTACACACTTTGTGTGATCGTCTATGGATACGAGATCAAGAAAATACGACAACAAAATCACTTGTGTGATTGACTATGTATTTCAAGATCGAGACGATACGACAACGAAGTGATCACTTGATAATAGGTACGGTAACAACGGAAACTCTATAGGATCAATATCAAGTGTAACGGATTAACGTACATGTAACACCCCGTGTTTTTAGCATGGCGCATGCTAAAAGATGCGCCATTTGCTCGAGATGAAGCTTCATCCAAAGCTTTTGTTGCATGTGAGATGCATATGGCACATGGCCAATATCCGGTGCAAAGTAAGGCACATCGCGTATGCATATTGGCAAAGGCCAATATGGCATTAGTTGGAGGCTACATTGTCCAAGAGCCAATCTTGCATCAAATGATGCATTAGGCCAGTTGGGTAGATGGCCTTGAATATGTACAACCAACATGGCTGGACATCGGGTGGAAAATATACAACCAACATGGCTGGACATCGAGTTGCCAGTGGACAACCAACATGGCTGGGCATAGGAGTGGCCTACGGGCCAAAGCTATAATACAACCATCCTGGCTGAACATCGAGTTGACATTTGAATGGCCTATGGGCCAAAGTCGGAAATACAGCCATCACGGCCCTTCATCGGGTTTGGCCCAAGAAGTGTTCAGCCATCCTGGCGGGGCATAGGAACTGGCATGTGAGCCAGAACCGAATGTACAACCATCTTGGCCGGTTATTCTGGAAAATACATGGCAACGACCATGAATAGTAAAAGTGGGGAGTTGATGAATGATTTTTCCTCCCCCAATTTGAGTTCTAAAAATGTCAAATTAACATATATAGGGAGGGATAGTTGGTTGAAGGTGCATATGCGGACCATGTACCAAGTAAGCTTCACAGATTAGCCGGAACGCTATGAATGATGCCTAAGGATCATTCTAAGTTGGGTAGCCTTACGAATGGAGCATATGATTCCGAGGCATCACTATGCCATTCCACAGACTCGATGATGCATCACTTGGATGTATTTGACGGAACGTCCTATACGGACTAGGACATTACCACTATTGCTTGGCCACGACCATGCAAACGAGTTGGCATAAGTTTCTGTCCCTTCAATGATGAACTACGGTCTGTGCTTGATCCCTTTAGAGTAGGGAAGGGTACGTAGGCAGCCGCAATGAGTTGCATCATTGCCGGTCCAGCACTTTGTCGCTCATATCATCTAATTGTGAGATGATTGCGACATTATGGCCCCTCATATCATCTAAGCTCGGTAGCTCGACGCAAGAGATGATTGTGGCCATGGTTTTGGAGGCTAAAAACCCGAGTGTCGTAATTTAGCTCAAGAGGAGTCCATTTTGGTGGGAAACGTATCAAGACATGTTGATCTAAAGATCCACATGGTCACTAGAATTTAGCCAAATTCCATCGTTTAAGGCCTCAAAAGGCCGTTTTAGCCGTTTAAAGAAAGTCTTTATTTTCTTAATGAACCCTCTGCGGAACGAGGGTAAGTTGGAAAGGTGTGGAAGCTAATTTTGACGCATCATGCTCCACGAGCATGCTTGCAAGGGAAAATGGACGTGCATTTTCCTAGCCTGAAGGCCCGGATCGTAGCTTCATCATGGCGCATCGGGGAAATTAAGGCCTGCGGGGCAACGCGACAAAGGCGTAATTTTCCGGTCCGTCACAGTACAAGTATAATTCACTTTAATTATAATAAAAAAATTATAATGCAGAATAATAAAGTAAATGGAACAACAAGATTTTGTTAACGAGGAAACCGTAAATGTTGAAAAACCCCGGGACCTAGTCCAGTTTTGAATACTCTCAGAATTAAGCCACTATACAAAATCTAATACCAACTTTATATAGTTGAGACCAAGTAGACTACCCCTAGCTGCTTAGTTTCCTTAGTATCCACGCGCCTTCGACTTTTAGAGTCATGCACGTGAATCACCCATCCTTTAGATCGTATTCCAAATAGTAAAGGATAAATATGTTTGGTAACCACTCTATTCAATCTTGGTAATAAGATATTATGAGTCATTGACAAACGTTCTTCTGTTTAATCTAATAAACTCCTTTGTCTGGTTAGATCAATCTATCTATTGATTACCGAAATAATCAAACTCTATATTCACAATCAATCAATATAGATCTCAAAGAGAAACTATAAGGTGATGCCGATCTTACGCAACCAATCAATCAAGTATATCAAAGATAAACACGATTCTAGTTAGATCCTAGCCTATCAAGGGTTGTGCACACAATTCAGAAGAACGAAAACTAATAAGAAAAACTTCGTCGTCTTCAAATCTTCGTTTGTCTTCAAGAATAACCTGCAAAACACCACTTGAAACCTCTTGTGATCAATCACGCACATAACGGAGTATGTTAACAATGAACTATCACAAGATGTCTTTAGATACAAAATGGTTTTAAAGATCCCGTCAATAATTTGATCTAGTTGGAGTGAGCCTTATATCAGAATAGAAGGTTCTCAAAAATAAACAAACTAGGTGCAATCAAAGTTTCAACAACCGTTATTAAATCAAATCAATAATCGAAAACTACAATAACAAAGCAATTATCTAGCTTCTTAATCCCACAAAAGTCTTTAAACGAGCGGTCATAAGAGATTTCGCCTAATTAGGGTACTTTCCTCTCCGGATAGACGGATCCACCAGAAACAACAAGAATGATGTTTTCCTGGCTCTTAGGATAGTTTGCAAAAAAAGTAAACTCAAGTATTTATATACCAAGGTTTTTTGGACAACACGGAAATTCCAAAATCGAAAATAATCTCATTAAAGTACCTAATTTCGGTTTTCCAATTTCTACTTAAATGCCAAACCAAAATTTCCAAAAACTCTCGTGAAAAACTTCTATTTTTAGTCTAGCACATTAACGAATAATATTTTCCAGAGGATATGCTTTAATTGCTGGTAATTAAAACATATCTGATGAAAATCATAGTTAAACTTTCCACTTTTTCGGACCTGGGATCACATTGAGTATCAAGGAATGTATTTGAACAATTAATGATAAGAGTTATGTACATGTTCAAATAATGTCGACATCTAGAAGCTTCTCATCTTAGCAAACCCAAAACCATAATTCACACACATCATGAAGAAATATGTGAATCATTGAAACTTGGTTTTGCTCATGAAACCGATTATACCATGCATGACTCCAAAATATGTTCTGACCGGTTATAACATGATTCCCAAGATAGTCTGTAATCAGTTACACCTTGCTCCACAAGGTAGCTTGTGACCGGTTACACCTTTCTTTCCGAAGTATCTTGTGATCAGTTACACCTTGCTTCCCAAGGGTAGTTTGTGACTGAATTACAACTAACTTCCCAATTCATCTTGTGACAAGTTATACCTTAGATTCCAAAGTAACTTGTGATTGGTTACAACTTGCATTCCAATATAGCTTGTGATTGGTTACACCTTGATTCCCAATGAACTTGTGGCCAATTACAACTAGCTATATTATATAGGCTATGACCTGTTATACCATAAATCTCAACAAGTTAAGATAGGTTCTACCTTGTCATCTTGTATTAGTCATTCAAAAGATATTCAATAAAGAACCTGACCAATCATGATTTCCTTTCTATTATCAAACAAGTTCATATGTGTACTTCCTTTTAACAAATGTTATAAAAAATTGTTTCCTAGGGTGAAATCACACCTATATAATGCACACATAATCAAACAACGATAGATTATATTGATGTCATATTTACGAAGTTCAAAAGATAAGCGTTATACTTCGTAATTCAATAAATTCCTTGACACTTTGATCATAATGTCATGACCAAGTCTAACCACTAGAGTATTATTTATATACATCTTCGCATGTTATGTTTTCAATATAATCCGACTTGAAAGATACGTTAGGAATGGAAACAAGATCAAATCAATATTACTAACCTCAAAAGGAAGGATAATGTCGTCGTTGTAGTCGTCACTTCTTCACATTCTTCAGGTCTTCAGAGTAATACTTGTATGTCTCAATATTCCTAGACATTCTAGTCTAACCTAAACGAAGTTGACTATAGTATTTAATCAAGCGACTTTAGATGAGTTTTGATACTAAAATATGACAACCAAACTTGACATGCCAACGTTTGGTGGGTTCAACCAAGCTATTCTCTAATAGTAACTACCTAAACCTTATGCTATGTAAGATAAAACTTATTATCCGTGTAGAATGTTTTGATAATTGTCCATCAAATTTGTTTTATTTTATAGGATCACAAGGATGACGTTCGTCGTATGAAGCCAGGAACTTTAGTGAGTATGATGAAGAATTGGCCACTGGAAGCACCGGAATCAACCATAGGAGAAGTTGAGGAAGTAATCGAGCTCGTCAAATCTACATGGTTGTTGCCTGCGGTCGAAAATTTGGTTCTTGGTTCCGACAAACCTCTTGCTTCCTCCTTTGCCAGAGATTTTACAGGGAAACAAATACTTTGCATCTTTCGTTTGGCGAAATGACGATAACTCCAAATGATGCAAAGTTGATTATCAGGATAAGTATAAAAGGTAAAGCCGTGAAGCATAAAAACTACGCGCAAGAGCTTGAGCGGGACAAGATTTACGAGTTCACCAAGAATGCGTTCTAATGGGATGAGGAGAAGACCAAGTCAGAGATGCTAGTAGGTAAAGCAAAGCAGAGGATACTCCATCTCGCGGGCTTGAGGTACCACTTAATGGGAACAAAGAAGCTTCATGCTCAGGGAAAAGAGGTGACCAAGGAACGTATCTTCGCTACGGCCAATGCACATGTCCTCTACATCCCGGGATCCGTTATCTTCCCCGACATTTCCGGTGCCCGTGTGAGCGCCAACTTTATTCATCTGTTGCAACCATTTGACAAGACTCACGTATACTCTTGGGGCACTTCCATCCTTGCGCACTCGTTGAACGAGTTGAGAAAGACTTCTAGGGTTCAAAGGAACCAAATCGGAGGGAATATGGCTCTTATGCAGGCGTGGATATATTTACACTTCTCAATATTTGCTGAAAGGGATTTTGATAACAAGCAATGAGACGGTAAGTGTTATGGAGACAAGTACACCTACAACAATAAGTCGAAGTCCCAAAATGAGGATTATCTGAAGTTGAGACGCTAGTTGGACAACTTGACGACGAAATATGTTGTCTTTGACACTTACAAGAAGGATTTGGCTAAAGGAAAAGAAAATATGGTTGGGTGCCGAGCAATAATGTTATTTAGGGCCTTTGTTTCACCCAAGAGGATATGTAATGTACAACCCGACGAGAGTCGGAAGACAATGCAGATATATATAAAAAATCCTTGTGGAGCACAAGAAATTTTCTATCAATAAGAAAATGAGAGAGTTATTGGATAATGATATTGAGATTGTTCACAACCCTGTACCGAAGTCTAAATATTGAGATAAGAGAAGGTACAAGAAACATGATATGGATGGTCATTCGAAAACAGATGATGAGGCAATTTCGGGTTACATGCGACGGTACCTCAACGTTTCGCATACTCAAGTGATATGAGTAGATGAGAAGCCCCCGATAGAGGACAAAGATACAACTCTCGAATACCTGGTGTGTATTGTTACTCAGTTATGGTTTTGTTAATGGTTTTAGCATGATTTGTTGAATGTTTGTTGTTTAAAATGGAAACAGAGAAGACGAGTCGGGCACTTGATAACCCAAGCAAGGCTAGATATCAGGGAAGGGAAAAATGTTGAGGCCAATGAAAAGATGATTGAAGAATTGAACAGTTCTAAAGATGGAGAAGCGGGTGCAAAGTTTTGGGAAGCGATCGTGGAGGAGCCAAAGAAACAGAGGACGAAAACCACCACAAAAGGAAAACTCAAGGTAAAATCGAGCAGCGCCCAACCTGCTAAACAAGGACGAGGTGGTCGTGGACGTGATCGTGGTCATGGTGGGGATGTTGATGGCGATTAAGATGTTGATGAATGAATGGTTTCTTTGTTTTCCAAACTTATGTTTTTAACTATGGATAATTATGGAGTCAAAAATTACGTCTTAAACTTATTGTCGAATTATGTTTGGTTATGTTCCCTAGATTATGAATGACTGAATCTGGTTTGTGTTGAAAATTGCCTGTGTCTTCCTAAGACGCGACAAAAGAACCAACTACAATTTATGTGCCAAATTTGTGGGATTACGACAGTTTTTCTATCACAATCGGTTTACATTGACCCACATAAAATCCAATTCTATCATTTTTCCAGGGGTATAATTTCATAATCGGATTTTGAGGGTGCACCACATAGGCCGATTCTGAAAATTTCATTCATCTGGTTTGTAAGTGTTCAGAATCGGTTTATACATATACTTTTAAAGCTCGATTATGAAAAAACAAAAAATCCAGAATTTTGACTACCTTCAGAACCGGTCTATGTGGGCATTCCATTGAATTCAATTCTAATAAGAAAAATTGCACTTTTTTCTGTAACTTGTTTTTTTGACAAGAATCAAATTACAAGTGCAATATTAAAAACCGGTTGTGGCGAGGCAGATTTTATATGATTTTGCTAGGCCAGAATCGGTCCATGCGGACATTCCTAAAATCTGATTGTGTGAATTGATTTCGAAAAAAAGAGCTGTTGAGTCTTTATCTATATAAGACAACCTCTTTGAGCCACTCCCACATCACACTCTAAGCCTAGAAAATGGAATGGGAGCTGGAAGTAGATATGCAGCTCGTGAAATCATTCATCCCCTTCTTCCACAAACGTCGAAACGAACTATATTCAATGTTTTGGAAGAGAGTTAAAGAGTTCTAGTATGAGCGCGCCACAAATCCAAAAAATCATAAATGGAGAGACTTAGCTTTTCGATTCCAATACATAAAAAGTTCAATGCGAGAGTATGTTAAAGTTAGCAAAATGGTGAACGACCATCATCCACAAGCTCTTCCTCTTGAAAAAGTGAGTAATTATATATTTTTATACATACGTGATCGTTTAATGTTTCCATACTAACATGTAATAATTCATTCAATTGCAGCTGGAACGATTCAATGGCTTATGGAGAATTCGCAATGGCGAAAAGAAGTTCATTCACCTAAGGAATTTGTGGTGTTGTGCCGTCGTGCTCGGAGGTTCATTGACGATGTATTCATGTGCCATATTCAAGAATTCACATACTGAATTGTCTTGTATATGTAATGCGCTAATTTCCTAAACTATGTAATGAATATTTTGCTGAAAGTATGGAATAGTCGGATTATGTGGTTATCCCTAAAAACCGACTGTTGTATTCGGTTTATGTGAGCATTGACAAAAACCTTTTATGGGTTTTCTTCGACAATTAAAAAAACTCTATCCAGAATCGGTCTATTACTGTACTAACATAAACCGATTATGGGTCGAGATGTTTAAAAAAATCAAAAAAATTTCAAATTTTGACGATGGATTAATTGCAGTTAGTTTCAGGATTAACTTGATTAAACATCACTTAATTATCCAAATTAACACTAATTAATCATGTATAATTTTAACATAACGTAAAATAGTTGGATAATTTCAAAATAATTTTTTTTTGTCTAGTAGTCTTAGATGTTCCTAGGCCCCAAACTAGCCAGGTTCTCAAAATCAATAGCTCTTCGTTCAAAAGATTACAAGACAAAGTGGAAAACAAAAGTTTAAAAACAAAGAGTACCCGAGTGTGTAGATTCGCCATTAAGTAGGGCAATAAAACCACTAAAGAACCAGTACCCACTTGCCCAATGAAAAAACATTTGTCAAACAAATAATATTAGTGCGACCAATCCAACACACACGTGGTACAGGTATTAGCAGTCAAATTCCAGGAGTGTTTTTTTTTTGTTGATCAAGAGACATCCAACTTAGCATGGTTGTGCAAAAATAGTCCTGTACTATTAACATCCAAGCGTGCTCGCGCATCAACCCCATTAGAAGTTAACTTTGTGCGTAGTCTTCTAAAGGGTGTTACTTACTTACTTTGATACTTTTTTAGTATTTAATGAGGGAAGATCCCCTCACACTCTTATTTTCACACTATCTCACACATTGAGAGACACTTTCTTAATAAAAATCAAACGGTAACGTATTTGAAGCTAATATTTCGGGGATATGCTCGTCTTACAAAGCTCTACATACCCATAAAAAATGAGTTCATTCTGAAATACCAAACTTCACCATCTACAAATCTTATTTTTAACGGTTGAACATTAGTCGACTTTCGACGGTCAATTTTCAAAGTAGTAGATGGTGGAGCTATACGTTTCAGAATGAGTTCATTTTTCGTGAGTATGTAGATATTTGTAAGACGAACATATCCCCAAAATATTATCTTCAAATACGTTATTGTTTAGTTTTGGTTAAGAAAAATGTGTCTCAACGTGTGAGATAGTGTGAAAATAACAGTGTGAGGGGATCTTTCCTCTTATTTAATTAGTTAAATAGTTAATGACTGATCTCACCATCGAACACGTTAAGGATTCCATCTCACCGTATCAAATTCAAATCAAAAGATAAAAGATAGAATTGAAATATCATCTGGATATTTATTTATGAGAAAAAAAAGTGTGCATAAAATGAGACTAGTAACAATGTCATTATTATCTACCCACATTGCATAGGCCATTCCAAACCTACTTCAACTTTCTTATTTAGCTTAGTCATTGCTGAAGCATGGATAGAATCCATAAGCCAGTGATGCATGAAATAATCCATCGGCATTAGCCTTTATAGCTTTATACCTGCGCAGGATAAGAGTAAGTTGTAACAGTGTGGAAGCTAAGTTTTAAAACAACACGCTTGTTCAGTATGCTTGAAAGGACAAATGAACATGCATTTACCTGGTACGAGGAAAAGTTTTAACGCCTGGTCAATAGCATCAGAATGGCGCACATGGGTATTATGACCTGCAAAAACCTGGTACGCTAGGCATAGTTTTCCGATCTGTCACAGTTATTAACAAAAACACTTAATCTGAACTGTCAATTAATGTGGTAAAAAAACGGATTATTAAAATTTTTGTGAAACAAGAAGAAAAAGAAAAAAGAAAAACGTAGGTGGGTGGAATGATGCTGATGGCCAGATGACCAGACCGACCTGATGTCGTCGTAGTAAAAGTCTTCTCTTTCTCTCTCCTCCTTCAAATTTTTCTCAGTCTCCTCCTCCACCCCCTTCTCTCTTCCGTCGTCATTTCTATTCCCCACCCTCACCCCCTCTCCTCCTCGCTCGTTCAACAAAAACAAGACAGTCAAAATTAGGGCAAACATTTTTCCCCAATTCAACACCACATTTTTGTAAGATCTTAGATCTGGAATAAGGGAGGTGAGTGTGATAGATTTTACAAGGTTCGGATTTCATAAAGAGAGAGATTTCTTCTTTTGTTATTGTTGGTTGAGATCGTGTGTTGTTGAATTGGATCTGAAAAGAGGAGATGGCCTTATCTGGTATGAGAGGTCTCTCCGTTTTTATAAGCGATGTAAGAAACTGTCAAAACAAAGAAGCTGAAAGACTTAGGGTTGATAAAGAACTTGGGAATATTCGTACTCGCTTCAAAAATGAAAAGGTGTGTGTCTTCTTATCTCAATTTTTCATTTTTCCATAATCTGAATCGAAAAAAATGCTTTCTCTTTTTGATTGGAATTTGATATATGATTAGTAGCTGAAAACCTAATACCTTCAGTTTATGTTGTCAGCATTGAATTAACGTGAATGCGGGTGATTAATCGTAGAAAAGTAGTGAATTTTTGAAAAAATGGTGGATGATACTGATTTGGGTAGAGAGTAATGCTTAGGAAAGGTGCGTTGGTTAGTACCTGTTCAAAAGTTGGTCTATTTGATTGATGTGTGTTGCCACTAGTAGAAAATACCTGTGTGATGAGCTCATTAGCAGCATTACGAGAATAAATTATTGATACCAAGTTCGAGTGTTTTAGACATTTGTAATGACAAAGGTCAATAGGATGATAACAGGAGAGCTGTTTTTAAATTGGGCAGCAGATAGGTGTTGCAACTTAGAAAAATACAAGATTTTACATTATTAGGTTTTACAACTCAGAGGAATACTGATGCTTATATTTTGGTAGGCATTTCATCTGTTTTTTCCTTTGGGTTTTCTCTCTCTCTGTGTTGTTGTTTGTTTTTGAAATCTAAACACTAGGAATGAATCAGTCTCGAAAAGATATGGGTTATTTGGTCTTGTACAGTACTCACAAAGACTAATAAATCAGAAAATTTTGAATTATGTAATATCTCTTAACCATTTTGCCTTTTGGATGATTCCACACGGCAAACGTTTATATGGTGGTACTCAATATGGGTAGTTGAGCATGCCAAACATTGATTTGGTTGGTGTTCTGTTTATATATACATTGTACTACATGCTAGCTCATCACCAAAACATAACAACAGTCAAAAAGTTTGTCTGAATCACTAGAGCCCATGATTATTTGATTGTTATACACACAGTACAAGTGTTATACTTTGCTACCCGTTCTACACTTCATAGCGCAAAAACCAGTTCATCAATTTCCATTCTTCACATGCTGCTGGGTGTTAAATTACTAGCTTTTGTTAAGAGACCAAGTAATTAATCTGATTGTGGCCGCATGAATTAGTAGAAGTGTGCATCTTTGATCCAATAGAGACACGTGTTTCTGACACTTGCTTTTGGAAAAAGCCTATGCATGATTTCAGTTGTCTGTGAAGAATCCTTTATAACTGGGATCTTGTTTGCTGTCACAGGGTTTGTCTCCTTATGAAAAGAAAAAATATGTATGGAAAATGCTTTACATATACATGCTGGGGTATGATGTGGATTTTGGGCACATGGAGGCCCTTTCCTTGATCTCTGCACCAAAATATCCAGAAAAGCAGGTAAAACTTCAATTCATTGTTGTATATTATGTTGTCCTTCCCTACTCGTCCATGATCCATCCTTCTCTAGGGTGTTCTTATTACATGGTATGCACTATACGGCTACTCACATCTTATGTAGACCCTCCCTCCTTAATCACATCTTATGCGTAATTATCTTTTTTGATCTTGCTTTGATCAGTAAACATACAGCTTGAGGAATGATATCTTTACAGCCTAATTATTTTACTTTGTGACTTGTTTGCTGCAGGTTGGGTACATAGTGACAGCGTGTCTACTAAATGAGAACCACGACTTTCTGAGACTGGTTATTAATTCTGTGCGCAGTGATATCATTGGCCGCAATGAAACTTTCCAGTGCTTGGCATTGACAATGGTACGAACTGTTACAGCATTTAAGCTTAACAGTAATTTGTGAACAAAAGAAGACTTGAATCAAATGGCTTTTCGCCACCTTGGTAGTTTGTTGTTTCTTGTTACTTCAGTTGTTTGGATACCAATCATGCTGAAGTATAAGTATGCAGTTATTAACTAATTCTATGTTCTCTTTTCTACTCCACTACTGTTTCATATTTGTATCCCACGGGATTACTCTCTTATTTGTATTCCTGCCAAAGCTCATTTGCTGGATGTTTTGATTTGTCTTTGCAGGTTGGAAATATAGGTGGAAGAGAGTTTGCTGAATCTTTGGCACCTGATGTCCAAAAGTTGCTTGTAAGATAAATAACTGATATGTTTTTCTAAACTGAGTTTAGATTTAATGTATTTACAAGTAACAAAATTTGCATTATCATTATCAGATTTCCAGTAGCTGCAGACCACTTGTTAGAAAGAAGGCTGCACTATGCCTTCTAAGGTTGTACAGGAAGAATCCCGATGTCGTCAATGTAGATGGGTGGTAAGACACTTCTGCTATGCTCATTGACAGGTTGTTGTTGTCATCGTTTTAGCTATAAGCTTCTCCATTAATTCAATGGGTAAAAAATATCCAGGTCAGACCGCATGACTCAACTTCTTGATGAACGTGATATGGGTGTCTTGACGTCTGTTATGAGCCTTCTTGTTTCATTAGTCTCAAATAACCATGATGGATACTGGAGTTGTCTTCCCAAATGTGTAAAGATCTTGGAGAGGCTTGCTAGGAACCAAGATGTCCCACAAGAGTACACCTACTATGGCATCCCGTCTCCATGGCTTCAGGTTTGATTTGTTCATATTTTTGTTTTCTTAATCTATTACTGTGGTGCCTTAGTAGCAATAATATACCAGAACAAGACATACATCTCTACTCTTTACCACTGTCATACTGATATGTAAGCATGCCTTTCCTCAATATTTAGTGTGGCACATTAATCATGTTTTTCCCTTTGGGAATATTTGTTTAGCTATCTCTTAGGAAATGCTTGTTCAAGTAATTTTCTCTGTTACTTAGATAATTTTATTTGAGTTCTTCTTCCACCCAATTACTCAGTATATTAACATCCAGTTGAAGTATCAAATTTAAGTAGATAAGACATTATGTATGTTTACTGAATACTGATAATACCATGGGTTTACTAGAACTACCGTATGTATGGACTTACATGGTTTGCTTTGTTCAGGTTAAGACAATGAGGGTTCTTCAGTATTTTCCAACTGTTGAAGATCCCAATACTAGAAGATCATTATTCGAGGTTATCTATGATGTCATATATTTTTAATTAATATTTTCAAGTTGTCATTTTGTTTATACTGACAAATTCTGTTGATGATTGTAGGTGTTACAACGAATTCTGATGGGAACAGATGTTGTAAAAAATGTGAATAAAAATAATGCTTCGCATGCTGTTCTGTTTGAAGCCCTTGGTTTGGTAATTTGTTAACTAGACTAGAATCTTAAATACGCTGCTGCAATATTTGAGATCTGAAGCATATAATCGACTTAGTAGTATACATTGTCATTCTGCTAATCTCATATCTGGTAAAATACAGGTCATGCATCTCGATGCTGAAAAAGAAATGATGTCTCAGTGTGTAGCGTTGCTTGGGAAATTCATTGCAGTCCGGGAGCCAAACATTCGATATTTGGGACTTGTAAGTATTTTGACCTGCCAATATCCTAGAGATATCTCTCTGCTGAGAAAATTCATTATTTTCATATGCTTCATTTTTAACAGCTCACTTTAGGATTAGGACTAAGTTAGACCTCTGAATTACGGAGAAAGAGTTGATGCTACTTATATCTTTAAGGTCTAACAGCTGAACATGGCTTTGTTGCTGCTATGGGTACATTTAGCTACGGTTCATGGATTTATGTGTATTTTCTTGCTCATGTGCAGGAGAATATGACTAGGATGCTGATGGTAACAGATATGCAGGATATTATCAAGAGACACCAAGCCCAGGTCATCACCTCATTGAAAGACCCTGACATTAGGTAAACTTTTAAACAGCCACTGTTTACGAGTACTTATGTACTTCTCTCTCCCCCTCATAATATGCGAAGTCTAAGGGACAGGGATGAGGGTAGCACTTCATATTGAACTTTTGACTTTTAATGAGACCAATCATTATGGATGAATCTGCAGAAGAAAAGTATTCTTTTAGAAACAACTTAGTTGTGAAGCACAATTTCCTGGGTGCATTTATTGTACAGCTATGATACGGCTCTTTGCTCGGTGGCATATTTGAGTTAATCTGCATTTATAAAAAAGAAATTTAGGTTCTTCTTTATGAACTAGATAGCATCGCGATGTGGTGTTATAACAACAAATATAGCATGATCTTAACATTTTTCGGATGTATATTTACAGTATTAGAAGGCGTGCTCTTGATTTGCTCTATGGCATGTGCGACGTTTCCAATGCAAAAGACATAGTCGAGGAGTTATTGCAGGTCAGCATATTTTAGCTAATATTTGATGGTATTTCTTCATGCGAGCATGCAAGTTACAACTTGTTTAAAAGTGTTCAGAAATTCAATTTGTGAGTCTGGCATTCAACTTCTGATTATATGATGTGTTTTCAGTATCTCAGCTCCGCTGACTTTGCAATGCGCGAGGAGTTGGCATTAAAGGCTGCTATCCTTGCAGAGAAGTTTGCTCCTGATCTATCTTGGTAAGGATAGATTATATGCTAGAGGTGTTTTACATTAGCAGCATGTCATGATACTCACATTGCACCCTCCTGCGCTGATATTTCACCCTTGAAGGTTTCTGTCCAGCATTGTGGTCTCTGATGCATCTCTGGTGACAGGTATATAGATGTGATTCTTCAGTTGATTGACAAGGCAGGAGATTTTGTCAGTGATGACATTTGGTATCGTGTTGTGCAGTTTGTCACAAACAACGAAGATCTACAGGTGTTCTATCAGATACTGAATTGTGATGTTCTCCTGTTGTGACATTCTTTATTTGTCTGACATTTTATCTTCTCAGCCTTATGCAGCAGCGAAAGCTAGAGAGTATCTAGACAAGCCCGCTATACATGAAACAATGGTCAAGGTGAGCATATGAACCTTCTTTGTTCAAGCTTAAAGTTTGTCAAATAAGATGTCTTTATTGTCTTTTGTATGTGGTTGACTTTGGTTGTTGCTAGTGTGTACCTACTGGGTATCTTAATTGGGGACTAGAAACCTTGGTGGAAAAAACAGTAGGATATGAAACCTCAGCTGGATAGAACTTGCATAAGTGGCCCAGAGAAACAGGTGTCAAATGGCCTCAAGGAACAGTTACCAATGAGTTGGGAACAAAAAATATCAAGCTACCAATCCTTTGGTTATTAATTATGCAATTTTTTTTTTTACTATAATTGCAACAGGTTAGTGCCTATCTTCTTGGAGAGTATGGTCACCTTTTGGCTAGAAGACCCGGTTGCAGCCCCAAGGAACTCTTTAGCATCATTCATGAAAAGCTTCCAACTGTATCGTAAGAAGGGCTTAACCTGTGAATTTTTGTCTGTGCGTCACTTCTAGTTTTGCATTCCAATATCTAATAGTGTCTTGTTTCCAGGACCCCTACTGTGTCTATTCTTCTTTCATCTTATGCTAAAATCTTGATGCATACTCAACCATGGGATCCGGAGTTGAAGGATCACATCTGGGCGGTATTCAACAAGTGAGACCTATTCACTTGATCCTATTTCACAGTACATTTTTGTAGTTGTTTCTTTTTGTAAAGTCAAAAAGTGTTCCCGTCACGTTAGTTCTCATGACATGATTATGTGTTCTGAATCCTTCTTATGTTCTATTTTCTCTGCAGGTATGAGAGTTGCATAGATGTTGAAATACAGCAGAGAGCTGTTGAATATTTTGCATTATGTAAAAAAGGCGCAGCTTTAGCAGATATATTGGCTGAAATGCCCAAATTTCCTGAACGTGAGGTATATATAGTCTTGCACGTTACCTAGAAACTAGCTCATTTCCTGTGCGTACTTTTAAATCCAATTCAGTATTGTAATAAAAATGTTTGTTAAAATAAAGAAGTAAACTCCATGTCATAGTAGCATGTAAAGGCTGTCGACTGACTCAACACTAACTTTATCTTTCATATGAAAACTAGTCTGCATTAATCAAAAAGGCTGAAGACACAGAGGTTGACACTGCGGAACAAAGTGCCATTAAGTTGCGTGCCCAGCAGCAGAATTCAAATGCGTTGGTGGTAACTGACCAACGTCCTACTAATGCGCCTACGCCTGTTGGAGTTGGTCAGCTTAGCCTTGTGAAGATGCCTAACATTAACAGTAGTGTGGTAAGTTCTCCATAAACTAAGCAGATAATATATTAATTTATTTCTATAAGCATATCCTAAGACTGTAGAATCTTGCAGGAAAATTTGGCAGACGAAGGAATGGTCCACACGAACGGGACCTTGACCAAAGTAGATTCTCAACTAGCCGCGCCGTCTGCTGATCTCCTTGGTGATCTTTTGGGCCCACTGGCTATTGAAGGCCCTCCCACTGTTGCGACCACAACTGAACAAAATCCAGTTTCCACCTCTCAGGGTGTTACAAGTGCAGCAGATGCCTTGGCACTTGCCCCTCTTGAAGAACAGCCAAGCTCAATTCAGGTAAACTTATATATATATATATATATATATATATATATATATATATATATATATATATATATATTTTCAAGGGTAGAACTTTTTCTTTGCAAAATAATTGAGATTGTAACAGCTAATCATATCACATGTTTGCAGCCTATTGGAAACATTACTGAAAGGTTTAATGCGTTGTGTCTGAAAGACAGTGGTGTGCTCTATGAAGACCCTAACATTCAGGTCTGCTTCCACTTTCTTTTTCTAATTGACATCCAACCATCTTACCTTATAATGGGTGTTTGTGACTTAAAGAGAAATTCATGAATCAGAGGGTTTGCTACAGTCTACATAGTGGGTTTCTTAGTTGTTTTCTTCTGTGTAAGCAGATTGGGGTGAAAGCTGAGTGGCGTGCTCATCAAGGAAGGCTTGTTCTTTTCTTGGGAAACAAGAACACGACTGCTCTTGTTTCTGTTCAGGCTATTATTTTGCCACCAGCACATTTAAGGACAGAAATTGCAGCAGTACCTGATACCATTCCCCCAAGGGCACAGGTAAATATTCATATTTAATGGTCAACTCATCTCTCTCTGCTTCACACACTCTAACTCATGTTAGCTTTTCCTTTTCTGGTTTTCAGGTGCAGTGTCCCCTTGAAATTGTAAATCTTCGACCAAGCAGGGATGTTGCTGTTCTTGATTTCTCTTACAAATCCGGATCTTCAATGGTGGGTTATAGGGCCTGAGATTTAGAAATATTCATACTTCTGAGGTATCAAGCATTTAAAACATCTCAATTTGGGTATTTTGTTGATAGGTCAAGGTCAACCTTCGCATTCCTGCCATCATGAATAAATTTATGCAGCATATATCAGTATCTGGTGAAGAATTCTTTCCCCAATGGAGATCACTTTCAGGACCTCCTTTGAAGCTTCAAGAAGTGGTATTTATTCTGCTTGTCAGTCTTAACAAAAGAATTTGAATTTGTTACTAAGCATTTATGTGACTTCACCTAGCTTGTCATAAGAAGTTCGTAAATTTAGATAAACTAGAAAGTTCTCAGTCTCAGACAATTTAAATGGACATAGAGGACTCACAACCTCATCGTACAAATTAGTTCGTCCTTTTAGGTAGTGATGGATTGGATATTTACGCATGACCACTATTGATCAGTGGGTGAACATTCATTGGCACAGCACATGTTACCATGGTCATAGCTATAAATCAACTAATACTAAAATTTGGGAAATATGAGCAGGTTAGAGGCGTAAAACCACTATCTCTTCCGGAAATGGCAAACTTATTCAATAGTTTTCAGTTGACGGTTTCCCCGGGACTGGTAAGCTCATTTTTTTCTTTAAACCTATGCTTCTCCATATCCTTTAAAGGTGCTTAAAGTTTATTTTTATGTTTCAGGACCCAAATCCAAATAATCTGGTTGCAAGTACAACTTTCTACTCAGAAAATCCGCGAGCCATGCTTTGCTTGGTAAAAAGTCTTTACTTCTCTTATTTGCATTGACCGTATGTTATAAATACATGATAAACTTGTCATAACGGGTACAAGAAAAAGGTGTCAAAATGACAATTTGAAATGCTCGACTTTTAGTAGTATCATCTTGTTGTCTCTCTCCCTCAGGGTTCTGTAAGCTCTAATAAAGTTTGTTATGTTATTTTAGGTTAGAGTTGAAACCGACCCTTCAGATCGGACTCAACTTCGAATGACAGTTGCTTCAGGGGATCCAGCACTTACGTTTGAGTAAGTTTGTTTTCTTTAAAGTTATTTGAGCAAAGAAAGAATTGGTTTAAGTTATTCAAATCCTCTGACGAGCATCCAACAATCCACAGGTTGAAAGAATTCATCAAGGAACAATTAGTTAGCATTCCATTGTCTTCCCCTGTTCCTCCCCCATCGTTAGGAGTAGCACCTGCACAACCACAGTTGCAACCAACTATTCCAGTCGCATCATCAACAGATCCTGGTGCTTTACTTGCTGGTCTGCTTTGAGGGACTGGGGTCGAAACTACATAATGTGCAGATTTGTTTACTAAGATTGTACCCGAGTGATTCATCCTTATTCTCCCATGTCGGTACCTCAAATTTGCAGAATTGTGGGGTAAGGAGGATGGTACGATGCTAGGGCTGTCGGATTAATGGTGAGCTCATTCGTCTATCGGCTATCTGATTTGGTTATTTCATTTGTCCTTTTCTGAGGTTTGGTTTTGGGGGCCGGCCTATGTTCTTTGTAGGGAATATATAGGGTTGCTTGGGAAATTTATTGTTGGGTGATTGGGGTCATAGTTTCCAGGGTTTTTTTATGGGATCCGTTCCTCTTTGTAAATTGTTATTCATTTTTCTTCTGATAATTTGGGAATGCGTTAGGGCAGTGTATGGAGTATAGTAGTCAATTTGTAACAGTTTGCGTTTGTGATCATCCATTATATATAAAATTTATTTAATAAGATCAGAAAAGAGAAGAAAATTAAAATTATTATCAACTCTTCCCATAGTCTCTCAAGTTTTCAACTCTTCTTTTTGAACTCTTTCAATTACATGGCGTAGTATCCATCAGTATTTGGAACTTAACTCTCTCCGTCTTTCGGTCACATGTCTTTGAGTTGGTATGCCTTAGTTTCCTGCGATGCAAGAGCTGCATTTTCAAGACGAAGTTCTGAGCATTTTGGATAATATTGAATAATGTGACAATATAAAATACAGAGCATGTCCTTGTATGCCATTGCATCAAAGTGCACAGGTACTTGAACTGTAAACAAAATTGCGTAAATGAACATTGGCTGGGTGCAGCATTATGGAACGATGGTCTGAAAGTAGGATTCTTGCAGAAATTTATTACCTACGAAAAACCTATAAAGAAAAACCTTAGTAATACTTTGAAAATCACTATATTTTTTATATTTTTCGAATATAAAAAAAACTAGATGCTCCACAAGTGAGTGTAAGTGGGATGTAAGAACAAGTTGCGAAGAAAATAAATTCTTGGGTCGAAATATACTCCCCATGAGAAACCATGACTGCTTTATTCTTGTGCCGTAATTCTCTGTGTCTCCCTCTTCTCCATCAATTATCTTTTACGAAGTTAGGGTTTTGTGTTAAATTTGTTTGATATTAATTGATTCTGCTCTGGGTGTTTAACAATCATCTAATAATCTTAATATTCCTTTATCTCCTTTTTCAGAAGAAGAGAAAGAAACTTGTTGTAGCTCACAACAATCTCTTTGAGGTAATTATCCCTCTATCTCTCTACTTCTTAAGATCTTATTAACTGTTTCTCTCTTGATCTGTTTGATCAATGACGGTTTAATATTCCTCCAGAAAAATGGGTCGCCAATTTATTCGTTTAGGTACGAAGGTCATTTCAGCAAGGAATTTCAGTAAGGCCGGAGCCGACCAGGTTCCTAAACAAAGACGGACCCAGGAAGGCTAAATTTCCTTGTAAAGTCCGGACTAGAAGCCTTGATGGAGTAGAATTTTTTGTTTTTTTTGGCTTGTGGACTGGGAGGATCATCCGGACTAAAACCCTTTTTAATCCAGCTATAGGTCCGTCAGTGTTCCTAAACAATGTTGTTGTCAGAAGGTTGAGGTTCCTAAAGAAAGTTATATCGTTCAAAACATGTCAGTCGGTCTACTTGTGGGGTTGATCTTTTTTGCTTGGGAAAAGCGTTCTTAATTAAGACTACTAAACATCTACCCATGTAGTTAGTACGTGGTACTAGTTTTCTGTGTATGTTAAGAAACCTAACTTTGCAATATTTATT
Organism: Papaver somniferum; assembly: GCF_003573695.1. Taxonomy (NCBI): domain Eukaryota; kingdom Viridiplantae; phylum Streptophyta; class Magnoliopsida; order Ranunculales; family Papaveraceae; genus Papaver; species Papaver somniferum. Next base: position 39,783,068 of record NC_039366.1, read on the forward strand.
TACGTTTAAGTCGTGTTTTGAATAAATCTGTTTCATCTATGTAATTAAGTCATGAATTTTTAATTTATCATTACCTCCGTTTTAAAAAAAGAAATGTTATTTTTATTTTTTCAATTTAATCTATTTTTAGGTTAAAATAAACAAAAAAAATGAAAATAACATTTTCCAAAAACGAAGGAAGTATTATGTATTGTTTCTTAAGTTGTTGTTTCACGTAATTTATTGGAATATAATTTGTTATGGGTTGCTGTGAATATAATTTGTGGGCTGCTGTGTTGCCTTACCAGGGCATCCGACGTTGAATTCTTAAAAATTGATGTACTTTAAGCACCCCAAGTGTATTGCATATAGGTTGTTCTATTAGATCTTTGTTAGTTGATTAATTTATTTCCAACTATTTCAGAACTGATCGAAGGTTCTAGCTTCCTCATATTAGTTTTATTTTTGACATGCCATGGAACATCTTGCAACAAGTGTTAAAAAAAAATATCTAGTGTTTTAGATTCATAATTCCTTTCTAGAAAATAAAGAGATTTTTATAGTATAAGATTGGAGCATTCCTTGCTAGGTTAGCTCATTCATAAGAGAAAAATAGGGTTACGTTGCCTGGCGGGATTAAACGATAACAACAATAATGGCAAGATAGAGTATGAACGATGCTCAAATGGTTTGCTAGGTTAACTAAGAAGCTTATAGTTAACTTGGACAGGATCTTTAGAGATGTCGCTATAGATTTTAAGTTAGCTCACGCTTGGACAGGATCTTGAGGAAGCGTGAAGAAGCTGCAGGCTTGATTCGTGAATATTTGGATATAAAAAAAATGAAAGCCAACTACTTGAGTATTTTGAGAGCTGATGTAGACTCGCCTGAATGGAAGAAAGGCTGTTAAAAAGCTTTAAAACAATCTTGCTCCGTCTGGGTTGTGATGGGCAGACTGATTACCCTTGTTTTAGCTGTTATTAATTTTCAAATTTTCTTATGGTTACTTGTTTAGCTACTTGCTTAACCTTAGTAGTTTAGTTCGTAACTGCAATTTTTTTTTTCTAAAAGTTTATTAATGAAATTGTAAATTAATCAAAATCATTACAAAGATGGTCCGCACACCTTTTTGAATCACTATAGACAAATAGACAAATGATCATGTAGTTTCTTCAAGAAATTCACCATCCCATCCCCAAGATCACCAAATGTCGCGAAAGCCAGAGCCCCAACGCCTGTTTCTTTTTTTTTTTGTTGTATTCTTTTTCCGATTGATATTAACGGTTAAAGCCTTAAATTTGTTTTTTTTGTTTTTATTTTCTTTTCTTTGATAGCCAAAGTAAAAAGAAAAGCAAAAAGCAATCGCAAAGAAAATAGGAAAGAACTATTAAGCCCCTGTGGTATAAGTAACACAAGAATAAGTAACACAAGAAGGGAGATGAGAAGGAGTCCACACAGTGTTGATATTATATATTCAGCACCGCGTGCTGTGCGAGATCATGAGCCATGTCGTTGGCATCTCGTTATATGTAAGAGAATATAACTGAGGTGAAGTCTTTAGTGAGACCTTTTTTATCGTCAACAATGCGAGTAACAATCCAAGGAACAGCTGAACTTTCACCGTTTAAGGTGCGGATGAGCTGCTTGCAGTCGTCCTTAATGAGAGCTCTGTCAAATCCTTTTGTCTTGGCTAGTTGAAGCGCAAGAAGAATACCATATATTTCCGCCACAACTACACTGTTTTGGAGATGAAGCGATGAGGCAGCTCTGAGTATTGCCGATGGAGAATCTCTAGCTACAACCTATGCACCAGACCTGTACCCATGTACAACTCCATCAAAATCCAATTTTATTACCCCGAGTTCCGACGAACTCCGTTGAGGACGATTAAGTGTACTTCTTTTAGTATGAAAATGCTCTACTACATCGAGCTTAATTTTTTTTAACTTCATTGCTTATTGTCATATATATTTACAAAACAACCCATTTACGTTATGATTATCTTGTAGAAGTTTTCATGAATGGTCTTTCAATAACTCGTATTCATTGAACCACTTTGACGTTTGTTCTTCACCCATAGACAAATAATACAAAGTTTCTACAAAAAGATATACAATAAACTCCGCAAGATCAGTAAAAGGTTGAGCCATTTTTCAAATACTTTGAGTGAGATTAAAGAAGTTTGTGGGTATTATTGGTGTAGAATTTGTGATTTTGAAATGGGGATTGGTGAGTACGTATAGGGGGGGTGGGCGAGCGATCCTAATTGACTCTGCAACGGTTGAATATCAACGATTATATTTTCGGCAAACCCTTTGGGTCGAATCAAAATCTTTGTGTGTTTGAATTTGAAAAAGATAGCCGTCAACAATCTAGCCCTGCAACTCAGTACAACGTCTACCAAAGAAGATTTATAGTTATTGAAGGTGGAAATCCAGAATGGTATGCAATCTCAGTTAGAATTTTTTTTTTCTAATCGAGATCTACAAAGAGATAGTGGGTTCTCTAATTAAACTAGTGGCTCTCCTTTTGTCCAATCAGTCTGGTGTTCGAGATTGCAATCAGCAACACCGGATACCAAAGCTTGACTTTCCTTGATTTGATGACGATAACCCAAAAAGCTGAATATAAAAATGTGAGTACTATTTTCAGATGAACAATATCCAGGACATCCTCAAGACAAGGATGACGACTATAAATCTAGATGGGAAAGCAACTAAATGGTATGACAATTTTTGTCTTAATCAGACCCATATTTCTTGGCCATACTTCCATGATAATATCTGTCTCAGATTTGAAAACACTGCTCATGATAATATTGTGGGCTTATTTAATAAATTGGCTCAGCTAACCACTGAAGAATTTGAGTATATGAAAGCATTATTGTTGAGTATTCACAAGGATTTTCCCGAATCCTATTTCATATCTAGTTTTATTGGAGGGTTAATTGAAGAACTCAGAGGTCAGTACTCATGTTTAACCCAACAACATTGCTTCATGCCTTTTCACTTGCCAGAATGCAAGAGAGGACTCTTTTACTACAACAAAATACCACTAAACCTACTCAGAGGTTCTTTCTTAATTCTTTTTCTACTACAAAGACATTTCATCCCAACACCCTACCTCCAAAACCTGTAACTGTGCCATCTCAACCACTTCCACAAATAACACAGCCAAAATACAACCCCATAATGCCGCTCAGAAAGCTCACTCCAGAGCAAGTTCAAGCTAGAAAAGCCAAGGGGTTATGTTTTAATTGTGATGACTTCTATATGAAAGGCCACATTTGTAAGAAACAGTACCTATATGTACTCATAGGTGAGGAGGCTGAAGAAATATCTGAAGAGGGTAATTGATCCTAAACATGACACAGAGCCAGACTCTCCTATTGAGAGTGATGTGGAGATTTCCCTACACGCCCTGACAGGCAATATCTCAGGGGACACTAGTAAAATTCCTGGCTTTATAAAGAAAAAAGGCAATTTGAATTCTCATACAATTTTATTGACTGTGCTCTGGAAAAAACTTTATAATGTTCAATTGAGTAGACTGGCAGTTTGTTAGCCACTGTAGCAAATGGTGGCAAAACTGTAAGTTCAGGAATTTTCTCTCAACTTGAATGGACTATGCAAGGTCACAAGTTCAATGGCGATTTTAGACTACTTCCACTAAGAGGTTGTGATATAATACTTGGAGATGATTGGTTAAGAAACCCGGGGGATGTACTTTTCAATTTATCCAAGTTATGTATCACCTTCAGGCATAAGTCCAAGAAGATAACCTTAACTGGTGTACAACAAAAATCCTCTTTAAGCATGATGAGTGGGGGAGCAGTTAAAAGATTCTTTCAGAAGCATTCCCATGGACTAGTTGGTCAACTTTTCCCCATCTCAGCCAATATTGTTCAGTCCACCCCACCACCACAAATAACTATTGTCCTCAACCAATTCCTTGATGTGTTCTCTGAACCAAAAACTCTCCCACCTCAAAGGGACTTGGATCATAAAATCCTTCTCATACCCAATGCAGTCCCTGTCAATCTCAGACCATACAGGTGTCTCTTCATCGAAAAGACAGTTGTTGAAAACTTAGTACAGGAAATGATCCAAGCTGGCATCATCCAACCAAGCAACAACCCATTTGCATCTCCAATTCTGCTTGTCAAGAAGAAGGACAACTCTTGCAGGTTCTATGTTGATTACAATAGGTTAAACAACATCACAATTAAAGATAAATTTCCAATACCAGTCATACATGAGTTATTGGATAAATTACATGGTTCAAAATTTTTCTCCAAGATTGATTTGAAGTCAGGCTATCATCAGATTAGGATCTTTCCCCTCTGACATCCACAAGACTGCTTTCAGGACGCATCATGGCCACTTTGAATTCAAGGTAATGCCTTTTGGCCTCACTAATGCTCCTGGAACTTTTCAATCTCTCATGAATACTGTTTTTCAAGAACATCTTAGGAAGTTTATTCTAGTATTTTTTGATGACATCTTAATATACAGTCCCTCTCTAGAAACTCACATACTTCACTTACACACCACTCTAGAGATTCTCAGAACACATCAGCTTTTTGCCAATTTCTCTAAATGCTGTTTTGTCAAGTCTGAATTAGAGTACTTAGGCTACATCATAACACCTAATGGGGTTAAGGATGACCCTGAGAAAATTTCTGCCATGGTTGAGTGGCCTATTCCTACAACTATTAATAAGGCACTTAGAGGTTTCTTGGGCCTCACTGGTTACTATAGGAAATTTGTGAAAGATTATGGTCTCATTAGTAATCCATTGACTGACTTATTAAAGAAGGGTACCTTCTCTTGGTCTCCTGCTGCTAATGAGGCTTTCCATAAGCTCAAAACATCCATGACAAATACTCTTGTGTTGCCTTTGCCTGATTTCACTAAATAATTTGTTCTTGAGACTGATTCCTGTGATTTGGGTATTGGAGTTGTCCTTATGCAAGACGACAAAGCCATTTCTTTTTACAGTAAACCACTTGGACCTAGAGATGCAACACTATCTACATATGAGAAAGAATTATTAGCTATTGTTTAAGCAGTCAATAGATGAAAGCATTATTAACAGGGCACTCATTTCCTTATAAAGAAAGATCATCAAAGTATTAACTACTTCTTAGAACAAAAAATCTCCACTGTCCTGCAACAGAAATGGCTTATGAATCTCCCGGGGTATGATTATGAAATCCAGTACAAAAAAGGTTCAGAAAACAGAGTAGTTGATGCTCTCTCAAGAAGACCTCATTCCACTGCTGGATGTCATTTTACTTTTATCTCTCAACCTGCATATGGGCTCAAGAGCTTATTGATAGTTATGATAATGACACCAAAGTTCAAAGTATTAATTATAGCCCAGCTTTCCCTCACTCAAAGTCAGCTACTAAGTATACTTACTTGAATGACATTTTGAGGTATAAAGGAAGACTATATGTGGGGAGTTCAGCTAAGACCAAGGCCAAAATTTTGGATTCCATCCACTCTTCAGCTGTGGTTGGCCATTCCGGCATGCATGCAACCTATGTTAGAGCCAAGTCTTACTTCTTCTGGGTGCCATGAAAAAGGACATTCTATTATTTGTCTCCACTTGTAATGTATGCCAAAAGAACAAAGGAGAACACACTTTCCATATTGGGTTACTCCAACCATTACCAATTCCACATCATGCATGGAAACACATTTCAATGGATTTCATAAAGGGATTACAAATGAGTGAAAGGAAGTCTGTTATCTTGGTAGTAGTGGACAAACTGACAAAATACAACCACTTCATTGGATTTCACCATCCTTACACCGTTTTTTTTGTTGCCAGAGAGTTTATCTCTCATGTTTTCAAGCTTCATGGTCTACCTGCCTCAATTGTCTCTGACAAAGACAAGATCTTCACTAGTCATTTTTGGCAAGACCTATTCAAGGCATTGGGCACTCAACTGAAATTAAGCACAACTTACCACCCACAAACTGATGGTCAGACTGAGAGGGTGAACTCTTGTCTTGAGAGCTAGCTACTTAAGGTGTATGTGTGGTCACCAACCCAAGAAATGGTATCTGTGGCTTCATCTTGTAGAGTGGTGGTACAACACCAACTACCATACTAGTATGAAAATGAGTCAATTTCAAGCACTCTATGGTTACCTTCCTCCACACTTAGATTTTCCTTCTACTGCTACTACATTTGTTGTTGTTGTTGAGTATTTAAAGCAGAGAGATGCTGTCATTGACTTATTAAAGGATACTCTTCAAAAATCTCAGAAAAGGATGAAGTTTTTTGCTGATCAAACAAGAACTGAAAGAGTTTTTGAAGTAGGTGACAAGGTTTATCTGAAGTTACATCCTTATAGACAATCTACTGTGGCTTTGAGAAGAAACCTAAAGCTTGCATCCAAACATTATGGGCCATTTACTATTGTGCAGAAGATAGGAGCAGCTGCTTACAAACTCAAGTTACCAGCAGAAGCACGGACCCATCCTGTCTTCCATGTCTCTCAACTGAAGAAGCACATTGGAGCCTCCCATATTCCCTATCCTTCACTGCCCGTGCTGGATACTGATGGCAATATACTTGTCATCCCAGCAGCTTCCTTGGACTCAAGAACTATCTTACGAAATGGAATTTCTGTATCTCAATTGCTTATTACGTGGACTAATTAATGCAGCACCTGAGGATGCTACCTGGGAAGATACGTCGCCATAGCACACCATTTTCCTAAATTCCATCCTTGAGGACAAGGATGTGCTGATGGGGAGGGCATTGTCATGTGCCTTTCTAGGTTAGCCGTGTGTTTACTCTCAGGCGCCCTTATCTCTTGTCTGTCTGCCTAAATAAGAAGGTCATCCGACTAATCATTGGCTAATAAAGGCCCAGTAAACAATTGACATATGTCCTTCTTTGATTAATTTCCTATTTTAGGGTTTCCGTTTCTATTGGTCAGGTTTTTAAGCTGTAAGAGAACCCTATTTTTAAGTTAAGTATGAATTAATGAAGTATTAAGTGGCTGCTACGACAGAGTTACTAATTCCGATCGATTTCCGTTCATTTTTCGTTAAATTCATCTTTATTTCGTACAAGAACAGTACAACCACTTGAGGAATTTGGCGCATTATCTGTTTGATTTCGATAATCATTCCTTCTAAATACCATGGAAGTTAAAAAATCAGAGTTTAAGAACCGAAGCATATTTTCTTAGTCCGGTTCGAATTGCATTTTTGGACAATTCCATACTGTTACAGTTCTAGATGTTATCAACGTGATAGTGTTTTCCAATGGTTACACTACTTGTGCCGCAGTTCTTGCCGCTGAATCAATGAAAAAAACTTGAGCATGCAAATCCAGGCTGTCCTCTAGTCGTCTCATCTATATTGATCTTGATCCAATCTAAGTTAGGGTTAATCCAACCCACCGAGATGGTTTTTTCTGCAGATGTTGGTATACCATGCATCATATGAGGTATGATTTTCTTTCACCGAGTGAATTCCTGTTGAAGTTTGAGTGTCATCTGTATAATGTTTTTGGGTTTGGTTTCTTTTGACGGTATATTAGTTAATTCATGGATATCCATAAGTACCATAATAAAAAAACGAGGTAATGATAAATGAATGGGCTTTTGTTTGTAGAATTTGTGGGATTTTTTTCTGGGGGTCAGAATGTTTGGAGAAATATGAGTGGTATTTGACTGTTTTGATAGGCGGCGTGAGAAGGTCGTTCCATGTTGTTGCAGCAACTTGACACTTGAGGAGTGTGTGAACAACAGTTTCTGGATCAACATTGCATTGAGGGAAGAGGTTGGAGTTAGTGTGATGTACAACATTTAGAATAAAAAAGAACTGTATTTTTGGGGGACATGGTAGTGTTTATAGGAAATTGGTGGCTAGTAAGGAGTTTGATGCAATTGATCCGCTGTTCGGTTAGGCATTTGTACCCGATGTTGTAGTATATCTTTAGGATTTGGTGTGTAGCTAGATAATTATATATGGGGTGCTATCCTCCTATCAAAGTCTAGGTTGATATTTAAGATTCATTGGTCTGCGAGAGGAGGGAGGTGGCGTAGTTAATCATGTGTCCAATTATGGGTTAATTGAAGAATCTATGATGTATGCATCTGCATAAGGTGGTTGACTTTAGGGGTTAGAGAAGTGTTTATGTGTACTAACCTCCCTGTGAGAGTTAGATATTTCGTCATCCAACCCTTCACATTTCGTGACAGAAGTTGAAGTACAAGTGCAAAGATGTAGCGAAAAGTTCTGTCATTCCTGAAGTGGGCTTCCAGGTATATAGATGGGGGGTTGAAGTGGTTGGCATGTTGAAAACCTGATTTTGTTGATCCACTTCATGTTGATTGTGCCTTAGATGATGGATAATTTCAGATTTTTAAGTGTTGGTTAGCTGACCGCCGAAGTAGTGTAAGATTGAAGTAGATGATTGAGATGATTACTAATTTCCGCTGAAGCTTTATATGTGATCAAGTAGTTATCTGCATACATAAGATGCAGAGTTTGTGGAGTTTTCTGTAAGATGCGGAGCATCCATATGAGATTTTGGGCTTTTAAATTACCCAAATTTGTCAAAAGGATCTCATGCGGCGTCCCGTTAATGTTGATCGAGTATGTAACAGTTGAAATACATACCCTAACGTGATCTATAAAAATGGTCGGAAATCCCAATTTAATAGAAGCTTTTCTAATGAAGTCCCAATTTAATTAGGGTATCCCAGGCCTTCTGAATATCCAGTTTAAGTACTATGTTTGGGACTTTGGTGAGAGCTAATGAATTGATATAGTGGAAGCTCTCCGGCAATTGGTATGTTGTCATGTATAGATCGTTGAGGTACAAATGCACTTTGATATAGGCTTATCAGAAATGAGAGAAGACGTCGTATGCGATTAACCATGCTTTTAGCTATGATTTCATAAGTGACATTGCAGAGCCCTATATGTCTGAATTGTGATGACTTTGACGCATGACCGACCTTTGATATTAATGTCAGATTTGTGTGGTTCATGAGGGGGTGACTGTTGAGGAGATTGAAAAAACTACGAACCATAGCAATCAACTACAATTGTGTTGTTTCCCAAAAAACTTTAAAAAACTTACTAGTGTAGCCATCTGGACCCAGAGCACTTTCAGAAAAATGGAAACTAGAGATTGTTTGATTTCTATTTACTTCCTATGTAAGCATGGTACAATTTCGGAATGTTAACTTAGGTTAATTGATGCAAATAAGTCTTCATCTATCACCGTATTTGGTGTCGTATATTGAAGTTATCAAGCATGTGCTAGAAACGACATCCTTGTCATTAACCCAGTTGTTTTGCTGATCCCGAAGTTGTTGTGTGCATTCGCGATGTATAGTTGCATTCCTTTGTGTGAAAGAAAATGGTATTATGATCACCCAGTTGCAGCCATTGGATTCGGGATCGCTGTTGCCGATAAGTTGCATGATATTGGAGCAGGGTCGTATAATGACTTCTGAGTTGTTTTTCTTGGAAAACCCAGTATGTCAAGTCACATCCACTTCAGATAGAACATTGGTGTCATGCCAATTTTATCCAGCTCGTTGATTTGTTGATCATTCTAGGGTGGTGCTCAAAAATTTCTTTGTTCCAGTCTGTGAGAGTTTGACCGGTTGTTATGAACTTTAGTTAAAGGTCTAGTGAGGGTTCCATATCATGATGCTGAACCTAAGATGAGTCGACCACGTAGTACTCAATCAAGTGTTGATGAAGTAGTTAAGGAAGAAAAACATGTTTCATCTTCAACTGATGCAACCATTTTTGAGTCAGTAAGCTTGAAAGTTAGTTAGTTTACAGAAATTTATGCGTAAATTTGGTCATAAATAATGTTTTACATTACAAATAAGTCGGATAAGAGGTTACAATTTTGATTTTTGGGTAATGAACACTGTTTTAAATTAGTAAATACTTTCTTTAATTCATAAATAAACCACGTTACATCATTCTACTCGCAATATACAAGCCTAAACTGCAATGGATGGTGCAAAGCTCCCGCATAAGTGGAGTGAGAGAAAAAAATGTGATGGAATACTTATTAGTAATAGGACTGTAAATCAGAATGTCATTAAAAAGGTCAAACAAATAATTTAGGTGAGAAAGACATGATATCCCGCTCGGATGAAGCGAAACACTAACTGGGGAAAAAAAAGAAAGATGAAGCGAAAAACTAAAGTGTTGTGTTTTATTTTTTTTTTGCGAGACATCATGTCTTGCCTAATAGTTTTTTTCTAACCACGTTCCACATAACTGAGGAGAAAGATTGATAATATATTTTTTTCGCTACTGCTTTGTGTCATGTCATTCTCTACATTGCATCCATAAGATTTATAGGGTTTTTGGATACACTCCTCGAAGTAACTTTTCCAAATCTAAAAGCAAAAAAATTAGAAGACGCTAGGAAAAGTTTGACTAGCCAGTTTGGATATACATATACAAGTAGATTTTTGACTTCTAGAAGTAAAAAAAAAAGATGTTTATTTGGGTATAAAATTTTAAAAATAACTTTCTAGAAGCAAAATAGGCAATTTTTATGAAGCAAAACATTTTTGCTTCTGGTATCCAAAGAACGCGCAATTGGGGGATATTGAAATTAATCGGGGGATATGAATTAATATCCCAATCCAATAGTCTCTGCTACGAGGTGTTTTTTGGATGTAAATACTAAAATACCCTTTAGGTAAACTGAAAAGACTATAATACCCTTCAATCTAAATTAAAATCTAAAACTAAAAGTAAAAAAACCAAATCATATCCCCCATCTGTTCCGGCATTCTTCTTAGTTAGGGTTTTGATTTTTTTCTCCATCTTCTTCATCGTTTACACGAATTCATCGTCGATTAATTGTCGATTCAAAAATATCTTAGTCGATTACCCGATCTATAAACATGGCTCCACGAAAGAAAGCCAATCCGCAATCCGAAATCAAAATCGGTGGCTCAACAAAAACAGAAAGAAGGCTTGCTCAGATTTCTCTTGAAGAAAAAGAAGAGGATTCGAACCGTCAAACTCTCGAACAAATGGTATCTGTGAGAAGGTAAGTGGTTCTGAACTGTTTTATAAGTGTTAATCGATTTAAAGTAGTGGATTTAGTTTAGAATCACGAACCCTAAATCAAACATTTTAGTTATAGTCGCTTCTGGCATTGAAATTAGTATGAATACAATGTCGGGACAGGTTTTTGGCATTGATTTTAGTTTGAATACCATGTCGGCTTAGATATCAAAAATTCCCAGAAACTGCATGTTTATTTCCGGCATTAACTTTAGGTTGAATACCATGCCAACATTTGTTTTTGGTATTATTTATAATTTTACGTCTATGCCGGCAGTACTCATTTGGTATCTAGAAAGAACTAAGGAAAGTAAACATTGTCGTCATTTTCAGGATTTCGACATCTATGCCAGCATTTTGTCTCGGCATTGTCGGAGTTTCGACATCTATGTCGGCATTATGTCTCGGTATTGTTGAGCTTTCGATAGACAATGCCGGATTATTAGTAAAAGATTACAGAAAATTCCTTAGTTTTTGTTTATAAGCCGACATAATTTTTCAATAAATTTCAATGTCGGCGTGGTCAATGTTTCGTTAAACAATACCGTCACGTATGCTTCAATGTCGTTCTTCAGCATATCTATGCCGATGTCAGATATGATTATTAATTGTTGTTTATTTATTTCACATGTCTTTTGATATAGGGTTAAAGCCAAGGAACTTAATAAAGGAAAAAGTAAAGATGTTGGCGTTAAGAAAAGAAAGAAGAACGCTCTTGGCACTCCCGAGTTTCTTCCTCCTCGAGGGAAATAATTTGGTCGCAATAAGCGTTTGGGGCAGGCTCTACAAGAGGAAAAGTTTGGAGAGTAGGGACCGCAGAAAAATAACAATCCGTAAACGTACTGGAGAATCATATGATAAGCACGATGAAGAGGAAGATGATAAGGTTAATCCAATAAGTCAACAAGCAAGGAAAAGTGAAGATTTAGAGAAAGACGTTGGGCCAAGTCAACAACCGACACAAGGTAAAGGATTGGGACAAGGTGAAGGTGAAGGCGAACAACCGGTAGAAGGATAACAACAAAAGAAAAAAGTAGTCAAACAAAAAGGTTCGCACCTTCCTTATCCTGATGACATGTTACCTGAACTTGGTGGTAGGAAATTTTGGGGTCAAGCTTTCGATCTGATACCACTATTTGGCTACAAGGACACGTGGGCTCGCGCTATCTATCAAAATTATGTAATAATTTTTACCTTGTGCATATGTATTGTTATGTATAATTTCTTTTTCTTTCTATTTATGTATAATCTCATTGTATCCTAATTGTAGGATCATAAGAAAGTTGTACGTGTTTGCCGATGCCAAGCTGCGAGTAAATGTCCTTTTGCTTTGGAATGTGAAGAGGTCCAACAATTAGTAAACGACTCTGGGTTATATACATTGGTTGAAAATTATGCGGAGTATGATTATGTGACCGTCAATTACTTCGTTGCGAAGTTTCATGGTGAAACTGATACCATGCACTTCCCATTAGGGGAGATGAACTTGATCCCTGAAAATGCTCAGAACATTCTAGGCTTATGGGTTGACGACAAATCAGTTGCAGAAGGAGATAACTGTCCGGACCTATAACGGTCGAAGTTACACGCTTTGACTAACAAACTGTTTGGTTGGGAGTACAATATTTCAATAGAAAGCTTTTATGTATATAAGAATTGTATGACAAAGGCATTGAAACTGAAGATGCTTAGGGAGAGGTTTGGTGGGACAAAGGAGAAATGACATAATGATGACTGGGATCCCGCACAAATTCGTTATACAGCCGCCGCGTACCTGTTATTCATCTTGAGCACTATGGTATTCCCTGACGCTAGTGGGAACATGGTGAATAAAAACCACCTAAAATACTTGGATATGTTGGAAGAGGTCCTTAGCTATTCTTGGGGCAACGTGGTAATTGCACATTTGATGACGGAGGTGAGAAGGGTCTCTAAGGCTGTTACCAATAAATTTGTCGGGAATTTCACTCTACTCCAGGTAATTTTTTTTCAACTTATGTTCTTATATATTGTTCACATATGCCTTTATTATTGGAAACAAAATTACTGCTTCTTATATGTATCATTCAACATTGGCATAGGTATGGGCTTATAAACACATGCCAACATTGTTTGCGAACTACACATCCTTGTCGAAAAAAGAAATCCAACCAGATGAGCCCAGAGCTCGGAGATACCAACAATATTCCGAAGCCCGGTAACAATCGTAGACTGACATATATGAGATTGACTTTGGACGTGATGACTACCAAAGAGGTTGTGTTCGACCCTTACAAGGAGGATAGAGAAAATCACCACTTTTTGAGGTTTCCTAATGTTGTATCTTACAATGGACCGTTGTTCCACCCAAAGGGATACGTTATGGATGATCCCTGACGTGTGATGCGACAATTTGGATATAAGAAACAAACTAGTATGCATAAACTTGTGTTTGAAAGTTACTTTGTTGACTATCCTCGAAGATATTCAACTGCCTTAAGGTTGAAGGTAGAGTATACGCCAAATCCAGAATCTGCACATTGGAGCGAAAGGGAACAACATCGTTTGGTAGATACGGTGATGAAGTCGTTCCTGATTAAATGACGTATTACCTGAAATACTCACATCCTTTTTTTTTTGTGTGCGCCCAGATAACGTTAAAGTTTCACCCCAGAAAACCCTCCCGTTCCAACTCCTTCAGGGGCACCACCTACAACTTCCGGACTGCAGAAGACCGTTGGATTGCTAGTAAGTATTGTTAATTTCTTAGTCATTCAATGTATACATAATCTTATATAAGTATATATAATAATTATTTGTTGGATGTATGATACCTGCGGGGTCGGCTGGGCTAGTTGAGGAAGTTGTTTCGTTGCAAAAACGAGAAATGAGAGGTGCTGACCCCAGAAGAAATGAAGGAAGTCAAGGAAAAGCTGAACAAAATGGAAGATCCAGATGCAAAAGCTTTGTTCGTGGAAAGGAAGAAGGTGACCGCCAAGAAGCCTAGGACCGAGTGATGGAAGATGTGTATTCGTGTTTCCTTTATGGTTGTTAGGGTTTGAACAATTTGGAATTTGTTTTGTTTTGTAACTCATGATGAACTCTTTGGTTGTTTGGTTTACGTTTGGTTTGTGGTAGCTAGATTAAGAACATTTGAGCACAATTCAGTTGTTTGGTTTACGTTGAACATGTTTAGATTTTTAGAATAAGGTTTTTTTCAAAGTTTTCTTTACACAATTGGATATGCGCCGACATTGAATTGTTAATATATGGCAACGCCGGCACAGATGATGGCATTGTTAAGTCTGTACACTTATATGCCGACATTGAATTTTTTTCTAATACTATGCCGTCGAATAAGGCTAAATGTCAGACCAATAAGTTATTTTCCTATAAACAATTTTTTCTTTGGCGACATTGAAAGTATTATCTAATCTATGACGGCAATCTGTTTTCTTAAAACAGATTTTTTTTGCAGAATGTCAGCATTGTAAAGAAGATATTTGTCCATGCCAGCATTCTGTGCACCCTTCTGAAATTTAGACTGCCGGTATTTGTTTGAATAAACCTACAATGCCGGCTCACTATGTTTATAGATCAGTTATGAATGCTATTTTTATTTCATTCCTAGATAATCTATTATATTAGATTTGAAACTTGAAATTACAACATACTAAAAAACATGCGAATGAAGTACTTTTTGTTTAAGATGATCTCCTATTTTTGGCCTTTTCTAAAACTGCGGCACCTTTGAGCCTTTCGCGAATATCTTCGAAGACAGAGTATGGAATATTTGTGTCAAGGATCATCTTTATTGGTTCATCTTCTATTTCATCATGTTTTGTTCCCTTCATAAAACACCCATCACACCCACCAATAGTCTTGCAATGGTCCTTTTGTTTTTATCTTATTTCTGATTGTGCAACAGCTTTATTCCAACCATTGAAAATCATTGCATTTTGGGTGATTCAAACACCTTAGAAACCTTCTTCCATCGACCGAACCACACCTCACTTTCTCATTCACCTCCTCTAAATAGAAAAGAAGCTTAAATGGGCATTCATCCTTCCTCGTACGAATCTTGTATACCCTATTAGTTTTCTTTGGATACACATAACCCTTTATCTTGTGGTTGTTCTTCTCCTTGTACGACCCACTTCTCTCGCAAACCATCTCAAACCGAATCTTTGAACCTTGGGCATTCCTCACTAGCACACATGTGATCTTACGAGCCGTCTCCAAATCCTAATTAATTGCATCATCTTTAATTTTTATTCCCTATATAAGGAAAACCACGGGAGATTATAAGGTTCATTATAAGCAATCCCTAAGAACTAGGTGAAAAGTATTCTTTGGCAACATACCAGACACATTTTTATAGTATTCCGACGTATCCCGACCAAGAGGTTTTGCATTTGTTGGATCAGTATATGTCACAACCTAAGAAACGAATGAGAAGAAAAATAAATTAGTTCACAAAAAAAAATGCCGGACCTATGCTCGACATTTTGCCCGCACTGCCGACATATGATCGAAATGAACCGACAATCATGACCAATTTTGAATCGATCTCGGCATTATAATTTCATAAGAAATCAACGCCGGAACCAACAATGCCGGCACGCTCTTTATATATAGTTCAATGTCGGTACCTAGTGTCGGTGTGGACGATAAATAACCAACAACCCCGGTATTTAACTTTGGAAGTCATTGCTTCCTGTACGGTTCCTCAAGTTTCCGACATGGAAACTTTAGTATATATTAGACCATGCTGGTACAATATTCCGTGGAATATTCTGTGGTAGGTAAAAAGTAACTTTTTTACCGGGATAGCTATTTTTGGTTGAGACAATGCCGACATGCATTTCAAAATGGGGGATATAGTTGGCCGACATGGATGTAGTGTGAATACTATGCCGATTTAGTCTATGCCGACATTGTATTTAAACCACGACACTGAATTTTTTTGGCTGCAAAAATGGTGAATTCAAAGATAAAAACCAAATTTTCAACTCATTAACCCATGTACCTGACCTGAGTATTAGGGATGCTCGTATGTTGAGCTTGTTTATTTTCTTGGGTTGGTTCTTCACGAGAGTCTCCATACTCATAAAAATCATGATCTAAGGGTGTTGGTTCCACAAATGATTGCAATTGTGGATCGCTATCACTTGCCGAAGATTCAAGATATACTCATTGTAGTAGTTAAGCTAAAGATTCAGCAGCATTTCTCTTTTCACTATCATCCACCATTTATACCCAAAACCTTTCTCCCAAAGTTTTTCCTCCTTCTACTCTCACCTTACCCAAATCATAATACACTAATCATTTAACAAATAATCTTATAAATTTCCTAATTATAATTAATCACTAAACCTGATTAATGATGGATAAATTAGAAATTAGTTAAAATATATGGATACAGGGTGACTCTGATTTACTACTTAAATTCCTATTTTATCTTATTATAATATCCCCTTCAGTATCCCCAATTACGTGTTTTATAATGCACTTAGAATGACTTGTAGAAAGAAAAGAAATAATCTTTTTGAAGCAAAATATTTTTGCTTATGATTTATGGGAAACACCCTTTTGGCCTAAATACAACTTGGCTACTCGCAGGACAAAAACATCTCCCAATGGCTGAACACACTGCATTGGACTGGCCTATATATCTGGACTGCCTCTAAGAGCATATCCTATGGGTAGTCTCCATTTGGAGACTAACTCGCCCATATGAAGGACCCCTCGCTCATATGAAAGAGTGAACCCACTATGGGAAAATGAAAAAAGAGCACTACACGGAAAACGGTCTCCCGTGAGAAAAAAAATTTGAAGCAAAACGGGGGACAGTCCACCGTTAACAAAAAAAAATCAAAATTTAATAATAACATAAGAATGGGAGGGAAACCTTAACATTCAAAAAACAGAATTTAAACATTCACGGGGGACAGTCCCCCGTGAGATAGTGAAAAATGTTATAAACGGGGGACTGTCCCCCGTCCAACCCAGATTTTCTTCTACTAACGGAACACTGTTTTCCGTTTGTTATTATTTTGTATGACGGGGGACAGTCCCCCGTCTAGTGTTCCACTCCCAACCACTCGTTCAAATGAACACGTGCATGAACGTGTTTGGATAAAAAAGGGGCTAAAAACTACCCATAAAAATCTTTAATTTGGTCTAATTGGTAGTGCACTCCTTCATTTGAAAGAGTGACACTACCCATGGGATTTGCTCTACGAGTGTTTTGCCATGAAATGATATTAGAGTTTATCTTCCATTGGATGAGAATGCATATGATATCTGGAAGAAGAAAAATGTCAGTCAACGGTTTCATCTCCCCGACAGGTTTTAAAACCTTAGCTATCGCTTTGGCCTTTGGCAGAGCAAAGCTCTGAATTTTGTTTCTTTCTTTTTTGATTTTTCATTTTTTCCCCTTACCAATTTATTTATTGTAATAACCTCTCTCTTTAACCAAGAACCGTTAAAACATTTTTTTACTACACAAATATCAAGGGATTAGTAATTACCATTTCCAGTTGATTAGTTGCACATGGTGGTCCTTGACTCTATCGAATCAAACGTTCTCTAATTGGCTAATTAAGGAAATCATTAATTTAATCTAATTAATTACATTATCTTAAAACCTTCTTCAATAAGATCATCACCCTACAATGCTTTGCCAAGATATAATTTCAAGGATCAATCATCAATCTTTTTCAAAACACCATCATTAATTATGGTTTTTTTTTTTTGGAAATTTGAGCATTTTGTTTCTTTTTACCGGCGTTGAATTGACTATGGATTGGTCATTTGTCGAATTTACGAAATCAACCTCACGTGAGCACATCTTGGAAGTGTGAAGTTCTAATTTACATGAGTAAAGTGAGAAGTAAATTATTTTGTTCCACAAAGTTATCGTTTTGACTTTTAGAAATCGTTTGAGACCCGAAATCCAAATTGATTTTTGGCTTTCCGATTTCTAAAAATAAAAAAATAACTTGTGATACCAATTCAAACAAGTTATTAGATCCTCGTATCATAACATTCACTTAATGATATAACATTTCCTAGCAAGTGGGTTTAGGCTCCGTGGTTGAAGTTATTGCTATTCCACGCCATGCCACAACCACCAATTTTAACACCCTGAGCCTGGAGGGCAAAGTAGAACCAAAAAGTGAAGAAAGCCATCTTTATAGTTTGCACTCCATGTTAAAAAATTAAAAACTTTATAAATGTGGGTATTTTGGACAAAGCTGTCCTTATCTGAATCTCAGTTTCAGACAACATTAACATCAATGGAAAAGATATCTTAACTTAAAAAACAACACATTTTTAAGATTTCCTTCTCTCCATCCCATTGATTTATGAGATTACAGTGTCTTGTTATCTGTCTCTCTTGACTTTTATTCCCAGATTCTTTCATCTCTGCCGCCATTACTACTCATACTAAAAGTAACCCTCACTTCCATTTCTTCGAAAATCTCTGTTTTGCTTTGTACTACATTTTAGAGATTCTCGGGATGTGCAATTGTATATGAGTTTCTGGGTCTGTAAATGAAAACTGACTGCACAATGAGTGAAGAAATGATGTTTGAAATGGATAGAAGCACTACCGAAGAAGGTGATCTTGAAGAAGAAAAAGCTGTAGAAATTAACAGTAATAACAAAAGAGACAGACCCTTGTCAGAAAATGTGCAGTCAATCTCACCAGTTTTTTCATCTGCTTCTTCTGATTTTAAGAGAAGAAGTAGAGGAAGACCTAAAGGTTCTGGTAACAGACAACTGCTTGCTTCTCTTGGTAAGTAAATGTTTTTATTAATCTAAGCAACAGATTTGTTTTTGTCCGTGTTTTTGAGGGTTGATTTTAAATGGGTTCTAGATTTACAAAATAATGACAGTGATTATAGATGAATTTTTGCTAATTAAGTTGGTTTCTTAAGGGTCCTAAGGTTGATTGTGTGGAGAGCCCTTTAAACTATATCCCATAGGGTTCACTAATGTGGAGAGTCTTTGTTAGTGACAATGGTAGAAATAACTCAAATGAGCTAAACAATTGCACTTTCTTATGCTATGGTGTAATTTTATTTGGAGAATGTAGTTTCGTCTCACGTTGAAGTAAATTGATTGTTGAAGGTGAATGGGTATCTAATTCAGCAGGAGGAAAGTTCTTACCACATGTAGTGACAATAGATTCAGGGGAGGTAATGTCTCAATTGTACAATGAAAATGTTTTTGAGTTTGCAAATATTTATGCTTCGATGGTAATGTGACTTCAAAGGTGATGCCATTTTTTGTTGGTTACTTGTAGGATATTGCTGCAAAGATAATATCATTTTCTCGCAAGGGTCCTCGGGCCATCTGCATTCTTTCTGCTAATGGAGCTGTTTCCAATGTTACTATTCGCCAACCTGGTTCTTACAGTGGTATCTTGTCATTTGAGGCATGTTCCTGAAATTGTTCGTATCGTTTATTGTTTACTCGAAATTGGATATCTGGTTCTAGTAACAAAACTTTTTCTTGTCTGCCTTGGTAGTTCTTAGATGGTGGTCCAGATTTCACTATTTGGCCTTTTCTTGGCTTTTCATGGCTTTCATGAATTTCTGTCTCATTTAAATTGATGGTCTGGACTCTGGCTACCTTGGTTTATGCAGGGAAGTTTCGAGATATTGTCTTTAACAGGTTCCTTCACCATCAACAGTGCGGGTGGAGTTCGCAGCAGAACTGGTGGGTTAAGTGTCTCGTTGGCTGGCCCTGATGGTCGCGTGGTTGGCGGAGCAGTTGCAGGTCAGTTATTAGCTTCCAGCAAAATCCAAGTAAGATACTATATGTTTTCTTTTAATCTTTACATTAGATATAAAATGTAGCGGTGAGTTCATGATTTCTACAACTCATTGGGGGAAACTTGTTTTTGTTATTTGTCACTTATTTCTCTAGGTCATAGTAGGGAGTTTCCTACCAAACACTCACAAATCACAAAAAAGGAGGCAGAATGTTGAATGCCCGATTGCTTCAAGTCATCAGAAAGACATGCCGCCTACAGCAGCAACACCAATTTCCCAAGCAAAGCCAGACGAAGAAATCAGCTTTACTCCAATGCCTACGTTAACTGAACAAACCCAAGGAGAGGAGGAAGAGGAAGTAGAGATTAGAACAGACTTGACAGAAATGCATACATTACTTGAACCAAGACAACCAGGAGAAACAGAGAACAATAATAATCACAACGCAAGCACTAACCAAAATGGAAATTACTCTTCTTTTCCTGTTGTCAGTCAGCAGACTCAGCACATGTCTCGCTTCATGCCCGATCAAAAATTATCATCTGACACTCATGGGTACATATGAGGAGTATAGGGATACAAAGGTAGTCATGTGTTCGTTGTTTTCTCCTTGACTTTGTTTCTCTTTTAAGGTTCCTAACACTAATATCACTTCTCCAAGATTTCTGATTCTGTGAAAATTTGATTTTGAGTTGTGGACGAAATTGTTAGTTTTGTAACATTGCAGAATTGTTGTTAGATCAGTTGACAGTAAGATAAAATTTTCCTCAGATCATAGACGATCCATGTATTTCGACCATCAATGTTAGTAAACTACATAATGTGGGTAATTGTAACGTGTGACATAGCTAGCAAAATCGTTGAATGATCAGTAAAGCAGCAGCTTCTGGTGAACTGAAGCTACCCTGTGTGGCACTGTGGAAGGGAAAATAGGAGAATGGTCATTAGGTGGTCAGTTACAACTACCATGAACTGAAGCTGAAACTTGTCTATATCGATCCTAATTGACCATTCAAGACTTCAAGTCTTCTCCTTTTGTAGGCCGCTGAGCATCTAATGGTATTGAATTGTCATCCTTATCTACCCAGGAGCACAAACCAATCGGCCATCTCTAAAAACAAATGATACATCTCTAGGACCGCCAGTGATCTTTAGTTCAAAGAATTCTAAATATTGGGGGACATATATAACTCTCTTCTCTATTTACAGAAAAAAAAAAAAAAACTCGGATGTGAAAGATTACCACATTGTAAGCCTTGTTGCCAGCTGCCTCGGCCGCTGTTGGTTTTGAGAAGATGGGGTTAGCTACCGGAGGACACTACAATTTCCCACATTCTGGCTCGAATCTTCATATGGTTCAAAAAACCTTTTTGAAACGCATTCAGCTTACTCGGCTTGATCCAGGGAAAATCCAAATAGAGTTGCCATTATCATTACTCCACTTGCAGTCATACATATTCCAGATAATCATCATGTTTATCAAATTTAAAGTTTGACAAATACTGTAACCGGTGAGGGTTGCTTTTACATGTTGGCCCGGACGAATGACTGGGAAATGAGACTCCCTCTTAAAGAAAACTTGGTTCTCGTAGAGAAGATTTCGCTCACTCTCACTGAAAACTCGAATATCATGGGAGTTGTTTAGAAAGGAATTTCAAATGTTTTGAGCAATTCTTAATCCATCCACCGATTTGATGAGTCCATAACTAATCGTGAAATATTCATTTCTCAAGTGTTCTCTTTTGGCTCTCGAAGTATTTCAATTTACTCCAACATCTCATGGGCTTCGTTCAGTTTTCGTAAAAGCGATTGAATAAATACATGTTAGTACTAATTATTTCCTAAGTTAGTTGTGACTGTTTTGGGAAAGGGGTTTCCTAAAACGGATAGAATTCTTGGTGGCCAAGTTTGTAACCTATATAAATAGGTAATTAGGCCTTGTAGAATTGTATTATGTAGAAAACGATTAAGAGATCTGTGAGAGATTTCTTGTATAGCTTTTAAGGCTAAAGCTAGGGTTTCGTTGTGAGAGCATATTGGTGAGGAACAAGAGACAAAGGTTATCGTCTCGGGTAATTGTTGCGGTGTAACCAAGGGTTTGCTGGGATTCACATGACGTTGTAATCGTTTTTCTTCATAGTGGATTTGAGTTGGTGCGGCTCAAAATGGACGTAGACAATATATACAAGTTGTATGTATTGGTCGAACCACTATAAATCTTGTGTCTTGTGAGTTGATTTATCTTTCTCGTATTTTCATAGTTGCTTGTGCTTGGTTTACTTATTATTCATCATATATCTCAAGATTCGTTATTCCGCGGTTGTCAGTGATTACAGAAGCAAATCCTAACAATTGGTGTCAGAGCGAGGTTAGAGCTTTAGGGTTCATAGTACGATTGAAGTGGGAGTTATGTTCATCTTAGTCCCGGTGAGAAGTCTAAGATAGGTGCTCAAGCAAAGAAGTGTATATTTCTTGGTTACGGAAATGACGTTTTTGGGTATAAACTTTGGGACTACGAGGGTTACAAAGTTATTAGAAGTAGAAACGTCACTTTTAATGAGAATGAGCTGTACAAGGACAAGAATAAAACACAAGTTGAAGATGTCGGATCAAGCAATGTCGATAATGAGTTGTATATCGATATTGATGATGTTTCTGGAAAAAGTATGGTACAAGAAGGGCACGGTGTTGCTGATTGCAGGGAAGTACAAGGTGAAGAGACTTCTACTGCAGTGGGAGTTACTCCTATAGTTCCACAAGAAGTACGAAGATCATCAAGAACTCCAAAACCAAACCAAAGGTATGCTTTGAATTATCTATTACTTACGGATGGAGGTGAACCTGAAGATATTAAAGAAGCACTAGCGGCTGATGATTCAAGCAAGTGGCAACTTGCTATGGAAGATGAGATGAATTCACTTGAGGAGAATGACACTTGGGTGTTAGTAAAATTACCAAGAGGTAAGAAAGCGTTGCATAATAAGTGGATTTATCGGATAAAGTCTGAAGCAATGGAGATATTCGTTACAAGGCGAGGTTGGTTGTGAAAGGTTTCCAGCAAAAACCTGGTGTTGATTACAACGAGATATTTTCTCCAGTTGTGAAGATGACTACTATTCGAGTAGTGTTAAGTCTAGTGGCTTCTGAAGATCTCTACCTTGAACAGTTGGATGTAAAGACATCATTTCTTCATGGTGACCTAGATGAAGAAATTTACATGAAGCAGCCAGAAGGATTCATAGTAAAAGGCAAGGAAGAGATGGTGTGCAAGCTAAAGAAGAGTTTATATGGTTTAAAACAAGCCCTAAGACAGTGGTACCACTAGTGGAAAATAGAAGTTAAACCACTGTCAGGACATGAAGTAATATCACTAAAAACGACTATGTCCATCAGCTGCATTCTAGAAGTGGTTTTTCCCAAAATGACTGTGTCTGGCAAAAGTTGAATTCTTTAAAAAAACTACTTTCTTTAACATTAGATCGACAAAAACTGACAGAAACAATAGTTCTTTTAATAATATTTCATAAAAAAAATGATATTGATTCAGCTGAATCCAAAGCATTCAACTGAATCAAAAACTAAAAACGGGAATTAATTAATAACGATTTCGAAACTGAATTTAATAGCGACTTTAAACTCATTTTGTATGGAATAGTGAATTTATTGAATAGTGAATTCAATTTACAATTTCAACTATCTAAAATCTTCAACTGTGTCAAAGTTAAACTTGGATTTACTACTTCCTACTTTCCCTGAAGAATCAATAGATGCTGATATAGAACTTTTAGACGAAGACCTATTTCCCAAATCAGACCCAGAATGACCACCACCACTAGCGCCAGCTCTCCCACCACCAGGCGGAGAATAGAAAGACCCATTATCAATTCCCCCCGCCGTCTCCTTCAAGACCCCAGTCAGTAGGTTGATGCGAAGCCTTAAGAATTTCATTTACTTTCTCACTGAACATGACTAAATTCTCCCAATCCCACTGCAAGGGAGTCTTTGTGTTCCACTCCATCACTGTTTCGAGTCCAGAACCACCTGCAACCATCCTTTGATTGAAAAAAATATGTATATAGTTAGTGGGGAGTAAAAATGGTTTCTCAATTAGGAGAAAAAATATGAATCTGATATCTGGACGATGTCTACCATGAGATAAACCCCAA
This sequence comes from Papaver somniferum, assembly GCF_003573695.1. Classification (NCBI taxonomy): domain Eukaryota; kingdom Viridiplantae; phylum Streptophyta; class Magnoliopsida; order Ranunculales; family Papaveraceae; genus Papaver; species Papaver somniferum. The sequence goes on from NC_039366.1 coordinate 39,807,065, forward strand.
TATATTAAAAGAACGGTTAACTAGCTTCTCGTAAAAAAACAATCATAAATGTCGGATAAATGTGTACATTCATAACAATGGCACTACCTGTCGAATGTCCAAAGCAAAAATAAGAAATTCAGTGTGTTCAGGAAGAAGTTATCACTTACTGTAATTGATCTTCTGAGTAATATGAATGCCACTCTGTGGTCTTACTCCAATGTCTAGTCCTGTTAAGAGTAAAATGAGCAGTGTAGATGGCTGCAACAGCTAACAGAGATGGTGGTAACCTAAGCATGTCATGATCAACCAAGGATAGCTCGATCAAGAAAAAGGAGAGAAGCTCAAGCTGGTTCAAAATGCGGAAAATATGTTAGTATCCAAGCTATAAAAAGTTATAAAATACTATGGATCAACAGTTTAATCTGATGGAAGACTAACTATACAAACCTTCTTATCAGACTGAGCCGCTTTAAGGAATTTTTTCATAAATACATATGAAGTTGGAACTGACATATTGAATTGCAATGTATTTACTATCGATTTCTCCTGCAAACATGTTTATGCAATGTTGGAATCACAATGTCGAAACTGGGTAAAACTAAGGATGCTAAACATGTTTCTGCAGTGTTAGAATCACAATGTCGAAACTGGGAAAAACTAAACACACTTGATAAGAGATATATTACTTAGAAGTGAAACATTTACCATAGCAAGAACTTCCTTCCTTGTATAAGCCTTATCAGAAATTAGAATAAGATCATCTACAACCTGTACTGAAACTTCCTCATACTTGCATGCTAAAAGCATGGTTGTAATTCCGAGCAACTGAGGTTTCTTTCGTTCCACAGTTTAGCGGGCTAAGAATCTGTCTATAATGTTAACCAGAAAGAATAATGTCTAATCCATGAGCTCAAATTTATAATGCACCTGTCAAGATTCAAACCAAGAAGGATGCTTAGCATATGTTTTGTTTACCCTTTCTAGGAGATAGAAAATCATGTCAAAATTTCGTATACCTCGATTAACCAATCAACTAGGATGACCCTTATCTTCTCATTGATGTCGGATTTCTGAACCATATAGTTGGGAGATACACAGCTAGAATTCTGCAAAACAGGCAAGGTTCGGTCAAGTTACCTCAGGCTTTACAAGTCTACCCTATCTTACTTTTGCGTTCTTACTTTTGGAGTTTTGGGGATTTCAGTAATAAAGAAAGTAAAGGTAAAGTACACTTTCAATTGGAACAGTTAGGCAAAGCATTTGAAGGTATTCAGATTGAAGAATGTCACTAAAGCAAGTAAGACTAGCACTTGATTCTCAAATGTGCACTTTGAGTAAATTGAGTATGTGCACTTTGAGTTAATGGAGTAGGAAAACCAGACAATGCTACACCAAAATTGAAACAAGTAAGAGTTGAAAACAGTGAGCCAAACCTCAGTTTTCTTGTAGTGAGCATATATATCATCGATATAATCTATAACTGCAAGTGTGTTCTTTGAGTCGTAACTATCAATATCCAGAATGAGTTCTTCAACAATATCCTCCATCTCAACTTCCTCTTCCTACAACATTACATTACAGAACTGTTAACACTGTTGCCACTACAAGAAAATAAGGAACAAACCCTTAACACAAAACAAAAAGTCATCATACTATTAAGTCAATATCCTCGAAGATTTCGACTTCATCAAGAATTGCTTCAGTGTGCTTCACAAACATTGGATCAGAGAAGGAACTATCTGCTCTATATTTATCTACATCTATAATGACCTTATTTGATACTTTTTCAATCATAATCGATGATGAATTCTGTATTGGCTTCTTAGTTTCCTGCAAACATTTGAATAAACCTAAGGAAAACCAATCTATTTCGTATATCACATCTAAACAAAGAGATTACTGGGCAACATTTTGGTTCTAAGAAAAACGAATTACCACTTGACAAGGTTGGTTTTGGTTAGAAATTTGAGTAGAAATATTTCTTGTAATTGGTCTATGCACAACAACGGAAGGATTTTTGTCACAGATCCCATGATTTCTATACAAAATAATAATTTTCTGCTAACATCTTCTTAATGAAGGCTTTCTGTTATTTAACAGACAACAAAAAACACAAATCAATTATTACTTTTTCAAGAAATTTTCTTTAAATGAATCACAAGGAGCAAGATAAAATTCTCGTTTATTTTCAGCATTCATGTGAAACATACCAAAGCATTGACTGCAGCATCAAGGGACATGGACACCATCACTTCCACCATGTCCTGATTTAAAAAAAAAAGTACATAGTACATCAGAAATGACTAAATTATGACATGAAACCTCTTCAAAACTATAAATCTAAAGAAATTGAGTGCTCCCACGTGATTACCAGCATCTACTCCATCTATGTCCACAACGGGGCCAACTGATATTTGGATAACAAGACAACAGGGTGAGGTGTTATTCTCTAGTTCCAACAGGGATGCTGTCAAATAATTAATTGCGTTATCAGGCTAATGGACCACCTGCAGCACATCAAGAGAGGCATCTCCCTCAAATGAGCAGTATGCAAATTATAGTATATGCACCACACTTCCACCACCCAGCTGGTGAACAGGATGCAATCTTCAAACATAACAGAGAAATATGCCAACAAAGCTTCAGTCATACTGCATGAAGCGTGCGCTTTTAAAACCCCTGCATACTGCAATTTGGAGCAATATTTATATTTTGTCCATCATTCAGTCATGCAGAAAGCACCTGCTAACCCAACGGTACACCAGACAAACAACATAATAATAATAAAAGCTTTAAAAGCATCTACAGTTCCACAAAATGAGATTTTAGTATTGTGATGACAAACACAGATGCAATTAACGTCCATCCTAATAAGAAATTATAAGGAAACTACATATAAAGAATTCCTAATATTATACACCCAAAAATCAAGCTAGCAAACTGAAATATGATTGTAAAGGCTTTGCTTACCCATGAAATGATCAAAAGCAAGGCGTTTTCGCCAATTTAAATGACTCATTAATGCTAATGCACACTTTATCATATTGATGTCCTGTATCAAGAATCCCATTACACAAATTTTCAAAACTATAACAAAAAATGCATCAAAAGCAAACTTTATACTTTTTTTGATTTGATACGAGACTCACAGTGGTGAATATGTCAACCACGAAACAATTGGAAAGCGGTGAACTAAGGATTGCGATAACTGATGCACCACATAAACCATTTTAATCAAAGATGTAACAACACAAATTCCCAGCACAAGGATCCTAATTTAGAAACATAAGAAAACCCATATTTTTCAAATGGTATAATATGCATAATATTTCATAAACTAGCTGAAGTAATGATCTTACGAAGCAAAACCACATATTAAATCCTATCTTTATCAAACATGAGCATGTTGTTAACCTTTTCATTTTGCTTTCATTAGATCCAGTTCTGTAGAAATCACATAAAACAAAAACAAATCAATAAAAAGTATAGTAAAAGACCTAAATCCAACATAAAAGAAGAACCAATTATAGATTTAATCATGAATTGATATTCTTCTTTTGTTTACCTCCATTAGTTTTAGTTGGATTTGAAGATGGTGGTGGAGTTTTCTACTTCTTCAGTGCCTGAATACAAAGAGAATACACACCATCAATAAAATAAAACTAAGAAAAAGAAACCAATGGATTAAAAGTATAAAAAAATGCACAAACTGATAACGAATCAGAAAAGAGAACCGAGATGAAATCAAGCTTTTTAGGTTTACTGAGATCGATTTCTTTTTCTTCTGAATTTCAATTTGGAGATGGATAAGTTAATCAATTGAACTGAAACGATAAATAAAGATGATACTTACCTTTCAATTCAGTTTGCTTAGATGAATCTTGGTGTTCAGTTGGTGTTGATAATCATCATCACCTCTTTTTCACCGATTCAGAATAAATCCTCAAGATCTAATGTTGTTATGATAGAGACTAAGAGGACCAAAACCTAATACTAAAGTTTTGATACATAAAAAATGAAGCGAAACAGACAGAGATAAGTGATGGAAGAGGATAGATGCAGATGAGATGAAAGAGATAAGGTTTGATTTATTTTTCTCTTTTCACAGAAAAATCCAGCCCTCACAGTAGTTCTTGAATCTCAGAATTTTTACAAAAATACCCCACTAAAGAACAACTGTGTGAGAAACAGGTTAAGTTTTCCATTTTTTTCCAAGAAAAACTACCGGGAGTCATGGAACCGTACATAACTACAGCCCAACAACAATAGTTTCTGTAAATCCGAGGAAGTGGTTAAAAACCCATTTTCCACTAGTGTACAAGAAGTTTTATAACTTCATGCATAGAGGTGGTTACTCACGGTGTAATGCAGATCATTGTTGTTACTTCAAAAGGTGTGGTTCTGGCTACATCATACTATTACTGTATGTGGATGATATGTTGGTTGCCGGAACATCTCTACAAGAAGTTGGGAATTTGAAGAAACAATTAGCAAGTGAGTTTGCTATGAAAGATCTTGGTGAAGCAAAGCAGATTCTTGGTATGAGGATCATAAGAGACAGATCTAAGGGTGTACTTATGCTTAGTCGGCCAGAATATATTGAACGAGTGTTGAAAAGGTTCAATATGGAGAATGCTAAACCAGTTAGTTCTCCACTTGGAAGTCAAATTCTTCTTTCAAGTATGCAGTGTGCGAAGACAGATGAAGAAACGGTGTACATGACTAACGTACCATATTCTTCGGCCATTGGGAGTCTAATGTATGCTATGGTGTGCAGAGACCGGATACTGCACATGCAGTGGGAGTAGTGAGTAGATATGCAAGCAACCCAGGAAAAAAACATTGGGAAGCTGTGAAGTGGATTCTCAGGTATTTGAGAGGTAACACAAACGTACCATTGTGTTATGGAAAGGTGGTTCTATCTTGAGGGGTTATGTGGATGCAGACTTCGCAGGTGATGTAAATAAAAGTCGAAGTACGACTGATTATGCTTAAACTATGGGGTCAACTGCAGTGAGTTGGAACTCATGTTTACAGAAGTTGGTGACATTGTCTACTACGGAAGCGGAGTACGTGGCAGTAACATAAGCGATCAAGGAGATGATTTGGTTACGAGGTTTGTTAGAAGAGTTGGGAAAGAACAACGATATAGTGTTATGTATAGTGGCAGTCAAAGTGCTATAATCTAGCCAAGAGCTCAGCCTATCATGCTAGGACGAAGCATATATATATTCGTTACCATTTCATTCGAGATCTCTTAGAAGAAGGAGAGTTGAAGCTCGAGAAGATTCTTGGTTCGAAGAATCCGGAGGATATGTTTACCAAGGGAGTTACATCAGACAAGCTAAAGCTCTGCAAGGATTTAATTGGTCTCTCAGAATGAGGATTTGGGAGGGGAGCCGCACTGACAAAGAAGATGTTTTAGCACCATCAATCCAAAGTTGAAGAGTCGAAGATAATCAGTGAGTCTTCAAAGTGGGAGATTGTTAGTTAATTGAAGACTAATTATTTCCTAAGTTAGTCGTGACTGTTTTGGGAAAGGGGTTTCCTAAAACGGCTAGAATTCTTGGTGGCCAAGTTTGTAACCTGAATAAATAGGTAATTAGGCCTTGTAGAATTGTATTGTGTATAAAAGGATTAAGAGATCGGTGAGAGATTTATTGAATAACTTTTAGGGATAAAGCTAGGGTTTCGTTGTCAGAGCATATTGGTGAGGAACAAGAGACAAGGTTATCGTCTCGGGTAATTGGTGCGGTGTAACCAAGGGTTTGCTGGGATCCACACGACGTTGTAATCGTTTTTCTTCATAGTGGATTTGAGTTGGTGCGGCTCAAAGTGGACGTAGACAATATATACAAGTTGTATGTATTGGTCGAACCACTATAAATCTTGTGTCTTGTGAGTTGATTTATCTTTCTGGTATTTTCATATTTTCATTGTTGCTTGTGCTTGGTTTACTTATTATTCATCATAATATCTCAAGATCCGTTATTCCGCGATTGTCAGTGATTCCATAAGCAAATCCTAACAATACAAACCAAAACTTAACCTAATCAAAATACAAACTTCAATGGTATTTGATTTGAACTAATCAAAATACCGAACTCCAATGGGTATTTGATATGAAGTTGGGTAGATTACAAAACTTGGTAAGTTCTGTTTGACGAATAAACTTAAAGTCGACCTATAGTTACAAATGGATAAGCAACGACGCACATATCGTCTCATATATAATGCCAGTTAAGGAGAAGGTTGTGCATGCTCATGCAAAAAAATCAAATGTTAAATGACCTTCACACCTTACTCAGTTGAGCTTTCCGCAATGTTTCCTAGATGACTTGACATGCATTATGGCGTGAATCCTAACCAAATGACAATACCACGATACAGAGAATTGAAGCCAAGAAGATGCTTGGGTTGGGATGCTAACTTAAATGGGATGTTTGACCAAATTCAGTCTTATTGGGATTTGTAATATCAAATACAAGATCATTTCTAAAATTTTAAAATCTGTTTTAAGGCCTATTCAAATTTTTTGAGGCATGTAAAACCATTTTCTTATCTAAAGTGGGTTTATAAGGGGTGTCATAGCAGTTGGTAGATTACTAAGTTACCCTTATTATTTAAATCACTTAAATACCCTTCACCTAAATCCATAATATAAACCTAAACTAACAAAAATCCAAAATTATTTTCATTCCTAACCTAATTTAATCATTAATTAAATCGTTTTGATTTTACTTTTTGTCGGTGATTAATTGTTGATTCATAAATCTTTGATCATTGATTAAAACCACATGTATAAATGAGACGTGTGAAGCGTTGCACAAAGACATTTAGCTTCAAATCCGCATATTGGAACCCAGATCTTTGTTCTTCGTTCTTTTATGTTTCAGAAGAACAGTTCGGCTGATATTAAACATGAAATACGAGTTTCTCAAGCAAAGACATGCCGCCTACAGCAGAAACACCAATTTCCGAAGCAAAGCTAGACGAAGAAATCAGTTTTACTCCAATGCCTACATTAGCCGGACAAACCCAAGGAGAGGAAGAAGAGGAGTTAAAGGATGTAGTCATTACAACAGACTTCACGGAAATGCATACATTACTTGAACCAAGACAACTAGGAGAAATAGAGAACAATAGTAATCACACCTCAAATACTAAGCAAAGTGCTAACTGCTCTTCTTTTCCTGTTGTTGGTCAGCACATTCCTCACTTCGTGCCTGATCAAAGACTGTCATCTGACGCTCATGGGTATATATGAGAGGTACCGGGATACCAAGGTACTCATGTGTGTTTTGCTTTCTACTTGACTTTGTTTCTCATTTAAGGTTCCAAACACTAATATCACTTCTCCAAAATTTGTAATTCTGTGAAAAATTGATTTTGAGTTGTGGACGAAATTGCATCACGAAATTGTTGTTAGATCAGTTGACAGTAATGGTGGGTTTGGATGTAGAATTTTAAAGATGGGATTTATGGGTCTACGGGATTTGGTGGAATTACTTTTTCCTCGGTAGTTTGGTTGCCCAAATCCATCGAATTACGTTTCCGACGGGATTAACTTTTCCAGCAAATCCTCCGTATGGAGTTCAGCCCCTCCACCCTAAGATTTGGTGGGAAACTTATCAGCGGATTTATGGACCCACTTTTATTACTCCAAATCCCATATATATATACAATTTTAAGATTCTTAGGGAAATGCCAAACAATATATGGACTTTAACATAAGAAAATTTTATGAATTTTAGGAATCTCAACTAAGTTACAAAACATACAAGGGATTTACATGAATCCAAAAATTTGTAATCCCGTGGGATTATAAATTCCTGGAATTGTGAATTCTGCAATAAACCCACCATAAGCTAAAATTGTTCTTAGATCATAGGCGATCCATGTATATCGACCCTCAATGTTAGTAAACTACATAATGTGGTAAGTGTTGAATAACTAGTAAAGTAGCAGCTTCTTGTGAGCCATCATATACTTCTCACGTGGTTCTCAAGATTTTTTTTTTTTTTTTTTATATTTTATGAGAAAACTTAGGCAAGCCTAAAAGGAATACATACCCAAGTTTGAGTTTATGGCAGGTGACGCGCCATTTCCAAAATTCGGACAATCAAGTGTTGAATTAAATGTTTTCAAGTTTTGAAGCCTATGAATTATTTTGGAAAAAAAGAAAAATTGGGATCGATTCAATCTTCATCTTCGGTGTCTCTTCTGTTTTTTTATGGTAACTTAGATGAAATCTTCACTAGACAACATTCTAGTAGAGCATTGTGAAACGCACTAAAATCTCCATATTTTCGGTATGTATTTCTACGTTGGTATGTTGCATTTCTTTGGCCCAGGTGAAAACTAAATCTGCTCCTCTTATAGCTCCCCAGTCTCCATTATGTCCGAGCTATCCTCTAGTCCCAATTGTGTTTCCTGCAAAATCCCAGGTTGTTAGTGTAATATAGTAAGGACAAAAAATCACTCCCACAGTGTGGGATCATATGTTGAACTAGCAGCTCCAAAAACCTTTGGATTTATTGGATGTGACATCAGCAAAATGTGGTTAAATCCACAATTATCTTCCTTGTGTTTATAAAAATCTGCCATGACTAATTAGATCCAGCTAAAACGAAACCATATCCTACTGTGATATTTAATGTATGAATATTCAATAGATCATCTCCTTTCATGATTGTGAAATAAATTCGAATTCATTAGAGAAACTTTTTTCATAATTGTGAGATCAATGCACCATTTTTAACGGCAGGCTGTTTACAAGGGACGCTAAAAAAGGTTTCAGTTCCACCACTAACCACTGTATAATTTAGTTGAAGCAAATCCATGCTCTAGATTTATGCTTTTTTGGCATTTTATCAGTGAGCATACTCATCACGATCTATTTTCTCGTTTTAGACTGGATATTGACTACACTGTCAAGTATTTGATCAAGTTGTACAACCAAATCATTACTCTTAATTAGAACACATTATTAATTTTCACTTCTGCATCAAGCTATAATCCTAAGTATTCCCATTTTTTTCTTAGATGTTTGTGAATGCTTAGATTTCCCCAGTTTCTTTTCATGATTGAAATAGTTTCAGAAGTATCAGGCTTAAGACAAGGAAAACCTTTTCATGCGATGGTTATCAAAGCGTTGCTTGATTATGGTATTTACTCTTAATTCCTGCATTCATTTTTATGGTGATTGTTTCAAAAGAATGTTGCAACTCAAAAAAGATATTAAACTCTTGACTTTATCTTAAAAGAGGGAGGATGTAAAAACTCAAATGGCAATAAGTTTGAACCTATTTTTTAGCATATTCCTCTAATAAATATCTACCTTACTACCAAAATGAGCGTATTATGAGATATGAAATTTCACCATCTATAAATTTTAATTTCAACCGTTAATCTTCAACAGTTGAAATTAAAAGTGGTAGATGGTGGTTTTATATGCCTCAGAAAACACTCATTTTTGGTAGGAAGGTAGATCTATGTAAGATAAATATGCAATGAAAAAAATTAACTTCAAATTCATTGTCGTTTGAGTTTCACAAGAAAAATGGAGCCGAAATGTAAACAAAATGTCATTTTAACCATGTCATTGTATCCTTTCACATCTTACAAATGGGAAGACATAATGTAAACACGTCAATCTAGCTATTTGCATTGATATTCTGAAATAGGAAAGAGATAATTGTGGATTTAACCACAGTTTGCTGATATCAAACTAATAAGTCTAAGGGTTTTAGAGATGCTAGTTCAACATATGAGCGGGAGCGAAAAAATTTCGGTATAGTAATGATGGGATTCAGAGTCTTGAAGTTATAAATTTTTTTATCAAAATCCTAAAGTATCCTCTTGGAGAGATAGGAGGGTGAGTTTGAATATTAGAGTCAGCTTCAACATATTTTTATCAAAATCTTAAAGTATCCTCTTGGAGAGGTAGGGGAGTTTGAATATCAGAGTCAACTTCAACAATATCAAAATCCTAATTGTGGATTTAACCACAGTTTTCTGATGTCAAACTAATAAGTCAAAGGGTTAATTTTGGAGCTGCTAGTTCAACATATGAGCGGGAGCGAAAAAATTTCGTTATAGTAATGAAGGGAGGGATTCAGGGTCTTGAAGTTATATATTTTTTTATCAAAATCCTAAAGTATCCTCTTGGAGAGGTAGGAGGGGGAGTTTGAATATCAGAGTCAGCTTCAACATATTTTTATCAAAATCCTAAAGTATCCTCTTGGAGAGGCAGGGGAGTTTGAATATCATTGTCAGCTTCAACAGTATAAAGGATATTTTTTTAGGATGTGATTTTGTAAGTTATGTACTCTATTATAAGAGAAAATGTGCTATTGTATGTTCTGAGCAGTATGCCTGACATTTAGAATGACGTGATTAAAGATATTGATCACACCTAGATTTCCAAATGAACCAGCAAGCAGTAGCATGAGTGTGACTGCAGTGGTCAGAGCTGTTATTGGTATAAAACCAGGAATTGAACCAATTCAGAAAGTTTGTGTTAGAGTCAAACTCCCTATGATTTAGCCCATAGAGGTAATTCCAGACTTGGGTAGCAGCCGGATAGTTCATGAACAAATGTGTCATTATCTCTTCCCCAATAATTCACAACTTGCATATATGATCAATGTAGTGCAGGATGATAGTTGTTTTAACCAGAGTGCGCTATGAGCCTATGAGAAAAGGAGACAATAGTATTGATATGATTTAAAGAAAAATTAATAATTTTCATTGAGATATTACTTTTCTTAATCAAATCTAGTCCTTCAACAGTGCCATTAGTCCCTCCTGGTTCAACAAACCAATAACTGTTAACATTAATCTCAGACATGATTTTCTTAGGGTTATTTTTTGTGTTTAGTTTCAGAGAGGAAGATAATGTCAGGGTTCAGTTTGTTTAGATTTACGCATTACTTGGTATGCTTTGTGCCAATACCCTGAAAATTTCAGGCCAGATAGGTGAAATGTATTGCAAGAACTATGAGATATTAGGATACTTGAAGATGTGTCTTCTAGTTATGGACTCAAAAATTTTCAGAATTATGCTAAATGTCCCAATCATGCTATGAAAGTGCACAATTTTGATCATGAAGTGTTTACAAAAGGAAATATAACAGAGGTGTGAGTAAGAAAAGTTAGCACAATTGCAATTGAATAGTTCTCCATGATACTATTAGCCAAATTAGCGTCATCAATCAATTGCATCTTCTAATCACAGGTAGAATCCTTGTTCATTTTGAAGATTTCAGGTTCCTAGGATGATGTGTATTCTTTCATTTTGACTGAGATTTGTGAGATTCTATTTGTTTCTTATAAACTGATGCAGTTTCTTTTTGTTTCCCCACGCTTCCCTCTTTTTCTTCTGAATTTTAGCATCCATATTATCCTTGATTTGAGATAAGGTTGGCAGAGATCCTAAGGGGAAGGGGTTCATGGGACTAGTAGAAGGGAAGACATTAGTGGCTATGACATAAATGAAATCTTCAACAAGCCCTTTACCATGAAGTGTAACAGTAAATTTCAACTTTGGAACTTTTTTCATGTAAGTATCCTGATTTTTTTATCCAGAATAATCTTCTTGTTCATTTTTATTGGCAGGAAATTACGTCATGATTTAAAGTGATATCCTCAGATTCCTGGTTTTTATATTGGTCAGTTCCAAAAATAATATGGTTATTTATACTTACAAGAGAGCCACCAAGGTTAGCTATGGAATTTTTATGTTCAATTTTCGTAGCATGTTTCATATTAGCTTCAAATTCCATATCAACATCTTTGTCAGAATAGGAATTGTAAATGAGGGCTTTGCCACTAAGGAAACCTTTTGGTTTGGGAGTTGGTATTGAGGGGTGGTGGTTTGAGTAGGGTTGGGGTTGGGTGTTTTAGATTTGCGGGGACTGCACAAAGTTAGCTTGGATGATCAAGGATTCTATAAACTTAATTTGCAGAATTTTATGTAAGAGCATAGGAAAAATCCAGACGGTGAGAGACAATTGGAGTTTCAAAGGATTAATTCTTCCAAATTTAACGAGTCTAGTGACATCAATAGTTAGCTTGTCTTCCATGTTTTTCTCATGCCTGCACCTGCCATATGGTCTTCCAGATTTTTGATAAATACATGTCGGCTTGAGGATACTTTTGATATCACAAATGATGTAATAGGGGATTATTTTAATGAGGATCCATACTTGAACCCTAGTGAAAATTTCTTCGTTAATAAGATCAGGTCATCCATTAGGAACTCCAACAAGGACCATGAGCTTGTCAAAAACTCATGTTGTTCCACCTCCTCTTGGAGTGTTGTAGTTTTCTTCACTGGTAAAACTGAGGGTGTAAAAGTTTTTTCTTCTGTTCTAGATATCAATCTTAATCCACTCATCTTTTCCCAATTTACATTTATAAACTTGCTAATTATGTTAGTTTAAAAGTATATATTTCTACATAGTTTCCCTCTAAAACACATTTTCAACCCAACTCTTTTTTGCTATGAATATTGTCTTGATTAAGAAAAACCTTCGGAAAGAGATCTCAGGCATAATCTGAGTATATTTCAGTTGATCTACCAAGTTATCAATTGAGTTGTTGCTAGTTTGAGGTGGAGGCCATTTCAGTGCAGGTACAAAGAAATAATTGAGTTTTGGTATGGTTCTGGAGGGAAATTTAGTGAATACATGGATGAGGACAAATTGCTCTTCAAATTATAATTTAGTCATGGGAGAACCTTTGGCCAGAAAGGTCTGAGATATCTTTAAATTTTGTTTTGAGATTTTTATGGGTTTCCCCCAAACTTTAGCTTCATGGATCTCTGGCAGCTTGAGAGTAGGCCTCGCATGAAAAAGTCTGGCAAAGTTGTGGCGACTTCGGCTTAGTGGCTAATAGTATCCTGAGTATAATTTTTTTTACTCGGTAAATAAACTAGAATAAAAAGCGAAAATGTACAGGGATCAGGCTAAGTTAGTGCTAAGCCAAAAGGCCGCACACTAAAAAACCTAAAAACGATAGTAAACCTCTCCAGGCCATTCAACAGATTGAATAAAACCTGGCCTACCCTCGTAAAACTCATAATGTTCCTCAGCCAACAAACATGCTTGCTTGGCCGAGACATCAGCTGAAAAATTAGCTTCTCTGTAGCTATGAATATAGCTAATATTGTTGTAAAAAGTCTTCGCTATTCTCCACCTCTGCATTAGCTGCCATGGCAATACGCCTTTTTGAAGAGCAAATAAACAACTCATCGAATCAGATCTAACACTTAGGTTCTTCACATTCCATCTTTGAGCAACGACAGCACCATAGATAACCGCACAAACTTCAGCATAGAAGTTAGTCTGCCAGCCCAGGCCAACGCACAGAACTCCCAAGACTACCGAGTTAGAATCACGGAAGACAACACCAGAACCAGCCTTCCCCGGGTTACCAAGTGATGCACCATCACAACAGATCATAATCTCACCAGGATTTGGTGGACTCCAAGTAACTTCAATTGGATCAGAGTGATCGCAAGATCTATGCTTCACTCTAAAGAAATTAACAATACGCAAATCATCCAAAGTATTATGCATATGGCCCTTCAATCTAATAGAGTTATCACGAATTACCTGATGAATTCTTCCTTTAAACTCCAGCCAACGAATCCGCATGTTCTCAAAATAAGCTTTGTTACGCATCTTCCATAGTTCCGTAGCTATTGCAAGATTTACCACAAGCCACAGATCCTTAATCATTCGACTCCTCCCCTTTGCAACCTTGTAGGAGGCCACGAGGTCCTCATTCGGCTTCAGATTGAAAATTTCAGCTGCCCAATTCCAAATCCTCTTAGCAATTTTGCAATGCCAAGTAATATGGCTAACATCTTCACAATCTTCTCTGCATAAACGACACATAGAAGGCATCTCCCTACCAGTCTTCCTCATAACATTATCATCAGAAGCACAACATTGTTTATAAAATAGCTTCCAGTACTGCACACCCAAGGTAGGATGTACAACACTTCTAGAAAAGAGTGCCGCAGCTGGCAAAATTTCAGCTGGCCCACGGATGGCAGCCTTGGCCGACTTGACAGAGAAAACACCCTTATTGTCCAAGTCCCAAATTTTATAGTCATCTCCACCACCAATAAGAGGCAAATTATCAACATCAATATTGCATCGTAACATCAATTCTTTAGTTTTTGGAGGAATAGCCCAAGAGCCATCAACAATAATATCACTCACCTTGGCCTTAAAATCATTAGGGCCCTTTGTTGTGATGCCAAGACGTTGAGCAATTGAAAAATCAGCACACCAATTATCAAAAAATAAGGAAGTATTAGCACCGTTACCTATAATTGAGCGCGTGTGTTTTTGAACAAAGTTATGCACCAATCTAATGCCAGGAAAAACCGAGGAACCCAACTTATAATCAATCAAGTTGCCATTAACCTTGAAATATTTTTCCTTCAAAAATCTAGCCCAAGTCTTATTAGAGTCGCGAATCGAGACCCACAACTTCATAAGCATGGCCCTATTAACATCATTTAACTTCTTGAGGACAAGCCCACCTTCACGTCTAGAACGGCATAAGACATCATAAAGAACCGTGAAGTGTTTGCGCTTCTCAGCATCTCCAGACCACAAAAAATTGCGAATGGCCCTCTCCACCGACTTGATGGCCGTGCATGGCCATTTATATACAGCCATTGAATGAAGCAAATAGCTAGAAATAACTGATTTGATCAAAACTAACCTGTCCTGAAAAGACAAGAGCTTACCCTTCCAACCTGCCAGCTTATCCATAATCTTCTCCATTACCTGACGAACATGAATATGACGCACAATGCCAGGTTTCAATTGGATTCCCAAATATTTATCCGGGAAATGCGCCCTCTCCATGCCCATAAAGTTTGCAATAGCAACAGCACGAGACTGTCTATCTCCACCATAATAAAATTTGCTTTTGGCGTAACTAACATACTGCCCGGAAGCACGTTGATACATGCCAAGCATCTCCTTCAAGTTCCGCAGACTATGAAGATTGCCTTTACAGAAAATAAGAATATCATCCGCAAAGAGTAAATGGGTTGGAGCCACACCTTTCTTACTCACCATGTGATGCATACTTCTAGCAGCAAACAGCTTAGAGAGATTGCGGCTCAAAACATCCTCAATAAGAACAAAAATCAAAGGTGAAAGAGGATCACCTTGACGAAGGCCTCTTGTGATACTGAAAAAACCTTCAGGGCCACCATTAATCATAATAGATATACGGGCAGATTTAAGAATACTAAGCAGCCACGAACACCATGCATCAGAAAAGCCATATTGACGAAAAACTTCAACAACAAACTCCCAACTAACCGTGTCAAAAGCTTGGGCTATATCCAATTTAAGGCCAACGTTACCATGCTTCCGTTCAACACTAATCTCATTGATCAGTTCCGAGGCCAAAGCTATGTTCTCATGAATGTTTCTTCCTTTCATAAACGCCACTTGCTCTTCAGAAATCAATTTGTTCAACACCGTGCCAAGTCTGGTCGCCATAATTTTGTAATGATTTTGAAGAAGAAGTTGCTTAAACCAATTGGCCTATAGTCTTTAATAGCATCAGACTTATTAGCTTTTGGAATGAGACAATAAAACTAGAGTTAATGCCATTAGGAATCTTCCTCATCGCCCAACAGTTTGCAATAGCATTAAAAAGATCTCTAGAAATAATGTTCCAACAGGTCGAAAGAAAGAACCTGTAAATCCATCAGGGCCAGGAGCAGAATCCGCTCCAAGATCAAAAACAGCCTCTTTAACTTCATCCAAGGGGATAGCATCCATACAAGCACTCTCAGCAGCTGATATGCTTTCATGCTCATAATCAAATAGTCTCGGATCAATATGAACAGCTCCACCGTTGAACTTTGCACGATAATGATCAACAATGTAATCTTTTATTTCATCCTGCAAAAACAAAGTAGAGTTAGTAGAAATCTTCAGTTCGGAAATTGTGTTTTGGCTCCTCCTCATTCTATTGAATTGTGAAAAAAACGAGTGTTCTGATCACCATCCTCCAACCAGCTAGTTCTCGATTTTTGCTTAAGCATAGTGGCCAACTCATACCGCACATCATCAACAGCCTTCTGCGTCAGCAACCTTCAAAAATTGGACTTCACAGCTAACATTATGGTCCAAAATATCATTCTCCTTATCAAGATTCAATTCCGCTTGCTTTAAACGAAACTGAACATCTCCAAACACCAATCTATCTCCAAATCTTCAAAGCTCCTCAACCGCTTCAACTTTGATGTAAAAACAAAAGGAGGAGCACCATCCAACCTAACACTCCAATTGTCTTTGACGAAGTCCAAAAAGATGGATGAGAAAGCCACATCTTCTGATTCTAAAAGGAGCTCTCTTCGGCCTAGGACTGTCAAAAGCAAAACCAAAAAGAGGAGAATGGTCCGAGCAGATTCTCGGCAAAGCTTTGCACCTCCAGTTAGCAAACTTATCAAGCCACGCACCATTAATACAGCCCTATCGTTTAGAAACAATTCTATGCATACCACTCCGACAATTGACCAAGTATACTTCTTCCCAATAGCATCGGCCTCAACCAAACCATTGTCAGATCCAACTTCGAAACTCATTTATATAAATTTCTTTGATCGGCCTACCACCCTTCTTCTCATCAAGACGCAAACACAATTGAAATCCCCCAACACCAACCATGGAATGGAAATATATCCCAGACCCAATTGCCGCCAAAGAGATCTCCTTTCAACCGCATCAAAAGAAGCATGCACAGCCGTGACAAAATTCCCAGAAAAATCCAAAGTGATAGCCTGCTTAGACGAAGATAAAACAATCGGCCTTGCTAGAGTATTCCTCCAAAAGACCCAAATATTACCTTTCTGACCATGCACCTCATTAGTAATAACATCTTCACAAAAATCAAGCAAATTAAGCTTCCTAACAAAACGTGTAGTGCAACGAACCTGAGGCTCCGCAATACAAATAACGTCAGGTTTGTGCAAGTAGTAAAGCTCATTCAACTTGGCCCTTGCACCATCTTTGGCCAAGCCTTGAGCATTCCAATAGAAGACACGCATTAATTAACTCTACTCTTTGAAGGGCTTGCCGAACCCTGTCTAGAAGATTTTCCACTTCGAGTTTGAACTTGAACTAGTAGCCACAGCAGCTGTCTTCTTCTTAGGAGCTTTAGATTTTTTCTTCTTTTCCGCCAACTCCTTCTTCTCATGATCAGCTAACTCTTTATTAGCAAGAATCTCCAAATTTCTTGCATCCTCCTCAGCTATGCTTGAAGTGTTAGTTGCAACTACATCTTCAATCACATCATCAGCTTCAACAATCACCTTATCAATCTCCTCGGTCCCAGTTTCAAACTATTAGAAAGTGTTAAGTTTTCTAAAGATCTAGCTGGTGAAGATCTTCTTGAAGTCCTAGTGGCCTCACTAAAACTAGCTTCCTCATAGCAGCCACAGTTTGGAATTAGCCGGAGATGATGCAAGTCCAAAACCTGCTTCCTCAAGTTCTCTAGCTTAGCTCTAGCAATATCTTGTTGAATTTTGGCAGCTTCAGCATCAGCCTCCCGTTGCCTAGTTGCCTCCTTCATGGCCTCATAATTTCTATAAGCTTCCATCTCTTGCATCTCCAAATCAATATCATCTTCCTTAGATAAATTATCATGCACCAGCTCCTCAAGTGCTGCACCAACACTTCGCAAAACCAATTCCGCATCATTGCGGATATTCCGCATCTTCTTACGCAAACCAGGTAAAGCTTTCACAGCATAGCAACATCTCTCGGTGCTTAGATAAGCCACCATCCTCCATGAGCTGCACGGACTGAATATCGCTGCAGCTTCAGCATTGAGTTGCAGCAATATGCGGCACGGACAAGGCATCATCTTGTGTGATCCGATATAGTATCATCATCTTCTAATGTAGCACCAGCACTCTCACTGTGCTCAGAAAAGATAGTACGTGTTCCAGTGCCATCTCAAGGATAGATTTCTTCTTCTTCAACGTTATGGCCTCATCACCATGTTTAGATTGATCGGTTTCTATTGGAACATCCGATGGCATATGCTTCTTACCTTTAGGGATTCGTTCCTTTTGCCAAAAATTCTTAAGATCATCCATATCCGCCTCAATTGCTTTTTTAATCTCAGGATCAGTTTCAACTTCAGCCCTATCCTTCAAATCATCAAACTTTTTTGTTCTACAATCAGATTTTTTATGGCCAATAGATTTACAATAATCGCAAAAGCTGGCCTGTTTAAAATTTCATATTCTGAACAAAAATTTCATCATTCTCTTCACCATCAATCAAAATTCGTCTCAAAGGTTGAGAGAAGTCTATGTCAACCAGAGCTGCCGCAAAGTAACCATATTCATGGCGCAAAGTACGCGGATCAACCGAAACCGGTCTACCAAGCCCTCTTGCCAGCCTAAAAATCGTCTCTTCATCCCAAAACTCCATTGGCAAAGCTGTGAAACGAACCCAAACTGCAGCTCTAGTAATCTTATCTTTCCCAGGATCAAACATAGGTGTCCATGGATGAATTTTAAGCTGTTGAATTCCGTTTGGAGATTTAATCTTCCATGGACCATCATAGCTTACACGTTTACGATCATCTTCATTGTCTAGTTTAATAACAAAATATCCTTTCTTCCATGGAATAAATTGAACTGAACCAGATAGCTTCCATTGAGTCAATAATTCTCTTTTAACATCATCAAATTTTAAGGTTTTGAAAAAAACCAAACGACCAACCAAACTGAATCTCCACACAGCCTTAATCCTTGTATGAGTGTCTCGTGGGATCTTGATCAAAACATCATTGTTTGTTGAAGAAAAAATTGGAGGATGAGAAAGTGTCTCGGCATCAATCTTTGATAAAACATGGGTTCGTCTCTTTAATATAGCTGCATAGGATCCTTCCATAACACCATCATCACCCGGTTTCCTAAACGAGCTATGATTTCCATCTTCCTTCCTAGACGCACCATGATTGTCCGTCCCCATCACCTTCCTAATCGCTGTAGGAATTGCAGTGTTAGGGTTTGCATCATGATTCCTAAACGCGTCAGGAATTGCAGCGTTAGGGTTTGAAGCGTTTGTATCTTCGAGCTGCCTTCCAAACACGGAAGCATTAGGGTTAGCAGCATAATTCTTAGGGATATAGATATTTTTTGATTTTGATTGATTCCATATCCTTGTTGATTGATTATCATAACTATTAACAAAAACTGGTGGATTATTGTCTTGATTTTGCGCCATTAGAGCGCAAAATCAAAAGAAAACTTGTGAACGCCAAGAAAATTTTGAGGGAGAAAAAACCGGAGCCCAACCACGTGAAACCCTAGCTTTTTCGCTTTTTAGTATCCTGAGTATAAACCTGTTACAAATAATGCAAATAATAGCAAGTAAAAAACCAAGGAACAAATAATACAGATACTGGAAAAGATATGGCTAACATTACTAGTATCTATCAAGAGCCAAAAGAATTCGGTTAAGGTTAAGGATGTAGACAAGGTATAGCTGTTTCAGGGGAAAATGCATATAAGATTTATAGATTTTTTTTTATAGATGAAAGATGCAACATCTTAAAGGTTTGGTTTTGATATTAGCACCCAAACAGTTTTTTAGTGCTACTTAGAGCAACTGCAGTGGACGACTAAACCCAAATTTGGTGTCGAGTGGGCTGGTGTAGTGGGACGGATCATCGATCAAAATTTGATCAAAGAGTAAAACTCGGACCAAATTTGGTCGGCGATTAAGACCAAATCCAAATATAGTCGGGCGTTTATATAATGTCCGCCTACCCGACGGGCGTTGGTATAATGTCCGCCTGTAGCCGCGCGTTCGTAAAGTTAACGCCTGATGCAGGGCGTTGGTATAATGTGCGCCTGGATGGGGCGTTGGTATAATGTCCGCCTGGATGGGGCGTACGTAAAGTTAACGCCGGACACCCAGGCGTTGATATAGTCATGATCCCAAATTTGAAAAGTTTTGAAAACTTTACTTGGGGAGTTGTCTTTATCAACGCCCCATTTTTTTTTATTTTTTTATTTTTGAACCCGGGCGAACGTATAATCTCCGTCCCACACACCAGGCGTTGCTATAGTTCACGCCCCATACAGGCGTTATCTTTATCAACGCCCCATATCAGACGTTATCTTTATCAACGCCCCGTGCCAGACGTAATCTTTATCTACGCTGGACGATGAAGCGGACTTTATATCAACGCGCGACCAAATTTACTCGTCACCCGCTACACCACATGACGGATTAAATTCAAATTTGATCTTTTTTTTTTAGTCTTTGGTCTTTAGTTATGCTCGCATCACTGTGGACGCTCTTACGGACCAAACCGAACGGGGCAGCCAAATCATGCGGTTGATATTGTTGCACATGCGTCTTGCTTCAATTAATCTCTAGTTGGTCGGGCCATGTGCAACGTTGTATTTGGGGAAAAAGAGAGTTCATGTTTTTTCTTAGGCAAGAGGGAGTCACACGTGTGAAGAAATAGTTGTCTTTTCTCGCCATCAGATGCCACCTCATTATATCCATCGAAGAGTATGACTTGTCCACATGGATTCACCGCACCTTCCCATTATCCATATGTCATAAAATAAAAGTAACGACTATTGTTATCGAAGAGTTTGACTTGTCCACGTGGATTCACTTCACCTTCCCATTATCCATATGTCAGAAAATAAAAGTAAGGGCTGTTATTTAAAGTTTTCTTGCATAGGCTCTGGCATAGAGAGAAGGGAAGGTGATAGAACTAAAGCGACGAGAGGGAAGAGATTAGAGGCAACAATTATAGAGTGGAAGGCGATGTATCGGGAAACTCCCTCATTAAGAGAGGTATAAATTCATCCAATCAACTCTAAAAAAACTTTAAATCTCATTTCATCATCCTCTCCGAGCAGTCTTCCTCAAGTTGTTCAACCTAATCTTTCTCACTCAGAGAGAACTATTGTCAAATCAATAGACTAAATAGAAATTAGGAACCTTTCACTACCATGGATGAAGATAAGAGCAATGAGCAATCCCAAGAGAAATATTTTTCCAGAATTCAAGGAAGAGCCACATAGTCACTGGTACCCCTATGAAATGCAATTTCAGAGATTGCCTCATGGGATTGCATTTCCTCAAGGTTGTGAATCTCTTGAGTACCAGTATAATTTGAATTAGCAATGATAGACTCTTCAATATGATCAGGATGTGAAAATTGAATTGATTAAGAAGCATAAGGTCTCCCAGGGGTTTCTCATCCGTTGTTGAGGAGAAATCCAAATGAGAAATTTTTTGGAGTAGTCAAACCAAGGTTCGCATGCTAGTGCTTCTATTAATAATGAGCCATTTGAGATTCAGAGCAGGTATGATGAAGTTGGAGGCAATGGTAGAAGCAATGATAGTGATGGTAGTGGGAACAATTAAGGGCGAACCAATGCAGGGGAGTAATTCTCAAGAGGATTACAAGGGAGAAACACCAATGAAGACTGATGAGGCTCAAATTCCCAATTAATCGACCAGCAAGCCAAAACAGGGGTCTGATGATGATGCATGGAAGCTGTATGCAGTCCATCCTAGATATGAGGTTCATAAAGGTGTTGTTGTGGTTCATGGCCGCTTTTTAGTTACTGGAGGCGATATGATAGGGTTCATATATGTTACACTTCTTGCTGATGTTAGAAGTGCAATACGGTTCCTTGCAATGCAATCATGGTTTCCTGGTGAGCCTATTAAGTTCACAATGCTTGATTTGTTGTGTCCTTCTACAACCCGAATAAAAGATAAAGTTGTTGCTGGAGATGCATATGTGGAATTTTCTCGGATCAAAAATCCATCCAACGTACAGCCGATTCAACCCGCCATGCACCTGTTTAGCCCTGATACAATGCAACCCGATCCCATATGACTCCAGCACGAGTGACAAGAAGTCGTGCTCGCACCGTAAGTCAGGATACCTAGAGCCAAACTCGGCATCACCAGATGGATCAGGGAAGGTAAAATATTGCTTAAGTTTTCGAGGTGTATCGGGAGCATAAGCTTGATGTCAAAATTTCCATTTCCTATTTTGGTGGTTAAGATGTAAGATTTTTTGTAGGTTTGAAAATGGACTACTTTGGTTGTTGGTTTAAGTTTGGTTTTGTGCTTTGTGTTTGAATTAATAGGGATTGGGAGTTTATGTTAGATGTTTTTGATACCCCGAATAGCATGATGAATCTGACAATGATTAACACTGGATTTAAATTTGTTATTTCTTAGACTATGACTTTGTATATGGTGGTCCTGATTTTTATGATTTTTTTTTATTTTGTTGTTGGATGGTAGATGAGTATTGTTGGAGCATCGCACGGTCGAACTCGCACATTTTGCTATCTCAAACTTGTTGTCAGTGTTAGATGTATAAAATTATATCTTGATTCTATTCTATGTTAGAGCATCGCCTCGGTCTAACTCGCAAGTTTTTTGTCAATGTTAGATGTACAAAACTATATCATGATTTCTATTCTACTAATATCAAGTCTCGCACTAGCTAGGATTAGAGCATGGTAGTTGAGTATCATACATCACTTCCCTCGAAGATTGAAGACTGGAGAATAAACGATGACATTTGCGAGAACTTCATCAACAAAGAGGTACATGAAGACCAACATAACCTATTTACTCACAACATTTACCATTCTATCTTATGATACCATGTCCTATGATTTTAATAGATTTAATGTTAAAAATAAGTTCGATTTCAAGTTTGCCTTGGTTTAACTCTCAAAATATGATTCAAGCAATGTATGTTCGTAGATTCTTAACAATCTTAGTTAGACCAATTTATTGTTAACAAAGTGTTTTTGTTTCAAGTTGATCATTCAGAAATTTCCCAAGAAACAATATATACTACCTATGGGTATTGGGAATGTTGCAAATTAATTATGTGAAAAAAATAACTGCTTGACAATAGGTAATCACACTTGTATATTTTAGCAAAGTCAATCTGACTTCCATGAGCTATATAGGTTCACAAACCGGCCTTTACATCTGAGTTCTAGAATGAGGTATGAGTTCTAGAATGAGGTACGTTCGCAAACCCAGTTTACAAACTTATACCATCTGAATTTCGCGAACTTCCAAGGTTTGCAAATCTTTGTGGCCTGACTTTCGCGAACTTTTAAGGTTTCCAAGCCCCGTCTGCAAGTCCTTGTACTCAGACTTCGTGAACTGTCAGAGGTTTCCAAACCTAGTTTGAAAACCTGTCCAGTTCCAGTATTAGCAGAAGTCACGAACTATTCTATATGATTATGTTCGATTATGCTAGTGCATGTAAGTTGAAATGCTACTTAGCCTCTATGAACCATTATTGTGCACGGTTCCAGATGCCTGAAGCATAATGCATATTCTTCTGTCTAATTTCAAGTTAGACATCTCACATGTTTACACGAATTCCATCTAAAATGAGAAAGTTTTTATTTGAATTTAAAGCAACCCTAGCTTGAATTATAAGCTACCTGAGTCTTGAAAATCTATAAAGACTCTTGCAACAAGATTTCTTAATCCTTACATTTTTGTGTCCTAGTTACTAAGATAGAGACATCCTCTAAAACCTATGTTTTCCCTGAGAAACATAATTCGGTTACGAATTTGAAGACTTCACTTGGGATTCTTGAAGCCCGGCCAGACTATATTTTACATGATTGTTCATGAATCCGGCTCTTGTTCTCGTTGATCTTTGAGGTTTTTTGTAATCTTGGATCAGGAACGAGATCAATAGAAATTTCTCTTCGTCTCTGACTTTGTGATTCCTCAAGATAGATATCTTAACTCTTCTTTGTTTTGTCTATATTGTTCTTGAGAGGTGGTTAATAATCTAGGATTTTCAGCTAACTGAGCGTAAGTGTTTCAGATTCGTGAGGTTTTTTGAAATTTGTCTACTGACAGGTCTCCAAACCTAGATTGAAACATATCAAAGGGAAATCAAATAGGCTTGTCTGTTAGAGGCATATAGGTATCAAAAGTCTTCACTAGGTTGAAACAACTCTTGGGCTATAAAGGACGTCAGCTAAGGGAATCAAGTGCTCGAACCTTGCGAGGTTCAAGGTACGTAAGGAACACAATTGCAGCTGAATTGCTTGGACTGTGAATTGGGTCTCAACTACATTCCAGTCCGAACTCTGATAGTAGGCTAGTGTATGTAGCGGTTTAATATAGTATGGTGTTCAAAGCTGGAGGAGGTCCTTTTTTTTGCAGGTGCAGTTTTCCTCGTTAACAAAATTCTCGGGTGCGTGCTTTTTACTTTTTCGCATTAAAGTTATTCTTTTGGTTGTTAAATGTAATATACAAGTTCGTAATCCTGTCAAACGAAAATGCCTGTGGTGTACTTGGACCCTCTCCTTTTCAAGTATGAAATGCCCGTGTTCTGTTTTTTTGAGTAGTAAGATTTTCCGGGGGAAAATTGGTGTTTCCTTAAGAAACTTGAGTTTATCTAGCTGGTGGGTTTTTCATAGGAACAACTTAAGAGAACAAAAGGTTACTATAGGTACCCATATCATCATAAATTTGGAAGAACCAAATCTGAATCTAGGAAAGCAGTTGAATTTGTATGGATGACAATAAAACCTTAAAGAGATGGACTAAGGGACTTTCTGAGATGGAATAGGGTATCAGGAAGGTGCAAAAGGCTTAGGTAAGAAGGGTGATTTAGGTGATGCTAGTGAATAAGGTGATTCTGAGGATTTAGGTAAATCAGGTGATTCATAAGATGAAGGTGATTCCAGCGACGCAGGTGAATCAATTTGTTTTCCTTGTGATTTTTTTGTTTGTGACTTTCCTTATGATTCACATTGAGATGGAAGAATTGATTTCCAAAAGCCTTCAAATATTAGAATTGATTCATGAAATTCCGGTTAAACAAGAACTAACCATTACATACAGAAGAAAGCCCAACAAACTAAAAAAGAGATTTCAATCGATGATGTGTATTTTTATATTGTGGTTCTAAACATTCAATATTGACATGCATTATGCAACCCCTATATGGCATTGTGGAAGTAAAGATTAGAGAATGGTCATTACACGGACTGCTTTCATGAGCTGATGAAGTTGAAACTTGTCTATATCGATCCTACTTGACCGGTTCAAAACCCACGTCTTTTATTTTCGTAGGGGGTAACACATTATCAACTATCTAGGACCACAAACCAATTGACAATCTTTATAAAAGAACTATACCTCTCTAAGAGCGCCAACGATTTTTAGTTCAAGTGCTACTTTATATAAGGAAGCTGAATATTTTTCCATTGTATTTCCAGCAAAAAGAAACTTAGATGTGAATGATTACTACACCGTAAGACTTGTTCTTAGCAACTCTAGCCTCTGCAACCTCGGGAACTGTTGATTTCGAGAAGATGGGTTTAGCAGGTTAGCTACCGGCAGACACAACTACTTCCCATATATATTATTACGGAAAATCAAAATAAAGTTGTCACTATCATTTATTGATGTGATCCACATGGGTCAATCCTTTGTAATAAATGAAAATGAAGTTGTGCACAAGATAGCAAAACTCAATAAAATATGCATTATTGTCTTTCAAATTCAAAATAATCACTATGTTTATCAAAGCTACAGTTTGATAAATACCCCGTGAAGCTTGCCTCATATGTTTGCTACGAACAATAAATCAGGAGATTTCGACATTCTTAATCAACGCTTTCTTTCATATGTCAGTTGTGCGGAAAATCTGGCATATTTCATTCACTCTTAAAGAAAACTTGATTGTCGTGGGAGCTACTTTGAAAGGAATTTCAATGGTTTGAACCCTTCTCAATCCTTCTGTTCATTCGATGAGTCCATAACTAATCGTGAAATATCCATTTCTTAGTTATTTTATTTTAGCTCTCCAACTGTTTCAATTTACTCCAAAATCTCATGGATTTCGACCAATTTGCTAAAAAGCTCTTCAAAAATATGGAACCAAAACTCAAAGGAACCTGAATATACATAACCAACACAATTCAAAGGTTATTTCAAGTAACAAAAACTTGGTAAGTTGAGCCATGCACATGTTATACTTATTCATATACAAAGTCACTTAAGGAAAAGAGGTTGTGCATCTCATAAATAAGCTCATGCAGAACATCAATTTTAAGTCACCTTCACACCTTATTTACTTGAGTTTTCCTCACTGTTTAGTGGATCGCTTGACATTATTATGGTGTGAATCCTAATCCAAATCACAACACCACAGTGGAGAGAGTTTGAGCCCAAGAACATACAAGGTGTAAAAAAGGAACGATTTTTTGGGGACCATGGTTTTTTTGGGGGACCATGGTTTTATTTTGGGTAAAGACATTAGAAGTAATTCTAGGTCACCCCATATCTAGTTATTTATTTAATACCTAATCTACCCTCTTAATTAATTTAGGTTATGATTAGTGAAATGATTTAGTTAAAAATAATTAGTGATATTAAATTAAAAGATGGGTTTATTATTAATTGAGTAGAATTATTGTGAGAGTAGAATTAGAGAAGATGAAGGAGAAAAACATGGAAAATAAAAGTTTTTTCCAATTCACCCCCTTTGAGTATTCAAGTGATGAAAACTCATCTGATTCTTCATCTCCATCCTCTCCTAGAATATTTGTTAATCTTCAAAATGATCCGGATTTGGCTTATTTCTTAGATGGTGATTGTATTCTTCCCCAAAATGAAACTCAAGATGAAAATGATGGATTTTATCAACCACAACCGGAGGAAGAATATTTGGGTGAACAGGTTTGCTCCAAACTTAGATAATGTATGTTGAATTGGTAAAAACTTCCTCAAAAATGTAAATTTTTGAATTAGATTTTGCACAGTTCGGTTACATTATATGAAGAACATGTAACCGAACTGTTCTGAAGGTGTAGTTCGGTTGCCTTGTGAGATGAATAAGTAACCGAACTCATTTGAAGATGTAGTTCGGTTACTTTATCCAAACACGCAGGTTATCGAACTCTACATTAATGGAAGTTCTGAGATGCAGTGTTATGTTCGGTTGGTTCGCAACTAACCGAACTTTACGTAAAAATAAAGTTTAACCAAGTGTATACAGTTCGGTTGGTTCGCAAACGGCATGTACCAACTATCTAACCGAACTATGTTTAATAAGTTCGGTTGTTTCGCAAACTTGAACCTAACAGCATAACCAATCGAACTTAACAAACAAAAAAAATCTGAAGTTCCAGTGTCTAGTTCAGTTATCTACATAAAATACAAAGTAACCGAACTCTGTTCCTTTTATTAGTTCGGTTGTTGCGATAAAATTCACATGTTACCCAACTCGGTTCCTTTTATTTGTTCGGTTGCTTTGCAACTTGCTTAACCAACCGAACAATGAGTTCGGTTTCCCAGATAAAATTATTATGTGACCGAACTTATTTGTGATTGCATTGATGTTGTTACATTTCTTGTAGATGGAATCACAACCTATACCAATGCATGATCAACCTTCTCCGATTGGTATGTTGTTCGAAAATACATCTACTCACTATGCGAATGAGTTGGTATTTGACTTACCTATTGATGCGAAGAATTGGGCTAGAGAACAATCCAAGAGAGTCAATTGCGTCTTGGTTTTGAATGGAAAAGAAAGCAACACTCGTTTAGAAATGGTTTGTGAGAGAAGTGGAGATCCCGATGTTAGTTACAAGAGGAAGGGTTATGAGTATAAAGGAAAGACGACGAGGAAGAATACAACGTGCTCAAAGAAAATCAAATGTCCGTTCAAGCTATTATTTAACAAGAGCAAATTAACGACGAAATGGTTTCTATCTATGAATAAGGTGGTAGGTCGTCATAACCACCCTCGTACGGATGATCTTGAAGGGCATGCAATGGCCGCAAGGCTCACTCCTCGAGAAATGGAAAAAATAGCCGAGTATAGGAAATTGTGTATTTCACCTTCCACAATGCTTCGCTTATTAAATCAAGATAACACGGGTAACGTATCATCTTTGTACACCATTTACAATGCAATTGAGACGATTAAAAGGAATGAATTGAAGGATAGAAAAGTAATGCAAAAATTATTTTTTTTTTGGCTCAAGAGAAAGGCTACGCGGTTCAAAAGAAGGTAGGTCCGGAAGAAGAAATAACTCATCTCTTCATTGCCCATCCGAAGAGTGTTCAATTGGCTCAATCATTCCATGAAGTTCTTATAATGGATTGCACTTACAAGATAAACAAATACGAGATGCCATTGTTGAACATTGTTGGTCGTACGTCGACGAAGTCACCGTTTACCGTTGCTTTTTGTTTTCTAAAGGACGAACAAAATTATACATGGACATGCAATTTCCCTTGGGGATGATTAGATGTACCTTTGGCTATAATATATGTATGCTTTTGAACATCATCATATGAATGAAAGATTGTGTTTTTTGGTATTTGGTCTTATTTTTGTGTTATTAGCTCATATTTTGTTGTTTTTCCCAATGCATTTTATAAAAGTTCGGTTAGGAAATGAGATTACAGCACAATATCGAACTAGTTCATGACATAAGTTGGGAAATGAAAATACATGACGTTGCCAAAATGAAATTACTAAGAACTTAATACCCAAACCGCATTATTAAAAAGTCTCTAAGGATGCGGAAATGATCTTCATATTTGTCTCAAAGCTTGAGTTCGGTTACCTGGTAAAATTCTGCAGGTAACCGAACAATGTCATTTTTTTGGAACATTAAAGTTCGGTTACAACGTATTTTTTGCAGGTCACCGAACTGCGCAGTTCGGTGATCTGACGTTTTTTCCTAGTTAACCGAACCTGCATCTGGATGTTTTGGCATGTTTTCGTTTTGTTCAACCCCTGAGTTCGTTTACACTGCACATTTGTGATAAAACCGAACGCTGAGTTCGGTTACACCGTATTTTTTTGTAGGTCACCGGACTGTTCAGTTCGGTGACATGCCGTTTTTTCCTTATTAAACGAACCTGACTCTGGATGTTTTGGCATGTTTTCGTTTTTTGTTCAACCCTTGAGGTTGATGAGTGCCAAATAATGTATATATTTATCCCTTTTTATTGGCATTTAACTCATCTTTTGTGCAGTAATTCTACATTTTATCCCATATTCTGTATTTTCATTGTTTTCAAGAATAAATATTTTTCTTACTTAATTTTTCATTTTTAGGTAATAAATAAAGTCTGGATGACTTGCGGAGCGGAAAAGAGCTGAAGAGTAGTGAAAGGCCGGAAGAAATTACGCAAGGAAGCCGCAAAGAATGGAGCACACGTCCAAAAAGCTAGGAATGGGCTCAAGAAGGAAGAATTGTTCTTAAAGAAGATATGGGATTGGCATACCCAAGGCCCAAAACCCTTACCCAAACCCATTTTCTATATCCATACCCGCCTCCATTCTCAGCCGTTAGATCGGATCCATCTCATCATCCAATGGTCGCTTCTTCATCGTTCATCAAAATCTGAAGTCCCTGCAAAACACTATAGTACCTAAATTCCAAGCCTTCAGATTAGATCACATTTAGATCCTACGGTCGCTTCTTTGCCTGCTCATCAAATCTCGATACTTCCGCTTAACACTACAGCACCTAACCTCGATCTTCGCCGTTAACTTTGTTGTATTTCACAATCCAACGATCGAAGTGATTCATCTCTCATACCACCGTTAGATCTACCAACCATCTTCACACCCAACGCGTCTCCTCGCTAGACATCAAAGTTTGATGAACCCGCTCAACACCTTAGCCATCGAACCCATCGACCTCAAGCCAAACACCCTCTTCTTCCCAAATCATTTTCTTTCCCCAAAACCTCTTCTCCACCACCATACCGCCTGCAACTTCACTGCCACCACCATCTCTTCCATCACCACCTCGAGCTTCACCATCTCCATTCTCTCGACCAAATCAGAGCCATGCCCTGTTGATGTTCCCTCTGCTCCCCAAACTTTGATGTCTAGCGAGGAGACGCGTTGGGTGTGAAGATGGTTGGTAGATCTAACGGTGGTATGAGAGATGAATCACTTCGACCTTTGGATTGTGAAATACAACAAAGTTAACGGCGAAGATCGAGGTTAGGTGCTGTAGTGTTAAGCGGAAGTATCGAGATTTGATGAGCAGGCAAAGAAGCGACCGTAGGATCTAAATGTGATCTAATCTGAAGGCTTGGAATTTAGGTACTATGGTGTTTTGCAGGGACTTCATATTTTGATGAACGATGAAGAAGCGACCATTGGATGATGAGATGGATCCGATCTAACGGCTGAGAATGGAGGCGGGTATGGATATAGAAAATGGGTTTGGGTAAGGGTTTTGGGCCTTGGGTATGCCAAGCTCATATCTTCTTTAAGAACAATTCTTCCTTCTTGATCCCATTCCTAGCTTTTTGGACGTGCGCTCCATTCTTTGCGGCTTCCTTGCGTAATTTCTTCCGGCCTTTCACTACTCTTCAGCTCTTTTCCGCTCCGCAAGTCATCCAGACTTTATTTATTACCTAAAAATGAAAAATTAAGTAAGAAAAATATTTATTCTTGAAAACAATGAAAATACAGAATATGGGATAAAATGTAGAATTACTGCACAAAAGATGAGTTAAATGCCAATAAAAAGGGATAAATATATACATTATTTGGCACTCATCAAATACCCCCAAACCTGAATTTTACTTGTCCTCAAGTAAAACAAAACTAAGGAAATCCTAACTATACCACTGTCGCTGGTCTCTCGAATGCATTTAGCGTATGCACTAAGCCTTTTAAACCACTAAGTGTCCCTAGTGGACGAGTTGAAGTCTCGTGAAGGTTTGCTTAGAACGTACCTACAAAGTTCTAGGTCAAAATATAAGCTCAGATTCCATCAAATGTGACATGTGCAAAACAGTTAAGCTCACAGCAAAATGGAGATGTCAATCTAGCTATCGAAGGCACAATCCTAGCACTGATAACAAAAAAGACATGTGATAAGAGTGTAAAGTGTATCTACACATGTGTAAAGAAAGATCTGAAGTTATGACTACTAATCACCAAGAGATAGTTTCTCAGGCTAAGAACCAAGGTCGAAATCTAGCTAGCTGTCCGGACTTTACGAGAATTGTGAATGAGTTGGAGGTATTTCACAATTACTCGCGTTGTACATCAATGGCATACACCCTCCTTGCTTATTACAATGAAACAACAAAATGACTTTACATGACTCTTATTTACATTGACTATTCTCTTTTATTTTTGGAACAAGAGATGATGGAATTGATAAATACTTGATTTTTTTGTATTTTCTGATTTTTTTTTTTTTTTTTTATATACATTTTTTTTTTTTTTTTTTTTTTTTGATAAGGAAACACTTTTGATACATAACAAAAGAAACAAAAATTACATGACACTTTGCAAGAGGTAGCCCTTTTTGATGCACCCAGTTAAATTCGATGGTTGTCTTTCTTAATGTAACCTCCACCTTCTATCCCAACCAACCAAAGAACAAGCTAGTCAAGTTTCGTTCAGTATTCTAAAGTGATTGGCAATCGTAACTTCCTATCAAACACCTTGAAGATCGAGGCCATACATGTATTGGTAGATCGTGCGCGTGCAAATTTCTTATCACTATGTGAATTGTGCTAGAATCAGGGTGCCTAAATATCTAGACTAAGACTCCTAAAATACATATTTGCACAAGAGTCAACATTTCAAGGTAAATGAGCTCCATTTTTATGATTTTTTCATTTTTTAATTTTTTTGAATTTTGATTTTTCAATTTTTTTGGAATTTTTCAATTTTTTCAAAAAGATGGAGTTTGTTTTCAATTATGGCATATTATCATGGTATCTACTCTATACCCCCAAACCTAAACTAAACATTGTCCTCAATGTTTCAAAATATGGAAAGAATTATAAAACATATGAAGAGGAACATGCTGAGTAGAGTAAAAGGAGAGAGAATACCCGATTGTACGGCGAAAGCTCGATTAAAACTCCGTTTTCAAGGCAAAAATCCATCATATTAGGAGTCACAATGGATGAGCACAAAATATATACAAAAGGAAATTTAACTAACACATTATCTACAAGAAAATTTGGTTTTTAATGGGATTGGACTTTTTGGAAAAATTTGGTTTTGTCGGGAGACATTTGGTTTTGATGGGAAAAAGAAAAATTTTGGTTTTTAGGGGAAAATTTGGAAAACTTTTTGGTTATTTAGGGAAAGAGTGGACCAGTTTAGTCCACATAGACCGGGTCCTCCAGGTTGGTTGTTTCAATGTCGGGTGGAAATGGCTCAAGGAATGGCTTTAATCTCTGCCCGTTGACTTTGAAAACGTTCTTGTTGGAACATCCTCCAGCTCTACAGCTCCATGAGGAAAAACTGTGCGTACTAGGTACGGACCCTTCCATCTGGAACGCAGTTTTCCGAAAAAGATGTAATCGGGAGTCATACAGCAAGACTTTCTGACCAGGAGTGAAGGATTTGCGCAGAATACGCTTATCATGAAACATCTTCATCTTCTGCTTATATAACTTGGCACTATCATAAGCCTCATTTCTCAATTCTTCCAACTCGTTGAGTTGAAGTTTCCTTTGAATTCCAGCTTCGTCCAGAGAGAAGTTCAGCTCTTTGATTGCCCAGTAGGCACGATGTTCTAATTCCACAGGTAGATGGCACGGCTTTCCATACACTAGACGATAGGGGGACATGCCAATTGGTGTCTTATAAGCTGTTCTATAGGCCCACAAAGCATCATTCAATCTCAATGACCAATCTTTCCTGGACGGGTTGACCGTCTTCTCCAGAATGTGCTTAATTTCCCTATTAGAAACTTCTACTTGTCCACTAGTCTGAGGGTGGTACGGAGTAGCAACCTTGTGAGTTATGCCATACTTGCGTACTAAAGACTCAAAGTACTTGTTACGAAAATGTGAACCGCCGTCACTGATGATAGCTCTAGGGGTACCAAAACGTGCAAATATGTTTTCCTTTAGAAATGAAAGTACCACCTTGTGGTCATTTGTTCTGGTTGCTATGGCTTCTACCCACTTAGAAACGTAATCAACTGCGACTAGGATGTACAATCTACCGTCAGAAATAGGGAATGGACCCATGAAGTCGATCCCCCAAACATCAAAAATCTCCACAATCAAAATGGGGTTCAATGGCATCATGTTTCTCCTCGAAATGCTTCCTAGCTTTTGACAGCGTTCACAAGCAACACAATAATCATGGCAATCCTTGAACAATGATGGCCAATAGAATCCACACTGCAAGATCTTTGCAGCGGTTTTCTTGGCACTGAAATGGCCTCCACATGCTTGGTCATGACAGAAAGATATCACATCTTTCTGTTCAGTGTTGGGGACACATCTCCTAATGATTTGGTCCGGCAGTACTTAAACAAATATGGGTCATCCCAAAGGAAATGTTTAACTTCAGCCAAAACTTATAGCGGTCTTGTCTCGACCAACGTGAGGGCATCCTACCTGCAGCAAGGTAGTTAACAATATCAGCAAACCAAGGAAGGTTGAGATAGACATCATGTTCATCTGGGAATGATTCTCTAATAGCAGACTCATCAATAGACTCTGGTTAATCTAGACAAATGATCAGCAACCACATTCTCACAACCTTTCTTATCACGGATTTCGAGATCGAATTCCTGTAATAAGAGTATCCATCGAATAAGGCGAGCTTTAGCATCCTTCTTGGAAAGAAGATACTTCAAAGCCGCATGGTCTGTGTATATGATGATCTTAGACCCTATCAGATAAGATCTAAACTTGTCTAATGCGAAAACGACGGCAAGCAATTCCTTCTCGGTAGTTGAATAATTGAGTTGGGCATCATTAAGGGTTTTGCTAGCATAGTATATCACATATGGTAGTCTATCAACACGCTGTCCTAAAACAGCACCAACAGCATAATCAGAGGCATCACACATGAGTTCAAACGGTAGTTCCCATGGGTGGTCGGACTATAGGAGCGGCGGTGAGAAGGTTTTTAATTCCTCCCAGCTTCACACAAGCATCATCGAAATTGAAGGTAACATCTTTGGCGAGTAGACTACACAGAGGTCTGAGATTTTGCTAAAGTCTTTGATGAATCGCCGGTAAAAACCAGCATGACCTAAAATGATCGATTTCCCTCACAGAGCGGGTTTGGTAAATGTGATGAGGTCTACTTTAGCTTTATACTTCAATCCTTTTTCCGAGATGATGTGTCCTAGAACTATTCCTGAATTCACCATAAAATGGCACTTTTCCCAATTTAGAACAAGGTTCTTTTCTTACATCTGGACAGCACAAGGGTAAGATGCTTAAACATTATCAAACGAAGAACCGAACACGGAGAAATCATCCATAAAGATCTCGAGAAAACTATCTATCATGTCAGAAAAAATGCTCATCATGCAACGCTGAAAAGTAGCAGGTGCATTACACAACCCAAAGGGCATACGTCTATAAGCAAACGTCCCAAATGGACACGTGAATGTAGTTTTTTCCTGATCTTCTGGGCAATGTGAATTTGGTTATAACCGGAAAAGCCATCTAGAAAACAGTAGTGACTGTGTCCAGACACACGTTCTAGCATTTGGTATGAAAGGGAGCGGGAAGTGATCCTTCCTGTTACTGTGTTCAACTTCTGTAGTCGATGCATACTCGCCATCCTGTGGTTGTACGTAGGGACTAATTCATTCTTGTCGTTCTGAACTACAGTAATGCCTGACTTCTTAGGCACAACTTGAATGGGACTAACCCATTTGCTATCGGGAATTGGGTATATGATACCCGCATCAAGTAGTTTCAGGATCTCCTTTGACTACATCTCTCATGTTAGGATTAAGTCTCCTTTGCATTTCCCTAGATGGTTTGGCATTCTCTTCAAGGTTAATGTGGTGCATGCAAATGGTGGGACTAATTCCTTTGAGATCTGAGATGGTCCATCCTAAGGCCTCTTTGTGTTCCTTAAGTACTTCTAAAAGCTTACTTTCCTGTTCCGTGTCTAAACATGATGAAATAATGACAGGTAAAGTATCAGAAGAACCTAGGAATGCGTACTTCAACGTACTAGGCAATGTTTTCAATTCAAGCTTGGGTGGCTCAACAATGGATGGAATGAGCTTGGAATCAGAGAGTAAGGGTGGTTCCACTTCATATTTCCTTTCAGTGACGTCCATTTGAGGTACAGATTCGAGCAGAGATAGGACGTCACTACAGTATGCATCATCATAGGAATCTGGTTAAAGTTCTCCATACATGCTTGAAAGGGGTCGACGGATAGAATGTTAGTCAACGAATCTTGCATTAATCCTTCAATCATATTAACTTCATGCACATCATCATCATCAAGATTCACAGGTTGTTGACTAATATCGAACACATTCAATTCTACCGTCATGTTGCCAAAAGACAGTTTCAACACTCCATTACGACAATTAATGATGCGTTGGACGTAGCCAAGAAAGGACGTCCTAAGATGACAGGAATGTGACAGTCTGGGTTTTGTACAGGTTGAGTGTCTAAGACAATGAAGTCTACGGGAAAATAGAATTTGTCAACCTTGATCAAAACGTCTTCGACCACTCCACGAGGAATCTTGACAGATCGGTCTGCCAGTTGTAGAGTGATAGATGTTGGCTTCAACTCCCCAAGACCTAACTGCTCATAAACAGAATATGGCAGTAGGTTAACACTTGCACCTAGGTCTAATAACGCTTTATTGACCGTGTGTTCTCCTATAGTGCAAGAAATTGTTGGACATCCTGGATCCCTAAACTTGGGTGGAGTTTTGTTCAGAATGATGGAACTCACCTGTTCAGCTAAGAAAGCACGTTTTGCACATTGAGCTTGCGCTTTTGAGTACACAAGTCTTTGAGGAATTTGGCATAAGCAGGGATTTGCTAATTGCTTCAAGAAAAGGAATGTTGATGTTGACTCTCTTGAACAGATCTAACATCTCATTATAATGGGTACTTTTCTGTTGATAGATCAATCTTTGAGGAAATGGGGCAACAGGAGAATGAGTTGGCAAAGGGACATTCACAGCAGTAGAATTGTCAGGCTTTCCAACTTGCTCAGATTCTTTGGTTTTCTGGGGTTGTGGAGACAGCGTGGAATTTGTATCAGATTCATTAGGTTCGCCACGTTGTTCTCGATGATTTACCACTTCGGAGGGTGGTAATGGCATGGACTTGATCGGGTGAGGTTTCAGTGCAGGATGTTGTGCCTGTTTGAAATATCCTCTTTGGATTTTGTTGGGGTTGGCTAGGAAGTTTACCCTTTTCTCTCTCACATCACAGATTTGACCCATCTTTTGATCAAGACTTTTCTGACTTTGCACTAGACTCTGGAACATCTCCTCTAGGGCGGATAATCTCTTGTCGGTATTGTGTTGAGGATATGATTGTTGAGAGTTCGATTGTTGTTGAGGGTTCCTAGGATATTGATAACCTTGATTGTTCTGAGATCCCTGATTGTTTTGATAGCTCTGATTGGGTTGAGATGGTCCTCCCTGAGTGGGTCCTTTGGACCATGAAAAGTTAGGGTGGTTTCTCCATCCTGGATTGTAGGTCTGTGAATAGGGGTTATGCTCTTGTTTTTGAAACATGGCCTGTGCCTGTTCAAGCCTAGATTCCTGGACTGCAAGCAAATCGGGGCAACTTTGGAATTGATGGTTGGGATCGTTACAAGCGGCACAAACAGACGAAGCGACATGTTCTCGGAGAGTAGTGGTGGAAGGTTTTGAATTTTTATGTAGTTCTAACTCTTCTAATCTCCTAACTATTGATGCCATGTTTGCTCTTCCCTCAAAATCCGCTTCAATCCTAAAAGCCTTTGCTTCGGATGTAGTCTTTCTGGTTTCACGGATGGATTCCACTGTTGCGTCTTTTCAGCTACTTCAATCAAGAAGTCCCAAGACGCGTCAGCAGTTTTATCTACGAATAGACCATTACACATCGACTCAACCGTTGTTCGGGTGGACACATCTAGACCTTCATACAAAATTTGCACAAGTCTCCATTTTTCAAAACCATGATGGGGACATTGGAGCAATAATTCATTGAATCTCTCCAGGTATCTAGCTAAGGTCTCACCCTCTAATTGCACAAAGCTATTCAGACTTTGACGAATTGTCGCAGTCTTGTGATTCGGGAAAAACTTTTTGAAAAACTCCTTTATGAGGTCATCCCATGTCATGATGGATTGAGGCTGTAAAGCATACAGCCAGGCCTTTGCCTTATCTTTCAGGGAGAAAGGAAAGAGCCTTAACTTTAGGGTTTCGTCGGACATTTGAGTGAAACGCAGAGTTCCACAAATTTCCTCGAATTCTCTCACGTGGTGGTAAGGGTTTTCATTCTCAACACCTCTAAAAATAGGGAGCATCTGTATTGTGCTTGATTTCAGCTCATAATGGCCATTAGCCTCGGGTAGCACAATACAAGAAGGTTGACTGGCTCTAGTTGGGTACATATAATCCTTGAGGGTACGGGGTTCTCCCATTGTTTCAGATTGGTCCGGTGTGTTTTCCTCAGAAGTTGTGGGAGGTCGGTTATACTGGACATTTACGATATAATCGAACGCTGAGTTATATCCCGTTCCATAGTACACAATCAAATACCGCCAGGCGGACCTCATCACACTCATTTTCTGTATTCCATACCTTGTTCTTTTGACGTTTCAAAACACGAACAACATTTTTATGATCCTAAAAGAACAACATCATATCTTATATACTAATATATATAGAAAAGAAAAATATATGTCAACATACGATAAAATGACCGAGAAATCTAAATCTTGATGGTTAAGATTGAACCATACCTTTGTTGCAAAGATCTTGGCAGCCCATGAGTTTTTGTAGCCCATCAATACCTCCCCGCCATCTCTTGGAGTACCATATGTTGGATTCTTTGGCGGCAAACACAAATCCTTATGAGGAATGTACGAATATCTAGCACAAGGCTTTTTAGGAGTCTTTCTAGGTCTCTTTACCACTATGTCTGATTGTTCCTCTTCTTCTTCCTCTTCATCCGAGCCCTCCTCTGATTCATCATCATCCTTATCTCCATCACTGTCTCCGCCTTCCTCATCTTTTTCACCCTCATCATCGCCACCCTCATTTCCTCCTCCTTGAGCTAGTTCATCTTCTCCACCTTGATTATGTTCTTGACTGTTCATCTCTTCCACGATCTCTTCATTAACTTGTTGAATTACGTTGTCAACATTATCTCTATTGACACCATCTTGGATGACAACACCCGGTAATGACCCACCTCCATACTTAGCATTTTTGGTTCCACGCTTATCGGCACCTAAGTGTTTTGGGCTTCTAGGCGTGGGAGTTCTCAAATCTTCCGGTAATGGTTGGTTAGATTTCTTACCTTTGCCACTAAACAAAAAAACAAAAGAAATAAGGAATAATTCACGAAAAAAAAAGCAACTCAAGAAAAAAAAAATCGTGTTCCAGGGTAGATTTCGGTTACTCAATTATTTTTTCGAGAAAACCGAACTCCACATATATATATATATATGTAAATAGCCAAGAGTTCGGCTTGTCAAAGTTTTTTGCGAACAAACCGAACATATTGGAACAAGTTCGGTTATATGGGTATTAAACATATAGGGAAAAAAAGAACAGTTTGGTTACATGGCCATTTTTTTTTTGTAATAAGGGTACAGTTCGGTTACATGGCAGTTTTAAACATTTATGCGAAACAACCGAATAAAGGTGCTAGAGTTCGGTAGTGTGGGTACTAGAGATTTTGGGAAAAATCAAACAGTTCGGTTACATGGATTTTTTTTCCTATTTTTGGTAATATGGCTATAGTTCGGTTACATGACAGTTCAACAATTTTTTTGCGAAACAACCGAACTCACGAGTTCGGTAACCTAGTTTTCAATCCTATAAAACCGAACCGTTCTTCGTGTTCTTCCTTTCATGGAGTTCGGTTAAGAAACTAGGACAACAATAAAAGACGCTCTAACCGAACTAAACACTGTAACTTCAATTTGAACCCTATTTTGATGATTTCTAATCAATTGAATCGATGAAAATAAAATTAAAAGAAATGGGTTTCTCGGGAAATACCTGCGAATCGGTCCCAAGGAAGAATCAGGCTTCTTACTGCGTCTATTATACTGGATTATGGATTCACTTGGCTCTTCCACTTCTTTATGAATCTCAAAATCACTTGGCTGATTTGCTAGATGTCCTAATGAGGGACCTGTTCCTGGGAGTCTTTTGGTTTTCTTTCGAAGAACCATTCTTATAGTCGATTGATTAATCGGCGATGAAAATTTTATGAATCGACGATTAATCGATGAAGACGATGTTGAAAGGAAGAAGAAGAAGAAGATTTTTTTTTCTTTGTGCGGCGGTAAGGTAGTCTGATTTTGGTTTTTGTTAATAGATTAGATTAGGCTTTTTTTATATTTTGGTAGTTATTAGTTTAGTATAATCTCAATTAGCGTTAGGGGGGCAAATTAGTAATGTCTACACTTTAGAACATCCCTTATAAGTATAGGGTAGATGGCCTTATAAAACCATAGTCCCAAAAAAATCGTTCCAAAAAAGATGCTTGGGTTGAGACTTCATATGCTACCTCAAAATGGGATGTTTGACTGGTCAGAGCATGATTGAGTAGACCGCCACATAGACACAAGGGTTATCTTAGTCATTTTCCCTAATGCCAATTTCTAGGGTTTCGACGCTGCCCCCCGTATATAAACGTAGAGAAGTCACATTTTCAAGGTTTCTTCTTCTCTATCTTGCAAGCCTCTCTCAGTCCATCTGGTAAGTAACCCTAAACCCCATCTCGCGTCGCATAGAGTAATCAAGTGTTCTTTGCCCTAGTTTCAGTTACTTAATTGCTCAATGATCTTCAACTCTTTATATGTTTTTGTTTTCAGCTGTTGATTCATATAGTTGTTGAGGGTTTTACAAAAAAATCTTGCCAAGATGATGAACGAAGAAGGACAAAACATGGATCTCTACATCCCAAGGAAATGGTATTCGTCAAAATCTTTGTCCTCCCTCCTCTCCTCTTTTATTTGACGATTTGGTTACGATTTCTAGTGGTAGGTTTTGATGAGAATTGTGTGTTTTGTTGGATTTTTGCAGTTCTGCTACAAATAGAATTATTACTGCAAAAGACCATGCTTCAGTTCAGCTTAACATTGGTCATCTTAGTGAGAATGGTGTCTATAATAGAGAGTTCTCTACTTTTGCTCTCAGTGGTTTCGTTCGTGCCCAGGTAATTGATTGTTATATTCATCTCTAGCTGATTGTGTTGATGTTAATACTAATTGAATTACTCTTTATTAGACTTTGATTGCTGTTATTACTCTTTATGGGGGCTAGGACTACCTATCAGAAAAATTTGCTAAATTAGGGTGTTTGCGAGGTTTTCGACATGCGATGGTAGGTTATTGGGCAGGCAATAATGTTTAGTGGCTTTTAGCATTAGAATAGTAGCACAAGTCGAACCTTAGCAGGTAACATACTTAAGAAGACGTGGTTATCTACTAATGCACTAATAAGGAATTGAATAAATGTTACATGAGCAATTTGAGAGCTAAGACCAGGATATTGATACGATAGTGTTTGGTTTCAATTTGGATGGTTGAAAAGAAAAGGAATGTACATAAGCTGTGAAAGCTTTACTACTGGTATTGAACTATTAAACCTGAATTTTTGAGAAGGCATAACTGTTGATTATTGAGTTTCTAATTTTTGTATTGAGTTCCTAAATGAGAACAAACATTACAACCACAAACAGAATAAAAAATGAGGAAGACTTTACCTGAAAACAATGCTTGGCAAACGGTCTGATATGGCTTATATGGATAGTTATGTGTCTTAAGGTTAAGAGCTGGGCTTATATGGATAGTTATGTGCTTTAAGGTTATGGGATGGACTATGAAAAAAAGAAGAAGATGTGCATACAAATTTGTGTGTTTGTTTTATTAAAAATAAATGTAACGAAGTGTGGTCTCTTGACTAGTCCCTCAAAGCTTTTAAACTTATATAATTTTTTTTCTTTTTTTTCTAATTTTTCATGAAGTGTGTAATTGGATACAAATTCCTTGAGCATGTGGTTCTGTTAGAGGTTTGTATAGGCAATGATGGCCTCTACCATGCATCAACCATAGGCTATAACTTAGGGAGAACAATAACCAATGTTTTTGAGTTGATTTTGTTGTTTTGTTGCTGTTAACTTGTTGAGTTGTCTATGAATGTCTGTGGACTGGGTTTCCTAGTATGTCAAACTCAAAAGTCATGATAATGTTACTGGTTTGTCAAACATTTTTATCGTCTGGTTTGTCAAACATTTTGTACTCTCTTGTTCTCTGTACGGCTCAGGTGCATATGTGATTTAGTATGTCAGTTTGATTTGTCAGCTACATTACTCTGGGGCACAAATGTTTTCGTTTATTTAATATTTTGAACAAATATTAAACAAATACGTGTTCATAAGTTCTCAAGATTGAACAAATGCCAGTTGAGAATAGGGAGCTGCTGTGTCTGAGATTAAGTAAATTAAGACCACTGGGCGTGTGTAAAGTTACCCAGTGCGTTGAAATATCGTGTTCCATTTTATTTGTCACCTTGTTGAAAGCATGTTACTTTTGAATTGAAAATATGTTCGATTAAAACTGTACAAGAATACCTAGTTTATGCCTTTTGTTTTGTGGAATATCTATAAACAAGTTTTCTTTGATTTGTTATGTTTCAGGGAGATGCTGACAGTGCAGTCGATCGGTTATGGCAGAAGAAGAAAGTTGATGTAAAACACTAGTAGGTGCATGTCAAGATCTATGGCTGTGGGTATGTTGGCAAGAGTCTGTTCAGAGGTGTAATGTCATGAGTACTGCAATATTTAGAGTATTTTTACATTTAATCGGTTATTGCTAAACCAGTAATGAAATTGAACATCTTTTCTTGATTTTGTGTAAGTTTTCATTTCAAGAATCATGAAAGTTAGTTTGATCTTGTGGTACAAAATCTAGTTGATGCATTTTCTGTTATTGGAGGGGTTATGTCTTTTATTGTTTTTTTCTTTTTCTGCCTTTTTGTCAAAT
Organism: Papaver somniferum; assembly: GCF_003573695.1. Lineage (NCBI taxonomy): Eukaryota > Viridiplantae > Streptophyta > Magnoliopsida > Ranunculales > Papaveraceae > Papaver > Papaver somniferum. Next base: position 39,849,121 of record NC_039366.1, read on the forward strand.
GTAGTAGTGTTTTCTTTCTGAAGGCAGTTGCATGATAATATGTCATGGCAGTAATCATATTCCACTTCCCGGCCTCAATCTTACCAGGCTTCATGGAAATGTATCATCTGACATTCATGGGTACAGATGAGGAGTGTGGGGAGATGAAGTTCTTTTGCTGTTCGTTTTTGTGTATAAACTGTTAGCTTCTTGTGAATCATGTGGTTCCACATATTCATTCTTGTGAATCATATGTAGTTCAACATATTCAATATTGGCATTCATAATGCATATATGGCATCGTGGAAGGAAAAACAAGTTCCACACCTGTGACACGTTATGTAGCTATCTCTCTTGGAATCACTCTCTGTAATCGTAGAATAATCACTAGTTGGTCAATTGACTACTACCACTTGGTGAGAATTTCAAGCTTTAAAGTCCCCCCTTCCGTAGGCCCTAGTGCGACTGATGGTGCTGAATTCTCATTCTCTCATCTACCTCGGTGCACACTGCAGACCCATCAGGCAGCTCTTTGAATGAAAGTCGAAATATAAGCCTTTAGCTCAGATGGTTCTGTATATAGGATGATAAAATTTAGGCATTTAGAGCCAAGTAGTTTTCATCTTCAGAAATTTACTGAGCTTAGCCAAGAGGGCATTATAGCTGCCATTCTTGTGCTCTAGAAAAAGATAAAGCCTTTTTAGCTATAGTGTCTGCAACATTGTTGTACTCACGATAAATAAAAGAACACTTCCAACTGCTAAATTTATTTAAAAGAAAGATTGAGTCTATAATTATGCCTGCATTGGTCCATTTGATTGCTCCCAGGTTTCCATTTAACGCATTTATCACCCTTTGGCTATCACCTTCCAGATGCAACCTTGTTATTCCCTCGTCTTCTGCCCATTTAATAGCCTCAAAAGCCGCCAATGCTTCTGCCTGTTCAGGATCTAAGGCCCTTGTGCAATGTCCCCTAGCTCCATTGCTTCTACCTGCAAAATCACGACTGAGTAGATCTAAGCCAGCAATTTTAGTGTATTTGCAGAATGCTGCATAATTGATATTGGTTGGAAAAATCTTTTGAGACGGATTTGATTGAAATCAAGCTATTTCAATCAAAGGAAAGCCGCAATAAAGTTGTCATTATGATTTATTAAAGTGATGCAATCCTGTAAGTAATATCAATCATTTCCCTTCATTGGAAACGAAGTTGTACACATAAATATAAAATATATGCTGCTGGTTCTTTTAAGCCGATATTTCTTATATAGCAGTTACAAAGACTAATAGTTTCAAGATATTTATCATCTCCACATTTATCGAATTCACAGTTGACCAATGACCAGTGGAGCTTGTCCTCAATGTCGTTGCTAGGATCCTGGCCGGGTGATTTCATTGTTGAACTAATGGAATACTTCCAAGAATTAGATCTGATTTTCACTCACTAAGGTTCGCTTTTTGCTCCTTAAGTATTTCAATTTACTCCCAACATTTTATGGGTTTCCTTTGATGAAGTACCACCTGAAATTATACTTGAACCAAAAACTTAAGGTTAAGTAACCCGAAGATACATACACGGATAGACAACAGAACTTCGCAAGTTTTGTTTAATGAATAAACTTTATAGTCACGAAAAAGGTTGTGCATACTCATATGCTCATGCGAAAATCAAATGTTAGACCATATTCACACCTTATTTAGTTGAGATTTCCTCAATGTTTAGATGGCTTGACATTGTTACGGTGTGAATCCTAACCAAATCACAATGGAGTGAATTCAAGCCAAAGAACATACAAGATGTCAAAACATGCTTTGGTTGGGATGCTCAGTGCTCAAATGGGATGTTTGACTGGTCGGATCAGTGGCGGAACCAGGATTTCGAATAAGGGGGACTAAATTTTTTTTTTCCAAAGTGGACTCCCATATTGATATTGAACCTGTATGGTGTTGCTAACGAAAACGAAATTGTTCGCCAAGTAATAATAAATAATGCTTTGTGTCCGGACAATTCTATTACTTAGCATGTCATGCAAGTAAACCTAGTAGACATCGTAAATATAACTTAGAAACATTACCTTGAGTCCATGGCCTTTGCTTTAATAACAATGTTTGAAAATGATAACACCAATATGTACGGGGTCAAAAGAATTCCATTGTTTGAAATGTATACTTAGTGGCTCGGTAATCCAAGATCTCAGTTGGTTTCAACTCTACTGCAAATGCTTTTGAGAACAATTTCGAAACTCTACTATAAATGTTTGTTTTTGAGAGCAATTTCGAAACTCAAAAACATTTGTAGTAAATTTCCTCCGCAGTGGGCTAACCGGGTGGACTAAATGTATTGGACTTGGTGGACTAAATGCATCGACTTGGTGGACTAGATTACAATTTATACGGAATTAGTGGGTAATTTTATGCTTAGTCAACCCGTGCTTCCGCTCCTGGGTCGGATTATGATTGAGTCGACCTTGACAACACACAGCCAGTGACAGAACCGTCATTGCACTAAGTAAGTACTGTTCACCTTCGTTTTATGCAGGTGAACTTCGCGTTCTTAGTCTTCAGGACAGGTAACCAAAACATTCCTACGTGCCGTACTATGAAGATCTGTGACAAAGCAAACATTTTGATCACTCTAGTTGTTTCTAGAACTAAAGGACACGTGTAAGACACCCAGATACTGTGTCGACATGGCGAGAGCTTTCTACATTCTTCACCACTATCCCATCCCATATCTAGTTTCTTCTAATGACTAGTACAAATACCAAACACTTATCGCCTGAATTTTTACATTGCTGCCCCGTTTACAGGAAAATAGTAGTGAGATTGTTGAGAGAGTACTGCTATTGCTAGCACAATGAAGGCTGAGAAGGAAACAGTGACACTTGATGAAGGGAAGGAAAGTGTAGTAATCACAGGAAGAAGCAAAGATGAAGCTGGAATGAAGAAAGTAGAAAAGACAGAAGTAACCACACATAATCCAGATACATTAAGGTACATAGAGAAGAAAATGAGGGATAAAGGTGTCCAAAGAATGGATAGGCATCCAGTAGATGGAATGGGATTGCATAAGACACCAAAATCAGGTCATGGTGGTAAGTATACATGGGAAGGTCCTCATGATTTGGTAGTTGATGAATTGTCAGTGGGTCAAGATGTACCAGCAGCTATCGATGAAGGTGATCCGAATTATGTTGATGAAGAGACTGGTTATGAGAGGTGATGGTGACGTTGTTGATCCTGATATGAAAGGTTTTGTTGTTGGCGAAGTTGATGTTTCTAAGACGGCTAATGATGCTCATGGTGGTGTTTCTAGGGTCGATGTGCAACCTGAACTGAACGTCTGATCTGTGGCTTTCATTTGGTTGTCTGATGGATTTTTATTTAAATTATGCTTTGTGTTTATGTTAGTCTAGGCTCTAGCTAACTTGCTTGATTGTAAGGTGGTAGTCGCAATGAGGTGTAATCAACACTAGTCAATGGTGGATGCATTTGTTTGTACGCCTTACTTTTTGTTTCCCATATGGCGTTGTTCTAAAACTTGCTGTAGCTAAGGTGGCAATTTTTTATACTCACCGGAGCTGGCGATCAGTTTACCGAATTGGTATGCGAATTTTACAAAAACTAGATCACATAATTGGTGCATATACTCCTTTTGCATATGGAGAATAGAGCAAACTGTGTTGATTGAAATGACATGAAGACGTTAGATGGTTCCAAATGAATGAATATTTTATTCTTGTGGTGCGCCAAATTCGCATGCCAACAAACGGGAGGAAAATTTGTGAAAACCAGTGTTCTTGTGGTTCGTATATAAATGTAATAAATAACCTGTAGCTCTAGTTGAAGCTGTTTGGTGACGCGTTTGCCAATTTAGTACTATTAATCCATTTGAAACCTGAAATGTTGATTAGATGGAGAAAACTGAAAAGAGTAGCGAAGCATAGAATTTGATTCTGAAGCATAGAATTTGATTCTATATTTAAACTTCGAAGCATAGAATTTGATTCTTTATTTAAACTTCGAGGACGATCTTGGCAATTTGATAAAATCACACATATATGTTTTAATTGATGTCCTTGGTATAAGAGCAGCGAGACATACACTAGGTTTGGGGGGAAAAAAATTTGGTTTGGGAAGCAATAAAGTCGTAATATGTAACCTAATGTCGTAATATGTAACCTGTTCTGTTCTGTTTGGTTTTGTTTTTTTTTTTTTTTTTTTTTGGTTTCATAAGCTCTACTATAATTGAGCTGCTTCTGTATTCATTTCATCATTTCTCTACCCATTTCATCATTTCTCTACCTTCTTGGTATAGAATTGATCTTTTAATCTATTTAACCCTTTTTGAGTAAAAACAAATACACTGGGTTTCTAAATCTAATGCAACTTAATGCAACTTAGTTTTAGGTTCGGCTGCTTCTGAGGTACCGGTTTAATCAACAACAAATTTGTAATTCAGCAGAGTAATTTCATGCTTTAGGAGTTCAATTCAATATTTTGTGGTAATACTCCCTCCGTCCCACTAATAAATGATCTAGTTACTTTTATTTTTTGTCCCATCATTAAATGACCTATATCACCAAATAAGATGATATTTCTAAAGTTATCTTTTTAATTGATTATAAGAAATATAAGAAATATGCATAATTTGATAGTCATGTTTATATTCATTACGTAGGTGTTTTAAAATGCTTTTCAATGGTACAAAGTTTGAGAACATCCGTGGTGTAATTTGAGAGATAAATCATTTCAAAATTTCACTATTTATTATCCATAAGGGTATAATTGTAAAAAGTGCTTAAAAATACTTTTCTCCTTGCTTGCCTTAAAAATTGTGCAAACTTGAACTAGGTCACTTAATAGTGGGACGGAGGGAGTGGTAAATAAAGTAATGAGCTATATGTTACTAATTTCCTGAACAATTTCTTTGACAACTATGTTTCCCATCTTTTATCGATCTTATATCCTGTCCAACCAGTTTTTTTTTCCTTCCTTCCAGGGACAGCCCATGAAGGATAAATTCCCTTTTAAGGCCCGGGCTAGAAGCCTTAGTCGAGCAGATTTTTTTTTAGCTTGTGGGCTGGGAAGGCTACCGGGGTAAAGCCCCCTTTAGCCCAGCTGTAAGTCCGTCAGTGCTTCCTTCCTGAAGCAACAACCACTTGAACTGTTATGCTTTTCTCATATCTTTGAGCAATCAAGGAAAATGGTTTCTCTATACTGCTAGAGAGACCTAAAGAACAATATTATTGTTTTATTAAGCTTTTACGATATTCCTCGATGTATTTTTTCGGAGTTGCCAAATTCTAGTTGAGCATTCACAACATATGCTAGTAATAGGGTATTTTTATCCTGGAGGCATTCTTCATTTGAGGATTATAGCATCACTATTGAGTGTAGCCAGCCGATAATGTCTTGAGAACAACTTGTTGAACACGTGGCTCATTATGTTTTTCCAAAGTTTTGTCGTGTTGCTGTTGCGGAGGTCTAGGGGATCATTCATTTCGCCAAATCAATCACTTCTATTATAAATGAGCTAAGTGTCAATAACTTTTGTTTATGTGATTTTTCCTTGTTTTTGATCTTGCACCCAACAATCTTAAGACACTAGTTAGATACTAATAATTGACACCACCCAATTTTTCCGGATTCACAACTGAAATTCGTAACGGCTAAACAACCTTTACAAATTTTCCTGTTACAAAAAGCCGTTACGATTTTTTTTCATACGTAACATGCTAATTTGTTACTCGTGCTACTCACACGCTTAGTCACACTAGATATGGTAACAGGGTTTAGTTGCGCGTGCGCCATGCTTTTCCATCCAACTTTGGTTGTCCTAGAGGATAATTCCTTCCCTGAAGAGATGAGGGATATTTCATCTAACCATCGACTAAAACTAACCATTTCTCTTTTCCCCGTCTCTTTCTATTTTCTCTTCTCATCACCTCCTCTAAGGAGATTAGAGATTAAGGTTCTTCGATTTCGGTCCGTTAATTCAATCAAAGAGAATAGAGATTAGGGTTCTTCAGTTTCGATCTGTTATTTCAATCGTAAGTGTTTTCGCTTTAGGGTTTTTCCATTAATCGTTTTACGGTTAAAGAGATTTAAATCGTTCGTTTTCTTTCATCTAAATCTAATACGATTTCTTTTTCTGATTTCATTTTAGGGTTTTATGTGTTGAAGAACTGATATGAAATCTCAGCTTAGAAGGCATTTTTTTCATCATCTGTTAAATCAAATTTTAGGGTTTGAAGGATATTATGGTTTGAAGGATATATACTAACTGATATAATCTGATTTTCAGATTTCATTTTAGGGTTTGGAAGACTAAAGAACTTTGAAGAACTGAAATTGAAGGTATATGAATTGATTTATTTAATTTCAATTAGTATGTATTGATTTGTTTAATTTCAATTTTAAGGTTTCAAAATATCAAGTAATTTGGGTTTGTTGTTTTATCAGAGTTTTGACTTGGAAGAACCGGTCAGAGTTGAACTTGGAGGAACTAAGAAGGTGTATGTTTCTATCATTTGAAATTAGTTTATTGTTTTGATTGTTTCGGTTATGACTGGTAATACAAACATGATGAGATTTTAGTATTATTTCATGTTAAGTTTTTATTTTGGATGATAATAGAAACATGTTGAGATTTTGGTGTTTTCCGAATTTCTATTTTTATTTTTTTATAACATAAGTCTGTGAGCTTGATGATATTAGTCCTAGTGGTGATTCGCAAAAGCTACTTGTAGCTCATTCTCTCTTCTTTAAGAGGATGTTTCTGTCGTTAACTTGTAGGGCTTCAACAACCCTGTACCCACTAGGACTAGCTAGTTTTCTTACCTGCAATAGTTTACATGTTTGTTTGATTATAAGATGGTGTTGTAAATATTCGGTTGCAGTTGAAGCTAAATGGAAGATGTGGTACTTGATTATGTACATTGATGTCTCAAAGGCAAAGACAATCGAGGTCCGGTTTTTCTTGCCAGACCTCTTCTGTCTTTGTATTTGAAGACATCAATGTAAATGGTTATTCTATTTTGTTTACAAGTTTTTATGAACTGAACTTAAGAAGTTTGTAATTTTGTTTTGTTCTTGACTGATTCTCAGTGAGCATGATGACTATAGTTCTAGTGGGGAACTTGTGGCTCATTCTCTCATATCTGAGAGGAGATTGCCGTCGTTGTTATACAGGGCTTCGGGAACCTTAAACCACTAGGACTATTCTGTTTAATTTGTTAACTTAGGAATTTTTATAAGTTTGTATGAACTGAACTTAGTAATTTTTATAAGTCTGCTTTTGATCTTTATTGAATCTATGTGAGATAGTAGTCCTAGTGGTGTTTATCAAAAGCTACTTGTAGCTCATCCTCTCTTCTTTGAGAGGATGTTCTCGTTGTTAAGTTGAGGGCCTCGACAACCCTACCACTAGGACTAAGTACTTGGTTTAATCTTGCAAAGTCTATTTTGAAGGGTAGTATGTCGTCTGATAAAAACAAGAAATGGATGAAGTGTGACTGTAAGTCTAGTGAATACGTACAAGTTGTGAGGTCATTTATACAGTTTGCCAAGAATAATGGTGGTGGGAGGATTGTAATTTCATATCCTGTTCGACATTGTACGAATGGTAAAGGTTTATTTTTACTTAGTGAGATATCATTACATTTTATCAAAGATGGTATTTGTTTGGCGTATACAACATGACGTCATCATGGGAAAAGTTCAGGAGAAGAAGCACGGTCAAGACATAGGGATAACACCACATGAAGAAGGTGTGGGTGTGGATGGAAATGTTACAACAGGTGTGGATGTGGATGAGAATGTTACAGCATGTGTGAATGTGGATGAGAATGTAAGAGCACAAATGGATGTAGATGAGAATGTCAGAACTAGCAGGTATTGTAAGAAAAAGAGATCAGTGGTTGAACGGGCAAGAGAACTATTGCATCCTACGTGTCCTAAAGAAAAATCAACATTGTACGCAACGATAATGGTGAACAACATAAAGACTTAATTTGGGATTTCAGATAAAGGTATCACTGCAATGTTAGGTTGGAGAGCAGCTGCAAGTTTTGTAAATTTCTATGTATATTCTAAGTTAGCCGAATTTGTGAACATAGGAATTTCTATGAACTGAACTTAGTAAGTTTCTATGTATTCCTTTAGTATTTGATACTTAACAAAAAAAATTGGTACTTAGAAAAAATTTATGTTCTTTTTTGTATGAATGGATTTGAATGTGATAAGAATTGATTGATTGTGAAATGAATTTGATCGAAGAAGATATTGTTGATTATGGTGGATGAAATGAAAACTGTATCCAAGTTATTTGGAATTCCGGCGTATTTCCAGCCGAAAATGAGCTGCCGGCCAACATTGACCCGGTTAAAATTGGTCATTACCAACTGATTTTGCCATGTCAATGTGACTGGCAGTAATTTTTTCGTGTTACAAAAGAAATCGTAACGGCTAAGGGATGTTACAATATAATTTCATAACGGCTCAGGCTTGTTACGAAAATACCACATAGTAACGACCGCTAGCCGTTACAACCCCCGTTGCAAACACAATTCCTAACAGCAATGAATCGATACAATCCAGATTCGTAACTCCCGAAACCGTTTCGAATCAGGAAAATTGGTGTAGTGTGAAAATGAATGATTGATTTGTAAATCGTCGATGTTGATACTATATTGGAAAACAGATGTTAATTGTGGAGTGAAAAACGAAATTGAGTTTTTGGCCGGCCGTAGAGTTTCGAGGTTATCTGTTAAATTAGAAGGAATTTAATTAAATCATTATTTTAACTGAGTATAATAGACATATTGATAGTTATACTCACACCAAATTTCTGAATTTTTGGAATTGATGTTCTTTTTTTAAAACTATTTTTTTTTTTCTGACAGAGCGATCTTTGGGTTACAGAGATGCAAATACCTTCAGAACTCATCTAGTATGTCTTGACAAACAACTATGAAACTTGATTTCTATGTTGGTTGTTAGGATCTCGAGAAGGACGATTTCTTTGTATCCTTTGGGACAGGAATCATGCACTTAAAGAGAACTAAACTATTATGGGACCTTCTTTAGAAAGAACTCAAATGTTTATGACTATAATGTTTTGAACTTTCCTTCGTACATCGTATAAATGCATAACTATTATTGAAATATCCATTTATTTACTGTTATCTTATAGCTCTCTTAGTGTTTCAATTTACTCCAACATCTGATGGATTGGTTCCATTTAGTTTGCCTAAAACCAACTAATAATATACTACCAAAACTCAAAGGAACCTAAAAATACATAACCAACAAACTTCAAATTGTTAGATAACAAACCGCAAAAGTCGGTAAATTTTGTTTTATGAATAAACTTTATTAGTCAATTAAGGAGAAGTCATATGCTCATGCAAAAATCATTTTCACACCTCAATTAGTTGAGTTTTGCTCAATGTTTAAATGACTTTATTATGGTGTGAATCCTAAGCTAATCACCATAGAGAGTTTAAGCCAAGAACGTACAGAGAAGTAAAAAGATGCCCGGGGATGTTTGAATGGTCATAGTATGATTGCGTTGACCTTAACCACATACAACAAGTATCAAAACCGTCAATGAATAAAATAAGTACTGTTCACCTCAATTTCATGTAGGTCAACCACACGTTCTTTAAATTCAGGACATGTAAATAATCAAAAGACTCCCACGTGTAGGGCTATTCATGGTCGGTTTAGTCTCGATTTCTAGCAAAACCAAACCAATACCACTACTCTCGGTTTCCATCTCGGTTTCCATCGGTGTCGGTTTTTTCCAGCGGGTTATGGAAAACCGATTACTCAGTTCCTTTTTTTTTTAAATAATTTTATTCAATTCCAAAAATCAATAGATTTGGAGCTTTTTACACAAATTTAATTACACATAGTTCATTAATCTAAAAAGTTATCCCAACAATAGTAATAACTCATTGAGAACATGGAAAAAAAATAGATTTGAATTCTAAAACCCTAACTTCATCTCCTCCCAGATCCATAATTACGAATGCTTTGTGAAGATTTTTCTTTCCCTTAAACCAAAAATCAGTCATTAATCAATAGAAGAACAAATATATTAATCCATAGAATGAAACCAGAGAATACCTCAATAAAATACACACACATGCATTAACATCTTAGTAAAAAAAACAAATTCAGAAATCAATCAAGTTTTCATTACCTTTCCTAGCAAGTTCTGATGAACAAAACCCGGTAGAAGTAACCAATAAAAATACAAATTGATCTAACGGTAAACTAATTAGTCATATTTGTGAAATATTTCTCAACATCCACCATCTTCTTCTTTGTCACAATACTAATAATAAAAAACCAAGCTCAAATTCAACCAAAAAAAAAAAAAAATCAAAATCAAAACTCAAATTCGTATCTTACACTCATGAATGACATCCTCTTATGAGATGGATATGGATCAAGAAGAAAGAAAAAAGAGAAGGTGGTGGAGCATAGCAGCAGTTAGCAGACGCTGGAGGAGAAACGAGAGGAAGAAATGAAGTTTTAGGGTTACTCATAAGTGATAAGGATTTTTATACTTCTAATCAATGGTTAGGATCTATTTTTAATGGATATAGTGTTCAAACTTAAGGTTAAAATGGAGGGTGTAGATTATATTAGAGATATTACATCAACGGCCTATAATAAACGGTTTTCCATTGGTTATTGGTTAATCTCAAGCGAAATACAAATTACACTCGTGGATTACCAGGAAAGCCTTATCCCTTCTCCCAGCTTATGAATTACAAGGAAACCCTAACTCTCTCTCCCTCTCCTATGCTAGACCTTTCCCTCTCCAAAAGATCTCTCTCTTTCATTGTCCAAAGGTATCTATTTATAGGCCTAAGCAACCTTAGTGGCATGCAACTCATATAATCTCGTCGAGGTTACTTTATGCTTCGCCCGGAGCATATTCCATAAAGTTTTTACCCACCTTTCGCTGACTTCACGTGGTCTTGTCGGAACACCTGTCCTTTTTCTTGGGCCATATTACTCCGACTGCGCGGTTTATCTTCTTCCCAAGTAATCTTTTTGTGGCTTCGCCTTAATATCTTGATGGTCCTTCTACTTTATTCGGGGTGGAGAGTTATCTCGCGCTTGGGATTTGTATTTCTCCTTCTGATGTTGACTGATTTGACAGGTCACCGACACAGATCTTTGACTAGGATTTCCTTACCTTACTTGGTATGACACGTGGCGATCCTATTTCGTGTACCTACATAAATGCTATTGTAGTGGCATAAAACCACACACTACATCCAATGGTATAAAAAATGAATTAAAACTAAGTAAAGATGCACAACAAACATAGACACAAAGTTATACGTGGTTCGGTATGATTACCTACGTCCACGGGGTGAAAGGATGAATGTTATTATTTCTTTTCTTTGATTACAAGGTGTTCTCTCCTTTTCAAATGGTGTAACTATCAAACTATCAAATGTAGTGTCTCGTTTCTCTCTCTTTCAACCTGCCTCTCTCTCGACCATCCCTTGTATTTATAGGCCAAGGTCGACATACAACAGAATTACAATGTTGGTCACATTACATCAATTTTAGTTGTTCCATATCGGACCTGCACTGCTCGCCCGAATTTCTGGTTTGACCGATAGAGTCTTGGTTTTTGATAGTTCTTCACCCGAGGTCGAGTCTTGATCGTCTGGTTAACACGATGTCGCCCTTCTTTCTTCTTGTTCCTTTGCTTGACCATCTTCCTTCGTCTTACCGAGTGCTTTCTGATCGTTCACCCGACCTGTCAGGAGATAAAGGTCACGTCACACCCGACAACTGTTGGGCCATCACGTCCAACCCACGTGATACCTCGCTCTTTGCGCCGTTCGGTTCTATCCTGTACTTCGCCGCTCTTTTTTCTTTGGTGTATCATAGCTTAGGATCTTGCCACCTAGCCCTGTGGATTATCTACACCTAAATTTATGCCTCTTCTTTCGCTCGTGTGCTTGGCACGAGGGAAAGAAAATCGTTCCATCTTCCCACGTCCTTGAGCATGCCGAGAATTCCTTCATGCAGTTCCCCACTAAACATCCCTTTATGACTTGTAACCGTTGGTGTCGGTCAAGACACTTCATCCTATAAATATCTCCCTTTATGTTCTCTTTCCTCTATTCGCCATTTTCAGAGAAACCAAGCGTTGTTCTTTCTTCTTCTTCACCTTCCTTCCTTGCTGACGCCATTAACTCCGGTGACCTTCTAATCTTCTCAGTTTTCATCTTTGTTGTTTCCGATGGTGAGGTTTGAGACAGTCGTGGTTGGTTCCTCTTTTTACTTCTCTCTTCATCAGAGTTCATATTTCTCCGATTGCTCTCTGCCATGGCTACTTCTTCTTCGTCAATGACTGAAAAAAGGTGCGTGACTAATACCTTCTCCGAGAGCGATGTTGTTTCTCTTGATTCCTTATTTTGGATTGAGAGTCCTTCCCATCACGATTATCGTTCTATAAATTCCCATTTTCCTGATGATTCTCCCTCTTTTTCATGTAGGGCTGATAAGAGAGTCTCCAAAGACTTGTCTGATGATGAGTTTATTGAACAGTTGAAGGAAGAATTCGGTCTTGAAAAACTATGAAGAGACCCTAGTCTCGGGCCAAACGGGTGTGTTGAAGAAGACCGATGTCGATAAGCATGAGAAGTCGTCCGAGGCGGTCATCGTCACTCGTGGGAAGTTAGAACTTGGCCTTCGCTTTCCTCTATACAACCCTTCAAGCCCTTTCTACTATGAGGTATTGTCGCAGCTCCGTCCATATCGGGCCTTGACTCAGTGGAATGGTAACACTTTATGTCTGATGAATGAGTGGAGAGACCGAGGCGAGGGTCATGGATCTACGGCCGATTGGTCGACCTATAAGCCTGGAGATTCTCCCGATTACACTTCTGCCAATTTTATCATGAACTACCGGAGCGGGACAACTACCAATGACGACCTTGCTGGTTTTGCTGCTAGCCCTCACCGTCAGAAATCTATGCCCGAGGGTGTTGACAGATTGATGCTATATGCTGATCCCCTTGGTAAAGCTTCCAACAAGCGTGCTCGCCACACCAATGACCCATACTGGGACCGAGTTCCACTTCTTGTTCGCGGCCAAATTTTGCATGGTAGCTTTCCTCCTCCTCAATTTCCTGCAGAGCCTTATCCATTCTGGGTGATTAACGATGATAAGGTATGTTGCTTTCTTTCCACTTTATTTGATTCCTGTTGTATCGACTTGGGGTACTGATTACTTTCTTGTCGTAGGTTAAGCCTCAGGGCGAGTCTACCAAATCGGCTTCTATTTCCAAGAAGAGGAGTGCTGGCACAAGGGTCGAGGAGGATCAGGGGAAGGTAACAAACATATAGCTTTTATTCTAAGTACATGTACTTGCCCCTGTTTTTTCCCTTCACGTGTTCTGACGCTGAACCTTGTGCAGAAATTCCCTAGGCGCGAGGATGAAGATCTTGGAGGGTCCGATACTCGTGGTAGTGAAAGTTTGGTTCCAAGGCGTAATCCTCCTCGGGGGAAGGTGGCAAAGGGTGTGGTGTTGAAAATCTCGGACGTTGTGATCGATATACCCGATCAAGATGATGAGGATGATATATTCAGGGACGATCAACTGTTTGGTGAGGATGCTGGTGGCCATAAGGAAGCGGAGGTTTATGTGGAGACTGCTGTTGTGACTCCTGTCGTGCAGTCTGGTGATCAGGGGCCGACCCAAACATCATTCCAAAAGTTGCCCCAAAAGGATGTTGGGTCTCCCTCGGGTGTTCAGACGTCCTTTACCATATAGGGCCTTATTTATGGTTCGCTTGGCGCATTGCACTATGAGGAGTTCAGCTCATATACTGATGAGCAGATGATTGCTGCCGTGCCCCTGTATCATGATATCGCACCGGTCTTTGATAATTTCGTATGTGATTTGTTTGCACTTTTCCTTTGGATGTTATCGGGCCCCACTAATCTCGTCTTGGGATGGAATTTGTAGGCGTTGAATCGGTCGAGGTTGGAGGCTGCTCTCCGTCGACAGGAGATTAGGAAGTTGGAGGCTGCTCTTCAGCAGGAGAAGGAACGATCTCGTGATATGGAGATCAAACTCGCCGATACGCAAGGTATATTGTTTGCAATAGTTGTGTTGATTGAGTTTTTCGTACCAATGTCCTGAGTCAATTATTATTCTTCTAGCCGAAATATCTAGTATAGATCTAGACGCTTCTTCGGAGTATAGGCTTATGAAGAGAAAGTGGGATATCGAGAAAGATCTTGTGGAGAATCTTCGACAAGGAATTTACAATAAGGATGGGAAGATAGACCGACAGGAGGCCGAGATCCAGCAACTTCAAGAGGAATTTGACAGATATCGCCTGTTTGAGTATGTCCCCGAAGAGATAGATAACTTACGGGCCCGCTTGGGCATCTTTCAAAGACTTGCTGGTGATAAAACGTTACTAGCCGATAATCTGGAGAGTCAAAATGGTTCCCTTAGGCTTCAAAATCGAGATCTTCATGAAGATCGGCGACGAATTTTGAGGGAAAAAGCTGTGGTCGAGTAGTCCAAACGAGATCTTCTTGAAAGGACCAAGGGTTTCGATAAGCTGTCCAGTGACCTAGAGTGGACCCAAGCCCAGTTATCGATGCTACAAGTGTCCTATAACCGTCAGAGGTTCGAGTGGAGTGATCACAAGAAATATTGCCCTTCGAATGAGTTCAATGAACAATACTATAATGAGTTAACCTTGAAGCTTTCTAAGGCCGAGGACGAGTTGGCCAAGTCTGTGGAGTCTTTAAAATCTGTATTGTCAATTCTGTCAGGTCTCTGGAGTGCATGTTGGGAGACCTTAAGACCTAGTTAGTTTGTTGTTTTTACTCCGTATTCTGCTATGTTCCGTGTTTAATATGCTTATAATGTTTTGTTACAGCCGAGAAGGGTCGTGTCAAGGATCTGAAGCGAGATGTGCAAAATCTCGGGAAGGAGGTGGAGCAGTGGAAGAAGGCCGAAGGTGAGGTGAAGGTTAAGCTCCATGCCGCCGAGGCGAGGTCCGAGCAACTTTCTCAGCAGATTGTGGATGAGAGAAATGCTCATCAGAGCGAGCTTGCTAAGGCGATCAAGGACAGTGTGAACGAGTACATCGCGCAAAAGCGTTGCGAGGTTGCTCAGAGAAAGGGGGGAGACGGTGATGTTCCACCCAGGGGTTGATCATGTCTTTTGTAGTGTTGCGCCACTAATTTTCCCTTTGTCGCGGTTGTAATTCGTTTGAACACTTGACCCATGCTTCTTTGAACAACTTCTTTGAATGGGGTGCTGCGTCGCCAAGCTTGTTTTTCTTTTTTCTTTTCCTTGACAATTTCCACCTTTATCATTGTGTTGACGTTGTTTAATTTTATGGTTGCTATCTTGTTGTTTGTGCTCTGTATCTGCATTTGATGTCACATGCATTAGCATTAGTGCCTTTTTTGTCGAACACACTCAACAAGGAGGGTCATCGGGCCGGATGCCATGTCCCAGCCGAGATATCTCATCAGTATCTTTAGATTCAGTGGAAGGGTTTTAGTCGTCCTAGTTCTAGGCCCGATAATCCCGAGTGGTTATCGACCAACCAACTCGGGCAAGTGGTCACGGCCACCTGCGATGGGGGTAACCTTTCAGATGTAAGTACGTTACCTAGCTGAGAAGAAATCGTATCTTAACAACCTTTGGTATCTGGCTTCCAACCACAAGTACCCTTAGGCTACCTCGGCACTTGCACACTGCCACTGCCCCAAGTATCGAATAGCCAGTCGACTGTAAGTCACCTCGGCACTTCCACACTGGCTTTGCCCCGAGTACGAATGACCATTCGAGTGTAAGTCACCTCGGCACTTCCTTACTGGCTTTCCCCCGAGTACGAATGACCATTCGAGTGTAAGTCACCTCGGCACTTCCTCACTGGCTTTGCCCCGAGTACGAATGACCATTGGTCGCTCATGTCATATTTCCTACCCCTCGCGGTTTTAAAGAAATGAATGTCAAGTATGTTTACCTGTTTCCCTCGAACCCCTCATGGGTAATAGAGTTTCAGATGTTGAGCGTTCCATGGTTTTAACTCGGGTTTACCGTATGGTTTGAGTAATTGATAAGCTCCCTCGCCATCTTTATACACGATTGTGTATGGTCCTCCCCACCTGGCCGCTAGTTTACCTCCCTTTTTGTCACGTTCCCAATCGGCTAGATATTTCAACACTAACTTCCCCGGTTGAAACTCTCTTGGTCGAACTCGTTTGTTGTGTTCTCGTTGTAGTCTCCTTTGGTAGTTCTCTATTTTTTGCAACGCCATCTCCATTGTTTCCTCCAAGTCATCGATCTTGGCCAATATTAGATCTTCCAATATGTTTCGCCTCCAGGCTTCAGCTCTTGTGGTGGGTATCATTGCTTCAGTTGGTAGTATCGCTTCGGTTCCATAGGTTAGCATGAAAGGTGATAGCCCCGTTGCTTCCCTTCGAGTGGTTCGATAGGCCCATAAAACATTGTAGAGTTCTTCGCACCAATCACCGTATTCTCTATCTAATTTTTTCTTCATATTGTCGGCGATAGTTTTGTTTGTGATCTCGGCATGCCCATTACTTTGAGGGTATATGGGGGTAGCCTTGCTTTTTCTGATGTTGTAGGTGTTAAATAGTAGGTCGATGTTTTCTCCCTGGAGTTGTTTTCCATTATCCGAGACGATGGCCGCCGGTACTCCGAAACGATATATGATGTGCTCCCAAATGAACCCGAAGACGTCCTTGTCACGGATATGTCTCAGTGGTGCCGCCTCCACCCATTTAGTGAAATAATCCATCGCTACTATTAAGTATTTTCTCTTCCCCGATCCCACATGTAATGGTCCCACGATATCGATCCCCCACTTTGCGAAGGGCCAGGGGCTTACTACCGATTTTAGAGTTACTGACGGTGCATGTATCTTCTTACTAAACCGCTGGCATTCTTCGCAAGCTTGCGCCATTTTTTTTGCATCATCGTTCATATACGGCCAGAAGTATCCCATCGTTTTCGCTCTCGCTGACAGACTTCGTCCCGAGCTGTGATTTCCGGGTGCTCCATAGTGTAGTTCATTCAAGATTGTCCGGCCTTCTTCCTTACTTAAGATTCTTAAGAGTGGTCCCAGGTATGATTTCCTGTATAGTATTCCGTCTCTTAGCTCGTAAGCGGTCGATTTGCTTTTCACTTTGTTGATCTCGGGTCGCCTCTTGGGTAACTCGCCTGTCTCCAAGTACAAATGAATCGGCTTTATCCAATCTCCGTCCAGATAGCTGCGGCCGTGTTGATAGCCACGTCGACGTGCACCTCGGGTGTCTCTGGTATATATGGGGCGAGGAGTCTCATGACACGAATGCCCTCCACACTTGGGTCTGTGAGCTGGGATGCAATATATGCCAATGCGTTCGAGTGTCGATGATCTTTTATGCATATGTGGCGAAATTTAATGTTGGGGATCTGGTCGATATAGAATTGGGAGAGCTCCTAGTACTTCTGCAAAATCAGGTCGTGGATGGCGTATTTGCCTGTGATTTGTCGGATCACCAACTGCGAGTCGCTAGTTAGTCTTACATCTTGTAAGCCCATCTCGACGATTAATCTCAGGGCGTGCATCGCATCTTCGTACTCGGTGATGTTGTTTGTCGCCTTAAATTCCAATCTAAACGAATGGACCATTTTTCGTCCCTTTGGTGTGGTAAAGACTATCCCAAGTCCCGATCCATCTTTGTTCGACGCTCCATCGACGAATACTTCCCAACGTGATGGGATACTTGCTTCGAGTAAGTCGGTCGGGTCTTCTCGATCTTCTTCCATTCCGGGTATGTCATCGACCTCATCTTCGCCTCTTAGTGAAAATCCACCAAGAAATCTGCCACTACTTGTGCCTTCACTGTTGTCATCATTTCGTAGAAAACATTGAATTGTTTAATTTGCGCCCCCCATTTAGAGATCCTTCCAGATCGGCCTGCGTTTTCCAGTACCGCCTCAATAGGTGATTTTGTGAGCACGCGGATTCGATGGGCTTAGAAATACGTCCTTAGCTTTAGGGTGGCGAAAGCTAGTGCTAGAATCATCTGTTCTATCCTTGTATAATTTTTCTCGGTCGGACTTAATGTTTTGCTGATGAAGTAAACAGGATTTTCCTCGCTCCCTTCATTTCGAACTAAGACTGCACTGATAGCATATGAAGTTGCTCCGAGGTATAATGTGAGGACCTCCGATGGCTCGGGTCTTAGTAATGCTGGAAGACTTGCAAGATGTAGCTTAATATTCTGAAACGCCTCCTCACAGGCGTCCGTCCATTTGAATTTCTCTCCCTTTTTAAGAGTGCTAAAGAAATCCTTGCATTTGTCGAACGACCGAGATATGAATCGCCCCAATGCTGCTATACTTCCGTTCAGCTTTTGTACGTCTTTTGTTATGGCTGGTGACGGCATCTCGAGGATGGCTCTGACTTTCTCGGGATCTGCTTCTATCCCCTTTGGAGTGATGATATATCCCAAAAATTTGCACGATGTGACCCAAAAATCGCATTTGGTCGGGTTAACTTTCATTTTATATTCTCTCATCGTCCGGAAAATTTCCCGCAGGTCTCAGATGTGATTCTTATCTAGGCGACTCTTTACTAGCATATCGTCGACATAGAACTCTATGGTGTTGTGGATCGGGTCTTCAAACATGTCGCCCACCAACCTCTGATATGTGGCGCTTGCATTCTTCAGCCCAAACGGCATCTTGGTGTAGCAGTATAGGCCCCTTGGTGTGAAGAAGAAGGTGTGTTCTCGATCCTCGGGAGCCAGCGGAATCTGGTTATACCTCGCGTATCCGTCCATAAACGTTAGTGCCTCGTACCCCACTATAGATTCCACTAGTTGATCGATACTTGGGAGAGGAAAACTGTTCTTCGGACAAGCTTTGTGCAGGTCGCTGAAGTCGATGCAGATTCTGACTCCTCCGTTTCTCTTTGATACCACGACCATGTTAGATATCCACTATGGGTAGTGCGATTTCCTAATTATTCCCGATTCATGTGACTTCTTTAGCTCATTCTCGACAGCCGTCTGTAATTATGACGCGACTCGCCTCATATTTTGTCGGACCGGTTTGAAGCTTGGGGCGATATTTAAATGGTGACAACATACCTCCAGGTCTATGCCCTCCATATCGTGCACGCTCTATGCGAACGCATCCATGTTCTCCTTTAGCACCGCCACGAGCTGGTTTATTTGCTCGTCTGATAGTAACGACCCGATCCTCACTATCCTTGGTTCTTCTTCAGTTCCCAAATTAATCTCCCGAGTAGGTTCTACGGCCGAGAAGTTTTGTTTTGGTTCCTTCATCGGTGCCGTCTCCTTTAATTGCTATGAAGGTTCGCTTCCTTGTGTTTCGTATGCCATAGTCGCCTGCGAAATAACTTTTTCCCAGTCCTCTGCCGCTTTGGCTTCTTTAGCATTGTTATTCTCTCTCATTTGTCTTGGTCGCCGCTCTTCATTTATTTGGGCATCGACTTGCATGCACTGTCGGGCTGCCTGTGAATCGCCTACAACCTCGGCTATTCCCTTGTACGTTGGAAATCGCAGCCTTTGATGATAGGATGATGCCACTCCTTTGATTCCAGCGATCCACGGTCTTCCGATAATAGCTTCTTAGGGCGAGGCGACATCGACCACACAGAATGTAGTCAATGTGTCTAGGTAACCACCTCCGTCCGATACCCTTAGGGTTACTTCGCCCTTTGGGATGGTTACGGTACCATTAAAGTCGTAGATACGATATGTTGATGGGACGAGTATATCATTTGATATCTCCATCCTCTTAAACGTATCGTAGAAGAGTACTTCGACTGAGCTCCCACTATCTACCAGTATCCTTCTTACCCCCCATTCCTCAATCAGCAGAGTGATGACCAAGGGATCACTGTGAGCTTGACCGTTCATTGGGACGTCCTGAGCCGAGAAAATGATAGGTCGCACCATCCAAGGTTCCATCGACAAAGTCTTTGCTACACTGAAAATTTCTTTCCCGTTATGGTCCCTTTTGTGGATTCTAGACATGATCCCATGGTTCAGATTGTACTCTTGAGTGGCTGAATGCGAAATCGTGTTGACAAACTGAGTGGATCTGTCGATTCGGACCTGATGGACAGGTGCATCGGGCATAGCGGTTGCCTGGGCTAGGTGTCGAACGAATTTTCTCAGGTAGCCATCTCGAATAAGGTGTTGCACGATGTCTTTTACTTTTCGGCAGTTATTTGTAGAGTGCCTCGATACTGATGATACTGGCAATACTCCGGGTGATCCTTGGTCTCCTCGAACTGTATCCCTCTTGATGCTGGGTATATGATGTCATTCCTTTTTTCGACCTCTTTGAAGATTTCTTCTAGTGGAGCATTCAAAGGAGTGTATGTTCTCGCTTCGTTCCTCAACCTCTTTCCTTTGGCTACCCATTCCTTATTCTAATTTCCTCGTGTAGGTGGGCTCGGTCTCTTCTCGGGCTGTCTTTGAACGTCGTCCGATGTCGACTTGGGTGTTGCGCTAGCCTCTTGCACTCCCATATCCCTTGATTCCTCCTGAATTTCTTCTAGGGCGATGAAATGCTCTTGCATTTTCCTCATTTCTTTCAATGTCTGTGTTTTTTCAGTAAACATGGCTATCCAGATGGGGTCCGACCTCCCTAATGCATTTTCGAACCCGAATATTTGCTGGTCGACTGGTACTTTACCAATTTCTGTGCCAAATTTCTCCATCGATCGGTCAACGACCTGAGTGGTTCTCTAACCGTCGGGCCAAGGTGAATAACCTGTTGACCCTGGGCCAAGGTCTGTTGTTGTGCATATAAGTTTCGAGAAAGTCTTCGACTAGAGTCTCATAACTGTCGACTGTTCCTGGTGGGACATTGTAGAACCACTTCCTTGCCTCGCCCTCCAGGCTTGCCGGGAAGAATTTACACATTACCACCTCATGGTTCTTCCATTGGATTAGGGATATAGTGTACATCTTCAAATGCTCAACTGCGTCTCCCGTACCGTCGAACCTAGATGGAAATGTGGGGAGCGTGCACTTGGGTGGGAATGCCCTTAGTTCTATCTATTGGGTGAAAGGGGTCCTCTCGGCCTCTCTTATGACCTCGGCTAGCTTATATTCTTCGCCGCTTCCTGACAACTTCCTTATCTTTTCTTCTAACTCTCTTAGCTTGGCTTCGGTTGCATTGTCGGCCCTTGTGTCTCTCTGTTGATGATTCCTCTCGCGCCCTTCGTCTTCTGTTGATGAATCCTCGGGTGGACCGTACCCTCAAATAGGTGGTGTCGGGGGTTGTCCTGATCGGCCGGAATTGCTCGGTCCTGTCGTTGGTGGTACTCGCCCGGCTCGGCCTTGGTGACCCGATGTCCCTCGACTGGAAGACCCTCTCGACCTCGACCTCAAGTTTCGTAGCTGATAGTTCTCAAACTCTAAAGTTAGGTTCCTCTGCTGAAGATCCCTTAAAGCCGCCTCTTACCTTCTTTGACTTTCTAGAATTGCGAGTAGCGTTGGATCCATACTCTCATGGCTAGAGTGACCATTTAGGTGGCCTAAATGAGCATGGGGTGGCGTCGTCATCATTGGTAGGGGAGGTGGTACTGTAGGGGGTATTTGGGTCGATGCCGCTGGATCGACTCCGATAATTGTTTCTCGTCCTAACTGTACTCGCCTAAGTCGTTCTTTCTCTTGTCCGAGTGCTTCTTGATACTCAACCTTTCGCCTGGTGTTTCGTCTCTGGGCATGCAGGATTAGCGCCTCCTCCTCATCTTCTGTGTCTGATGCGGTGAGTCCATCTATTTGATCATCCCTACTCTGAGTTGGGACGATTCTCTCCAGAGGTGAGGGGTCATCGTCTCGTCCCAGATCACTTTCCTCATCCACATTCGGCATATCCCTTGCAGTTGCTCGTGATTCCTCAGGTGGTGGATGCCCATCACTTCCCTGCCTCGGCCCCGTTACTCCTCCTTGCATGCTACTGCCGGTGATCGTACGGTTCCTCAGAGTTCTCCCCATCCCTGACGTGCTAGCCATCAGACACAGTATGATGTAAGCCCGAGAGTCGTTCATACCTATGTCAGCAGAAACAGACAACACCTTACTTTTTGACCTGTTTTTGAAAAGTTTCTCTAGTACGTACGGTTTTAAAGGAAAAAGGTGACTGACACCAAAACTAAGTTTCAAAAGTACGATTCCCTCTACTCTATCATGCTGACCTCGCCGGTCTGCCCTGTTTTGACTCTAAGTGTTTCTTTTAGACGGGTATCATGCTACGTCGCTTTCAAGGTTGCACGACGTCGCTTTCAGTACCACGACTCTGCATTAACTACAACTTGTCCTACATTCCCTAGACTCCAAATCATTAACTCCTAGTTCTTTGCGAGTAAAAGATCCAAATTCGTACTTTTTATGAGGTCAACACACCACATTAAAATTTGGATAAACTTATGAACTTCCTTGGAACTACACAAGGATGTCTTCTCTGAATTCCTTGGGTTCTTTCGCCGGCGACTGATAATCTCGCCGTGCTATTGTTTTGGCATTTTCAAAAGCCAACATGGAACCTCGAGCAACTTCAACCACACATCGAAGATGTTATTTGGGAGTTTTAGAGGTATTCCGTTGTCGAACTCGTATGACGAAAACTAAGATTGAAATACGGAGATAAGTGCGAAAACTAATACGAAAACGAAGATTGAAACATGAAAACAGATTTGCCTCCGAGCATGGCTGGTCGATCTGTTATCAGGATCCTTCCCTGGCCTCGACCAAACTCTAATAACGTTATTTGGGAGCTCTTGAAGGATTCCCTATCAACTCGACTGCTCGGAATTAACCCAACTGAAAATACTTGCTAACGACACGACTTCAACAATGAAAACTCAACCATATCAACAAACTTCAAAACTAAACAAACATAAATAGACGTCACCAAACAGAGTTCATCCCATAACATCAACTAACACACAAGGTGTTCTTAGGAGATTTTGGATCGTCTCTGTTGGCACACGCAACCAAGGTATCCGGAGAACTTAGACGTTCCCCTTATTCGGCGCCAGAATGTAGTGGCATAAAACCACACACTACATCCAATGGTATAAAAGATGAATTAAAACTAAGTAAAGATGCACAACAAACATAGACAAAGATATACGTGGTTCGGTATGATTACCTACGTCCACGGGGTGAAAGGATGAACGTTATTACTTCTTTTCTTTGATTACAAGGTGTTCTCTCCTTCTAAAATGGTGTAACTCTCAAACTCTCAAATGTAGTGTCTCGTTTCTCTCTCTTTCAACCTGCATCTCTCTCTCGACCATCCCTTGTATTTATAGACCAAGGTCGACATACAACAAAATTACAATCTTGGTCACATTACATCAATTTTAGTTGTTCCCTATCGGACCTGCACTGCTCGCCCGACTTTCTGGTTTGACCGATAAAGTCTTGGTTTTTGATAGTTCTTCACCCGAGGTCGAGTCTTGATCGTCTGGTTAACACGATGTCGCCCTTCTTTCTTCTTGTTCCTTTGTTTGACCATCTTCCTTCGTCTGACCGAGTTCTTTCTGATCGTTCGCCCGACCTGTCAGGAGATAAAGGTCACGTTACATCCGACAACTGTTGGGCCATCACGTCCGACCCACGTGATACCTCGCTCTTTCCGCCGTTCGGTTCTATCATGTGCTTCGCCGCTCTTTTTTCTTTGGTGTATCATTGCTTAGGATCTTGCCACCTAACCCTGTGGATTATATACACCTGCAACTATTAAGCAAAATGAATTGTCGGTGTTGTGGTGTGGTGAATCTGCATGCCAAAGAATGAAGCATGTGTGAGAAAGCCTAACAAGTTGATCTATTTGCTTATTATTTTTCAAGAACAAGTATTTTTGTCACTTGTGGTTGGTATATATATATATATATAAGGTCAGAAAGAGTCACCAGCTCTAGTTAAAGCAAACTTTTGTTTATAGCAAACCGATTGCTAAGTTTAATGCTGTCATAATCCATTTTAAACCAAAACTTAACCTGAGATGATGGAGAAAACTGGTAAGAATAGCAGACCATGGAATTTTGTTCGGACTACAGAATTTGGTTAGATTAGATTTGTGTTCTCTACTTCCTAATGAGAGTCATATGTGTGTTTACCAACGGGAGAAGAAAGCTTATGTACAAATAAATTGCTGCTTAATGCCTCGATCCCTCTATCATCAACAACATACACGTGGAACCCAATATAATGGTTTCATAATTTAAAATCACATTTCCCATGTCACCGGTTTCCAGTAATATAATGGTATCATCTCTCGGTCGCCATGAGACAATAGTGGCAACTCTTTTTTAAAGACCGAGGGATCACATTTCCCAAGTCACTGTTTCATGGATTAATCTTTCCTTTTATGTTTTTTCTTTACTCTATTTTTAATTTTATGTGTAAAATGCTTAAGAGTTTGACAGATTTCCAGAGAGGAGACCTACCCCGGTGATGGATAGGCTAGTAGAGTGCCGTACTTGGGATGTTGGGTCTTGGGTGCTCTCGTAGGATGAATCTCGAAATTTATTCTTACTACTGGTGTTGCATCCTGTCCTGTCAAAAAGTACGTGTTCAGGCGGTAAATCTCCGATCTGCACACTGATCAAGAATTAATCACACGAAAAAAAAAAATTCTTCCACCGCTTGGTCACTTTTGCCGTAGTGTCACACAATCAATCATCTGATGTATGGTCAAAAACCGGTCTCACAAAAATGAGTGCTTATCTAATCGCTAAGAGCAACTGCAATCACGCGAGCAAAATCAAAGACCAAAAACCAATAAAAAAAAATTGGTTTAGTCCATAGTGTTACACTAGGGTGAAAGAGTAAATTTGGTCAAACACACATATAATGTTCGCTTGGGAAAAAGTATACATCAGGATCACTTTATACATCCGCCCATCAGCCATCAAGATCATTTTATACATGCGCCCACTAAGACGCAACTTATATGTACGCCTCACCACATGGACGGAAAATATACGCCCGCTTCAACTCAAACGTAACTTAAAAGCTCGCCTGTTAATAAACGAATATTTCAACTTCGCTCGACCAAATTTGGTTTTAGTCCGGAATTCAGACAAACATAGTCTGATATTTGGGTTTGGTCTGGTTTTTACTCTTTAATCCGTTCGATTGCGTGTGATTTCTGGATCAAAATTTTGGATTTAGTCGTCCATTGTGGATGCTCTACGGATTTCATCTACACTTGTCTCCGTATGTGTACAAAACCGGGCTCGTGGGTGAGACGATATTTTTCTTATTATTACCAACTACAGTTGGCGGGTCAGAATGGTAGACTTTTCTCTCTGTTTACCGACTTGGTATGTTTACAGATCAGTCAATAAGTGCATAACACGGCTACTTTGTTTGTGGAAATGGTTCAATGGTATGGAGGAAACTTGGAAACAACTGCAATCGAGATCCTATATATGAAATGATGACAACTAAAATATGAAGCGTTATTCTTGTAATGTGGTAAATTTTCGTGTCAGGGAATGAAGTATGTGTGTGAGACTGAAAACAGTTAACAAGTTGTCTCATTTTAAAATCTGTGAAGTTCTTATAAATAGATGGTAAATTCACGCACCAATCTGTATAGTTCTTACGATGGGAAGGTTTATACAAGACACGGCCCCACAGAAAAGAAAGTCGGACCAATTTTGTTGAGACCATGGAGTAACAGCTAGGACAAGATGTTTTGGTGAAATGTTCCACACCTGATATTGTGGATTCTCATTCAATATAAAGAGCCGTATACGGCTATTATTACAGAAAATATTGCGAGATTGTATACCAAAAATACAAGATTGACAGACATTAGAATGTCGACATAATATGACAGCTATAGCTTAGAAGGATACAACTGTAATTACTGCTTTGAATGAGTGAGGATAGCTGTATCCTTAACATCCTCCCTCAAGTGGAACATGAGTTGTTGAATGTTCAACTAGTCCCACATCGTTAATATCCCCTTAATAACTTAAAATATAATATGGAAGAGCCACTCCACCCATTGCCAATAGTTTTTGAGTTGGATGCCTTATCCTTAACAGTAACTGATCAGAATAGGAAAGTTTGAAATGAATATCCATTTCTCCGAAGTTTCACATGTGACAGAGATTTTACGCCTCTCATGGTTGTTGTTGCAACAACAGTCATAAAAGTATTTATATTATTTGTTTTTGTTTTTTGTTTATCAATATATTTTAATTCATTCAAATCAAAATCGTGATTACATCTTCGCTACAAGAATAACAAAAACATCAAAATACAAAATAATCAAAATCCTAATACAAACAGGGACACCAATTACAAGTAGATCGCGAAGAGAAAGAGCGATAAACAACAAAGATATCCAAAAGAATTTTATATATAAGGGAGAGATGATGGTATATCCGGAAATAAAATCCGACCATTTAATCTGATTGTATTCTTCTTCTTCTTCTTCTTCGATAAGAGATGCTCCTAATACAAAGGAGTACTTTGCCCATAAGTTTGTTGATTCACACGAACACAAATGCCGATTCAAAGTGATGTCGTGATGAAGCGTTGATGTTTTTGAATCAAAAATAGTAAGCCACAAACCATCCATTAAAATTTGAAGAACTTGCCCCACAACGACGAAAAAAAATCATCCCAAAACGACAAAGAAATATGTTAAAAGACACCAAAAACGATGTACAAACATATTATTCAATTACCTACTACCAAAAACATTAAAAGAAAACGAATCCTTGCTCAGATCTGGTCTAAAAGGACCAAATCTGAGCAAGACAGCTCTAGGGATTTTTTTTGAGAAAGGGAAGAGGAAGAGGAAGAGCAAGAGAGAAGGAAGAGAGAGTTTATAGTATTATATTATTTGTTAATTGTTACAGTTGTCGCTAACCGTCATAGAATTATTTATATTTCTTTTGTAGTTGTTACAGTTGTGCTCCCTCCGTTCTGATTTACTTGACGTTGTAGAGTTTTTCACGGAGATTAAGAAATACCATAGAGAACAAAATCTTTCCAATTCTACCCATATTAATTCTTCTTAAAATTTTAAATGACTATTTTTTAGTTTCTAGATTTTAGAAAAAATTATCAATTCCCTAGTAATTTATTTGGGATATACTACCAAACTAGAGTAGATTTAAAATTAGAGTATTGATTGCAATAAAAATTAATGATATTGTATGATTCCAAAGCAAGGACAAATCAGTGAGAATATGAGAAAAATACTAAAACTATCATCTATTTTGGAACATATAAAAAACCCTAAAACACCAGGAACGGAGGAAGTATTATTTTAACCGTATGTCTTTATTCTTCTTATTTCTGATAGTTTTGGAACAAAGCTGCTATAGCCGGGACAATTTTGTTAGTCCAGATATGGGATAAGTGGTGGATCGCTGGGACCGTAGATTAGTAGGGGATGCTTTTGTGTGCAGCCATGGATGAGCGACCATCATTTCCTCTCTCCCTTTCCTACTGTTCCATATCCAGACCATGTTTTTTGCCTTTATTTTTCCTGGTGTTTTTAGGGGCCACTCAAAAGGATTTAGGGACCAACAATAAAACAAGAAAGGTCACCCAAAGGGAAAATGTAGCCAGCGCTTATCTCGCGTAATTCGTAATGACGAAATTACCCTTATATATTCGGAGGATATGATAACATTGTTACCCTCCGAATGCAATCGGAAGCCAAAATATTTCCCATACTTCCGATTGTAGTCGGTGCAGTATTTCTTGGTTCGTGTTTTGGATTCAGCGTTAATCGGGAGTTAAATATATTACAAAACCTACCGATTATAAGTTGCCGCAAATTCAAATTTTGAAAGCTACCATAATCGGTAGATATGCTAAATCCAATACCTACCGATTATTGGTTTCTCCACATTTAACTTTCGTCAAATTAGCCGTTGGAGTTTTTGGGAAAAACAAAAAGAGCCGTTGGACCCTAAACCTATATGAAGAAACTCATATCTATCACCCCAATTGCACCAAACTCTTTCCTCTCTTCAGTTTTAATTTTCATAACAAAAAACATGGATATTGCTTTTGCCGAAGAAGAAGATTGTGCTATTTATAGAGCGTGGGTTGTGGTAACTGCTCATGATCGTGTTCACAAGCTCCACAAATCGGAATCCGAAGAGCAGATATGGAACCGTATCTTAATGGTATTTGAGGCCTTAGATGGTAATCGAATTCGAAGATCATCCAATGACATTAAGATGAGAAAGAATGCGCTCGATAAGGAGATTGACAAACTTGAAGATGAGGAACGGTTTGTTAGGAACGCTTTTCCTTGGTGGACGTATGAAAAACGAGTAAGTATCTCTGTAACTCCAACTCACATTAACAAAAGTTAGTACTAACTTGTTACTCATTCGTAATTTCAGAGAAATCTTGCGGATCGCCGGTATGTGGACCTCTACGGGAAACGATTTGAACATGAAGGATGCTACAAAATCAAGAGGGACAATTTCTATGGCCACTGGAAGTTATGATCTGTTTTAATATTTTTATGGTCAATTAGGAGTATGGATTTAGGTGCTTTTGACGAAATTGTAAGGTTAAGGCCGTTTGAACTTTATGTAATGGATGTAATCGGAGTATTATTAATATATAAACTAGCCGATTATACGAAATCGGTAGAATATTTTGTTAAACAACCTACCGATTGTAATATTCGGTTATGTTATGAGTCAACTTTCTTTCCGATTATGGTGTTGTTTGGTTCCAGGAAACAATTTTTTTTGTACTTGTGATATTCGGAGGATAGGTTTTTTGTAAAGTTCCGAATGTACGATGGCCCAAAAATCAGAATTTGGAAAAACTTATACTTTTCAAATTTTGTCTTTGAAATAATCGGAAGTTAAATTAGTTACCAAAACTTCCGAATATGGCTGTCTAACCTTCAATATTGGCCCTTGGAACCACCTGGAGCCATGGCGTGGTTTGTTTTGAACTTGTGATATTCGGAGGATATGTTTTTTGTAAAGTTCCGAATGTAAGATGGCCCAAAAATCAGAATTTGGAAAAACTTATACTTTTCAAATTTTGTCTTTGAAATAATCGGAAGTTAAATTAGTTACCAAAACTTCCGAATATGGGATGTCTAACCTTCAATATTGGCCCTTGGAACCACCTGGAGCCAAGGCGTGGTTTGTTTTGAACTTCTGATATTCGGAGGATAGGTTTTTTGTAAAGTTCCGAATGTACGATGGCCCAAAAATCAGAATTTGGAAAAACTTATACTTTTCAAATTTTGTCTTTGAAATAATCGGAAGTTAAATTAGTTACCAAAACTTCCGAATATACCACACAAATCATTGTCATTTGAACTTGTCTAACTTAGTTACCCAAACAAATTTCCGAATGTACAACAAAAATCATTGTCATTTATCTGCTCTTCTTTACTTTACGACCGTGACTACCTCCCAGTCCTGCACGACCACGGGTTTGAGCACCTTCAGTTGGAGCAGCTTCAGTTGGAGCAGCTTCAGCGCTCGATGAAGCTCGAGTTCTTTTATCCGTCTTTGATACTGCCACCTTGGGCTGATGCCTCTTCGTGACTTTCTCCCCAAACTGGGCAGCATAATCTTCGTTATCCATATTATCAACTAGATCTCTAGCCTCTTTGATCTTCTCAGCTGGCATGGGATCTCCGCTCTTCAGGCATGCAGTTAACATTTTGGAAACACGCTTGAACCTATTCACCTGTTTTTTATACGTAATGACATAACATCAAACGGTAATGATGAGTGCCAAATATTGTATATATTTATCCCTTTTTGTTGGCATTTTAACTCATCTTTTGGGCATTAATTCTACATTTTATCCCATATTCTGTATTTTCATTGTTTTCAAGAATAAATATTTTTATTAATTAATTTTGCATTTTTAGGTAATAAATAAAGTTCGGATGAGTCGCGAAGCGAAAAGAGCAGAAAAGTAGTGAAAAGCCGGGAGAAATTACGCAAGGAAGCCGCGAAGAATGGTGCGCACAACCTCATTTTCTACACACAAAAGCGCCTCCGTTCTCAGCCATCAGATCAGTTCTCAGGAGCATCCGACGGTCGCTCCTTCATAGAGCATCAAAATCTGAAGTCTCTGCCAAGCACCACAGCGCTGAAATTCCAAGCCTTCAGATTAGATGGTAGTTGAATCCAACGGTCACTCCCTTGCTGTTCATCAACGTTTGATATCTCCGCCTTACACTACAACACCTAACCCCATCTAGAGCCGTTAAATTCGTTGTATCAAAAAATCTGACGGTCTCTACAAGCTTCACTTCACATCACCGTCCGATCTACCTACCATCTTCACATCCCACGGCCCATCTCACGAAACATCATCTCTTGATGAAGCCGCCTCACACCCTAGCGACCGAACCCATCCACCTAACCAAACACGCCCCCTACCCCAAACTCAGTCGAGCCACTCTCACCCATTCCTCTCTGCAACTTCACCACCGTCTTCAACAGAACCATGTCCTGCCACCACCAAACACCATCTCCTGCCTCCACCGTACCAGCCTTCACTTCACCCCCATCTCCACTGCCAAACCACCCACTTCCCCGACATCACAGACGCCACCATCTCTCCTAACTGTCAAGTTAGTTCATCCATTTCACGCCTCTCACTGATGGCATGTGAACTCGAGGAACTAGGTTGATAGCTAGAAATTGACGCAATTGAAGGCATGGAGAGGTAGAGAAGGACAAGTAGAGTAATGGGTCGAGCTCAATTTGATGTGGCTACATCAAATTAGGTGAGTAATCACCAACCCTAGCTCTGTCAGTTTGGGGACTTTTGGGTGAAAATGGGTAGAACCCTAATTATGTTGTGAACTATAAATATGGGTGTGGGTGTGTTGTAGAAACTATGTTTGGATTAGCCTGCATCCAGAACTTTCAAGTTCTGTTAACTGTTAATTTCCATGTTCAGTTCAATTTCATGTCTGTTAATGTTGTTTCTTTTTAGTTCAATTTGCTGCTCTGTTAATGCTCCTGTTATTTATGTTAATGTTCATGTTCTGTTAATTCCTGTTTAGTGTGATGTTTCTGTTAATGTTTTTATTTTCATCTCCCCTGTTCAACTCACATGTTCTTATTCTGAGTCTTAATGCCTGACAACCATGAGGACTCTTAACTGCAATATGTTCTAATTCCCCACTAGGGTGAGAAAACAACTGAACCATGATGGTTAGCTATTAGGATGGTTTTTGCTGAGCTTAAAATAGCCTAGGCTAGTTAGACTCCTAAATGCCCAACTGATTTGTGATTAGTGGTGCTGTAAGAAGACCACTAATGCTAGGGGTCAGTGGTGGTTCTAAGGAATTAATTAGCTACATTAGTTAGTAAGCCACTGCCTAGTTAGTCTGTGATTGGTTGTGCCTTAAACAGACAGCCAATACTAGGGGTTAGCTAAGGCTGTAAGGTTGGTTAACTAGACATTTGACAAGAACTTAACCTAGGTGAACTGGCTAGGTAAAGGAAACTCTCATCCATCTCCCTGCACTTCCCATCCACAATT
This sequence comes from Papaver somniferum, assembly GCF_003573695.1. NCBI lineage: Eukaryota > Viridiplantae > Streptophyta > Magnoliopsida > Ranunculales > Papaveraceae > Papaver > Papaver somniferum. The sequence goes on from NC_039366.1 coordinate 39,880,712, forward strand.
TCTTTTCTATGTTTGTTCTGTTAGCTTCACCACAACCCTGCCCTTGGCCTTAGGCCTTGGTTCATCTTGTTTTGTTTTGTTTTTGTTCACCCTGTTGTTGCTGTTTAGTTTTTCCATTGCTTTTGCTCTGTTGCTTCTCTTATTCCATCTTCCCTGCAACTCTCTTGTTTTGCTTTCCTTTCCATTGCTTGTGCATTCTGTTGCTGCTACTACTTGTGTTGCACTTGCCCTGCACCTCTTTCTCCTGCACTGCTGCAGCTGTTGCTGCCACTTCTTTCTCCTGCAGCTGTTGTTGCTTTTGCTCTTCAGCTGCTGTTGCTGTTGCCCTCTGTGTTGCCTCTGCCAAGGCTGCTGCCAAGCTGCTGCTGCTGTTGTTGCTGCCAAGCCTGCTGCCAAGCTGCTGCCACTTCTTCTCCTGCTGCCTTCCTTTCTCCTGCAGCTGCTGTGCAGACTTGCTACTCCTGCAGCCAAGCAAAGGCCAATCCAACTGAGCCCAATTCACTTCAGTGAAGCCTAAGGCCCAGTCCTCAGTAACCAAGCCCAGTTTCTAAAACCAAAAGCCCAGAGCACAACTTGGGCTCATCAGAAGACCAAAACCAAAGCCCAAGTTCATTATTAAGGCCCAATCCAATTCATGCTTAATCAAAAGCCTAAGTTAAGGCCAAAGCCCATTTGCATTTCAAAGACCAACTGAGCCCAAGCTCAGTTCATTTTATTGTGAACAAACCCATTAGCACTCAAAGCCCAATTTAAGCCAAAAGGCTTCTAAACCCAAAGCAAATTTAGGAACCCAATTAGCTAAAACACTTCCAAAACACACCCGATCTCTGTGGATCGACCCGTACTTGCACGAGCTACAACTGACGACCGTGCACTTGCGGTATTACTGTAGGCCCCCGTTTTTATTGCGCATAATTCTATACCCTTTCAAGGCCTGCCAAGTTTTTGGCGCCGTTGCCGGGGACTACCAAGTTTTTGGCGCCGCTGCCGGGGATTGGTGCTGTGTTTTATCTGTGTTTTTTTTTAGCTATTTTGTATTTCATTTCATAGCATTTGCATCTGCATCTGCTTCACTTCATTTGCTGTTGGACCTGCTGTTCTGAACCTGTTTTTCCTCTGCTGGGACGCCACCAAGGAAAAGAACCAAAGCCCAACTGGGTTTTTGCAACAATATCAGAGCAGCTGGGCTGTGCTAAAAAGGTAAGCCTAAACCCATTCATTGAGAGAACCCAACCTGTGGGCTTCCAAATTTATTTAATTGTGGGCTTGTAATAATTAACCCAATTCTTTGGGCTTTTTATTTTTCTATTTTGGGTTTGTAATAATTTATTTTTGGGCTTGTTGTTTAATTTGTGGGCTTGTATTTATTTTGTGTGGGCTTGTTTAAATTCTTTCATTGGACTTGTATTTTGGACTCTGGGTTTAAACCCAGCTGAGCTTATAACTGATTGTGGACTTGCTTCCACTCAAGAGTGGACCTCGAAACCAAAGTTTTAAAACAAACGTCGGGCCTTAACCAACTGGGCCAAATTAAACTTTCAAAATTAAAACTTGGATTTTCGTAGGCCGCAGCCTTCACTTCATTAGAGGCTTGCACAGTGGGCTTGCTCCCATTTCAAAAACCAAATTTTATTCTTTTTATTATTTTAAAAAAAAAAAAAAAAAAAAAAATTGCTCCCAATTTTTCTCTTGCTCCCATTTTAAACCAAATTTTCAAATGTCTCCCACCAAAACCAAAATTTTCCCAAAAATCCAAACCCTTTAAAAACCAAATTTTGGGCTTTGTAACATAGTTGCTTAGCTTTTGAGCCAATCATGTCTGGATTTTGGTCTGCTCCTGGAGACGGAAATAAAACTCTTAGAGAACTTGCTTATGGACAAACTTCACGTTATGAACCTCCCATAGACCATGATGTCAATAGTCATAGGAATTATTATGGACATTTTCAAAGTCCCGAGCCGCAATACATGAACCCTAATGACTATTCATACATGCATCATTTATCGCAACGTGAAAATGAACATTTTGCTAGTGCCTCACTCACCCAATCATCACTTATGGATCAACTAGAAGCTCGAATCACAGCTTTAGAAATGCAATCACATGAGGAATCTGTCACATCTAATTTTCTTAGGCAACCTGAAATCTATGCATGTCCCGCATGTGGTAGTTTAGACCACCCTGTTGAGCATTGTCATATTTTGCATAATTTTAGGCCATCTAGCGAAAATCCAATGTATGAAATGCCCATGAATTGTGAGAATGGTAGTCATTGGGACCATAATCAATCCTTTGAGGGTTGCGATCAATATTTTGAAAACCCTAATGACCATGCACACATGTACCATTCACCACAATTTGAACATGAAGAATTTTGTACTACCATGAATTTAGACTCCACCACAGAAGCTTTAAGACTCTGTAAGCAAGACTATGATAGATCTACAGCACGAATTCATGCACATTTAGATCAGATTTTGCTTCACCGACAAAAGGAGGAAATTCATGAGGAAATGTATGTTGTCCCTAATGAAGTGTCTAGTCCCATTCATGTAAATAATGTTGAATATGAACCTAATTTAGAGGAACATGAATCGACTAATGACACCACCACTGTTAATGAGGACCAATATGCATGCTACCATGATGATGATTATGATGATTATGATGATATGTTAGAAGAATATGAAAATATTGTGGAACCTGTTGGTTCAATAACATATGGCTTCTCGCCCTCGACCTTCATGAATGTTGTTCTTTCTAATACTCATTGTAATTCATATGATTTTGATATTGACATGGGATTCGTACAATTATTCTGTGAAGATGAGCATGACATAGAAATAGTTGAATCTTCTGTAGACACTAATATGCATGAAAATATGTTTGATGTGTCTGATTCTCTACCTAGGTCACATTGTGATATTTCTCCTGATTTGCCGATGCATGAGAATAAATTTGTTGATGATGTTGATGATTCTGAGTGTGAACTTGCCAATGTGATTGATGATTGTGAGCATGATGTGACATGTGTAGATGATTTAGGAGATTTTAATTTGATTGATAATGATATGCCTATTCTCCTGCATGAGTCACAATCTGTTGGCCTTCCACCCAACCTAGATTTGGTTTGTACCAACATTGTAAAACCAATTTTTCTGAAAATGCCTAACCTAGGTTTGGAACTGTGTGCTTCCCAAGTCCTTTTGGACTCTTTTGCTTCCAAGTATAATACATTTGAGGAACCACAGTTGGAATTAGCATGTTTGCCCGTCCCTAGCACAGTTCATTTCGAGCTAGACCTTTTGCATGATGAACCCCCAAAACTGCGCGATTTTGTTTTCAAAACTATATCTTCTGTAAAATCCAGGTTTGGGGGTAGCTCATTTTGTTTCACAGTTTCACTTGCGTTTCTTTCCTGTTATTATTGTGTGAAGCTGTTGAAATGTCTACACTTCGTCTTTTGGGTTGATCCTCAACTCTTTAGATTGTTAGTGTATGGTGAATTTTTTGTATATAATCCAGTAGTTAAAATTTCTTAAAAACCCTTTTGTTCCTTTTGTATATATTTTACTAATCCAATATGATCTCGGCTGAAATATGTTGGATTTTTGCCTTGAATAACGGAGTTTTAATTCTGCTTTCGCCGAAATCGGGTATTCTCTCTCCTTTTACTCTACTCAGCATGTCCCTTTCCATATGTTGCATTTTAATCCTTTCCATATTTTGAAACATTGAGGACAATGTTTAGTTTAGGTTTGGGGGTATAGAGTAGATGCCACGATAATATGCTATAATTAAAAACGAACTCCTTCTTCTTTTTGAAAAAAATTGAAAAATTCCAAAAAAAATTAATTAAAAAATCAAAATTCAAAAAAAAATTAAAAAATTGAAAAAAATCATAAAAATGGAGCTCATTGACCTTGAAATGCTGACTCTTGTGCAAATATGTATTTTTATTAGGAGTCTTAGTCTAGATATTTAGGCACCCTGATTCTAGCACAATTCACATAGTGATAAGAAATTTGCACGCGCACGATCTACCAATACATGTATGGCCTCGATCTTCAAGGTGTTTGATAGGAAGTTACGATTGCCAATCACTTTAGAATACTGAACGAAACTGGACTAGCTTGTTCTTTGGTTGGTTGGGATAGAAGATGGAGGTTACATTAAGAAAAACAACCATCGAATTTAACTGGGTGCATCAAAAAGGGCTACCTCTTGCAAAGTGTCATGTAATTTTTGTTTCCTTTTGTACATATATCAATAGTGTTTCAGTTCAAAAAAAAAAAAAAAAAAAAAAAAAAAAAAAAAATTCGATGTATATTCAGAAAAAAAAAAAAAAAATCAGAAAAATACCAAAAAAAAATCAAGTATTTATCAATTCCATCATCTCTTGTTCCAAAAATAAAAAGAGAATTGTCAATGTAAATAAGAGTCATGTAAAGAGTCATTTTGTTTTATTGTAATAAGCAAGGAAGGGTGTATGCCATTGATGTACAACGCGAGCAATTGTGAAATACCTCCAACTCATTCACAATTCTCGTAAAGTCCGGACAGCTAGCTAGATTTCGACCTCAGTTCTTAGCCTGAGAAACTATCTCTTGGTGATTAGTAGTCATGACTTCAGATCTTTCTTTACACATGTGTAGATACACTTTACACTCTTATCACATGTCCTTATTTGTTATCAGTGCTAGGATTGTGCCTTCGATAGCTAGATTGACATCTCCATTTTGCTGTGAGCTTAACTGTTTTGCACATGTCACGTTTGATGGAATCTGAGCTTATATTTTGTCCTTAGGTTTTGTAGGCACACCTCTGGTAAACCTTCACGAGACTTCAACTCGTCCACTAGGGACACTTAGTGGTTTAAAAGGCTTAGTGCATACGCTAAATGCATTCGAGAGACCAGCGACAGTGGTATAGTTAGGATTTCCTTAGTTTTGTTTTACTTGAGGACAAGTAAAATTCAGGTTTGGGGGTATTTGATGAGTGCCAAATATTGTATATATTTATCCCTTTTTGTTGGCAGTTTAACTCATCTTTTGGGCATTAATTCTACATTTTATCCCATATTCTGTATTTTCATTGTTTTCAAGAATAAATATTTTTATTAATTAATTTTGCATTTTTAGGTAATAAATAAAGTTCGGATGAGTCGCGAAGCGAAAAGAGCAGAAAAGTAGTGAAAAGCCGGGAGAAATTACGCAAGGAAGCCGCGAAGAATGGTGCGCACAACCTCATTTTCTACACACAAAAGCGCCTCCGTTCTCAGCCATCAGATCAGTTCTCAGGAGCATCCGACGGTCGCTCCTTCATAGAGCATCAAAATCTGAAGTCTCTGCCAAGCACCACAGCGCTGAAATTCCAAGCCTTCAGATTAGATGGTAGTTGAATCCAACGGTCACTCCCTTGCTGTTCATCAACGTTTGATATCTCCGCCTTACACTACAACACCTAACCCCATCTAGAGCCGTTAAATTCGTTGTATCAAAAAATCTGACGGTCTCTACAAGCTTCACTTCACATCACCGTCCGATCTACCTACCATCTTCACATCCCACGGCCCATCTCACGAAACATCATCTCTTGATGAAGCCGCCTCACACCCTAGCGACCGAACCCATCCACCTAACCAAACACGCCCCCTACCCCAAACTCAGTCGAGCCACTCTCACCCATTCCTCTCTGCAACTTCACCACCGTCTTCAACAGAACCATGTCCTGCCACCACCAAACACCATCTCCTGCCTCCACCGTACCAGCCTTCACTTCACCCCCATCTCCACTGCCAAACCACCCACTTCCCCGACATCACAGACGCCACCATCTCTCCTAACTGTCAAGTTAGTTCATCCATTTCACGCCTCTCACTGATGGCATGTGAACTCGAGGAACTAGGTTGATAGCTAGAAATTGACGCAATTGAAGGCATGGAGAGGTAGAGAAGGACAAGTAGAGTAATGGGTCGAGCTCAATTTGATGTGGCTACATCAAATTAGGTGAGTAATCACCAACCCTAGCTCTGTCAGTTTGGGGACTTTTGGGTGAAAATGGGTAGAACCCTAATTATGTTGTGAACTATAAATATGGGTGTGGGTGTGTTGTAGAAACTATGTTTGGATTAGCCTGCATCCAGAACTTTCAAGTTCTGTTAACTGTTAATTTCCATGTTCAGTTCAATTTCATGTCTGTTAATGTTGTTTCTTTTTAGTTCAATTTGCTGCTCTGTTAATGCTCCTGTTATTTATGTTAATGTTCATGTTCTGTTAATTCCTGTTTAGTGTGATGTTTCTGTTAATGTTTTTATTTTCATCTCCCCTGTTCAACTCACATGTTCTTATTCTGAGTCTTAATGCCTGACAACCATGAGGACTCTTAACTGCAATATGTTCTAATTCCCCACTAAGGTGAGAAAACAACTGAACCATGATGGTTAGCTATTAGGATGGTTTTTGCTGAGCTTAAAATAGCCTAGGCTAGTTAGACTCCTAAATGCCCAACTGATTTGTGATTAGTGGTGCTGTAAGAAGACCACTAATGCTAGGGGTCAGTGGTGGTTCTAAGGAATTAATTAGCTACATTAGTTAGTAAGCCACTGCCTAGTTAGTCTGTGATTGGTTGTGCCTTAAACAGACAGCCAATACTAGGGGTTAGCTAAGGCTGTAAGGTTGGTTAACTAGACATTTGAAAAGAACTTAACCTAGGTGAACTGGCTAGGTAAAGGAAACTCTCATCCATCTCCCTGCACTTCCCATCCACAATTTCTTTTCTATGTTTGTTCTGTTAGCTTCACCACAACCCTGCCCTTGGCCTTAGGCCTTGGTTCATCTTGTTTTGTTTTGTTTTTGTTCACCCTGTTGTTGCTGTTTAGTTTTTCCATTGCTTTTGCTCTGTTGCTTCTCTTATTCCATCTGCCCTGCAACTCTCTTGTTTTGCTTTCCTTTCCATTGCTTGTGCATTCTGTTGCTGCTACTACTTGTGTTGCACTTGCCCTGCACCTCTTTCTCCTGCACTGCTGCAGCTGTTGCTGCCACTTCTTTCTCCTGCAGCCGTTGTTGCTTTTGCTCTTCAGCTGCTGTTGCTGTTGCCCTCTGTGTTGCCTCTGCCAAGGCTGCTGCCAAGCTGCTGCTGCTGTTGCCTCTGCCAAGGCTGCTGCCAAGCTGCTGCTGCTGTTGTTGCTGCCAAGCTGCTGCTGCTGTTGTTGCTGCCAAGCCTGCTGCCAAGCTGCTGCCACTTCTTCTCCTGCTGCCTTCCTTTCTCCTGCAGCTGCTGTGCAGACTTGCTACTCCTGCAGCCAAGCAAAGGCCAATCCAACTGAGCCCAATTCACTTCAGTGAAGCCTAAGGCCCAGTCCTCAGTAACCAAGCCCAGTTTCTAAAACCAAAAGCCCAGAGCACAACTTGGGCTCATCAGAAGACCAAAACCAAAGCCCAAGTTCATTATTAAGGCCCAATCCAATTCAGGCTTAATCAAAAGCCTAAGTTAAGGCCAAAGCCCATTTGCATTTCAAAGACCAACTGAGCTCAAGCTCAGTTCATTTTATTGTGAACAAACCCATTAGCACTCAAAGCCCAATTTAAGCCAAAAGGCTTCTAAACCCAAAGCAAATTTAGGAACCCAATTAGCTAAAACACTTCCAAAACACACCCGATCTCTGTGGATCGACCCGTACTTGCACGAGCTACAACTGACGACCGTGCACTTGCGGTATTACTGTAGGCCCCCGTTTTTATTGCGCATAATTCTATACCCTTTCAAGGCCTGCCAAGTTTTTGGCGCCGTTGCCGGGGACTACCAGGTAATTACCTAAGATTTATAGGAATAATATAAAATGAACAAAAATATAAGAACACGCACCAGTCTATCATAACCAGCTGGTTTGTCTTTGATGATACAATTATAACTTGAACCCGCCGCAGTAGTGTCGGATTTGATTTCACGGATAACCAAAGGATGTGATACCTTGTTATACCAACTCATATAGTCTGGAGAATTTTCATCACCTCGGGTGGTTCGTCTACCAGTGTCGATAATGAAGTCATTCCTCTTATCCCAGTTATCAAGAACAGTAGGTGGGCCTGTGTGAACAATCGTGAGATTATCACCACTAGAAGAGCACAACTCCAACTCCAATTTGTAGTAATCCCCCATTTTCTCCACAGGTTGCTGTTGTATATACCCGTTTTGTCGCATCACCCTAGAGGGGTTATACATCACATATCCTGTGGGGTGCCACAACGGTCCAAAATAAAGGGACAAGTCCGACCGAACATTTATATGCCCACTGGATCGATCTTCCTTGTATGGATCAAAGCATACGTCCGAGGCCTTCAATTGGTCAAAAATCTCCCTCATGCGAATCAACTGCTGCTCTTTTGTCCTATGCGTCCTTTGGAGTTATGAATATGCGTCCTTTGGAGTTATGAATATGCATCATATGTATTGTCTACCGAATAACTATAAAGTGAGTTATAGAGTTAAAGAAAAAACCTGCAATAGAGCCACGTTCCCGGCAACTTGGCAGGTTCCTAGCCTCGACGCCTTTCTCAACTCTTCCATCAAGAATGCTAGGCATGCCGTGCCCCAAGAATAGTCACCGACTTCATGGAGAGGATCCACAAGTTGTATAAGGTTGGCGTCGATCCGGTTGCCAGAAGTATTGGGGAATATGACACATCCCAATACACAGAGGAGATATGCAGTGGCAGCGTGGTTCACTTGCTCATCAGTTAACGTTCCATTCTTTTCCTTCTCCAAGGTGCCTCGGAACATATTCATCAAAGCTGTAATGTTGATCTGTCTTGTTCTATAACTGGCATGCCTCCTAAACTCTGCTGTTGTTGTCTCTTCGTCCCAACCTAAGCACTTGTTAGTTAGAGAATAAAGTTGTGCCCAACTTAACTGCTTTGTGTAGTTAAACTTCACATCTGTGCCTTGGTCGGGAAGGTTAAGAATCTGCACAACATCATCCGGGGTGATCGTCATCTCCCCAAACGGCATATGGAAAGTATCGGTCTCAGGATACATTCTCTCCACGAACGCCGATATGGCCACACGATCATGTTCCAAAAATGAATTCTCGGCGGCATTAGCTAACCCCGAGTTGGCAACAATTGTCTTGAACCTTTCACATTCACCGGATAAAGGCCACGCAAGCATTTTTTTTGGGTGCGGCGGTAGGTTTGAGTAGACGGACCGCATCTTGATGATCCTATTAAAGTACATAAAAAAATCCTTAATACAAGTATTACGATATAACACATAGACAATACATTAATAAAAAATAGTAATTTTATTACCTTGGTTTCATATATTTCTCTGGCCCATGAGTCTTTGTATCCAAATAGCAATTTTCCTCCATCCGCTGGTAGTCCAAGGATTGTGCCTGCTGGAATACCTTTCTTCTTCAAGTGCTGAGGGACAAGATGTGATGCTTTCTTAGCAATATCCTTCCTTACAACATCTTTTCCTTTTTTGGCTTTTTGGGTACCACTTGGTTGTCCTTCTTCTTCTACCCTTGCCACTGGATCAACTGGTTCAACACTTGGTCCTGCACTTTGTTGAGCGGCTTGTTCAACACTTGGTCGCACCCCTTGTTCACTGCCTTGCTGTTCAACAGTCGGTTGCACTCCTTGTTGACTGCTTTGTTCTTGTTCGCTTTGTTGAGCACCTGAATTATCTTTGGCACTCCTTTCCCTCCTAGCACTAGCTGTCACTTTCTTCCTCCCTTCTCGACTTTGTCTAAACAACAAAGAAAGGAACAATATTTACAAACTATACAATCGGAAGACAAAGTATGGAAATACAACCCGAATGCACACATTCGGACGTAAGAAGACACATATTGTTCCCGAATACAAAACAATCGGAAGCTAACTAAACATATTTGCAACCGAATATACATCAATTGGAGTTCAGAAGCTGTAAATTTTTCATCCTACACAATCGGAAGACAAAGTGCACATCTATAACCCGAATGTACAAATTCGAAAGTAAGAAGACACATATTTTTTTCGAATGAAAAACAATCGGAATATAGCTATACTTGTTTACAACCGAATATTCATCAACTGGAGTTCAGAAACTCTAAAATTTTATCCTACAAAATCGGAGGTATAAAACATTATATTGCCTTCCGAATGAATACTGGCCCCAAAATGGGATTTTTCCTATATCAGAAATTTTGAGATTTTTTCAATATATACATTCGGTAGTGAGTGGTCTTCCGAATACTTTGTGTCTACTTAAATATATTCGGTAGACAAAAAATTCATTAAACTACCGATTATTAGCAGTTTGTATCCAGGAAGATATGGCCACCAATATTCGGCAGATAATCATCAAATCTTTCTCCCGAATACTGTCGATGTTCTTGAAAAATGAAGAACACGACTACATTCGGAAGTAAATGAGCATGCATATCGCCCGAATCTGGATAAATAACCGAAAACTCTAGAATTTTTTTTTCTCGATTCGACGAATTAAAGCGAAATAAACCCCAAAAATGATAGATTCTTACCTAATTTGGGCCATTTGAAGTTGACGAAGTGTTTGAGTCTCGGAATCGCCACCACCGACTACATTGCCGGGTACTTCTTCTTCGCGTTCTTCTTCATTTGCAGCAAGAATTTCCTTATTTCTTGCTAAAATTCCAATGTTTGGATCGATACCCCGAGCAACATTTTTGGTTCTAGGTCTGTGGGTTTCATTTCTCTTATCCATTGTTTTATAATCGAATCGACGATGTTTTGATTTTACGATTCGCGGCGATGTTTCGGTTGAACGAGGAATTTTTTTTTTTCTTCCACAATCGGAAGATAATATGAAACTGGAAGAAGAAGAGTTGAAATGAGTAGAATTGTTTTTGATTTGGTTTTTATACAGTTTTACCAGAAGGGCATTTATGTAACTTCAATATCATATAGGGTACCCCTTAACTAGAGTCTTTGACTGGGTATAAATTGATGGCCCCTAAATCCTTTGGGGTGGCCCCTAAAAACGCCAGGTTATTTTTGTCCCAAGTTTAGTGTTTTCAGTTCTGGAAGAAGTTCTCACCTAGACTAGCAATTAAACTATGAATGAAAAAGTTGAAAAAACTGACATTTGAAATTTGACTCGGACCGAGTTAAAACCTCGAGTTAATTTCTGACTCTAAAAACATATACTAATAAATAACAAAAAGGTTGACGCATCCTCCCTCTGTTCCAGTTTAGTTGATGTTTTAGGATTTTTTTTGTGTTCCAAAATAGATGAGAGTGTAAGTATTTTCCTCAAATTCTCACTAATTTATCTCTGCTTTGGAATCACACCATAACATTAATTCTCATTGTAATCATCAAATAGGTTAATTAATTCAATTTTTAAATAAATTTCAATTTTGATATATTTAATTCTTTACTAAAAACTATGTGTTTTAAAATTTTAAGAAGGTATTAATATGGGTGAATTTGGAAAAAAATTACTCTCTTTGTTATTTCTTAATCCACGTGAAAAATTATTCTCAACTAAAACGGAACGGAGGGAGTATTTGAAACCTGACTTGGGCCGAGTTAAAACCTCAAGTCAGATTCAGACTCTAAAAATATACTCCCTCCGTTACTTTTTAATAGGCCAGTTTCTTTGTTTTGAGAAAATTAAGAAAATTAAGAGAACTAATTATTGAAAGTGGTCCTCTAGACACTTGACAATAAAAGAAGTGAAGTGAAATGGTCCCCATGACACTTGTCAGCCAAAGAAATAAGTGAAATGGTCCACATAACACTTGTCATCAAAAGAAGTTAAAAGAAAAGTTGTCCCAGAAAATTAAAGTAACATTTGACTTTCCCAATTAGAAAACTGACCTATTTTTCTGAAATATTTATTTATAAAAACTGACTTATTAAAATGTAACGGAGGGAGTATATAATAAGTAAACCAAGGCGTTCAATCCTACTTCATAGTGCCTGCATTTTTAAATCGGAGCGACTATTCGTCAATAATGGAGACGCAAACTTTTCGTTCATTACGTGGCGTTTGATTAATAAGGTGTAAATCCAAAATCCAACGCAATCTATACGAGCTTTGAAAACAAAACAAAAATAATCAGTGTTAAAAATCCACTAATCGATCATCATAAATCAAATTACAGAGACCCCACGATGTCCATTTGTTTCAATAGCATATTACGAGAAAATTACCGATTACTAAGACAGTAGTTCTCCTTATAACCGACGGACTTGGTACTTCCTGAAAATGGCTTAATATGGGTGGTACCTAGGGAACCTAGCAAAATGTGTTATTGAAATAACAAATGGCTTTTTAGTAATCTTTTTTCACCGGTTATCTTTATATCTCTTCTTGTTTTAAATCCTGTGATTGGATTTAGTTTTAGCAACTCACTTTCAATTCTTTTGTTACTAGATATATATTCTATTGTTATTTTTGGGTTCTATTTAGAGGCTTCTTCTCTGTTTTTGTCGTGGGTTTTAATCCTTATGATGAAGCTCAAGAGTTGTGTTCGGTTCTCACTAAGACAACAACAATAACAACAACAAAGGAAAGAGCTCCGTTAACAACTAAAACTTCAGTAACAACAAATCAGTTGTAGACACCATGATGCCAATAATCTTATCTTTAGACACCAAGACTCTGATTCAGATGCAGACTCAGAACGTATAGCTTTTTTCACTCCAGTTCCAACCGATCCAATAATTCTTTGTTACTTTAGTTTATTTAGTTTAGTTGATTATATTTCGTTAGAAAATCTTGAGAAATGGTCGGACTATTTTCTAATCCCTATAATTCAGCATTTTGCAGATCTTTATAGATTGGTTTGTTTCAGAAATACATGTATGACCATTAAACGTACTCCTGTTACATGGTTCCTTGAGTACGAAATGGTAGAATTGGAAGTAAAAGTCAAAACCTATACTAAGTATTTGAGGAGCAAATCTTGTGATGTTCATATTATATTGATTTATGAAGTTTTATTGAACGATATTATCTATAATATAATAATACTGGTTTCAGGTTGGAAGTATTATGAATAGCTGAGGCGCGCCTCTTTTTTGAAAAAAGAAAGAAATAATATATGAAAAAGGAATCACTAACAAGCTGATTCATACAAGAATTGTAAGAATTACAATTGTTTTTGTGGTTGACTGGTTGGTATATAAGGTAATAAAGACCGGTCAAAGTTAAAGCAATTTTTTGTTTGGTCGTACGTTTGCATTTGCTAACTTTATACTGTTAGTACATTTGAACCTAGAATTAAACTGATATGACGGAGAAAACTGATAAATTCAATTCTCTACTTTGAAGTTCGAAGTAGATGTTGCACATATAAGCGAGAAAGATGAACCTATATATATTTAAGGAAGTCATATACATCAACGTAGAGCTGTAAGGTTCAACTATTAATGGAAACCCTCTTTTATCGACAACAAACTTAACCCAGCAAAATACTTTCATAAAATGACACTCTTGTAGAACTCATTATTTTCAAGTAATGAGCTAGTGATTTTTATTTATTTTTAATAATTTTTTTGTTTATTATTATTTTATTAATGATAATTTTTTTCCTTAATTCCTCGTATGATAATTTAAGTGTTTTTTTTGTTTTTTTTTTGTTTTTTGTTTTTATGGTGACGGCTAATAACCCAGTATAACGATTCAATTATTCCCTTTAATCAAGAACTAATCGAGCATAACTCTGCTTTACCGTTTTTTATTTAGTATGTCATAGTCAATGACTCGGTATATGGAGTATTGATACTATGCGCGCCGGTCCTATTGCCAAAATTTCATCAATATTTTTCCTCCCATGTCCACAAAATCGTCCTTGTGGCTCAGGTGGTATTTTCCTTTTCAGACATTAATTGTTAATTTTTCCCACTTGCTTGGTGAGTTTCACAAAACAAGGTTACACAATAGATGCGAGCGTACACGGTAACTATGTTGTTGCAAGTGGTTCAAATGGGGTGATATGGAGGGAACATGGCTAAAATGAGTTGATAGAGATGACATGAATAAGGTTAAATAAAATGAAGTGTTGTTTTTGTAGTGCAGCTAACTTGCATGACAAAGATTCAGGGAGTGAAGTATGTGTGAGAAAGTAAACACTAATACCGTTGGTCTATTTTGGAGTTTTTGCGGTTCCTATAAAAGGTGATTCATATTATCACATGCAAATCAAAGTCAATTTTTGTTTGATGGTATGCATTTGCTCAACTATATAATAAAAATCCACTTGAAACCGAAAATAAAACTGAGATGATGGAGAAAACTGATGACAATGGGAGAGCAAGAAATTCAAATCATCAAAAAAAACCACCAAAAATGTGTGGTTAATGCAATATGGATGCACCTATCTTTCTTAAACGGAAGTCATATGTTGGTGCAAGAGCATTTTATGAATGTCTTTTATTTAAGACGTTTTTAACATTCTCTTTCTATATGCAGAGCGTTTATGTCCTTAATCTTAGATTTTTTTTTATTAGGTTATCATTTAGTATAAATAAGCTATTAGGTTTTCTCTAGGAGGGAAACTTTATTGTTGTTTTTAAGAAAATAAGCGTAAGGTTATCAATGAGCAATTCGGCTTCTAGACTTAGTGAAAAACTGAGGGTACAATAACCACGCCCAACTTTTTCATTCGCAACCTGTGTGGACTAAGACTTAATAATATTCCGAAAGTTACAACTTAATGATACTCAATCAAAGAACAATATTAACTAGATTTATCTCTTTCTCTACACAATCATCCCTTAAACAAAAACGAGTATGTAAATATGATTATAACGTGAGAGTACTTGGACGATCTCAAAAATCAGTATCCAAGTTCAATCAAGTCATATCCAACAAACAAGGAAGGATTTATCAATTGTGATTAATATAACATACAACCTGTGATATTTCAGTTATATAAACAAAATAAAATGCAAAAAACAAATAACACAGACACCAGAAATTTTGTTAACGAGGAGACCGCAAATGCAGCAAAACCCCAGGACCTAGTCCATATTTGAAAACCACACTGTATTAAGCCGCTACAGACACTAGCATACTATGAATAACTTCGGTCTGGAATTTAGTTGAGCCCGAACCAAGTCTCACACTGAATCAGGTACAGTCACGCTCCTTACGCCTCTTGAATCCCAACATGACTCTGCACAAATGATTCCCCTAGTTGACGTCCTTTACAACATAGAATTTTCTTCAACCCAAAGAAAAAGTCTTATAAACCAATTTGTCTTCCACAGATAAGTCTATTATGATTGCAGTTTAAATCAAAGATCAAGGTGAAATAGGAAATCGATTGCAGTAAGCATAAAACTCAGCAAACTTTAACATTCGGTATTTATGATTCTCGAAGAGCATCCTAGATTATTATTCGCCTCACAATAACTTAACTAATAGATATAAGAAGTTAATATGGAATCACTAAGTATGAGACGAAGAATTTTGTAATTACTTTATGTCTTACCTATCGGAGATAAACTTGAGATAACTCAAAAACAAGATAAACTCAAAATGATAGAAGTGTAAGATCAGGATACATGTACTATAAAAGATAAAATAGTCGGACCCGGCTTCACGAATCCCAAGCGAAGTCTTTAAGTTGTAAACCTAATTATGTTTTACTGGAAAATCTGGAAACCTACGTTAAGAGAGAATCGACTCTAGTTTGCAACTAGGACACTAGAAAGTGTCGGGATTAGATTTCCCAGATGCAAGAGCTTCTATTTATATATACTTTCAAGATCAGAGGTTGCTTATAATTTAAGCTGAGATAGCTTTGTAATCAAGAAAACAACACTCACCGTTAGATGAATTTCTGACTTGAGATTCAAGCTAAGATAGATTAGAAAATAAGCATTATATCCTCCGTCAGATGGTTTAGCTTGACTTTCACACAAATGAAATATACGTTTTTAGATAAGGATGAACCGTACCTGAACGTGTACAATGAGTAGGCTCAATAACGGTTAACCAAAGTTAGCCATATGAACGTAATAAGCTTTTCGTCACTTACGTAAAATACTTTAGATTTAACTTGATAATTAACCAAAACTTAATCGGCAATCAAATATATATATCTAACATGTGTTTTGGAGAGTTATTAAAATGCTCGACATCTCATAGACATATTTTTGAATGCATCTAGATATATTCGACTACGTAAGTACGCATACTGGGTATGTGTACTACATCCAGTTCGGGAGTTGTAATGCTAAGGTATGCATACTAGGTATGTGTACCCTCACGACAGTTACAGTTCAGGGACTCTTGCCTGCACACTGAGTACGCATACTCCCCTGATTTCACGAGCACATATGTTTTTGTATGCATACTGAGTATTTGTACCAATGTGTCTTTAGACAAACATAAACTGACTAGTATGTGTATTGAGTACGCATACAAAAGTTCGGGCCTTTTGATAGTCTCGTTGGTACGTGTACTAAGTACTCATAATACAACTCCGGACCCATCACATTTATGCCAGTATGTGTACTAGGTACACACGCCGAAGTTTCGGACCCAAACTAGTCTCACAAGTACGTGTACTATGTACGCATACAGTCTTGTATCCTGAAGTCAATATTTCTGTAAAACTCTCGATAATCGATTTGAAACATCCTCGGAAGACGACAAGGGTAATCTCACACATACCAATTGTTCCATTTACCTAATTATCAAATGATTACTTAATTTATACGTAACATCCCAAGTTGACATTAGATGATTGTCTCACACAGATCATATAAAATGTTCAAGGTTATTTTCACATGACTGAAATGAATCAAATCGAAACATTCCTGAGTAATGATAATCTCACACATATCATTGTTAAAGGCTATTTTCAATTGATCTTCTTGAATAATAAATTGTTTATACTTCGAGAAATATATTTGGAGTAAACACAACGTGATTTTCATTGTGCAATAATTTAAAGTCTACTTAGTATCATTTTAGATAGGATAAACATATCTGAGTGAATCGATGGTTCAATCTTCACATAACTTTTGTCGACGAAGTTCTCCAGAGTTCTTTAGTTGATCCTCAATCCAAAGTTTCAGTTGTTCTTCTTCTTCAAATGAGGAACGCGGTGAAGTCTGATGCTCAACTACACACTTCTATCCTAAACCGAGACCTGATTACGCAGTAGACGAGAAATCAAGATATAGTTTTGATCAACTAAATTTGACAACAATCTTGAGATAGAAACACTTGCGAGTTCGACTGAGCAATGCTCTAATACCTAGACTCAATTTACCAACGTCTTGTTGATTTCCTATGGTTCAATTCTTCAGCTTTCTATCTATTGTTAGATTATGCCTTCACGTTGCTAGACAAACCTCATCAATTGGCGCTAAAAATAGGCATAATCTTTTCTAAAGTATATCAACATGAAGACGCAGTTGTCGATGAAAATATTTTTCATAGACTTGTTGTTCATGAGGAAACACCATTCTCAGTGTGTGAGAGTGAAGAAGAACTTGTTGTTGTTTGTGAGGGTATACCATTCTCATTGTGTGAGAGTGAAGAAGATAGGGTTGTTGAGGATTGGAACTTACCACCAGTTTACGATAACTACCTATAAGTTGAAGACGAATTTGTTCTTACATCTGTTGGTAATGATACTTTTATCGGGGAAGAGACATGCATTGTAAGTATTCCTATAAACTAAACTCATTCGGTTTAGGAGAATCATACTACATATCCAGTAAATGATCATAGTTTGATATGTCAAGCTTTATGTACTATTGACAGTCTTAACTTAAGATCAGATTCTTATAAATAAATAGAAGAGGCTTGTCGTACAGAAACAATGGGGGAAACTATACAAGTAAAATTCGTGGGAGAATTTTCCTTTACACCGGGAGGAATGTTATGGCGGAAGATTTGTAAAACTATGTGAGTTTTATGCAACAACTCAAGTTTTTCATATGATAGAATATATTACGAGTTCGTACTTGTATAAGAGAATTGGTTATCATAAGGAAACTTGTCCCGGAAATTATACAAGTAGATTTCGAGAACGAATTCTCTCGAGCACTGGTAGAAAATCCATATCTAAAAAATTATCTAAAAATATGGATAGTATCATGTACTATTCAAGTGCAAGCGCAGCAGATCCCAATACTTATATTCGGATGGAAGAAGTTTGTATGCAATGGTCTGCAAGATGTATAATATGGGCAAAGATTACGCATCATGATGAACGATGTGCATAAAATCACATGAGTAAAATTCGACATGTTTTTTCCAAGGCTAGTAGAAATGTTATGGAGGTATATCTACTAGAAACACTTGGAATTGAGATAAAAAGAGTATTGTCATATCTTAAATCTCACAAGGAGTCTCACTATATGGTGCAATCAAAGGGGGTTAATCTGCAACTAGTCGAGGAGTTTTCATCACAACTAGAAGGAACAACAAGTGCTGAAATCGTCTCCGATTGGAATAACTCATATGCTCTCGTCTGGTTATATTACTGCCGCTAGATCTTTGATCGGTCGAACTCACAAGTGTTGCTATCTCAAACTTGTTATCAAATTTAGTTTTCAAAACTATATCTTGATTTCTAGTTTAGTCAGTCTCGGATTAGGATAGAAGTTTGTAGTTGAGATTCGGATATCACTGCGTTCTACTGTTTGAAGGCGAAGATCAGCAGGATATTTGTAGAACTTCAACATCAAAAGGTAAGTGAAGATTGAACCACCTATATCTCAAGTTTTACCTTTCAATCTTTGAGATATTGTTGCATGAATAAAATAGACATCACATGCATAATAGAAATTTCAGGTCAAGTTTATCTTGTATATCTTCTCGGAATATGACTATATAAGCGTAAGAATATTTGTTCATACTTAATGAATTCGGTTTAAAACAATCTATTGTTTATAACCTAATTATTATTCAAGATTTAATCATTTGAAAATAACCTGGAACAGTGATATGTGTCATTGATGGTATTCAGGAATGTTTCACATTGATTATTAGAGAGATATAAAACTACTGTCAATCTGGGTACATGACATTATGCATACCAGTTCACATACTGGGAGAACCATTATAAGTCCAGAGTCGCAGTACATGTACCAAGAGTTCGACAACGACTTTTTGGTACGCATACCCGGTATCCATACCATAAAAAGTCTGTTGATCGTAAACCAGGAAAGGTATGCATACCCAATATGCAAACGGGAGAAGATCTGTTGGTTTCAAAATCGAAAACGGTACTCATACCCAATATGCAAACCATAAAAAATATGTGAGTTCCTGAACTCATTTTTATCTTAAGGGTATTTATATTTGGTACCCGTACTATGACAAGAACATTCACGAACATATATAATAAATGTACTTACCCTGTCAATATTTTCAGATGCATTAAAATTAATTTTATGAGATAATCGACATTTGAACAAGTTTTTCATCTAACGGTGATTATTGGTTGCTTGGTTCCAAAGCTATCTTAGCTTAATACTAAGGCAACCTTGACCTTGAAAGTCTATAAAAGGAGAACCTCAAACAACTGGGGTCTTTGAATCCCTGACACTATTATTGTGTGTTCTATCTATATATTAGAGTCGTCCTCTCCTTCAAACCCTTCTAGGTTTAGCGACTAAAATGACTTCACCTGGGGATTCATGAAGCCAGGTCCAACTATCTTTATCTTGATAATTAGAGTATCCTGAAATTGTTTTTATTATTGAGTTGCTCACTCAAACAAGATAGATAGAAATCACAAAGTATCTTTGTCTCAGACTTTGTGATTCAATAAGTTTCGACTTGTGAGGTGAATAATAATCTAAGCTGCTCTTCGGGAGTCATAAGACCGGATTTTGAGGTTTACTAGATTTTGTCTATTGTAATAGATTTCCTACCTCACCTTGATCTTTGATCAGAACGGAAATCACATATAGGCTTATCTGTGAAGGCGGATTGGTTTAATGTCTTCAATTAAGTTGAAGCAACTCTTATGATGTAAATGACGTCATCTAAGGGAATCATTTGGGCATAGTCAAGCTAGGATTCAAGAGGCGTAAGGAGTGCGATTGTAACTGAATTTCTGTGACAGTTTAATTCGGTGTCAACTACATTCCAGTCCTAAGTTCTGATAGTAGGCTAGTGTTTATAGCGGCTTAATGCAATTTGGTGTTAAAGTTTGGACTAGGTCCCGAGGTATTTCTGCATTTGCAGTTTCCTCGTTAACAAAATTTCTGGTGTCTGTGTTATTTCTTTTTCTGCATTTTATTGTTTATATTTATAATTTAAGTATCACATGTTGTACGTTAATCAACCAACGTAGATATATACATCATTGTTTGTTGGATACGACTTGATTGATTCTTGGATATTGATCTTTGGAATCGTCCAAGTACTCTCACACATAATAAGGTTCACGGATTTGGTTTTGTGAACTTTCTGATTGTGAGAGAAAGAGATATAAACTCTTCTTATAATTCCTTGATTGAGATTCATTAAGTTGAACTCTTGAGTTTAGTACATACATGTGCCCAACAAAAAGTTGGTGGTGTATTTTGGTACCCCTACGTTTTCAGCTGCTAATACGTTGAAATTATTGGTAAGCAAAATTTGTTGTTGGAAAAAGGATTTGAGAGAAATGTCATCTCCGAAAATGTTTTCTTTTGTGAGTTACGAGCCTAAATCCTTTAGTATTGTTCTTGAGAAACTGATCTCTTGGACAATTTCAGTTTGTTGGTGCATGTGATATTATGCAAATCAGCTGTCTAGGTGCTTGTTGTGGCTCTATCTACATTGGGATGTGTATTTTCGTTTGCTACATAGAATTTTTTTGATCAAGATCGAGAATGGATTACATATTGTTCTCGGAAAACTTCCAACTGGATTCTAGAATATTTATGTTTTGGTTACATGTTAAGGGTCAAAAAGCGCTCGAAAATGAATAACAACCAAGTTTTTCGTCTCTAGAACCTACGCAATGAGAAACGATTATTAAAGAAGTTTCGAAATGAGCTACCTTTTAATCATGCAATTCAGCTGATTGAAACAGAACAATTTCGATATCATTTTTTGTTTAAAGACGTCAAACTGGATTATCTTATTACCAAAGGCAATGTTCTGATCGAAGTAGAAGGTGGAATGCAGAAGATAGTGGTTAAGACTAAAATAGTGAGTACTGTCACCACCACTAGTCACGTGGATTGTGTTTTTAATCGAAGAAAATCAAAACTGAACATAATGGTCACTGGTTTGATATCAACAAGGAAGAATACATATGACTGTGAGGAGTGTCTCTCAGTCGTTGCTAGTGAATCTTCAGAAGTCATTCAAAGAGCTTGCTGTGTGGAGGAAGTGTTGGTGACCAACAAAGATGTCAAGCTAGGTCAAGTAACTGTTTTGGATAAAATCATTAGTAAGATAAGTGGGATGCATACAATGGAAACACATGCCAATAGATGGCATAGAGGATTGCAAAGAAAACCTGGGAGAAACTTGTTGTTTGCGTGCCAAGGTTCGACATCTAGCGCGAACCAGAGATTAATTAGCATGTTCTGAATATCAAGATGCGGTAGTTGAGTTAATAATTGTTACTGGGATTAACAATGACGGTTTAGGTTTCATGTTTGATCGTGGGAAAACAATAAGGATATTGTAGGGTGCATTGAAGTTGGACAACGTTTGTTGTTTACTCCCTTTAAAGATCTCTAAGACCAAGGCTTTTGTTTTCGATCATGGGAAGGCAGAGTAGACATTGAAGATGCATGAAGAATCCATTAAGCATCTCATCAGAGCTGAGATTTCTTCAACCCGGGGTGGTTGATGCAGGAACATTTTATCAATGTCTTTTATTCAGGACATTTTTAATAGTTTTTTTTTTTCGTTTATGTCCTTAATCTTCGATTTTGTTATCAGGGTTATCTTTTAGTATAAATAGGCTATTAGGTTTTCTTTAGGAGGGAGACTCTATCATGTTTCTTAAGAAAATAATCGTTGGATTATCAATGAGTAATTCGTCTGCTAGCTGTAAATTCAATTTATCAACGTCTTGTTGATTTCCTATTGTTTTATTCTTCAACTTTGTGTCTATTGGTAGTCTATGCCTTCACATTGCTAGACATACCTCATCATATGTGTTGTAAGGTTGAAGTGAATTGATATTCTTGTGGTAAGTTGCATGACCACAAATGAATTACGCGTAAGCAAGTAAGGAAACACTACCAAATTGACACATTTGAAAATTCTTTTGGTTCTTATTCGCAAGTTAAAGCTAACTTTTCGTTGGCAATTCAAATAAATTTAGCTTTATACCCTTGTAACTATTTGAAACCTAAATTTGTGCCCAGATGATGGATACCCATTACCTCCCTGAATAATATATATGAGTTTCGCATAATTGGATCGCACAATAAGTGCTTAGCTACACTCTTATTGGGATATGGTTCAAAGTGGTGATATGTAAAGAACAATGTGTTGATTGAGATGACTTGAGAACTTGCTAAACAAAATGAATTGTTATTCTTGTGGTGTGGTAATTTTCATGCCAAAAAATAAAGCATGTGTGGGAAAGAAACCACCAACAAGTGTGTGACAAAGAAACACCTCACAAGTTGATCCATTGATCATTTTATTTCTTGTTAGAGTTAGTATTCTTGTGGTTCATATATAAAGGCCATAAAGACTCATGAGCTCTAGTTAAAGCAAATTTTTATTTGGTCAGCCGATTCACTGACTTTTAGAGTGTTAGTCCATCTGAAACCAATTATAGTATTAATCCATCTGAAACCAAAAATCAAGACTGAGATGATGGAGAAAACTGATAAGAAAAGAAAAGCATAGAACTTAATTCTTTACTTAAACTTTGAATTAGATACTCTTGATATAACAAAGATGGATTATACTTATTAGTGGGAGTCATATGTGTTTGCCGATTGTAGAAGAAAGTTTATGGACAAATTATCCCCGCTTGTGGAGTATTCTTTAATGAACGGTATATATAGAAAATTACTTTCCCATTCAGGTTATTGTTTTTAATAAATACAGTAATGGAGCAATAAATCTTCGATTTTTCTTAAGAAGAACTAATCATTTTTTATATTATTTTATTTTATTTTTAAGATGCACGTTTCGTAACTGTATCACTAATTTTTCCTTTTTTCTACCTTTGTTAGACCATGTGTGGTCACAAAGTAAATGTTCATACATTAAATTTTCAATCTGTTCGCTCTAATCACACAAGGAAAAAAAATGTTCCCACGCCGCTCAGTTGTTTTCCACTTTGTATGTCTTGGTCAATCATTTGATATATGGTTGAGAACCGGTCTTAATTTCCAAAATGCATGCTAACCTAATCGCTAAAAATTTCACTAACACTTGTCCACATATGTGCACAAGATCTGGCTCGTTGCAAAGGCGGTACTTTTCCACATAACTGCAGCTCATGAGTCAGATGTTAGATTTTTCTTCTAGTTTACCGATTTGGTACGTGAGTTTTACAAATAGGTGCATGCACCGACTATTTAGTTGTTGGAAATTGTTCAGAGAGGGTGAACTGTGTTGATAGAGATTCCAGATGACATGACACCACGATGACAACAAAAATGAAGTGCCATTCTTGTGGTGGTGAATTTGCATGTCAAGGAATGAAATATGTGTGTGTGAGAAAGAAAACACTTAACAAGTTGGTCCATTGTAAAATTTGTAAGGTTCTTATAAAAGCTAAATTTGCACACAAATTTGTATGGTTCTTCCAGCAGGCAGGTTAATACGTACGACCATACACAAACTCGCTGAGATGATGGAGAAAACGATAAAAATTGGGAAGGATGCAATGGATTACACATCCGCTGCCGTTTGGCGTCTTCATGGCTGCTTTAGTTACAAAAGTCATAGGACTATTTGTAAAATCTGTGAAGTTCAAGGCGCCTAAACTTACTGATGATGAGGATCAAAATCATGTTGCGAGGCAATGAATTGATATGGATAACATGTACGTCTATTTATGAATTTGAGCTCTAATGTTTCCCGTCGAATAAGATCTCGAACTAAATACGGAGTTTTTCTAAAAAGATTTAACATCTAAGCTCAGCCGAAATAAAACCATGAATCAAATTCGGACCCGGGATTCATTAAAAAACAAAAAAGGTGCATGCCATTTTAAATGGAAAATTATACGTAAACGACGGGGTTAATCCCACGGTATCCTATCTTTCACACAAATGCGGGACCCGTACCATAAAACACCCCTATGTTATCCTTGGTTTTAAGGAGGTGGGTGCATGGTTGAAAGTTTTGTGAGCGTAGCCATTAATCGTGGCTCAAACTTTTCATCTATTATGTGGCAACGTTTAATGATGTGTGGATCTAATGCAATTACACGAAAGTGATGCAAAAAGTTTGTATTTTATATCAATTTCTATTTTAAAATTCACGTATTTAATACTTTTGCATTACAATTTACTTACTATTATGATACAAAAAATTTGTATTTTATTGTATTTTTCAATGATGTATTTTAACATAAAGTATACGAAGATCTTTCTATATCAATGAAATTGAGACATCACCTCTTTCCTTCAGAAAAAAAAGTACACGAGAGTGAATCGAGTTGTAACGATTTTAGATTCTCATTTGAAATAAACATACACATATGAAGTAAAAATATTTTATAGGGTCGTTTTTTGACGGGGTATGGGGGACAAATCATGTCTTGACACGTGTATTTGTTATAAATTGATTCCATCAAATTTTGTTTCCAAATAGGAGTATAGAAAAAACGTGTATTTTTGGTGAAAATACTGGTTATCTTAATTGGTGATATTTTATCCTTTATATTTTTGGTAACAAAATTTGTTAAAATAATTAATTGGAAAAACACACGTCAATACATGATTTGTCCCCCATACACCCATCATAAAACGCCCGAATCAAAAAAATTCTCTCTCTATTCTTCCCTTCTACTTTGTGTCTTTTTCTCTCCTTCTCTATTTCACAAGACGTTATCACGCACGGTGCTCTACTCGCTAACACCACGTTCGAGCCATAAAAGAATTACTAGAGAATACAGAGAAATTCGGATCCGAACAACTGAGAGATTTCTTAAGCATTCATATTAAGTTCTTTTTTTTACAGGCTTTTATCATGTAAACAAAGACAGTAGCATTAGTTAATGTTGATTCACGTTTGATCTCGATACTTTGTCGTGTTGCATGTACTTTAGATGGACAACTGGATCAAAAAAATTCGAAACCATGTGGTGTAAAGTTTGGACATCCGTGGCAACATATGTACTTTAGCTTGACATAACCAGATCATTAAGTGGTTTCTATTCCTTCATTAGGCTCGGGTTCCATTAATTTTTCGTTTCTCTTAAGAAAAAAGAAGAGAAATATCCATCGATTAGTAAACGACAATATTTTCTATTTCATCGTTCAAATCGTATAAACCAATTAGTATTGTTTTATTTTTCTCCATGGCTCTCTATAAGATGGGAAAAAATAGATTGGCATATCTTCTGAATTTTGCCATGATGGTCAGCAACGTTATTTTTGGTGATCCACTTTGCAAATAAAGTTCGTTTTCCTTTCTTCTTTAATCCTTTGCATAGAGAAAGAAAAATAAATAAAAGTCCATTAAAAAATGGTTTACAGTCTTTATTCCTCTAATAAAATTGTAAACACCAAAAATTCGGTGTTATCGTAATTTAATTACCTTCGTGGTAACTGATCACGCGCATTGTTGAAAAACCTACAGCCAATTCAATTTGGTATCTTTGTATTTTAGACAAGGATCATGTAACTTACATATGGTTTTTACTTTTTTCACAAGAAACCATCCTCCAAACTCAAAGTTTGTTTCCATGCGATAATTAAAACGACAATATTTTTATCACAAAATGGGTTAAAAAGACCAAAATCAACAATTTCTGGGTGAAAAAGACATGTAAAAATTTGATATTGTTTAAATTGACGATAATGTAAAAATAGCCAGGATGTAAACAGTTTCATCCTACCCATTTTGAAATATTTTTTCTTATTTTGAATTTACATCAGGATACATCCAGTTTCATCCCTGCTCTTTTTTAAGTTTAAGCCAGGATGAATCCAGTTTCATTCTTGCTATTTTTTTGGTGTCCATTTCACCCATACTAATTTTTACTCGTCCATTAGAACCATGTTTTAAAAATATTTGGAAAAATGACCTATTTTCCGTATTTTTATTTTGTCATACGAGTTTGATAAATCGTATAATTGTTCCTAATTTTCTCCATCATTTCCATAAGATTGGCATATTTTCTAAATTTTTTGCCAAAAAGGAGCGAATTTTTCGACCACATAATGGATTTATTTTTCTTCCAAAATCGATAATGACAATGATTTCTTTATTTTCCTCAAAAGAATCATATAAGCCAATTGAAATTGGTTTCTCTGTAAATCCTAGAAGGATGTGATGTCGTTATCATGTATCCACAATTGCAAACATCAATGAGACGGAGAATTGTTGCATTCCTGAGGGATATTTAGCAATGTTTAGTTCTTTTCCTCGTATTATTCTCCAAAATTTGAAATTGTTCCACTTGTAGTTGGAATTGGACACTAAAGATCAAAGGATGCGTACCCGACTTATCAGCCTATAACTAGTCCTTGTAGTGATTACGTTGATCCAAAATTAATCTTCTATGCTTATATTGCTAGAGAAAACGTGCGTGATAACGTCTTGCAAAAGGAGAAGATGGAGAAGGAGACACAAAGTAGAGGAGAAGAAGAAGGGAGATATTGTGTTCATTAGTGTGCGTAGACAAACATTAGAGCCTCTATTTATAGGGCTAGACACAAAGACATCCCAGTAATAACGAGATTTATCCTAAATATTCTTAACACAATTACACGTTTATAACATTAATTTCTTTTTAAATCTTTTATATTTTTTTTAGTTTGGTTTAAATTTAATGCTATATTTTAATACATATATATATTGTTATTCTTTTATTAATATTCTAATTTTGATGTCAAATTTAAGAATGAGCGAGAATGATAAAAAATCCAAAGTCAACGATAAGCAAATCCTTTGTAATTTGACTAAATTAGCCAAAAA